>NC_080698.1:25677293-26302293 GCF_030445035.2 Dasypus novemcinctus
ACTTTCCAAATTTGAGGGTGATGAAGACATTAACCTGAACTTTTAAGGTCCCACTCTATGTAGCCAGGTAGGGGGCACTGATCTAAAAAGGCTTTCCTTAAAGATTGCAATCAAATTGCTTAAAACTTTCAAATACATCCTTGGTGAGATTCCAACCTGAAAGAAAGAAAATCACTTGACATTCACATGCTCTACCTTTTCAGGTTGTTGATTTTCTCTATTGATGAAGGCATCTGTCAGTTCTAGTGCCAGACTGCCATTGTTGAATAGTGTGTGGATGGAAAAAGTCACAAAACCAAGTGGTTATTTGTATTCTTCATGTGCTATGTTGGGTTTTTATGGGATAAGGAACAACAATTGCAAATTAGTTCGTCTAACGTTTCTTTAAGTTAAACAACAACATTAAAATAGTTGTCAGATTACCTATGGGTTCTAGTCCCATAGCTCATTTTAAAGTTGGGTATTTAGAGTTTGGACATTTTTGCTCCAAAGTAATACATTTGCAAGGGAAAAAGGAAGCAGAAATAATCCTATGGAAACACTTCTTAACTTTAAAGTCATTCATTCATTCAACAAATATGCACAAAGAGCCAAGTTCTGCACAGGGCTCTGGGACACAGCCCTGCTGTCTTCTTACTTCCTCTCTCTGACACCTGGGTGGCACTTACTGCCAGCTTGGGGTCCCAGGTGTCAGGTCAGCTGGCTACCTGGTGACCACTGGGGTTTAATATCCAGGGTTGCTATGCATGGTTTACATGAGCAGACCTGGGTTTTATAACAGAGAGGGTAAATGAGTACGAAGACATCATGGCCTTCTGCAGTGGCCACAGGAAAAGAGGGGGCAGGAGAAAGGGCAGGAATCCCCCCAGACGTGAAGCAGGTGAAAGGGGTTCACAGGCAGTAATGGAGGAGAAAGGAAGGAGGGAATGAGTTAACTAGGCAAGGGGAGAAGGACGCAGGCTCGGGGAGGCCCTCAGCATGCATGGAGGCAACAGGTGAGAGAGGATACGGTGGGCAGGTAGGGAAGGTCTGCAGGGGTGTGGGGAGGGAAAGAACCATAGTCATGTGGGGGTTTTTGAGCATATGATTTGAGTCAGGGATGTGTGGGAGAGAAGGTGGGCAGAGGCCTGGACATGAAGGGGCTTGTAAACCCCTCACACTGCTTAGGAGAAAATGCAATCCCTTGCCATAGGCCACAGGGCTGTCTCCGCACCCCCCAGCCTCGTTTACCCTGCTCACCCCCTGCCCGCTCTGCCCCTCCATGCTGAGCTTTCCTCCAGTCAGGCGCTGCCCTCCCTCGAGACCGAGGCAAAGCTACCCTTTCCACTTGGAATCATCTTCTGCTCCTGTCTCTATCTCAGCACCTTGTTTTTCTTTCCGATACAGCATTTTTCACAATTGGCAATTTCATATACGTTTAAGAGGTTTGTTGGTTTGTTTTGTGTCTGTCTCCCCCACGGGACTACAAATCCCATAATAGTCATTTCATGACTCATCCTCTGTGCCTGGTCCTGGCATTTACCAGGGGTTTGATAAATATTTGTTGGATAAATTAATGAGGGAATGAGTAATAAATGGTTAATATTTAGCCCTTGTACGTACATCAAATCCTGATGATCTCTATTGGGAACTTCTTGAACTTCTTTGTAAACAACTGACCGAGGACGTGCACATGTCTGTCTTTCCTGTGCTATGGAAATGAACTTGGGAATCCTTCTGCAGTTGGTCTTAACAGAAGTCCTTAGATCCCAAGTATGTATTAGAGTGGCCCAAGTCCCTGTACTGGGCCAAACAGAAATGGGGTGGGCAGGTCTGCAAAGGCTAGATGTATCTGAGCACAGTTTGTCCATGGCATTGTGACAGGAAAACAAGACAGCTGCTCTAACAGGAAAAACAGAGTTTGCTTGAATGCTCTAAAAGATATTTTAGTGTCTATTCTAAAAAGCTAAAGAATAAAGGCCATCAATTAGTAGGCATTGCTCTACTATGTTTTTCCTCCTTGCCTTCCTCCCATTTCTCTTTCCTTCCTCCCTTCACCCCCCCATCCTTCATATTTTCATCCTTTTATCCATCCATCCATCCATCCATGTATCCTTCTGCCCCTCCATGCAGTCATAGATCCATTCTTTCAAGAGGTGTCTTAAATTTTTCTAGATACTATGCTAAATGCTGGGGAAAAACTCAGGTGAAAAATCTCCCTGACCTCAAATAGCTGGTAACATAGATGAGGAAAAGAAGCAACAAGAGTTGAGGGTGCTAATTGCTAGCACAGTAATTTCAGAGCACCATGAGAGCTGAGAGGAGGGGCATCTGATTCAGTAGTGAGAGGTATGATCAGCAAAGGCCTATGGGAAGGAGTGACATCTCAGCTGAGGCCTAAAGGATGAGCCAGGGAGAATGAGGTGAGGGAAGTTGCTGGGTGGCCTCATTGTGATGCAGAGGTACTGAGGAGGGAAGAGAGAAAAAAGCAGAACAGTTGCAAGACCTGGAAAATACATTCCTTTCTGCTAAGATATCTATGAAGTATATACTATCTGAAGTGATCTGATCAAAAGAACATGTACAGATATCAGTGCATTTTAATATAGGATTATACTATTATTAAAACTTAACAAAAATCCTTCATGGAAGTAATTAAAAAAAATTAAAAGGTCTTTTTCATTTACTCTCAAACAGCCTCATGAGCATTTTAATTCTAAAATGGGTGAAACTGAGCAATGAGAGGCCAAATAACTTGCACAAAGTTGGTGGGTGATATTAAAAGCTCAATGTTGTGATGTACAGGCTAAGCTGAATTGCTGGGAGGCTCCTGAACTCTTCCCATCAGGAGGCCACTGCACCAAAGAGAAGTAGCAGGGAAGCAGATGTGGCTCAAACAATTGAGCTCCTGCCTACAACACGGGAAGTCCTGGGTTCGGTTCCTGATGCCTCCCGGGGAAGATGAGCAAGACAGCGAGCTGGTAGAGCGCGCGGGCGCAGCTAGCTGATGCAACAAGATGACACAAGAAGAAAACACAAAGAGAAAAGGCAATGAGACATACAGCAAAGGATGGAGCTGAGGTGGCTCAAGCAATTGAGTGCCTCTCTCCCACAGGGGAGGTCCCAGGTTTGGTTCCCGGTACCTCCTAAAGCAGAGACGAGCAGAAAGAGAGAGCACACAGCAAATGGATACAGAGAGCAGACAGTGAGTACAAACAATGGGAGGAGGTGGGGAATAAATAAAATAAATCTTTAAAAAAAAGAGTGAGAGAGAAGTAGCATTGGTGGAAGGCCTAAAGCATGCTGGGCACTGTGCTGGTCTCACTTAATCTCACTGAATCCTTGCTGCGATCCTGCAGCAAAGTCCACCACATAATTCCCGTTTCTGCAGATGACATATCTGGAGCCCAGAGATTTGAAGTCAATTCCCTGGAGCCACACAGGCAACTCTGTCTGACATCAACTGCTCTTTTGATGATAATAAATTGCTTCAAGGGCATACACAAAATGAGATATGAACGCCTGGATGGTGCTTTTCTGTCTTCCCCAATTATTTTGCCCTACATCTGCAAGTCCTGGCTTGGCTCTCATGGTATCCTGAAGATACACGGATTTCCCTTTCCCCTGCATGGCTAACAGGCCTCACAACGAACAGGGTCGGGCCACTGAGGTCCCCCCATTACCACGAAGCCAGCCACAACGCTCCAAAGAGCTGGGTGGTCACCCAGGAAAGGGACTACTGCTTTGACCCCAACTCTGCAGAGAGAGGCCTAACAAGCCATCCAGAGGGAAAGAAATCAATGCACTGTAGGTGTGTGTCAACACGGGCAGCAGTGGAATATAAAGGCTCAGAGCGCGGCTTCCAGAGGGCTGGGCTGCTGGACTTCAGTTCTCAGCTTTATTACTTCCTAAATGCAAACCTTGGATGAATTACCTATCTTGGTTTCTTCATTTCTATGTAGAGATAAACATACAATTTCTTCACCAGAGAGTTATGGTATTCCATGTAAAAATATCTAACATAGTGCTCGCTTCGGCAGCACATATACTAAAATTGGAACGATACAGAGAAGATTAGCATGGCCCCTGCGCAAGGATGACACGCAAATTCGTGAAGCGTTCCATATTTTTGATGGAATAGAGGAGAGTATGGGCCATGATGTGAACCAATGTATATGAGGTGCAGAGGTGCCCAAAGATGTACTTACCAAATCCAATGGATGTGTCATGATGATGGGAACGAGTGTTGTTGGGGGGGGGGGGGGGGGAGAGGGGGGGTGGGGGGGTGGGGTTGAATGGGACCTCACATATATATTTTTAATGTAATATTATTACAAAGTCAATAAAAAATAAAAAAATTAAAAAAAAAATATCTAACATAGTACCTGGTAGCACAGCTTCACAAGCAATAAACTCTATTATTTTCATTATCATCCATCTTAGGGCCGCTTCACTATGTAACTCTAGGGGCTGCCGCTCATATTGTAGCCTTTGAAAATGGCACCCCCTCGAATTGTGCAGTGTACAACCTGTGTAGCTGTACAAAATGTCCCTAATGATCGTGTTATGGTGGTTGAGATGGGAACCTGTGCTTCTTAAGGTAAATGCCTAGATCAATTCTCAAAAACAGTATCAACAAAATCTTAAAAGTGCTTGAGGAGATGAAGGGAAATACAGAGAAAGAACTAAAGGACATCGGGAAAACAATGAATGAACAATATGAGAGGTAATTAAAGAAAAAATTTTAAAATGAGAAAAAAAAAATGGGTGCCATATGCTGTGGGCCTAGCATGAAATCCATCAAACTGACGAGCAGGTGTATTTTAATAGTCCACAAATGGGAAGCTAAAGGGAAAAATGCACTAGAAAAGCAAACAAGAGCTCCAAATGGTTGCTAGGTACTGTGAGAAAGAAGGAAATGTCCTGCAGTGGCTGGGCTCCAGGGCATCAGTTCCGTGGGCTCCAAGACCTGGCCGTGGCATGCTGTCTGTGACATCAGGTCAGGCTGTCGCTAGACGTGGGGAGGAAAGTCAAGACGCACACACAGTGCAAAATAGGTATCGAGTAAAACGGTAACTACGTGGGTGCAAGAGGAGTAGAGAGAAGGTATAGAGAGGGAGCGAGAAAGTACGGGCTGTGACTTCGGGGAGCCCGAAGGCTGCTGTGTTGTCAAGTGACCACACAATTTACTGCTGACTGAGGACACTGCTGAGCATAACAGTGGGAGCAATGAGCACTTATACCAGGACAAGAGGCTGAAACCAGGGCCGCCCCAGGCAGACAGGCCGCGTGGCCAACCTATCGCTGACGCAGTCTATTAAGAGGCTGGCCCGGCTGCTGTCAGCATCATTCTAAGCCTCGTTGCTGTGGGAGATTCTGAGAGGGCCACCAGCACGCCCTGCAGATGGGGAACATAAAAGCTTTTGATGGGGCTTTCCCTCCTCCAGCGTCCCCGAGCCTCACTGCCAATTCCGTGTCATGCGAGGGCCTCCCACTGAGCTCGACCCCCCCTCTCCACTCCCACAGCTGCCTTCTGCAAATGTTTCAGTTCGTGTTCAGGCAGATGAGAAAGTATATAGAGGAGGGCGACTGTAAGAACCCGCTTTTCCCGTTGCTTAAATGGTCTTTTTCAGTGGGAATGGTTAACCGCTGGTAAACCTCTTACACAAAGGAATAGGTCACGCTACCAGCCACCTTTCTTCTGTTTTTATACTGAGTTTGATAAAAATATTGGAGGAAGGATTTTGAAAGCTCCATCTGCCCAGCACATGCGAAGATGTAAACTTCTAGGCATATTCTGTATGATCAGAGAGGAGGAATTTCCTCAGTGCATATGTGGCAACTTCTTCCATTCTTTGGAATTAGATGTAGGTGGAGCCTGCATGTTTGTGATTGGCTCTAGCATTTTCCAAAAGCTGGCTAAAGCGTGAGCTTAGCTACAGCTCTGAACTCTCTCTTACTTTCTGCTCCTTGGAGCAGTAATACAGGGTTGAGCTTGGCGTGAGCTGAAGAGGAGCGGGAGAGGGAGAAAGCAGGCCATGGGGAGTCTGAAGCAAGAACTTCAAAGAGAACGGAGACACTGAGACACACACACAGAGTGAGCGAGTGAGAGAGTAAGAAGAGAGAGAGACGGAGGGAAGCTACAAGAGCAGAGCTTTTGCGGCCCTTCTAAGGCAGTCCCCTCCCCTTCACCCGCACAAGGGGGATGGGCAGCATGCGTGACTGAAACGCACAATTATTTCCAAACTGCATTTTTTTGCCCATGTGGTACTTTTAACCTCTTCCCCTACTAAATTTCTTACTAGAATTGTGGAGCATAATGAAAACATAGAGGGCACCATTTTCCTCTATTTTCTATAATTTTCAGAACAGCTCTGCATAGTTATTTTTATCCCCATTCTACAGACAGGGAACACAAAGCCTCAGAGAAATCAAGAATCCTTGTTTAAAGAAACAGCTCATCAGTACAAAGCTGGGATATGAACCAGGTCTGTGGAATTCTGTAGCCTCTGAGGGTTCCCCATAGTGGTGTAGCTTGAGTGCAACTAATTTGAAATTTAAGTGCTTTAGCCATTACTCCCCACCCCCATCCCGTGGAAGTGAAAGAAATCCAGGAGAGCAAGCAAAAGGACTGAGCAGCTAGAGTGCACGAGATTCCCAAAGAAAGAAATGGTTGCAAACAATGAAAACGGACTGGGCTGACTGTTGAAGCCCCGCAGGGGTAAAGAGAACAGTCTCCTAATAGCCTACAAGAAGGAAGTTATGCTCAAGTCTTGGGTCTTTGGCTTGCTAGGTATGAAACACCTGAACAGGTGACACTGGCTCTCTGGACCTCAGTTTCCTTGCCTGCAAAATAGGGATGATAAAAACACACACCTTGCCTGGTGGTTATAAGGCTTAGGAAAGCGGCGTGCATAAAGCACGTGGCACAGTGCAAGTACAGCATAACTGTTTCCAAAGCCCCTGTTCTGAAAGCCATTCCTTGGCCGGGGGTGGGGAGGGAAGGGGGGGAGGAGCCTGTCTCCTGTCTTATTATTCACATCTTTGCCTGTAAACAGGATACTTTTCTATTTCATTGTGAGGTCAGCAGACATGGCTTTGCTTCTAATTCTCTCCCCATTCCCCCTCCCCCACAACCTAATCATCTGTTCTGGAAACAAAAGGTACCTCCTCCTAATATCTTACCTCCTCTAGTCAGACTTTCCGCCCAAGGGCATTTAGTCTTTTCTTTAACCAAACATTAACGTCGAGTGGCCAAAAAAAAAAAACAAAACACCAAAAACCCCACAAACAAACTCAAACCAAGTATGGTCTATTTCTGCATCTACTAAGTAGTTTCCAGACTACATTATTTTCTTCCATAGTTAATCCAAGTTTTCACCTGAGTGCCTGCCTTTTCCCTGACAGCCAAAGTCATAGAAGGAGGAAAAACAGAGTAGGTGCTACCTAAAGTCTGCCTTCTGGCCATTTCAACTAGTATAGAATGACCGAGTCTGGATACACATATTTAAAATATCCCTTCCATTTCCCCCTCCTTCTGTGAAAGTTATCTGTATGCATTTGGCCCAAGGCCTATGTAAAGTTTCCTTGGGGGCAGCCACACTTGGAACATTCAAGAACACACTCTTAGGAGTCAGATAAAATGTGGAGCTCTCCCACCCTTGCCGGAGTGAAGGCTCGCCACCCTCCGCTGACAGCAAACTTTTTGGGAAAGAGCCAGCACTGCCATCCTGTTCGGTGGCTTCACCAGCTTCAGAGAAGGAGGAATGTGGTGATATCCAGGGGGTTATCACCAAAGCAAAGTACCCGGCAGGTGCCCCTTTCCTGCCCCTACTTACTTCCTGCCACTCCTCCGCGCTCCACGTGTAGAGAGGACACGGCGGGGCTTGGCAGGCGCGCTCCGCCGCGGGTCGGGTGTACGGGTTGCACTCCGTGGCTCGGGCTGTTTTATGTGTTCCGACCTGACAGCCCACATTCCTCTGCTGTGTGCCTTGACCGCAGGACACAGAGCACTGAGGAGACAGAACACGTAAGTAAGAGCTTTGGGCCACTTTGGGGGGCGGTGGTGAGTGTGGGGAGGTCACCGAGGAGGAGACTGCATTCCCAGCCCAGTGGCTCTCTCGGCTATTTCTAATTTTCAGTGAAAGGGACCCCAGACATTGCCTCAAATCTGGAAACTCACTGCTCTTAAATGTTGGAAATTGGGGAAAGCTCTTCTATTTGGTGGACTCTCTTAAGATGTCGAAACTCTTAGAGGACCAAAGAGGTTGGGAAAGATCATTGCGAAACATTTAGCAGAACCCAGAAATAACATTGCCCTGTGAAATAAAAATCCCAAACGATTTCTGTCCTGGACAAGCGGAGATTCTTCAAAATTGGAGATAGAGTATTGTACAAGAAGAATTTCTGGCAGACGAAAAGTATAACCCTAGGAGAGTAAAACATGGAAGGTTTTAGAGCTGAATAAGTAGATTTTCTCCAGTCTTGTCCTTTTCTTGCTCCTACTTCTGGATATAGGAGAATTTTGTTTTGAACCATGGAATTCACTAAAGTATTTGTGTCTATTTACAACCTCTGATGAATATATGAAGAATAAAAGCTAACAGGGAAAGACTATTTCCTAGGTTTAATGTGTCCCTAGAAAAATACTATTAATCATGCTGAAACATTTTGTTGACCAACTTATAAAACATCGTATTAAATCCACAATTAACTTTCCTCTAAATTAATTTTTTAATGGTTTCCTCATTGTTGTGTTTTATAATCTCCCTTACAGGCAGGCTAAGAATCATTGTCTTTATTAAGGTTTTGACAGTCAGAAACTAAAGGCAACATTTGACTTGAAAGACTGGCATATTTTTTTATATATAGCTATTTAAAATTATAACCAAATTTTGGTGACAGATCAGCCTCCATTAATTTGTCTGTTATTGAGAAAACAAGTTTAACATATATTAAAGGCATATTCCTAAGAGCAAGTCCCTTTAAAGAATAGAATCATGCTCTTTTAATTCAGAAAGAAATTCTTGTTCAATTAACCTGCAATAGCATTCATCTCGGTCTGAGGCTAATGGTAATTTTCTATCAAGAAACACACTCAAATGAAATTCTTCTGAATATTAATTTTCTCTCCATTTCAGATTTCAAGAAATCTTTCTAAATAGTATTTAGAAAGAAGCTTGGCAAATCATATTATTTTAGATGAGTCAGTGCCAGAGATGAGTCTCAAACGTTCATCTCAAAGCAAGCTGAAGAGAAAAAATTATTTTGGATCAACATGGCTACTCTTTTTTGGGTTTAAGTGTATGAATTGAATTGATACATGTAATTCGATTAAATGTACCTACAAGAAACCAGACCTTTATGGTCATTATGTTCTGAGTGTAATGGGAGGGTGCCTGAACACAAATTAAGGTCCTGTCTTAGAGAATGGCCATTGAATTCTCATGGGAGGTAGATCTGTAATATTTCCCTTTGACTACACTGGAAAAGAATGAACCATACCATAGTCTATACGTGAAGACAGACATCCCCAAACATGATCATCGTCACCATCAAAAAACAACCACCATAAAACCATCAGGCCATTTGAATTTTGAGTCTTAAATATAAAAGAGTACATTTCCAAAACAATGGATCTCAGTAGACATACAAAGAAAGAGTAACAGAGGCTTCATCAAAAAAAAAAATTTGAGTTTGGCATAGGATTAAAGTATAACCAAAGTCTCATATTCCTTAATAACCTAAAGAAAAACGAAAAGAAGTTAGACTTTTAGAGCATCTAATGTTATTCAAATATATGAAACCTCTTTTTTGATGCTGTTGTAACTGGGTAAATTACTTCTGGATCAAAGGAGGCCAGGTATTAAGAGCCATGAGCATCCAACGCAAAACCAAAAAAATCACTGCCCATAACATCTGACCATTTTCAAAAGACAAATTAAGGCATGGTAAAGTTCAATGATACAATATGCTGTTCTGGCTTCTGATTTTCATATTGTTGAAGCAAGCCTTGAAATAATGCATTTAAAAAGTTTCAGCATATGCACAGAGCCATGTAAGCCCTGACTTTCTGAATAATGTATCCATGGTAATCTCTGTTAAAAAATGATGTTCCCTGCATCAGAGTTACTTCTCTTGTGGTCAACTTTTCTTCTGCTGTCTGGAGGGAGGTGACAATTTGAATGAAGAGCCAGCAGGGCTTGCTCTATGAATTCTGAGAGATTTGGGCAGAACACCCATAAAAAACAGAGTATCACAAAGCCCCTGGAGAGGTGATGGTGGTGGTGTGTGTGTTTAGTTTTCTTTCATTCTTTCTTCCAGTATTTCTGCTGAAATACGGTTGTGACATTATTTTAAAGGATGAAACTCCCACCCCCCCAAAAAAACCTCTTTAAACTTCAAATTAAAAATATGACAATACCAAGAATAGCAGCAAACTTTACTGAGCTCTTACAATATGCCAAATTTTTATGCCAGGATTTTTCAGCTGGGTAATTCTGTGCTGGGGACGCTGTCCTGTGCATTGTAGGACATTGAGTAGCATCCTTGGTCTCTACCCACTAGATATCAGTAACACCTCCCTCCCAAAGTGTGACAACCATAAATGTCTCCTGACATTGCTGAAAGTCCCATGGAGCGCAAATCACCCTGGGTTGAGAGCTTAGCTAATCATTTTACTGAAAATCTCTTTTACACTTCCTAGTAAACCTTTCAGGTGGCTACTCTATCAATAAATAAGCATATAACAAAGACAATCACCCTAACTCAAGCAAAAACAAAAACAGTCCAAGTGGGCTCTGTCCTAGGCAATGAATCATAGCTACTAGAAATTAGTAATTAGGCTCCCAGCTTTAAAATATGGTGTTAAGACGATGCGGTCTCTTGTAAATGTGGGTGAGAAGCCTGAATTTAAATAATCAACATCAGTGCTCACAGTTTCACTAAAAAACAATATGAATAGAGAGTACAAATCCATGTGCATCTGGTTTCCTTAATTTTTCAAAGGACACAAGCTACACATATGCCATGGTCTCCCTATTAAACACTTGAAGAATACTTCAGATTCAGACACCACAACTAAGCTGCTCTAATTGCAATTACAAGGAAAAGCCTTAACCAAAAATACTGGATTCATACCACAATTTGCCAGTTTCCATTTCAGTATTAGCACTGAAAAATCTTTACAAGGAATTTTCTTATTTCACTGGATCTAGGACACCACTTTAGATTGTGAGACACACCATTATATTTTGTATCATTAAGACAGAAATCAAGGGCTTTTAATCAATCATGATATTCCATTGGTTGTAAGGCCCATTCTGATTTCAGAGATGTTAAAGTATGAAAAAGGCACACGTCACAGAATTGATGAAATGATATCACCATCTTCATTCTACTCTGACCATTTATTCTTTTTCTTTCTGATCTTCATTCTTGTAAATCTTTCTGCAGTGATACCATAAGGTTTAACAATTTTACTGTGGAATGCTTTTGTGTCAGTGGGAATACAGAGCTTCCTACTTGCCAAGCTGCAATAAGAACTAGATGCTGATTTTTGTTTTAAAATTTCATGTACATCTCTAAGCTCTTGATCAAAATCATCTAAACAAATTGGACATGAACTTTTGGGGGAAAACAGATCTTAAGATTTTAGAGAGGATGTTTCCCAATGAAAAGCGAACTTCCTTCACAAACTCAAGATTTTCAAGAGATGCAGAAATGAAACAGACCACTTTATATCTGAAAACACCAATTCAGGAGAGAGAATATGAAGAGGAGCCTGGCAAGAGCAGCTTCCCATCTCAATATTTTGTGTGTCTTACTCTCTCCAGATATTCTGACTCCGTGAACAATGTGCTAATTATTCTTCCTAACTTGAAGACAGGATAACAGGAATAAACCCACACCAGAAAACAGAAGGACCAGATATAAAATCTGCTAAATATTGTTGCAAATGGACAATCATCACGCTTGGCTTTATTACTGCTGTCTTAATATCTCTGCCTCGGGGTACTCCTGTTTACTATCCAATCATCAGTAAGCCAATGTTCTTGAATCATGCAGATGGTCTTTTCCCATCAATCACTGGATCTGATTATCTCTAGGTGCCTTTCTTAAGTGCACAAATCTACTCTTATCTATGCAGCATCTTGTCTTGCCTACTTTTATGTTTCACTTCTACAAATCAAATCAGGGTTTTATAAAGCTGGCCACAGACCATTACATAACGATATTTACTTGTATTTTCTACAAAGGTGTCTTGACTTTTCTAAGCCATCATTTTGAATAGGTAGCAGTCTGGTAATCCTATTTTATGTTTGCAACCCTTCCCCTCCAGTATTTAAACATAATCACCCCAGCTTTGCAGCAATTTTAGGCTTCTCACCAATATCACAGGATCCTGGAGTAAAATTCACTGTATTTACCAATGAAGTAGGAAAGATTATTTTTAAAAATTTTTAAAATTTTTTTAAAATTTTATTTTATTATCTTTTTAAAAAAAGATACATAGATCACACAAAATGTTACATTAAAAAATATAAGAGGTTCCCACATACCCCATTCCCCACACTCCCTATTCCTCCCACATCAACTTCTTTCATTAGTGTGTTATGTTTACTGCATTTGATGAATACGTTTTGGAGCACTGCTACACCACATGGATTATAGTTTATGTTGTAGCTTACTCTCCCAGTCCATTCAGTGGGTTATGGCAGGATATATAATGTCCCGCATCTGTGCCTGCAAAATCATTCAGGACAACTCCAAGTCCCAAAAATGCCCCCATATCACACCTCTTTTTCCCTCTCCCTTCCCTCAGCAACTCCCATGGCCACTGTCTCCGCATCAATGATATAATTTCTTCCATTTCTAGAGTCACAGTAATTCTATAGTAGAATACCAGTAAGTCCACTCTAGACCATATTTATTTCTCCATCCTGAAAAGATTCTTTTAATTGCCTTTTTATTAAATAAACTGGACTTTAAAATGAGCATCATTTAGATGCTCTGAACTTAATATTCAGAGCAAGATGTAAATAGATAAGTAGAGGTTAAGGAACATAAAGAAAAGTAACAGAGCATGAAACTCTCCAAGAGGACAAGCTAATCAGTGTGGTATATTAAATAACGTTAGCTGCACGCCTTCACGTGAATGGAATAGCTCCCCAGATAAGAAAAGGTGGAACTTCACAGATGACAATGATCACTTAGAGAAACCATTAAGAAGGATAACCAGTATGAAATACAGCCTTGAAATCTGATCCCTCAAGGGAGCCAGAGGTGGAACTAGCTCTGGCTGGGCACAGACTCTTTGATTGTTCAATTAAAAAGAATTATTGACGGTTTATTGTGATAAAGGTCCTGAGAGAGGTGAAGGCTACTCTGCTGGAGAATGATGCAGACCAAGTTTAAAATTTCTGTGAAGTGGAATATGGCTGGGGGGAGGGGTGTCAAAGGATGGGGGTGGGTGTGTGTGGGCAATGATCCCAGGTCAGAGACATTTAAAAAAAGTTCAGGTTTCTGGAGGAATTTTCCATTGGTCAAGTTGAAATGGAGCACCCACAGCTTCCCTGGACCTTATGAATCAACACCGAGGCTCTGAAAGAATAAATTCCAGAGGTTGTCAACCTTGAACCTAGTTTCCAATTAATTCTTAGGAGTAATCTGCTTGATTGCCTACTGCCTGGGAGAACCAGAAATTCAGTAAAACTTCACTGAATCAGATTAATAGAGATAAGAACCAGCATTAAATATGGGATATTTTAAAAGAAATCGAGCCTTATTACTCTGAAGTAAGCACCTTCAAACAAGATGAGAAAATGTACAAGTGTAGATTTACAAGATCAACTTTAAGGTCTAAATAAGGATGCCTTTGGCGTGCATGTAATTTGCTGATAGGTTAACAGCTGCTTCTAAACTTCCTTCCTGAAGTTCAACAGGGAAACTCACACCCAGTTCCTGGCTGGGTTATCAAATGTTCAGAACTGGGGGAGTCTGAGTGATTTCCTGGGTACTTAGCACTCCCTTCCTCATCTGTATGCACATCACACTAATCCAATCAGACAGAAGAGTACTCTTAGGACCTATTAGATTCAAGACTCCTGAGTGAAGCACTTGGCATTCATTATGTGTTAAATTCTCCTAAGAACTATATGAAATAGGCGTTATTATCTGAGGCTTAGGAAGGTTAAACAAATCACCCAAGGTCACATAGCTAGAAAATGACAGAGAACTCCCTCGCCTGTCCCCCACTTCTGTTGTAAACAGAGAAATATCCTCTAATACTTAATATCGACAGCCCTTCTTCAAGAACCTCAAAGGTAAATTCAAACTCAATTCCTGCCAGGTAACCAAGTCAGCCTTAGTGCGATCTGAGTTAGTGTATGTCTAAGTGGGGAATCATAAACACGACATCAGCGGCATACTGAGGGGCTACTCTGTTAGATGGCTGATATCCACCAACACGGAGAATGAATTCACAGTGCTAAGGCCTGAAGCCACTTGCCCAAGGTGACACAGCTAGTAAGTATCCTGACTTACATGGAGATTCTTCCCCTCCAAGTCCCTAAGGGCCCCTGTGAAACGCCAAGACCGTGCAGAGAAACACAAGCCAACCCGCTGGTCTCAGCCGTGTGGGGGAATATAAGGAAGCAGTGGGTAGAGGAGAAGCTTTGCTCACCTTACTCCAGGCTCCAGCCTTCCATTTGGGGCATCTTCCTCCTCGGCACCTTCTGTGCCCATGGGGCTTAGCAAGGTGTTTACAGTAATCACTTCCTAAATGGCTTCCATCCTTTGCCATGCAGTAAACATTTCGTTGTTTATGCCCTCGACCACAAGAGACAGAACACTGCAATATAAAGCAATGGCAAGGTTGTTGTTGTTTTTTTTTTAATCACATGGAGTTTGATAAAAACCTGTGGCATGAGATGTTAAGTTCATGCCTAACAAAAGTCGCCACTTCCCCCTTTTCCAGCGCCATTTTGGGTAATATTTCAAGGCTCAGCAGGGAAGGAAGGTGGTACTGGGGGAAAAATGCCCATAGTATTACAGCAGCAAGCCTGGATGGTATTTTGGGACACTCCAGAGTGTGGGTAAATCCAAATAAGTTAGGTCAAAAATAAAGCCCATCACCTAAAATTACCATGAAATTCTGACTTAAAGAAATGCTGCTCTGAAATGGTAAAGATTCCTTTTGCACATCTCACTCCATGCAATCCTGATCAAAATATTTCTTCAACAAAATGATGAGTGATTCACAGATTGGGATAAAGGTTCATTTCTAAAACACTACTATGTCCAGTTTCTCAATGAAATGATTTAAGGAAACTTTGAAACCATTTTCCAGAGGATAAGCTCTCATTTTCTCAGTCCAAAAAGAAGGAGGTGAAAAGGCAAATTAGAATCTGAAAGGCAAACTAGCAGGTAGTTTCATGCCAATTTTAGGAGGGAGGCAATACTGTTCAACGTTGATCTGCAGGTTCACTGAACTGTTTTAATTGTGACCTTGTCTGACTACATCTAAGAAACTTGACTTTGATTTCAAATTAGTTTTCTCAGAAAGGTTTAAGAATCAAAGTGCCCATGGAATTAGGACAAAAATTTCATATGACAGCTTCTTGTAGACCAGGCAAGAGGCTGGCCCGAATTAACGCACTGAGATATTCAACTTCCATTGCCTCATTAGTGATTACAGAAGTCATTTCCACTTGGATCATAAGCTTGCTGGCTCAAGTTCTCAAGACACATTATTTCTCGATATAATGTTCTTGCTTCTTAAACGGGAATACGTTTAAGAATGAGGAACAAAATGTGAAAATGCAATGAGTATAGATTGCAAGTGTCATTTCCTTCTCATCAATATTTTTTATTTCCTCCACTAACTTTGTGATTTTGTTAAAATAACCAAAATGCCCTTTTATGCTTAATAGATATATGGCACCATATAAAACATGAAGCTGAATATTAATTTAACCGCTATTAACAAGCATGCTCAGTTATACCATTCATAAATGTGCCAGGCATGTTTTTTTAATGAACTAAAAGCATTATGAAAATTTCATTCAGAACTGAAAGAGAAATTTACAATATGTCTATTAACAGATTTGTTTTTAGCTTTTTATTTTAGGAGGTAGAAACACTGCTGTTTTCATTTGAGCACTCATCTTATGAGTATTATGATTTGTAGTAGTCATTCTGGAAATCTTAGAGTATACAGTGCAAAAGGAAGAAGCCCAATGTGAAGATAGATTCAACCTCTAGCATTTTGATATATATAGACTTCTTAATAATCTCTATTATTAATGACCCATTTTAATATTTAAAAATGCTACTTTGACAAAAAATACACAATTAGTATTTGGGATAAGTTTATCTGTTTAGGGAACAAACAGGAATTATGAGCAAGCATTATTGAGCACTTACTATGTTCCAGGAAATATGCTAAGTATTGAGACTATAATAATGAATAAAACCAACACCATCCTTGCCCTCATGAAGCTCACAGTCCAGTGACGGAGAACAACATGAATCAAATGAATACAAAAATAAATCTAAAAATAAATGACAAATTGAGATGAGTGTTAGGGAAGACACAGTATAGAGTGGTTAGAAGAGGGCTCCCTGAGAATTTACCCACAGCCAGATTGTGCAAAGCTCATGGGACATAATCATGAGTTTGGATTTTATTCTGCACACAATAGGAAACCACTGTAGGGTTTTAAGGAGGGGTAAGACATAGTATGAGTTACGTTTCAAAAATTCTACTTTGGCTACTGACTAGAGAATGGATGGAAGTACAGGTGAATGGAAATAAGAAAAAATTCTCAGGAAGCTATTATCTTTATCCAAGCAAGCGATGAGGATGACTTAGATTAGGGTGGGGGCATTGGGTGAGGGAATCTGGCGGATTTAAGAGATGTTTGTTTTTTGAGGTAGAAATAGTAGTACCTGATATATTAGATGTGGAGTGGAAGGGAAAGGGCAGAATCAGTGATGACTTCCAGGTTTCTGGTTTGGGCAACTGGATAGATGAGGGTGACATTTACGAGATGGGAAAGATTGGAAAAACAGCTTTGGGACTCAAAGATGTATTTATTTTCGAAAATAGACTGGGTTTAAAGGATATGGAATCATGGGTGGTAACAGTTGCTTTATCGGAATGAAAAAACAGACTACTGTCTTATGGTAAGCAAATGTACATGAATGAACTTAAAGCAAGGTTTTTTAAAAAACAGTACAAACACGTTGGCCCTTATTATGGAGGGGAAAAAGAGAATTGATGGCAGCAATCTAGCAGAGGAGAATTAGAAAAGGTACCTCGCTCTTGTTTTCCATGTATATATGTAGTATCTTTTGAATATTCATTATGTCCCAGGCATTGCTCTAAGGCTTTCTGTGTATTATCTCATTTAATCATTCCAATAACCATAGAGATAGGTACTATTTTTTTTTTGAAGATGTTTGCTAACATTTTCTTTTTTTTTTTTTTTTTAATTGACTTTGTAATAATATTACATTAAAAAGAGATAGGTACTATTATCGGAGATAACTGGTGTTTTCACAATGGCATAATCACAATGTTTGTATACTACTTCCTACATGACCCCAAAACAAGTGGATATATATCTGTCTTAAAAACAACATAGGGAAACGGACTTTGGCCCAGTGGTTAGGGCGTCCGTCTACCATATGGGAGGTCCGTGGTTCAAACCCCGGCCTCCTTGACCCGTGTGGAGCTGGCTATGCGCAGTGCTGATGCGCGCAAGGAGTGCCTTGCCACGCAAGGGTGTCCCCCGCGTGGGGGAGCCCCACGCGCAAGGAGTGCGCCCGTGAGGAGAGCCGCCCAGCGCGAAAAGAAAGAGCAGCCTGCCGAGGAATGGCGCCGCCCACACTTCCCGTGCCGCTGACGACAAAAGAAGCGGACAAAGAAACAAGACGCAGCAAACAGACACCAAGAACAGACAAACGGGGGGGGGGGGGGGAAGGAATTAAATAAATAAATAAATCTTAAAAAAAAAAAAAACAACATAAGATAATTACATTACCAGCAACAGCACTGATAATTCATTTGAGGTGTGCCATTGGTACAGCCAATATCTATTGCTAAGGACATAAAGAGAGATGAAGTAATTTCTAAATATAATGCCTTTTTAATGTTTGGATTAGATGGATCCTATGCATTCCTTTGTGTGTCTTTCTTATTTGGTGACTTGAATGGAACTCACTTGGAAAAAATGCATGGCTTCACTGTGACTCACTGTACATATTATTTGCCTAAAATTGTTAAGATTTGAAACTATTCTCAATGTATCTAATCCAATAGCAAACACTTTTCACTTAATGATTTCTGACTTACCAAGGGAGAAAAGCAGCTGCTCATGGAGATTTTTATATCTATCAGCTTCATTCATGGGTCTTTTATGTCTTCATCAAGAAGTTGTCACTTTAATAATCAAATAAATACAAGTTTTTGGCTCTCAGAGTTTGAGGGAAGTTTCCATCTGAGCATTCCAGTCCTTACACAGGTACTAATTTTTACATCAATGTGTTTCACTGAGATATAATAGTTAAATTTAGTGTTTTACCTCATTCATGATATTTATTGGCTACATAGCTGAAGGTTCTTGCTCTAGGGAACATTTACGTCCTTGAATTTGCTGCTGCAATAACCTTCCAGTTTGCCAATAGTATGCTGACCTTTTCCTCTCACAATGCAACCCAATTTGTTGAAGAGAATGATTTTTTTAACCCCAACTCTGAGCAAGACTACCAAACAATGTCATCTCTGTTCTGTTACTTAGAAACATCAAGGTCAGCATCCCACATGCCTGAGATTTCAGCCTTGTGGTTCTGTAAGCAACTCAAAGGAGATTTTGGAATGTGGAGCTTTGTTCAAGTGTTGTGCTACAATTTCCACTAAAGTCTAAGAGTGTGAAATACTTACATTTCCAATCATCTGGTGGAAGCAAAACTTAAGATGTGGGCAATCTGTCCTTAACCTCAACTGAGGGTTTCTTCTTTCTAGAGAGGTAGCTCTAAATGCAGTGCCCCTTTGGGCCCTATGTGCTTTCCCTGGTCTCAGGGGTTCCCTACACTGCTCCTTTCACTTATACTGAGGACATGGCCTCTCAGTCATTGAGGAGCCAGCAGAGAACTGCAGTGTATCTGCCTGGGTGGGAAGGGTGAAGACCCAAGAATGAGATACCCCAGGTTGCCAGGCTGTTGAGGACCAAGGCGTTAGAATGGAGATGGAGTACGAGACAGCTAGTAAGGCAACCCTAAGGAATGAAGAAGAATGGGAAAAGAGGCTGGGGCCAGGGGTGCATTCAGGCTCTGGCCAGATGGAAGCTTCTGGGTGGGGTTGATACTGGGGCTTAGAGGAAGCAGTGGAAGGGGTGAGGAGTGGACCAGCACTGCCTAGGCTATAGCAGGTGCTTGATAAACATGGGTTAATGGATTCTCCAGAATGGCAGCTCTAAGAGGGTGCCTGGGCAAACCACAGCCCAACACATCCAGACCATTCCCATTTCCAAGTGATTTAGATACATGAGATTCTGTATATATGAAATGTGCAATGGTGGATGCTGGCCAGCCAGTCCATATTTTTCACCACAGTCTTGTATGACAACAGGTTAGAAATATGGACGAACCAAAAGGCCAAGAGGAATATCATATACTGGGACCCGTTTCTGAGCTGAATTAAGACTCTCTTGGCTTAAGGATTTTTGACAGTCAAGTGGCTAACCATCATCCTGAGATGGGTGGTCAGAGCTCAGTTTTGAGACAAGAGACTATACTAATTATTATTCCAGGCCTTTCTATTATGATTCTGTAAAGTAGGAAAATAACATCTAGATTACTTCATTTAAAAAATGTCCAGTTGTATTTTCTTATAACCACAAGCACTTCTTGAATATACTTTCATTTTGACTTTGTTTAACGAAATGTCAAGTCAAGTCTATCTGGAAAGTATGCTATTGCAGATGATGTAGAGCTTGTGCTCAGGGTTCAGAACAGCCTTTACCAATCACGGTGATGAATGAGGTGAGTACTTAAATGAGTGTACATCATTGGAAATGGCAAAGGGATAATCACCTGTACCTACTCTTGCACATGTGCACACACACACGCATACACACACACACAAAGCCTGGTGAGTATAAGAATATAGTTCTAGGGTCAGAACTAGGGTCAGCTTCAAACAATGCTCAGTGTGTGGCCTGGAAAACCATGTGGTCTTTCACAAAGAAAAAAGATGGTAGCTGCAGTTCACTCATGGATTTACTGCCTCCCATATTACAGTCAGCAAGTATTTATGGAAATGAATGAAGACACAAAAGCTATAGCCATCAGAAGAATCATACTATGAACTGAATGCCATGGTTTCTTAAAGGTCTTCTAGAAAGAACTACCTGGAATCTGACTCAGTGTTATTGCTGTACTAATTTGTCAAAACAGCCATCCCAAGAGCAAGTACTCTGACAGTTTGAGCAGAATTACTGAAAATCATACTAGCTATTTTTATTGAGTTCTTACGATGAACTGGACAATGGGCTGAAGGAATACTGGTTTTTCTCAATTAATCCCAATAGCAACCTGTGGCTCGGGTATGAAGATTCCTTTTTACAGATATGGAGACAGAGGTTTAAAGAGGCAACATCACTCTCCCAGTGTCACAGTGCTGGTAAGTGGTACAAGTTAGGCCTCAAAGATGGAGCTGCTATTTTCATCCTTAAGCTATACTAAAAGAAAGGGACAAGATAAGTCAAGTAAGCAGCTCACTTCTGCTTATCCGTGGCAAATACAGAAAGTAGGGACCTCAAAGAAATGTCTCTTAAGACTATATTAGAGTCCTTTGATTTCTCAATCATAATAACTAATGTTATTAGTCTTGACTTTAATTTTTTTTTTTTTTACAGCACGGATGTGGCTCTTTGTGTCTGGGGAAGAAAGACACTATATAAAGCAAACACACATACCCATAAATAAAGAGCTACATGTGGCCTTGGTCTAAGCCATACCCTGGCTTTCTCTGTCTATCTTTGATGGTTTATTAATTCCTGGGGGTCTGCTTGGTATCAAGGAATGAGTTACTCTTTCCATTCACTGGTGAAAGGCTTTTTACATGGTTAGAAATGAAAAGTTGCAGGTTGTAAAATTTGGCCTGCCA
This sequence comes from Dasypus novemcinctus, assembly GCF_030445035.2. Taxonomy (NCBI): domain Eukaryota; kingdom Metazoa; phylum Chordata; class Mammalia; order Cingulata; family Dasypodidae; genus Dasypus; species Dasypus novemcinctus. The sequence goes on from NC_080698.1 coordinate 25,698,445, forward strand.
ATTCACCAAGGACCATTCTCTCAAATGCCTGAGCTGTAGGGGATCTCAAAGGTTAATTGGTCCACCTATTTATTTTTTAAATTCAAGAAAAATTAGAGAAAAGGAGACAATGGCATGCTCTACATCACACAACGAGGAAGGAGCAGGTTTGGGTTTAGGACTGAGTTTTTGTCTTGACCATAGAACACTTCCCAGGGCCAATCGTACTAGGGACTTGGGGCTAGCTTCTGGTGTTCTGCAGGCTGCTCAGCAAACTAGACCCCCTTGATTATTTCCATTCTGCGTTGGTCATGCTCACACAGAACTAGCATGGTGGGCAGGGAAAAGCCAAAGCAGGTGTAGGTCTTGCACTCTGGCTTTGAGAGATTGCCAACACTAACGTGCAAGTGAGATGTGATGAACTCTTGTTCTAAGGTTCCAGTTAAGGACAAATCCCAATGGGTGGGCATGCACAGGTGCCCACGTGGCAATGACAGTTCACCACACCAGGGAGCTTCTCTTCACCTTGCTTGAAAATGCAGCATTTCAAGGCATAGGGTTTGGAGTCAGACATACCTGGGCTGGAATCCTATCCATCCCATTTTATCCTGGTGCCATTTGGGGCTACTTAACTTCCTGGAGGAAAACAGTAATATCTGTACCCAACAGAGTGGCTATGATTAAATGGGGTAATACATAAAAGCTCTTAGCATTTTAGCCTGACGGCGTAAAGAGCTCAAAACATGTTTGCATAATGACTACTACTTCTATTCGAAGGAGTCTTATAGAATATCTCATAACATGCAGGAAAAAAAGGTGAGTATTTTTAAGTTGTATGTTAACCAGTGGCATCTAAGATGAACATTCTAGCACAGGCATTGCTGGGGACTGGGGGGGCGGGGGCCTCAGTCTGGCCAAACCTCAGCCACACGAATGGGCGAAGGGCTTTCCTTCCCTAAGGTCTCTGAGAAATCCACAGAGCAGACGTAAATGTTGACGACGCCTTCTATTCTAAGGGAGGCAAAAAGAGGAAAGACACATTCGAACATCACATCTCCTCTCTACTCCATTATTTTCCATTCAAACTTTTGTTTTCTGCTAGGTTATTTCTCTCGGTGTCCCAAGACTAGGTACAGACCCAGTGAGCACCATTTCCAGACCCCCATTTGCTCACTTCCCTGCTCATCTCAGCTCGGCTGTGGGAGTGGTCACAGGACTTCGTGAAAAAGCGTTTTCTCCCGATTGGTTGATGGGAATACGCTTAGGGGAGTTTTCGAGCGGCCTTCTCACAACACGAGAATGGCTCTGAACAGGGGCATCAGCGAACCAAATGAAGGAGGAGGAAGGGAGGGAAGGCTTTACCAGGGAACAAGGGCTGTGACTTCAGGCTTAAAGCCAGCGTTGACAGGCCTGCCTGACGGCTGTTTACGTCTAGGACCACCCTGGCACTTATTACCATAAAAAGGAGCGGAGAGTGCAGGAGATTGGCAGGGAACACCATGGAAGAAAGCGGATGTGGGAGTCACAGCCATCCCAGCGGGATGGAGCATCAGGCAATCCTTCCATCTCCAGAACCCCACCCCCCCCTCCACCCCCCTGGCACCCCCAGCCTTTGCATTGCTACAAAGGTCTAAGACGGCAGCGGCAGGCAACAGGAGAAAAGGAACCAAAATTCACGTCAACTTTTGGAGCCCACTTGAAGGCTGCTGTCAATATTATGGCAAAGTAGGTCGTCCAGCATAAACCTAGCAAGGGGGCTGGGGGGAGAAAGCAAATAAGGAGAGAGAGGGAGAGGGGCTTATGTCCTCCACCTCCAATTACCCTCAAGATTTATGAGGCACAGGGCGCCCCAGCGGCCCCCTCTCACATTACAGGGAAAAATGCATTTTAACATTTAATGTAGCCGTGTATGAAATTAGGAATACTAGTTGAGAAACACACCCTGGGGTTCTTTGTTCTGCAAGACTGTGATATTACAGTTTTTCTCCCCATCAGAACATAAAACAAAAACCAAGAGAATCTGCAAATGCAGCACTTGGAATTCTACGATAGGCCCGTCCAAGGCTACCCCTAGTTACTAAGGCATATTATATCATCAAGTCTGTTACCCGTAAATTGTCCTCCTCCAGTTCCCCAACCCCAAGCACATTGCCCATTTTTGTAGGACTTCTTTCTCCTTTCAAGGTCATCCCTGATGGTAATTATTAGTAACCCAACTTCAGCAAGATGACTATGCTGGCATTTTTCAGGAAAGAGGTGAAGATGCTGCCTGCCACAGAGTTATTTATGAATGCAGTCTGGAAGACAGGAAGAGTACTGGGTGAAATATTTGTTCCAGAATCTTATTCTCAGCTGCTCTAAAGGTGAACAAAGAAGTTTCTGAGTAAGTAATTGATGGGGACGCTAAGGGAGGTGAGAAGAGTTAGCAAAGTTTCTCAGCACCCTGAAGGTAGCCTGTGATCGTTGTCCTGGGCTGGAGGGTTCAAAGCTCTCTGGAAATGTCATTCTGCTAGAAGATGACACTGCTTGGGCAGACCCACGTGACAGGACTTATGTTACTGTCACAGGCTGCCAGGAATAGACCTCAGAAACTTAACTACTCTCAAGAATGCGTCATAAGCCATCCATGCAGGTTCCTCTGGACTTTTATATACCTAAAGATGCCCAGAACTTAAACTCTTTCCTCCTCTCCAAGAGGTACTCTATTTGTTAATCAGTCATTTAAAGGATACCGGGATCAAGTTAATTTAATTGCCTCATCCAACATTCAGTCTTGCTTTCTCTGCACATCGAGCTCTTCCTCAGTGTGCTGGGTGGGGAAGGAATATCTTTACATGACAACATGTCAAATATCTTATGCTGAAAAATTTACTTTTTTTAGGGAAGCAATTAATGTAATTAATTTGCTGTTGTATAGATGTTAGTGGCATCCCAGAAGTGAGACACATATACATAGCTGGGCCCATGCTATATCCAGAGAAATAAACATCAATAGGGAGGGAAAAGAGATCATTTTAACTATTGTTCAATTAGACATCCATCCTCAATGTTTGCATTGCTCTCTTGTGACTTCAGTCTCTCTCACAATGTACTATACAGGCCCTTTGTGGCTTTTTTTTTTTTAGTCTTTTCCTGTCTCCTTTTGGTAAAGAAATGGCTCAAGGGACTCACTATTAAAGGTGTGATATGAAATTCAAACCATGTAAAATATAAATAGCTCAACACAGAGACTTGGCATTAGACGTGGCATTATGTTTGATGGCTTTCTGTGACTAAATTACTCCTACACTACTTCTGAAATTTATTCAAATGGAAATACAAGGCTGGAGGCAGAAGAGTGTGGTAGTTTTTGCCTCAGTCCTACCTGGCTTGAATCCTGTTACGACCTCTTGCTTTGTGATCTTATGCAGGATGTTTAACTGCTTCAGTCATCCCTTTCTAATTCTACTGAATAGACAAATAAGCACCTCAAACTTAACATGTCCAAAACTGAACTGATCTTCCTCCACTAACCTGTAGTCTTTCCCATTTCCATGGCAACTCCATCCTTCCAGTGGTCCAGGTTACAAAAGTGGGAGTTATCCCGACTCCTCTCTTTCCTCCTCTACCCTATATATTAAAAGGTCAACTGCTCCTTAACATTACCTTAAAAATATATTAGATTCCTAACACTTCTCCCCACTTTCACTCTTAACACTCTAGTCTGAGCCACTGTTGTCTCTCGTTTCAGTTGCTGCAAGGGCTCCTAACCGACTCCTTGCTTTCACATTTGCTTTCACATTTTCACATTTGTATGTTCAGAAGCCACAGTCATTCTTTTAATAGAAATTCATGTTCTTCCTTTACTCAAAACCCTCTCTCACTCAGTGGCTTCCTGTCTCACCGATGGCTTCCTATCTCACTCAAAGAGGGAAAGCAAAAATCCCTCCAGTAGTCTAACCTCCATTTTTCCCCTTCCCCTTTTGTGACCTACCTCCAAATTCTGCTTCCTCAATGTCATCTTTAACCACATCTCCTGCTACTCCCCTTCTCCTGGACCCCTCCTCTACTGCAGTCACACCAGCCTCCTTACAATCTCCAAAATATGCCTGACATGCTTGCACCCTTCAGTCTTGGCCACATGGCTTGCTTTTTTTATTTCCCCTTATCTTGGCACAAATGTCTTAGTGGAGACTTCCTGGCATCATTATATTACAGTTCTCATCTCATCTCCTCTTCCCTGCCAGTCCCTGTCTACCTTCCCAACTTTATGTTTATCCATGGCACTTATAACCTTCCTACTTAATAGATTTTACTTTTTTTGTTTGATTTGGTTTCTGTTTACAGTCTTCTCTTCCCCTCTTCACTGGAGTATCAGTTTGATAAGGTCAAGGAATTTTGCCTCTTTTGTTTATGTCAATAACCCGAGCACCTAGAACAGGGCTTGGTTTATGGAAAATACCCAGATACTTGTGGAATATATAAAGGAACACATGAATGAATGATTCAGTAGTACCTAATGGAATTAGAGCTGCTTATTTTACAAGAATATTTAAGGATTAAGTGAACATTCTGCACACTGCTCAGTCCATCTTAAGGACCAGATAAATAACTACTGCTCTCTCCTAGCTCCTGCGTCCATTCAGTCCACAACTGGTAGAGCATTCCTATGGTTTAATGGTTAATTCATAGCTACAGAACTACGTACTGCATAGGGAACATCTAAGAGGAAGGTTATCTGAGAATGTGATATAAAAGACAAACAGATGATAAGTGGCAGCAGCCAAGAACTGAGAATACTACTCTGCAAGCACCAGACTAACACTGGAATTTCAGCTGTAAGCTACTGATACCACCTCCTACTCTGAGTGCCACATAACTTTGTTTCTGCCCCCTTCCCCATGGAAAAACGTAGTTATACAGAATCAAAACTCAATAGTAAGGAATGTAATGTGCAAAATGGCCTCCAACTAGACCAGATATTTTCTATCTCCTTTCTGGCTGGAAACATCTGAAACAAGCTGAAGACTCATACTTCTGTCCAGAAGATAACCAGGACACAAAACAGACATCCAGCCCAAGATTTCCTAATTGTAGGGTGAACACGACAGAATTAAATCAAATGCCATTCTGACCCACTCTCCACCATCTAGCCACCACGAGCCTCTCTGTAAAGTGGAGTAGCTGTTACCCAAATACTAAGGTCAGGCCATGTCTGAAAGAACTAGTTTTCTTAGTTCAGCAGACCCTTTCCTTCACGTCATTCTATGGGGCTGTACATGTCCAGGAGGAGGACAACCCATTACAGAGCTCCGCTCTGAGAATGCTGGTGGCCAAACCCAGTTTCTGAGTTCCTTTGAAAGCGATTCAAAACCAAGTGAAGTGTACAACAGGCCTATTCTAAAATGCAAATATTCAGCTACCTCTGACTGGTGGTAAATAAAATAAATGAAACCAGGAGCCTAGTGGAAAACCCTTAGGAAATATTCAGATCCCAGGAGCTTAGCTTCAGAGAATTTTAAAAAGCAAAGGAGTGCTAAACCGGTTTCCACTCAGAAAAGGACTTGTTTATTTTGTGTGTCACAAATGAAAATCAGAATTTCTAGTAGTTTTGAAAGTCTTCCAGGAGAGGTAGGGGAAAGCCATGGGCTTTGGGAGCCAGTCTTTATTATTCGAGAACTACAGATTGTATGATGCTGGGAAACTTCCTCAGTCTTCCATCTCACTTTTACTTCCTGCGCAATGAGATGTAAGATCCACTTTGCAAGGATCTGATGAGGAATAGCAGTATGGACACAAAGCACCTGGCCCAACAAATGCTCAGAAATGTTATTCCTCCAAATCCAGTCAATCCACCTGGTCAATAATTGCAGCAGGGTACCTTTTTTGTGTCACATCAGGAAATGTAAGACAATCAATTGGTCATTGCTTAATGACTGTGAGGTGGAGAAACTCATTCTTTCAGAAAGGCTAGTTTTTTGTTGTTTTTTAATGGTGGTTATGACTTCTCACTTTTTTAGGGAAAATTTACATGTGCTCGATTTATAGACTAAAGTCTATGTAAGTCTGGCAAGATTCTCATTAGGTAAAAGCAAAATTCAATTTCTAACTTTAAAGGACTTTACACCAAGTCGGATCATTAGTCATTTAAAGTTCCAATTAATTTTGGAAGGTGGCACTCACTTGCCTTATTTGAAACCACAATCTCTTACACACTGGGCACTAGGGTGGGCGTCTTCTTTTTATAAAAAATTTCTGTGGTCTTCTATCAAGTAAAGTTTAAACGTTGTGAGAGAATCCAATATTTCATTACAGCTGAGGTCCCACCATAAAACTTCTGAGGTTGATGCCAGTATCTTGGATTCATTTTGCTTGACTTTCCTCTGCCGATAGATTTCTTCTCCAAAAGCTATAGACTCACTACTAGTGTTTATGGTCATTGTTAGTGACCTTTTTAAAGGAGAAGAATTGAGATTGATTTTCCTTCCAGGGCCAAGAGATGCATCATCTGAAATGTTCTCAACCCTGTGATCTCAGAGTTATGCTTGTGAGTGTATGTAAGTGTGTCTGTGTGCTAAGGAGCCCGAGGCTAGTAAATATATATATATATCACGTGCCACCTGCTGGAGCAGGAATGGTTTGCAAATTGGTATGGAGAAGAACAATTTCAAAAACTTTATTCCCCAGAAGTTCATGTTCTGAAAAGCCAAGATACTGCCACACATCTGAAAAAGTTGATTACTTATGAATAGCTTTCTCTGATGGGTTAATAGAACAAATGGGAGGTAAATAAGTGCCTGGGAAAGCTTGCTGTTCTCCACAACATAGAGCCAGATTATTTGTCTTCCCTGAAAGGAGGAAGGGAAAGAACTTTTAAAGCTTTATAATGTACTTTATAACTTTATAGACATCTCTGACTTAAAAAGAGGGATCTGGTAACTGCTGAAGAAAATACACAACTAATTCACCCTCATGGGATATGCAAAGAAAAGTTCTGCTGTTGAGAAATCTATATAAGTACCAGGAGTGATTTTGCCCTCCAGGGGCAAATGGCAATGGCTGGAGACACTTTAGACGGTCAGAACCAGGGAGAGGTACAACTGGCATCTAATGGGTAGAGGGCAGGGATGCTGCTAAATATACTATGATGCACAGGGCAGGTACCCACAACAGTGAAGAACGAGAAACCAATGTCAAGAATGAGAAACCCTGCTTTACACATATTCTCAACCCAAGGAATACTTTATGTTCTGTTGTCTGGGTCCCTAATCAGAAATGTGGTCTTCTGCTTCCCAGATAATATGCCCACTAGGATTAATCCTACTTTTATAAAAGCACCCAAAGGAGAAAGCTAAACACTCAAGTCTGACACTCAAGCCTGACCACTTCCTAGATACTGCTCAGTCATTACTTATGTGCAAATTCTATCATTTGCTAGGGAAGCTCTATTTGATTGAAACTTAAAGTGAAAAGGAACATATATATGAACTATCAGTACTATCAAAACAATCTTAATCCTATGTCCATGTTGAGGAGAAACCCTTGTTTCCTTACACCTACCTGCATCTAATGCCTTTCCTTCCAAAGTTGCCATGCAGAGTATCTATTCATCACACTGGGCACACTTATACATATTTACAACATATCTCCCCTCAAAATAAGTGCCATTGCACTTATTCATTCTGGTGAGACAACTTTGAAACCACATATTTTTAGCTCATCCTTGAAAATCTTGTTTGGATTTGACCGTCCTTGATGACTTCCTGGGATGTCACATATCATTTATGAGAAATTCAGCTCCTTAGAAAAAAGTGCTTTCTGATAGCCAACCAGCGTCATTCCGTAGGGCTTACAAGAATGACTTTGAATGTGATTCCTTTCTCCCCTCATCAGGTGTCTCCTCAGAGTTTCTTAACCTTCACACTATCAACATTCTGGGTGAAATAATTCTTTGTTGGGGGGAGTGCGTTGTGCATTGTGGGTTGTTTTGCAGTATCCCTGCCCTCTACTCACTAAATGCCGGTAGCACTTCCCTGACATTGATTTGTGACATCCAAAGATGTCCCCAGACATTGCCAAATGTTCCCTGGGGGGTAAAATAGTCTCTGGTTCAGAACTACAGAAGTATCTCAAGGCTGTCCGAAAGCCCTTCAGAAAGTTCTCCAAAGTGAATGGACTTAAATTGACTTGTGGGGTTTAGGAAGGAGGGGGGGGAGGAGCACACAGGACTTCTTTATGCATGGGAGTTGTAAAGGGCCTACTGAACAGCAACCCAACAAGGTCAAAGTTTTAAGTTGATAAGGGTTGGGACGTCCCGGTCTCTAGAAAACGTGATGTGGATAATGTGCAATCTATTTCCACACACAATTGCAATATCCCAATTGAAATGGACAAATAGGTTCATCTGGGCAGCCCTTCCTCCCTGCCGGCATGCTTGTGATCCTGCACCATCAAGGGGTTCCCAGGTATTTCTCATCTGATTAAAAGAAAATCAATGAGAAGGAAATAATGATGCCATTACAAAAGGGTAGAGAGCAATGCAGAAATAGGCCAGTTGGCTGGGTAAGGATTTTTTATTAAGCTCAACAAACAGCTGTCAATAAACAGCAGACATTTTTGGCAAAACTCTAGTTTTCAAAGGAATCTGGGCTTTTACCGGGTAGCAGTGGATAGAAAAGGGGAGTCAGTATATGGTCAGATTTTCCTGGAATTTACTGGCAAGACTTGCAGTCTTTCTCTGGGAAGAGAGAAGCAACATTCCCAGAGGCCTTTTATTTTAGCTTCTTGGATGGGAGGGAGTAGAAAGAGGAAGGGAGGAGACAAGAGAAGAGAAAGTCATGGAAAAACAACAATGAAAAACTTAAGATTTTGTTTCTGGTGAGTTCCAACTGCAGCAGCTGTTCATTTTATAATGATGTTACAGTGCAAATCTGACACTGAGAACAGCTTCCTAAAATGTGTCAAAAAGCTTAAAGTCCTGATATAAATCCAAACTATTCTTTGCTTCTTTGTGAAGTAAACTCTATTCTCTGAACACATTTATGTTTCTCAAAAAAATTTCTTAAATAATTTGTTTTTTTTAACATATCAGTTTTTAAATAACTTATATTTTGATAAAAGGTCAAACTTACAGAAAAATTGCAAGGACCTCACAAAGAACTCTTTTTACCCCCTCATCCAGATATCCCAACTGCCAATGTCTCACCACATTTGCTCCCCCCTTCCATATATACACCATTAACATTTAGGCTTTTTCTGAACCATCTGAGAGCAATTTGCAGACATAATGTCCCATCACCTCTGAAACTCTAGTTTCCCCAAATCAAGTACACTCTCCTACATAAAGACCATACAACTCTCCAAGTAAGGAAATCATTACTGGTACAATAACACTGTCCAATCCTATGTATTTCTTTTTAATGATTTCCTCCTACAAGTTAGGTCTTTATTTCTATATTTCCAGGCCAATGTGATAAGGAGTTCCGCTCCTGAGGGCCTGGGCTAACTCATTCATTCATTCTTTCATTTCAACACTGTTTATGGTGTGCCAACCTTGAGTAACACACCAAGCTCAAACTCTGGACCTCTGTAGCCAGAAGGAAAGTAAGGTTTGTGGTAGGTGAGTAAATGATTTGGTAAACAAGTTTTTGGCTTGAAATGTGGTGGCTATCTCTACATTTTTTCCTCAGCCCTAGCTAAGAAAACAGAAGCAACCATTCTATTGTGTCCTTTCATGCCTCCTCTCTCTTCATCATACTCAACTCCCGAACCATAATCGTGTCCTGTCATTCACGTGCTATAAAGATGGGAGAACACAGCTGTAGTTGGGAGAGTGAGAGGTGACTATTAGAAGAAAATAAAGGACAGGATTCCAAGTGGCTGACTATCCCACAATGGGAATGAGTAAGACTTAAGCATTGTCGAAGGAAGAGTGCACACCCTGTAGCTTAATTTTAGATTAAAAAAAAAAAGCTTGGTAGGTATTTCAATGCATTTAATGTGTTTCCTTCCAATCAGAGAGTTATTAGTGTGGCATCGCTTTTTAATAAAATTTCATTTTATCACTTTTCTTAATTATTTGTAGTGTTAGAGCATACTGCGTTCTACAACAAACCTTATTACTATAAAAATCTGAAAACCTCCCAGTAAAACTGGCCTTAACAAAATCTGATTTATTGTCCTGATTATCTATACACCTACTGAATAGAGAAGCACTTAGATTTATTACCTCAAGTTATTCCATTTCTCTTTGTATATTAAAATGTCAGAAACATCACCTGGTATGTGCTTAATAAATGTTGGATGCTTTTGCCCCCCACCCCAAATGTTCTAAAAGTCCAAACCTTGCCTTTGTTTGGTTTAATTTTAAGGGAAACAATCTTCTCATATTCATCTCCTTAGAGCTCTGAGCAAAATTTGTAAATGGCTCAGTAATTCCAGAATGTTTAAAGTAGTTAAATTCTGGGAAAAAAGAAGTTAACTCGAAACATCTTCTTTCCTCAGAGGTTGCATTTCACCATTTTACCCACAAAACATTGATATGAGGAGATTGTAGCTTGGTTAAATACAGGAGCTTGAGAGTCAGAAAGGCCCAGGTTCAAAACCTGGCTCAGTGGTTTTCCAGCAGTGTGACCCAGGGACAACTTCCCCAATGGGGCTTACTTCTTCAAGTTGAGAAGCTTGAATCAGAAGATGTGGGTGAACTGCTTAACATAATTGCTAGCACCAAGTTAGAGCTCCAAAAAGTATATGATTGTTATAATAAAAAATCAAATCCTTCCCTAGAATTATGGGAAGAAACACTATGCAAAAGTAGGTGGGGGAAAACAGTTCTTTTGTGGAAGTTATAGGCTATTAATTTATCCACTTTGTGAGCTACTTCAGAAGAAAGTAGCTTAGGAAGAATTATTTTACTTATTTCCCATTTTTGTGTATAGACACCCTGAGGAATGAGCACTGTAAATGTATAAATGATTCTAATCAAAAGATCACCTGAATGAAAAAAGGAATATCTTTTTTCACCTAAAGGAAAAAAAAAATCTCTCTGGCCATTGGAAAAACCACTCAATTTTCATCTAACATTAAGTCCTGGGGGTGCTTCAGTATGGGGTATGAATGTGAATAAATCTGTAAGTGTTTTCTGAACACTGTGCAGGCTGTTCTGAAAAATCAAGTGATGACTATTGCACTGATGGAGGAGACGGCGCCTCAGCTCTGATTCTTCTGATGTCTTTGAAACAGCCTGCCAAGTTGATCTGCTCCACCTCCAGCTGCTGTGCGCAGTCAAGAGGAAAAGCTGCCTCCCTCTAACTTTTCCTTCAAGGAGGGAAGGATCTCTTGGAACTCAAGCGTCTACAAAGATGGCTAGTTGTTGCTTTCTACTTTTGCCTTCTCCTAAGAAGCAGCCATCAAATCTTGCCCTTTCCACCCACCTGAACGCATAAACATGCTTTCTCCTTAACTGAACTTATGGCCAAAATGAACTTGAACTCTGAGATACACAACAGGAGAGTTTGTTTTAACAGCTGCTTTTACCTCAGGACCCTGGAATTGCAAACTGTCAAGACAGCTGGTTCTGATAGCCTCTTTTCACAGCCCCCTTGTGTTTTTTTGAATGCCCAGCTGTCAGAGAACACCCACTGAAGTTTTCCAAAGCAATGGCATAAGGCAGAAGAAAAGTAAGAGAGCGCTTATCAGAAGAAGGGACATCCTACCTAGGGACTCCTTATGCTGATACAGGATTTTTCACCCCAATTTATTTTTGTACATGTATTGATTTCTTGACTAGTTTATTATAAATTGGTAAAGATGTCCTGTTGCTCAAGGTTGTGCTGTCCAATATGGTAGCCACTAGACAGATTAAATACAGATTAAAAATAAACAAATACAATTTAAAATGCATTTTCCCAGTCATGCTTGCCACCTCGTGGCTAGATGCTTCCATGTGATTGATTATGCAAAGACAAGAGAACATTTCCATCATTGCAGAAAGTTCTACTAGGCTACATTGGCCAAACCATAAGTAGAAAGGGGATGTGAATCTGGTTTAGAAGGAGAGCTTTCTGGCTTCAGCCTGGATCGGGTATCTTCCCTACTTCTTGGATACTATTTCTTGGCTGCCAATTTTCTATTTTGTAAATTTGAGGAAAGGGAAATTGTGGTCATTAAAACCACCCGCGACAACGATCCCTCTTTAGAGGAAGAAACAGCAGCAACAGCAAAGGCAGGGGGCAGCAATCCACACTTCCAGGCCTTTTACTGGTGCCACTAACTACAAAGGGGAGGTACACTCCTCAGGCCACACCTTGTTTGGGTACTGAGAACCCCAGTGGGGAGAAGGAGAAAACAGGGTCCTCCACTTATCCTGGCTCTCAGACCACTGAATTCACGCTTGGATTCTAGTGTACAGGCGAGCAGAAGCATATTCCACAATCAGAGGTTTCTAAAGGTTCCATGCCCTCAGCGAGGGAGCAGTTATACACGGAAATGATGGGGCAATTGCACACTTAAAAAGAAAGGACTGCTCATTTATATTCACTGAGCAAACATTATCAGCAGCCATGAAGCTATATATCCTAATAGCCATTTTAATTTTTATTTTTATGGTGGTGGTGGCGCTGCCGGGAAAAAAAGAGTCACTTCTTTGATAGTGTGCATTTAACTGTTAGTTTAATACCAAACCTTCTCTTTCTCCATTACAATGAGCAGTTCTGACTTGTCCATTGTTATATCCTTAACACCCAGAGCAGGGCTTGGCCCTCAGTAGGCACTTAAAAATTATTTGCTGAAAAATGAATTACTTTTTTTCTTTTAAAGAAATGACCTGGAATTTGTTGCTCTCCTGCCTTTCACCCACGCAATAAATCTTCTTTCATAACCTTTACCAATCTCCAGGATTCCCTCCCAGCCAATTAGGCCTAGACTCAACCTCTTCCTCCTACTCCACATTCCAAAGATCCCATTCCCTTGGATTCTAGAAGGGCAACTCCAATGATGTGGGTCAGGGAGAGGACCTACTCTCCTCCTCCAGCCCAATAACCCTCCCGTCCCTGACCCCCACACGTGTGGACTTTCTAAAGCTGTAAGAATAGAAATATGCCAAGCTATCATGAAATACTAGCTGTCAAAAGGCAAAGACAAAATCTCCGATCGACATACCATCACTGTAAATACTGAAAAATAAAAAATCAGCCTGCTAAATTTGGTTTCCAATGAAACAGATGCACATGAGTGTTTTGGATTACTCTGAACACATTTGAGATGCGAGTGTTTGAGAGTCTTATTCTACACTGAGTTCAGGTAAACTCGGTAATTTCATACATCGCAATCTTTTGATTAAAGAAAAAAACTTAAGTTTTATATTCCATACTAAGTGCTAAATAATAATGTGGCTCTCTATTTTTTCTAAAGGCACTGGCAGTATGTTTAAGATGTGTCTTGATGTTACTAAAAATCTCTTACATTTCTAAAAATTATACATATATATGCAAATACATTTAATATGATGTTCCTTATGGTCAAAATCTTTATATCATTCACCTAATGTGGCTAATACTCTATCTTTAAAAAGAAAGAGAGAGATGTTCTGCCATTCCCTAAACTTTAACTGTTGTTTGAACTGATCATAACGGCTGGTCTTAAATAATAGGAATTTATTAGTAATGTTAATACAAATTTGGATTTTCTATTGTTGTGTAAACAAATGGACAAAGTTAAAATTAGATAAATAATCCAGAGATCAGATGGAGTATGAGTTTTAGGCATACCCTTTATCATATATAAACAAGGGCTTAAAAATTCAGCCTGAATATGGGTTATTTCTGTCAAAGTAGCAGGATTAATATAAGTAATACGCTGATGCAGTGGTCTTATCACTGCAGCTAATCATCATATAGTCAAATGGGTTCACAACAGCACCTAAATGTGATGGCATTTGCTTAGCCTGGCATGCCACATAGGAAATGCTAAGTAAATGTTAGTTATTGTTATCATCATTTGCTTTGGAGAAATTATCTTATTTAGCATCATACGAGGAAAACTCTAACACAAGGACACCCTGATTTTGGTCCTTTCACCCTCAATTATCATAATAAACTACAGTGTAAAACACAGGTTCAGAGGGGAATAAGGTATCCATAAGCTTCTGCATCATTTTTATGATTTATAATGTTTTGAAAAGGGTAGACTGTCTTGAAATTTCCAAGTTATCATTACAGTATTTTCTTTATTTTTCTTTAATAAGAAATGTATTTTGAAATTTATTGCAGGTGAACAAACAACAAAATTGCAAAGTTGTAAGCCTTTTACAGTTATCTCAACACAAAGAACATGACCTGATCAAACTGATCACATTAGGTTAGTTTTTGCCTGTACCCATCTCCTCTTATGTGTTCAGAACCATTTCTTCTAATCGTTTTTTTTTTTTTTTTTTGTCTTCTGGCTATGTTTTATCATTATCTGTAAATACAATAAATGGAGCACTCATATTTCATGGTTGAAACTCAATGAATCAGGACAACAGGATTAGAAAAGGAAAAAAACAAGTTAAGCCTCATATATTTTTGTTTATATCACTGTCATTTCCAATTCAGATATATTTTTAAAAATATCTTAAAATATGCATTTTACATTATCCGATTATACAAAGCTTGCTATTTAGCTACACAGATTTGGGCAGGGGGTAGGGGGCGGAGGGGGAAGCAGGTGGTACAGGGTGAAGAAAATTTATAGAATTAAAATGTATCTTTTTAAAACCCAAAGAAATATATACATGCATTTCTACTTCACATTGCCTACTTGCCTGATTTTTAAAAACATTGTATATAACATTAAATAACATGGAAAAATAAATATGCTTTATTACATAAACACATAGAAATATGTACTGCTCAAAATATTCAGATAAGACCAAGATCGGCTGCTCAAAACTCTTTAGGAAATATGGTAGCAATATTTACAATCTTTATTTTTTCTGGAGATAGAGGCAGTAGGTAATAAAATACTGATGTCAGACATTTTCTCTTACTACCTACAGAAGCTGCAAACTTTAATCTGAAAATGAGGTAGACACAAATTCATAAATTGGCCAGGCAGAAACAAAAGCACAGTTTCTTGGTAAGCTCATAAATCCTCATTACTCGGGTTGACAAACATTATCCCAAAGCATGGAAAGCAAGGCTCAGAGAATACTTTCAGGTTGGTCATGAAAAACCAAAACAAGCAATTTCTCCTAAGGAGAATCACATTCTCCAAATTGATTGGCAAATGGATATGGAGGGGCAGCACACAAAGGAATTCACATAGCCGGAGAACTATCTTGGATATACGATATCATAGAACAAGTTTTTTTATTTTTACTTTGTTATCTAGATGAATTAGTTCACTCTAGAATGCTTCAGATTTTGAACCTACTTTCTGTTGTGGCCTGATGTTATGAGTGCTTCCTAATTTATTCCTATAGTCATGGGAGCATGTGTGTCCACGATCTGGCCTTTCCTGGGACTGGCTGTAGGAGTTGACTGAAAGCCATGCCAATTTAAGAAACTTACTTCAAAATTAAACATTACACAAAGAATCCAAGGACACTTTAAGAGGACAGAGAAGGGTGCATTATTGGAGGATGTTTTCACAATCACGGTTCTAACTCAGCAAGGAAGTGAGCAAGAAGTAAGGGTCCAAACTGAGTACTTAGGTCCTAAGCTCACAGAAGTTTTATTTTAGAGACTTGGAAGTCTTATTAACAGTGATTTCCTAAATACTGCTCTTGAGTAACAAGAGTTGAACTAGGTTATCTTCACTCTGACCTTGGAGAAGACCTATTCACAGCAGCAGTTGCTTATTGCCATTATCTACAGTGTGGGAGTACTTGGGGACAGAAAGCAACCAGGATGAAGGGCTAATTGCTACCCTTGGTCTCCTAATAAATCTAGTTTGCCTTCTGTTGAAAGGAACATGTTAGCAACTCAATATAAATTTTTGTTAATTTCATTGTCAGTTACAATGATGAAGCACCAGAGAAGTGATTTTTATGGCTATTAATACAATTCACTGAGGTATGCTTAAATTTAGAATTACTAAGATTGTACCAAAGCATCCATAGAAGTCAATATAAAATTAAAATGCTACAATAAGAATGTGAAAGACTATCTTCACATACATATTTAGAAGTAATATATTACAAATGCATCTACTTGAATAAAATGTTTTTGATTTAAATTTTTAAAAAACATCACAATGAAAGCCTTACAGAAATGGCCTTGCTCCTAGATGGCAGAGGCACATTTAAATATATATTCAAGTAATGGTCACATTCCAAAGGAAACATTAAAATCACATTGGCAACAAAAATATCTTAAAAGCCATGTATTTGTTTCTGTGCATAATAGATCATTAGAATTCTCTCTCCTCTCCCACCTGTCATTCTTACTTTCTCTCTCACTCCCCTATTTTAGAAAACTGTGTCCAGGCCCAATAAAAACAACTAAATTAAATCAACTTAAAGTCTTCAGTTGAAATAGGCGTAAGCTCTTATTTTAAAATTTAAGTGTTTAACTGAAACTGCTCTTATTTCTTCAAATTTCTGGCAGAGAGGGTGGACATTCTATGTAAAGAAATTTGAACCATATTTACAAAGTGTTCAAGGACAAGGATATTGTGGATATATATAATAAAGAATATAAATATATATATATATATATAAAATAAAGGCTATATATATCCTCCTAGTACTATATTTTATAATTCTCTAAGACAATGCTTTTCTCCCTGTTTTCCCAAAGAATTTTTACTAGGGAGAAACATGGGATGATCAATGCAACAATAGAGTCTGCAGAGAGAAATACAATTTCTGTTTTCATCAAACCACAGGAGTACAGAGGAAGAGGCTTTTTTCCCTGAGGCTCAAGAGACATGTTTTGGTCAAAATTGAAGAAATTCTATTTTTTGGAGTGCTAGTAGACATTTTGAAACTTATAACTCAGATGCTGATGTTGCTGTTGGGTAAATGAACAGGGTGGAGATCTAACGGGCACAAGAGGGAAAATGTCATGAACAATACTATTTAATACGTGATTTAAGGAAGTTGGGAACATCGGCAGATGTTCCTAACATCCAAGGTTATTTCCAATCTTCTTTGAAATGTTCATGGGGAGGGGGGAAAAAGGGGAGGTGGGTGGTAGGGCCAGTATTGCAGATAAAACACTCGCAGTAAACTACACCTCTGACTCAGAGTGATATTTCTTAATGCCTTGAACAAAATCTTAGAGCCTAGCAACATAGTGCCCGTTGAGATAATACTCTAGTTCTTCTAGGTTTCTGCCTAAGACCATGTACAGTGGTTATATAGCCAATGTTATACCTCAAGAAATGGTGTCAGAACCTGAGACCCTTTACTCTTAGAAGCAATAACAGGTATTAGCCATGTCCCTTCAGTTCATCTGCTCTTTAGGTGGTTTCAGGAGTGGTTAAGACTTTTTCCCAGAACCACATTGAACTCTTAAAAAAGGCTTCTGGGTACGACAGTATAATCCTGGATTCAGGTTCAGTGCAATTAATGTACGTACATGAACATTCACACTATTTACATGCAACAGCTCTAGTTGTGACCAAAACACATCTAGTTGCATGCCCCACAGCGCAGGGCACAACTTAGCCAAAGTATTGTTTTGACAGAGCTGCCATGCCCAGAGCTGCCCCAGAAGTTTGCACAGTATTTGCAGTGGCAAATATATCTCCCAATGTAGTTGCAGATGGCAAAGGAAGCCTAGCACCAAGGCAAAAATGGTCTCAAGTGGTTTTCCTGTCTTGGTGGAGGAAGGAGAGCAGTTCAGATACTTTAAAAGGCAGCAGGTCACAGATTCCAATACTGGTATTTTGAACTGCCAAAATGATTTCAGTCTATTTCGTGGGCACAACATTGGTGGTGATTGTGTTGAGAGTCATACTGAACAGAAGCAAATTATACAGTCAGTGAAGGAAAAATTGCTTTGGCCTCAATAAGCAGGTGTCTTTCCAAAGAAGTCAAAATTACCATAGCTTAGACAAGGAAAGAAAGTCTGCTATTGAATTGTCTGTTTAAATCACTGTGTAGCTTAATAACTACATGAAGTTACTTAGTTTCTTAATATACATATATGCAAACACACAGCACATGCAGGGTGGGGGCTTGAATGGACTCTAGGGCTAGGAAAGGAAGCTACTCTTTGGCACCAGGCTCTGTATGAGGTATGCGTTTTCTGTAAAGTCACTTTGGGCAAAATCACAAAAAAATTAGTTTTGTTGTTCGTCAACATGAAGAAAACAATGAATGTTTGAACACACAGTTTCAGGGATGCCCTTGTGCACTCCTGAGTATGACCGTTATCTGTCACAGAAGAGTATCCCAGAACACTTGGAACTGCATATGTTAGTTAGGTAGCTTGGTTAACAAACAGCAAGAGTTAGGGCCGTACCGAACTCCAAGGGCCAGTATTCCAAGCGGCATCTCGAGGGCAAGCATGCATGTGACACTGTTCACGATCAGGAGGCTTATCCAGAATTTCACAGCTCAAATCTGGAAATCGTTCACCATTGGGCCGCTGACAGACCACGAACCTTGTGCGTATTCCTCCACCACATGGCTTAGTACACTGGAAGAAGGAGAGGGAGCCCTGCAGTTACTTTGTCTGAACAGTTAATGGCAAATTTTACTTTTTTGTTAAGCTGTTATTATCACACGGGGCAAGGTAAGTCTCTGATAGATAGAACCAAGCTGAATCATTAAAGTAATCTATTAACATATACTACAGGGAAGCCGACTTGGCCCAGTGGTTAGGGCATCCGTCTACCACATGAGAGGTCCGCGGTTCAAATCCCGGGCCTCCTTGACCCGTGTGGAGCTGGCCCATGTGCAGTGCTGATCCGCGCAAGGAGTGCCGTGCCACGCAGGGGTGTCCCCATGCGGAAGGAGTGTGCCCCATAAGGAGAGCTGCGCAGCATGAAAGAAAGTGCAGCCTGCCCAGGAATGGTGCCGCACACACGGAGAGCTGACACAACAAGATGACGCAACAAAAATAAACACAGATTCCCGTGCCGCTGACAACAACAGAAGCGGACAAGAAGATGACGCAGCAAATAGACACAGAGAACAGACAACAGGGGCAGGGGGGTGGGGGGGAAGGGGAGAGAAATAAATAAATAAATAAATAAATCTTTAAAAAACAAAACAAAACATATACTACAGACAAAAGTTCTCCCATCTTAATGGTGGGTACTTACTTTACCTGTACTAAGTATGTTTAGATATATTGTTGCATTAAAAGTAAGATATAATGATGGCCCCCATTGTATATATGGGTCACTATGGTTAAAAAAGGTTAATTCACTTACTCAAGGTCAATCCAGTAGCAAATGGCTAAGATTAAAGTCTTTTATTTGAGTTATAAAAAACCAAAAATGCTACCCAATGCCAAATAAAGGAGCTAAAGACTTAGCTGGCTTTATTTTCTGGCAATGTATAGGAAGTTGTCGTTGCTTTGGCTATTCTCTGGCTCTAATCTCCACAGACTTTCATGACGCTAAAATCTTTTACGCTATCCCCATGTCATAGGACAACTATGACTCGCTCCTAGGATAAATAAACAATCAGCGTGGTGGGAATGTAGAACAAACTTCTGACTCCTGGCTAGACCCAAACTTCCCAGGCAGGAACAAGCTGTATTTCTTGGACGGTGCTGCTGTGCTCATATCCAGGAACACTGACATTCAGTTTCCCTGATGTGTCCAGGGCCAGATCTCCCACAGAATTTGGAACGCTCTGGTCCATGCTGACAGTAAGCACCCAGCGGATGCGTGAACTCTCCTGGCTTGGACCCAAACACAGAAGCTTAATCAGGTCCCACAGGACAGAATTTTGCAAGGAGCTTTGGGAAACTCTCAGAGTCTTGAGGCCTGACTCTCCTTCCTCCCCTTCAGCAAAGCCCTTCAGCAAGACGTTATGACTGCCTACAACTACCCGGTTACGTGCATGAATCTATGAGCCGGAATTTCGGTTAATGGGACTAATGTGCCCATTTGTGTTTTTCCCCCTCTGGGGCCTCCACGATGTCAACCCTTATGTTTTATTTTATGAATTTTATAGTCAAGACAGATGGAACAACCAGTAAAGTTTGAAAAATATGTGAATCCTTACAGATTCAAGTGTAGAGAGATACATTGGTTAATTAAACACAAACCAATAAGCATGTAAGCCCTATACATAATAGAAGCTCAAAACCATGTTTAATAATAAAAGTCACAATAATAATTATCATCAGTTAGTAATTGTTATCATTAATAATGATATAATAGCATTAATATTGATGTCAAATGCTAAGCATTTGACACGTGCTAGCTCATACAACACTCATGAATACTATGAAGTTGCTATTAGTATTACCTCCAGAGACAGTTGAGGATATGGACGTTTGGCAAAGTTAAATTATTTGCCACAATTACAAAGGTTATAGGAGCCTGGGCTGGGAAAAGGATCCAATTTTGTTTGCTCCAAATACTCTACTGCCCTTCATCAGTCATAACAGCCACCTCTTAACACGGTAAGAGCTGAAGAATTTCATTTATCTGTGACTATAAAAGTACTTATTCACTTGCACAATTAACATGCATCATCTTTGATACAAATTGTAACACCTAATCGTTCTGGCTTCATCAGGGATTTGGAATGTTGGGAGACATTATTGCATAGGCATAAGGGTGTATCACAAACAACCAAAACTATCTAGCACTATCTGCATTCTTTCCTAATTTTCCTCTGTTACACATTAACACTGGCTCAACTGGTAATCAGTGCACTTTTGAATTAATCCAGAAGTAAGACAGGGCTCCTAATTAATTACTCCCAAATGACAACACCTGTCCTAGTGCTAGTGCTTCTTCTTTAAAATAAAATATGAACTACAGTACAGCTTGGTTAGCAAAATTATTGTGTTTTTTCCCCCCAAAAAAATACAAACGGACAGTTCCCTCTTACCGCTCCCCAGTTGCCATAAGCCCACTGAGGACAGGGGCCAGATTCACACGCTCGTTGCTCATCAGGTTTTATTCTTTCCACGCAGTCGTTTGCAGGGTATCCATTTTCATCCTGACACACGACAACCCGCCGCTGGGACCCCCCAGCACAGGTACTGGAACACTAAACACAAGAGTAAACAAGTTAATCACCTTATCGACCTCCATCTGAGGGAGATGCGAAAAGCAGCGGGTCGAAAGGTCAGAGACCAAGGTGGTGGCAACCATTCTCGGTGTTCCAAAATGGATAAAAAGCAATCCTGAGCACCAGGGAACTTCCCTTCCCTGGGGTAGTTTAATCTGCACACCTCCCAACAACTGGCATGTTCCAGTGCTCAATAAATGCCTGAGTGACAATGTCTTGTGACTTCTGATGCCATCATATTTATTGTCCTCCTTGATCCTCTCTGTATCTCGAGAGGTACAGAGGTGTTAAGTGACACCACAATTTATTTATAAAGTCTTTTCAAAACTTTCTGAGAACCAACATTTGACTTCCCTTTCAACACAGGGGTCAAATTACAGGCTTAATGGATTGGCAGTTGCTGAAATTCAGCCTCCATATTAATCCATTTAATTACTGGAGGAAGGCATCCCAGGATGCTGTTTAGATACCACTGCCCAGCAGCTAAGGCTCCCCTCTCTCCCTTTTTCAACCTCATGAGTTCTTAACCTTTTTGTTCCATGGAACCCTTTGCCAGTCAGGTGAAAACCATGGACCCCCTCTCAATGTAGTGGCAGATAGTTTTATGACACTCAACATTGGAGGTCAGAGAAAAGTAAGATAATAAGTTGATTTTTTTCAATTCAAGCTCACAGATCCTCTGGTTAAGAACCCATGTTCTACATCAATGGCTAGTGGTAGCCAGATTTATTTAAATTTTCCTTTTACTTCCCTTCTGAACTTAATTGAATTCCGTATCATCAACAAACCTCTCTTCGGCCTAATACTCCCCCTCATGGGTGTCACAGCTTTAATGTTTGCATTTTAGCTAATTTCCCATACAAGCTTCTCATAGCTCTCTTACTTATCTACATTTTCAGTGTTTTATTCTTTACATAATTTCTTTATCTTTTAAAACCCAATGTGTTTGCTCTTATTACTCACTCAGACCCTTAAGCTGTAAAATCAGTTTGTTTATAAAATAACCATCTAGTCCCCAAAGCAATGTAATCCCCACAAATTACCAAGCTTCAAATTGCATTTGCAACATTGCTCTTAGCTCCAGGTTCTGATAGCTGATCTAGCTTTCTATGTAACCCTAGCTCAAACCAGTGTTCTCTCAAACACTGCTTCTTGCTAATCAGCTTCTTCCAAATCAGGATGTGTATATTTTGTTCCTCATTGCATTGAACTTCAGTTCAACTTCCATGCCTATATTGATCAAATTATAATTGATTTAAAAATGTTCCCTAGCTGTCATTTCATACTGAGTTGGGTTTTTAAAATGCAGAGCAGGATAACAGATTTATTAATTCTGTCTGAGAAAATATTTAGGTGTTTTTTGACTTATAAAAATTCTACCTCTGTCCTCTGTAGGGTTCTGGTATATTTACTCTGAAATTGAAAATATTCATGTTTTCTTTTTTAAAGAGCTTAGTGCATAATAATAAACCAAAGAATTATATGATTGTAATCAGCTTTGTTTAGGGGCCCAGAATTAAAAATATTAGGAAAGACCTTAAATGTTATAAATAGATTTGTAATATACATTTTGACCTTTGAATTTTTCCCTTGATAATAATCTTGCATCATTCTTTTATTATTTCACCAGTGAGTTTTACTTCCCCAATAAAATGGCAAGCTTCTTGAGGGAAGGCTTGACCTTATAATTTGTCTCTCTGTCTCCCTCAGTACTGGTCACAGGATTTAATGCCTAGCCCAATCACAGTTCCCAGAAGGAACAGCTCTATAAACCAAATACTACTCTCCCTCTAATACGGCTGAACGGGACAAGGATGGACACCTGATCTGAGGCCACCCAATCCACTGGCTGCCCAGAGACCAATCTAATGTTTTCTACTGAGAATCTGACCCAAGAGATGGAGATTGTGCTCAGCGGGGAACAAGCAATTGCACTGCACAGACTCAGTTGAAATACGGTACCCAGGACCAACCCACTTGGGGCTACACACCCCCACAGACAGGTTAAGTGCTGCCCATAAATCATCTTTCTCCAAGTGTATCTTTGCCATCATTCCATGAACAGGGATTTTTCAGTTCCAATCCTATGTAGCAAAATTTCACTTTGGAATTCTTATACTGACAATTTTCCTGTCCTTTTCAGGTGAGAAAAATTTTCCTAGGTAAATATTTCTGTGGACAAACCCTGAACATATTAATGAAGTGTAAATGAGATTTGTCATCCACACTGAAGAAAACAAGGAAAACTGGCCTTTAAGGAAGCAGGAGGGATGGGCATCCATTTATTTCTGACTGCCCACCTACTTCCCCTTATACCTGGCAAGAGTAGTCCAATATCCCTTTAAGAACTATACCTCTATCCCAGTGGATGCCTCTTGGCACGACTGCCAATCAAGATGCTCTTACCCTGATCAAAGGGTGGGCAAGTGGCCAATCAGACTTTCCTGGGAATTGGATTTCTGAGCAGAGCAACTCAATGATTGAAAAGAATGGAAGGGATTCACTGAGACAAAAACTCCCTACAGATATCATCCTTCAGTTAATGCTCTATCTAGATCAGGGTTCCAAAACCCACCTGCTGCCTGTTCTGATAAACACAATTTTACTGAACACAGTCACACCCATTCGATCAGGTTGCCTATGGTTGCTTTCGTGTTACCAGTGGAGTCGAGACCGTGGAGTCGAGACAGAGACCGTCTGGCCCACAATGCTGAAGCTATTTACCATCTGGCCCTTGGTAAGAAAAAAACAAAAAGGAACAAAACAAAAAAATATGACTTCTGCTCTAGATCCCTGAAGATGCTCGGTCCTTGTCGTTTCTCGGGCTAAATGAACAGTTTTGGTGTTGGTTTCGCCTTCACTTGAAGGACTTAGTTTCTTTTCTTTTGTTTGTGACCAGAGACCCCTAATTCATAAACAAGGGAAGTGTCGCACAGGGTTCAACTTCTGCAGAAATCCCCTGCAAAATGAGGCTCTAACTCCAGAATCCACTGAAAACTTTGGATTCCTGTTTTCTAGAGATTATAATACTTTTCTGACTTTTCTGCCATGCAGCGGAGGGCAGGAAGGCCAAGTATAGATCTGCAGTGAGTGCTGCAGAATGTAAAGGTGCACGTGCCTTCAGCACAGGCTTCAAGCTCACCAAGCTGGGGCTGGAAAGTCACACTGTCTGGATTCAGCTTTACTTGCTTTAGAAAAAAGAACCCCAAAACAAAAAAAGGCACAAGGAAGAAAAGAATGGTAATGCCCACTGTGGCAAACCGTTACTTAATCCTCCCTAACTGGGAACACTGCCCGAAGGCAGCAACTTCAGTCTTAAAGGAAACCATCCTCCTCTACAATCCTAAGTAAGAATAGCTTACATATATGAATACATATATATATGTCTAGTGTCATCATCAGAATACACATGAGTTGTGAATTTTTTTCCAACCAGGAAAGCCCTGAGTGACTCTCTCTGCTGACCCTTGAATTTCTCAGAAATAAACTCTCTCCTACACCAGGCAGAGGAAGCCTTAAAGTCATGAGCAAGTGAGGTGAATGAGATGACTGCAGCAACTTGGCACATGTTCTACATACAACCACCACCTGCAGAGGGTGAGGATGCTCAATGGTTAATCAGTCTTCATAGGAAAGTAAATCTAATTTACAAAACAGAACTGGTTACGGTGGGAAACAGACAGATTCCTTCTAATGCTTTTTAGTCCAGAAATAATGAAATACAATTAGCAGTACTAGAAGGAAACTAACAGCACACAATTAAAAAGAAGACACCTGGGTGATTAGTAAAATGCCTTCTAACTACATGCCTACCCAGGGTCCCTACCCAATTAGAAGTAAACACCTTCTAACTACAGGCCTCCCCTTCCTGCAGCAACACTGCACATTTCCAGTGTCCACAATAAATTATCTTTAGAAAAATTATTTAGTAACAAAGTGAAAACATTCCAGGGAACATTGTTTTCCTTTGATATTAAATATCACACAAAGATCTTACTAATTTGAAAGCTAACGATAATATAATAATAAAGATCAGCGTAGACATTATTAAGAGCTCAGTCTATCAGAGTGTAAAACACATTACTTCCATCAACTCATTTCCTTCTTACAACAACCCAGGTAAGTAGGAAGTATTGTTATCCTTGTTTTACAGGTGAGAAAACTGAAGCTCAGAGAAGAGAGGGGACCTGACTAAAGCCCCAAAAGTTTGAAAATGTAAGTCCTTGGATGGAACCCAGGCATCCACCCTCAGGGGCGGTGCTGATAACCACGAGGCCGTGGGGCCTCTCCCCTGAGCACAGATCTTACCTAGACTAGTATCCCCTCTAATCCAGGACAATTGTCTAGCAGTACAAATTACAGAGTGCCTGTGCCACGTGGAGGCTGCACTTATTGGAAAAGAGCTTGGAGAACGACTTCCATTAAGAACTCCCTTTTAGAAAAGTTTCTCTGCTCTCTACAGAAGGAGTTGCCTGTCACTTCCAGACTCAATACCCGTCTCTTTCCTGGTGCCTCCCAGGAAGCCACCTAATCCGACATGGCAATGACACATCTGCGCCCACCTTCCCCCACAGGCCTGCAAACAGCATTGTAGGGCATCTTCCAGAAAGTGCAATTAACCCATTAGAGTTAACCCAAAACAAATAGAAAATGTACAATGTCAATCCCTCCTGACAACAAAATGCTTCAAAGTCCTTTCTAGTCTGCTTTCCTCCAAAGCCTACCTCAAGTGAAAGAAAAGAAAGCAAATTAGGGACAGACTTCAGGGAATACTCACTGCTCCCCAGGGTCCAGTTCTCCACTGGTTCCCCCCGAGTACGTGGGTGCGGCTTAGGCTGGCACCTCCAGGGTGATAATCCTTGTTCTGGAAAGGGTGCTGAGCTGGGCCACTGATTGGGGTCCATCGAGGGCACGGTGGCATGGAACAGTCCTGGTTGGTTTCGGGGATATAGTCTGGGTCACACTCGCCCTGATCGATCACGTGGTCACCGTAGTCGACACACACCACTTGCCGGGTGGCCCTACCTTGCCCACAAGTCACGGAGCACTAGGTGAGTATTCAGAAAGAGAAAGGATTGTTGTTTGGTGGTCATTAATCCATGGATGCGCACTTTCAGGAAAGGGCCCGTCACTTACCCCCTTGCTCATGCCAAAAAGCCTTGGAGTCATCCTTGTCCCCTCTCCTTTCTTCCCACCCCACAGCCAATGCATTAAGGAACCCTGTCGGCTTAGTTTTCCAAAGATACCCCCATCCAAACACCTTGCACAGAATCTACCCTCACCTCGCTGGTCCGAGCCATCATCTTATCTTGCCTGGACTCCACTGAAATGGCCTTTCAGTCAGGCCCCTGCAAGTCAAAAAATTACCAACTCCCCTGCCCCCATGTCTAATGGTCACAGATCATGAAACATGACTCCATAAAACAAAAGTCAGATCATGTCACTCTCTCCAGTAGCCAGTGTGGTGTTTGCATTTCTGACTGCGTTTCCCATCTTACGTGGCGCACATATATTGAGCAGAAAAATTTAAATCTCAAACTAAACCCAACTCTGAAATATTACCCATCGACATGTGGGACCTGCTGCTCTTCATCCCTCTTACTCTTCCCTCCAGTCCCCTCCCAATTCCAAGAAAACCACTGGCTTACGGAACTCCAGTCCGAAGCCTTCCACTGCCCACAGGGGGTCACAGAGCATTCCTCCTTTGCGGGTGGTCTAGGCAGGACTGCACAAGCGCTCTCAGCAGCCACGGAGCCGTCCTCGTCTCGGCAGCTGACGTATCTCATCCGCGTACCTTTCCCACAAGTGGCTGAGCACTAGGTATTGGAGTAACGAAATGCAGATATGTTATTTGATGTGGCTGCTTACTGGCAGTAACCCCATTTCTATAGTCATGCCTCCCGTCCCAACCCTTTCTGCTTCTTCCATTCTATTTCTTACTGGAGTCCAAGACCCAAAACGCCACTGGGTTCTAGGTACACTGGGTATGTTTCTCCTTGGTTCTGGAGCCGCTGGGGGAGGATGACAAGACGGTAATTCACAGTCCTAGACATAAGAGGGGGGAAAAGGCCCAAGTTACCATCAAGCCAATACATTTCTAAATGGTCACATGCATTAAAAAATAGGGAAAACGGATTTGGCCCAGTGGTTAGGGCGTCCGTCTACCACATGGGAGGTCCGCGGTTCAAACCCCGGGCCTCCTTGACCCGTGTGGAGCTGGCCCATGCGCAGTGCTGATGAATGCAAGGAGTGCCGTGCCACGCAGGGGTATTCCCCGCGTAGGGGAGCCCCACGCACAAGGAGTGTGCCCCTTAAGGATTGCTGCCCAGCGCGAAAGAAAGTGCAGCCTGCCCAGGAATGGTGCCCCCCACACTTCCCGTGCAGGACGACAACAGAAGCAAACAAAGAAACAACACGCAGCAAATAGACACAGAGAACAGACAACCGGGGGAGGGGGGATTTAAATAAATAAATAAATCTTAAAAATAAAATAAAATAAAATAAAAGGGCTAAGAATTCCCCACAGAAGACCTCACAGGTCTGTCTGATTCTGAGCATGTCCTATAACATTCCTCACCCCCAATTTTTTTAAAGATTTATTTCATTTATTTCTCTCCCCTTCCCCCCTGTTGTCTGCTCTCTGTGTCCATTTGCTGTGTGTTCTTCTGCATCTGCTTGCATTATCTGGCGGCATTGGGAAACTGAGTCTGTTTTTTGTTGCACATCTTGCTGCATCAGCTCTGTGTGTGTGCAGGGTCACTCCTGGGCAGGCTGCGCTTTTTTCACGTGGGGCGGCTCCCCATGTGGGACGCACTCCCGGCATGTGGGACACCCCTATGCGGGGGCACCCCTGTGTGGCACGGCACTCCTTGTGAGCGGCAGCACAGCACGTGGGCCAGCTTCCCACATGGGTCAGGAGGCCCTGGGGATCGAACCTGGACCTCCTATATGGTAGGCAGACGCTCTATCGGCTGAGCTATACTATATCCACTTCCCACCCCCAATTTCTTCAACCATAAATTGGGATATAATCTGAGTCACTTTGGGTGCCTTGAAACAGGGCAGGGGTCCACTGAATGAGTTTTAAGACCACATTTATCTACCAGTTCTTGAGGAAAGAGAAAAAAAATAGTGTAGAACAGCACATAATTTGGGGGAAAAGGATAGCATTTACTAGTTATTAGCTGTTAATTTTTTTTAAATCTCGAAGGCCAAATTCTGTTCTCACGTTCTACTAGTTTTCTAATCAGAATTTGCTAATCATGAGCTTGCTTTCCCACTTTATCTAAGATAACTCTCAAGGCCCCAGAGATCCAATCTAGATATATAAGAGATGTGTTTAAAATGCCAAAGACTGGAGTTTATATAACACCCCCTTGGTCTCCTAGAGGAAATATCTATAAGGAATTGACGTCTTTCATGTGTAGATACATTCCCATATTTACAGATGGGAAAACAGAAGCACAGACCTGCTCACAATGACTCCCAGCCTCCGCAGTCAGCAAACACACATTCATTGCATGCCTGAGAAGCCCCAGGCATGGACAAGCCCTGGGGCTCAGTGCTGAGCCCTGGCCTTACCGATCTCACAAACTCAATGTGAAATCCCTTCACTTGGCTACAGGCCTTGCCTGCTCCTCTGCCGTGGTCCAAAGAAGCCACGGGGGACTTTTCACAAACTGAAGAAATTATGCACATGCTGCAACCATGAGAGCTGCCCTGTCATCAGATGGACGCTATAGAATAACTTGGAGAGAAATTGCTAAGGGAGTTGCCAAGTCTTCACTCCATGTCTGCCTGAGACGGAGTAGCTAATGTTTCCCAGGCATTTGTCACTGGGTGGTTTGAAACGCTCAGTAAAATGGTATTAAAAACATCATACAAGTTACTTGATCAGCTACAACAACATGAATGACATCATTGTTTTTAATTACTCTTTTTAACACTCCTCACCCATCAACACCACATGCAGCAATGCAACAAACAAACAGAGGATGCCTGGGATGGAGGCAGTACACAGGCAAGAGAGCCTCAGAGTGTGAAATCTGGGCACAGTCTGGATTCAAATCCTGCCTTCAGCAATTAGCAAAGCTGAGATGCGAACCCAAGTCTTCTCTTTACATATTCTCCTTACATATATCATACCAAAACTGTGAAGGTCCACACATCATATATACAAACCCTATACGTGTTATTTATGTACTTTATTTATGTTTATATGTGCTATTTTTACTATATGTTGATTTATTATTATACATTTTATTGTTATAAAGGATGGGTAATACACAATTTACAAATTACAACAAAATAAGCAATTTTTTATTGTAAATCCCACAAGCCAATTGATTCTCACAGAATGGTTTTGTTGACTTTAGCTAAACTCTTGAATCTGTTGCCAGACTATGGTTGTAACTGCTAAACAAGTGTAGTTTTGACATGAATGTTAGTTGATATTTCTGTTCATATCTAAGAATAAATTGAAAGTGAAACAATGATGTTGAAACTCTACTCATTTATTAATCACATGAATGATTTCTTTTATGGAATCAGATTATAGTTTTCAAATATTCGACGAGTATATCCTCAATATTTTGGGCTATTCACAATGCAACAGCTACCGACATAAAACTCTTTTAAGTTTACTTTGCATTACATGTTTGCCACCACTTTCTTAAGGCTAGACATCCAACAGAACAATAAATTAAGCCCAGAATTATAGCATGGACTGATAACTGTGGTATTAAAAACTCCCACCATGACTGGTTTGAAGCTACTAACTTGGCATCATTGAACAGAGTTGGGAAGGGATGTGTAGTAGCACACCCTTACGATAATATTTCCAGCACATAGATACAACAGACCTATCTAATCCCAAAAGCATAGATAATAGTAAGATGTAGTAAAATAATTAGGAAGTGATAAATTTGAGTACCACCTTTTTTATATCAGTAATTATAGATTTATATTTTAATTTTTAATAATTTTATTAAATTTTAAAATTAATTTTAATTAATTTTTAATAATGGTTATGTTTAACAAACAGTTCACAAAATACCTAAAGATTTAAGTAACTGGCTCTTCCTAGTTGGTACAAGATGGCTTCAAAACAGTGCTAGCTGAACAGAGGATACTATGTACTAAACCTCAAGTTGAAATCATTAAAAAAAATCTGACTTTAAGAAAGCAAAAATCAACCAACATTTGCCATTCAGTAAGAGAATCAAACCTATGTGTGTTTAAAATAACCAAAGAATACTAGATTCTAAATGTAACAAAGTCCAGACAATTTAATCAACTGGTTGCTCTACCTGCACACTCCCCTACGAAAGGACTTCAGTTTTGACTGAACCATTGGGAAGTTTTGGCATCTTAAAGGCAAAAGCCAATAATTGAATTGGATAAAGGAGACTTACCTGGTTATCAGTCGGTCTAGTTGCTGCATTGCAGTCATTGTCATCCACCACTGACATATATGACCCAATGATGCATTTCACTGCTCTTAGCTGGTATCCCTGTCCACAACTGACACTGCACTGGGGGAAGGAAGTAAACCAAAAGTACATACAATTCAGCTAATCTCTTTTCCTTACTTTCCCTTTAACATTCTCCAAGAGAAAAACATTTCTGTCATGGTGGGCCAAGGGGCTGGCAGCTAAAGAAATTTGGTAAAGGTGGGCAATCTTGCTCTGTGCAAATTATATGACCTATTACCATGATGACACTTGGAATTATTTCTGTATCCCACTGAAATTACTTCTGGAGGGGCTCAGCTCCTTGACTGGGAGCTACTGGAAGGAGGGACATGCTTCTCCATCATTTTTGCATCTTTTACGCTATACCTAGCAGAATGCTGTGGCTAAAACAGGTACTTAATATTATTATTTGA
Organism: Dasypus novemcinctus; assembly: GCF_030445035.2. NCBI lineage: Eukaryota > Metazoa > Chordata > Mammalia > Cingulata > Dasypodidae > Dasypus > Dasypus novemcinctus. The sequence goes on from NC_080698.1 coordinate 25,729,476, forward strand.
CTCCTGGGAAATTATCATTTGGAAACAATCAGATTTTGCATCAATATTTCCGTACAACAATGCTTCTTGCAATATTATTCATAAAGATCAAAGTAGTGGAAATCACCTAAATGTGCACAAACTAAGAGTTGGTTAAAAACTATCATGGCATATAATTAATAAAGAAAACAATGTAGTCATTAGAAGGCATATTGTTAAGATTTAAAATGCAGTTAAAAAGAAATATGTAAAATACTATCCAATATTTGTTTTGAAAGTCATGGAAGAAAATGTATAACTGTGCTAACATTAGTAATCCTTGCCTGGTAGGGATTAGGAGTAGTTTGGAATTCTTTTTGCTAAATTACATTTTCCAAAATTTCTGTAACAAACATGCGCTGTTCTTAAATAATATTTTAAAAAGCAGTTTCTTCCCCTGAAGTGCATGTTCAGTCAAAGGAAAACCAAATCTCATGATATAAGATGAGCTAGAATTGGCCTGGTGTAGACATGGATAAAAGAAATAGAACCATCACTTCTGAGAGATGGTCTATCCCAAATCTTAACAGTGACCTCAAGCTCTGCTCTCTTCCCTTTATTAGGCCCTAAAACCTATGCATATGTAGGAGGAGGCAGAATTTAGACGTGTCACTGGACTGTTTCCTCAGAGCGATCAGACATGATTAGCCAAGCTGACTGAGGAGGCAGTGTAAGAGCAAGGATTCAGAAGACGGTCAACATTCATGGCAGAAATCACACTGGGGCAGTAATAAAGCTGCTCCTGATTACTCCATGTGTACTGGAAACTGAAGATGTAGGCTAGAGAACCAAAGGGCTGGAGCTGTGGGGGGGCGGGAGGCCCGCCCTTCTACAGATGACATAAATGACAGCAGACAGCTGCTCTGCTTCTCTTGGGAACTTGGATTGCTACTTAAATAGTACCCAGAATGCTTTTGCTTCTATATTAGGAAGAATTTAATTCCCAGAGTAGTGGCTTCTCAAAGGCAAGCCCAAGGGTTTATGAATGGTTCAGGTGAAGGTGGTGGCACCAACAGACTAGATGCCATGGAAAGAAGGATTGTTTCAAAGTATGATGATTTAGCCATCTTTCATCCAATTTTGAACAGTTTGACGTATTTGATGTAGCCAGAGAAGTGGCTTTTGAAATGAGAATTGGGAGCCAAAACATCCCTTCTGAATCCAGTCCAGACCCTCCTGCCAAAGACTGTGGTGCTGGATAACATTTTATGGCAGACCCACAGAGGCACGCTAGCAGATAACGTCAGACAGGCGTGAAATCTGTTCTGAATTTGTTTAAATGCTGGTGCACTCAAGCTACAGTTTTAAGCCAAAGGGTGAAGACATGCACATGGGACCGTAAAAGAAGTAATCGGCTGCATCCAGGAGAGTAATTGTCCTCGGAGGTGGGGCAAAATGTGTTGCACGCTTTTGCATGCTTGACCTGGCTCCACAAAGGTAGAGTGCATGCCGCACCGCACAGCAGTTAAATCCCCACGGCTGGAATGCCCCTCCTCAAGCCCTCTCCAGATAAGCAGCAAAGAATGTAGTTAAGAACCTTATCATTTAAAATACCTGTCCCCAGGGACCCGCTTGCCAGGACGCACATTCCGGCTGCTGACAAGTCTCCATGGAGGCTGGCTTGGTCTCAGGGTCACAGATTCTATCATTTAATCGATCTTCGCCAAACTGACACCAGACCTGGCGGAGTTTATGCCCTTTTCCGCAGGTGACCAAGCACTGTAATAAAAAGCATGGCCAGTCAGGGTCGTTTCTGAACCAGGCATTGTGGTTCCTGGTGGTTATTCATTGATTAGCAGAAACAGATGTGCCTTTTCCCAAGGCGATTCCTCTCCCTCAGCAACTTGTCAATATAACAAGGCTCAATTTTTTTTGTTGTTCATTCGTTCATTAATTCTTTCATTCATTCTGTATTTATACAGACTCTAGGCCAGTTCAAGCACAGAATAAGCTCAACACAGCACCATGCTCTAAAATATTGAAAAAAAAGGATTTATGGTTTTCTAGTAAAAGGGATAAGTGCAGAGAATTATGAGTTGGACCAACTTCAGTTTAACCTCAATACAATCAGCTATGTACAAGTCACATGATCTCTCTGCACCTCAATTTTCTCCTCTGTAAAATGGGGATAACAATATGCTTATAATGAAGGATTGTGAAACTAAAGGAGCTTTCATTTAGTTCATCACAGTGTTCATTCCATAAATGAATTCATGTTCATTGCAGAAAATTCAGAAAAACATAAAAAATTATAAATGACCCAAAATCTCACTGCTCATTACCCAACAATAACCACTATTAATATTTTGCTGCTTTTTTTCCATCTTTTTATCTAAGAAATATTTGATTGTACTGAGTTCATACTTTTATCTTCCTGACCCCAATTTTATTAAGCATTCTTGCAAATGTCTGTTACTTAATTTGAGATAATACTTTAACTAGTATTAGCTATCTGAGTAAAACTTAAACCCACTACCAGCTTTCATCTTTTAACTCAAATACTAGGGTTTAAGCAAAGGCAGGTTATTAACATAGAACTAAAGCACTAGGTCTGTTGTTAATTTTCCAGGAATTGAACACTGTTAATCACACACATTGTTAACTGTCTACCATTTGAGGGATATTCATAATATCTTTCTGGGAGTCACATATTATTAGATGTTGACAGTAAACTGTTTCTATCGCACTGACATGGATGGGGTGGGTTATGGACATGGTAGCAGCTGTGGCAGGGGAACACTCTTTCCCCAGATTCCTGAATTGGCCCATGAGTAACAGAATGTCTGCCCCCTTCCACTTGCTCCCCATTATGGAAGGTGTGTGAGTCACCGGCTTGGGGAGACCCTCACTCGTGTGTTATAGCTAGGCTATGTGCACAGTGAGTGTTAACAGTACCATGAAAGCAAGAAAGAGATTACGACTTCTTTCTCTTGCTCTCCTGGGCCACCTGCGCTAAGTAAAGGAATGCTTGCCTTGTGCTTCATCGAATAAGTGACGAGAAATGCATAAATCTGGAATACTCAGCCTGGTGTTTCTCTCTTTGTTCCAGCTTTTCCTCTAGCAGCTAGAGAGGTAAATCAGATAGGCTACTCATTTGGGTCTTATTTCAAAGATGAGGAAGTAGGAAACCTCATTTTGACTTCAGATCCAAGCCTGTGAAGCTTTACAATGAATGAAGCTATGATTTCCTTTCAGTGACTCAGATGGATCTCAAAAGGATTTTGGAACTCTGAAATCACCAAGAGAAGCTACCATGTTGGGTGATCAAACCAAGGCCATTGTGCCATGGAGATTAGCAGTGGACCACTCTTATCCAGTACTGTAGTCATGTGCAGGCAAGCACCAGAGCTGCTGTTTTCTTAGGGAGAGGTGGGAGAAAGGCACAGCAGGTTTAGCCTAAAATAGGCCAGGAAAGACGCAGAATTAAAGTATCAGAGATGGCCTATGCGAAATAATAGCCCTCCCATCTCACCTCTGACCAGTCTCCCAATTTCCACTGTGGACAAGGGAACTCATTGCACCTCTGCATGGTGACTTTCTCCTGATGAGTGCATTTGCTGTCATCCAGGACATCATTTTGGGTATTGACACAAATAGCCCTTCTCCTCTGGGTTCCACCATCACAGCTTTTAGAACACTTAAGGGATAAAAGAAAAACAAAATAAAACTGTTACTGAGTTTCCTATAAGGCATGTTCAAGATCCTGGAAATACCAAATCTTCCAGCCCGTAAGAAACAACAACCTTGCCAATTCTAGTTACTATTCTGGGGGTGTATGTTCATGTTATCAACTTATTTACTAGGTTTATGTTAAAGTCAACATTAGTTGGCCTGGGAAAATAAAGCTAGAAATGGCCTGTAGGCTATGGAAAAAATTATTGTTTCAGTGTTGTTCCACCATTCCCAATTTTCCACTTGCCATGCCCACGTCAGAATACTCTTATGTGTAGAGTTTGAATGGGGTCAGGCACTATAAATCAGTTGTGGCACTCTTTTCTGTATAAACTAAATGGGGGTTCTCAATGCAGAGGCGCCAGCAGTCATCATCAACTGATCAGACCTGGCACTCAAGAGGAAGACCTGTTTTGAGTGAGAACCAACTTACTTCAGTCCAAGCAGAGTACCGCCAGCCACCTGTGTTACATTCTCCTGAGCACTTTTCCTGGTTGCTCGGTTTGGGGTGACTGCTGCAGAAACCGTCATCAACCTTCTCGGTCTTCCCATCTGGCCTGCTATATTTAGCACAGTAGATGTCTAATGTGCGGTATCCCAGGCCACAGTGGGCACTACACTCACTTCTGCTGGCAACATGCCACCTGTGCATAAACAATTGGAAGAAACCATCATTTCAGTTAAAAATATATGCCTAATCCATACTCAAATAGGCAAGGAGTTCCTTTTTCTTCCTGAACTCAAATACCATGGAACCAAAAGCCACAGTCAGTTACTAAGATTCAATTTTAAACCAGTGTGTCCATGTATTTTTTATGGCTTCCAAGGTACAGGGCAGTCAGAGAGTGACAGAGAGACTCTATCGTGGTGAAGCTACTCCCTTAGCATAGTCAATCTGAAATTTAAGCAGCCAAAAGGAAAAAAAACAGAAATTCAACAGAGCAGATAAAGCAATTTTATATTTTAAGGGTTCATGCAACTCAGCCTTTCATTTAACAAGCAGGCTTCTTCCTTTCCAGTGCTGGCAACTCACCTAGGAAACTTCCTTTTTGTGAGCCTGTGCTAGAAACTGCTAAGGAAACATTCCAGGAATGAATAAGGCAATGAATAATTTGGACTACTTTAATTGTAAATTTCAAGAATGAGAAGTCCTGTGTACATTATTGTCTAGGAATAAAGACTGTAAGTTTCTTGAGGATGTGAACCACATTCTACATACCTAGATCATACACTTTAAAGATTAGATTCGAGTCTATGAATCTTTGTCACCTTTGTATCCCCAGTACCTACAATGAGTGTTTCTTGGCACACGGTAGGTGCTCAGTATGTGCTGATGAGTTGATTGTTTCTTTTAATGCCACACAAATATGGTTGGTGCTTAAATTAAAAAGAAAAAAAATAATAAAGGGCTTAAACTGCATAGAATAGTCTAAGTAAATGAGCTTGAGACATATTTTGTTGATTAGATTTAGCAATTCCCATAAGGATTAAATTTTGTTCATTTGATTTTACTCTACGTTGTTAATTCTGTACTGCTCAGAAATTGAATGGCTTACTAATTACCAATGTCCCAAGAATGCTTTTGTTCACACCTGTCTGGGGGGAGAACGCTTAGAAAAAAGGAGGAATACTGACCATATACTTAAACTGCAATTTCTTACTAGTGCCCAAAAGTAGGTCAGAGCTCACAATTTTGTAAGTAAAGTGGGCTACCGAGATTTTTCATCAGAATGACATGGTATTTTTGGATTATGTTCTAACCCAGAACATGTTAAATGAGAGGTTGTAAAACAAAGTTTTATCTCATCCTGTCACAGTTTAATCAGAGCAGACTCTCATTTCCCTAAGGAAGTGAGGCACAAATGTGGACCAATTCAACAGAGGCATCTAGAACTTTCATCTGCCCTTCGATTCTTGGCTACCTTCTCTTTGCCTTCATCACCGTTTCCTTGTGGAAAGGTTATTTTCCATCCTGGATAAGGGAGGCAGGCATCCTGTCACTACACAAAAAACACACTAGGAGCTCAGGTTGGGAAAGCACAGCAGAGTCTCCCAAGAGGCACACAATCACTGGAATATGAGCAGAGAAACTTGAAGAGTCTGTGGGAAAGCAGAAAGCCTTCTGGAGGCGTTTTGCCATTAACAACTTCACTTTTCCAACAATCCGTAAAAGTCAGTATGATACATGTTGATAAGTATTGTCTTCTATTTACTTTCTGGCATGAGCATGTACCTGTCTAGTTATGAGGCTTTATAAATGAATCCTAAACTCCTCTTATTTTCATTTTTAAATTCCTACCTCTAAGTTCTGTCACCTCTACCATGCCCAAAGACACAGCCAAGATTCTTTCATCTTCATTTCTCTAGTCAGTCGGAAGTGCTATTAACATACAATCCTGTTCTCTGAGTTGCTGCCCTCGTTTGCTCTCAGCATGTAAAAATAGGGGACCTTCTCCAAATAAGAAATTTAGAATAGCCCCTTTGACATATCTACTATAAGAAGCGAAAAGACTTTAAGCCCAGGCTTTACTTAGGTATTGTGAGATGATTTTTAATAAAAATCAGCTATGGAATCAGGAAGGCTTGGGTGCAAATGCAAGCTCTATCACTTATTAGCTAAGTAACCTCCCTGAGCCTCAGCTTCCTCGTCTGTGAAATGAAGGGGAGCAGGATTCATCCTTCAATTCAATAGAACTGAGGAGAAGATTAAGTGAGGTAAGGCACGTGTAGCATTTAAAATACATTACAGGAACTCAAGAAAAGTAGTTATTACTATTATGATTGTTTTATATTACCATTACTATTATTATCATCCTCCTTGTTTTATTCTCCAACCAAGTTCCGAGTATCATCATGCAACACCACATAAACTAATAATACAAAATGGGGGGAGAAATCCACTTGAGATCTCAAGCATAATCTTACATAAAAGCCGCATGGATTCAAGGCCATTTTTCAATGCATTAGGCAGTCAAGGCCACTGGATGGGATTTGGCATGGTGATGTGGAACCTGTAAAATGCTTAATGTTTACTTTGCTATTTATGAACCTCAACACGTTCTCATACCACTCTATGCTGAAAATGTCTCTTCTGTAAAAGGAAGATGAAGCACCAACTCCTCTTACCTGCATTTAGTTGACACTCAGACTGAACAATGCAACCCCCAAGCTATTAATTAAAACATAATATAGTCAACCTTGCAGGCAAATGGAAAACTTTATAATTCTCCATTCGCCCACCATTTCCTGCCTCCAAGTTGACACCTTTCTTAAATATAGAATTGTCTGAATATTCAGACATCTGTATATAGATTTTCCTCTTGTGCATTTCCTGACTCTTCTTTACTACTTTGCACTTTTATGGGTGTTGGAGTTCCTCTACGGGGTGATAATACCCACTGGGTGATACAGAATATTATGGGCATGGGAAGGGATAAGGTTTCCCCCTTACCTGTTGACTTTCAAACCCAACCTCTGCATAATGTGTGGCTGTAACCACAAGAATAATACTCACCCAGAGAGTTGTACGGCTCAAATGAGAATTTTTTTTTGTAAACACCATACTCTATTAAGCTATTTTTTAGTAATTCTTAGGAGAACAAAGTATCTACAGGCAGTGATCCTGAAAAATCAGTCCCAGAGGAAAGGAGAATTGCCTCAAGCATATTTTACCAAAGACTAGGAAGGGACTGGAGACCAACATCCTGCTCCTTTTGGCCGTCACACGCAGAGGCCTTGCACAGCACCCGCACAACTCAGTAGTCAAGATGAGGAGGGGACACAGCCTCACCTCAATTCACAATCAGTGCCACAGGGTTCAGAAATGGGTTCTGGTGGGGGCAGCTGGTCGCATCTTTGATCAGAAACTATAAGCTGGTCAGTTTCCCTGGTGCAAACAGGTTTTCGTTTCCGCTCTCCTAAGCAGGGAAGGAAAAATATTTCAGAGAATGTAACCTATTCCATAAATTATTTAGACCAGGGATTGGCAAACCTTTCCTATTAAAAAGTGAATATTTTCAGTTTTGCAGGCCATATGCTCTGTTACAACTACTCAATGCTGCTGTTACAGGGCAAAAGCAGCTGCTCACAGGCAGTGTGTAAACAAATGGGCGTGGCTGCATTCTAATAAAACTTTATTTTCAAAAGTGGGCAGTGGGCTGGACTCAGGTTTGCCAACCCTTAATTTAGACAGAAGGAAATAAATGAAATAATATGTCATATGACTACTAAATCCATGTCTCTGGGGAAAGTAAAGTGGCAGAGATGATTCTGCTTAGCTTCACATATGTATGTAAACCTCTTAGGATGAGGAAACTCAAGATTATCTGAATTCCTTGAAAAGTTCAACTCACCAGCCAAAAATGACCAAATTGATTCAGAGAAAGGAGATTAGAGAAAGCATGCAGATGGGTTTATAGGTTGCAAGAATTTGGCAGTTTCTTAAAAAATGAACTTAAAAGAACCAAAACTCAGTTTCAAAACAGATACCTTGGCAGGGCTTACTGCATGCTTGCCAGGGTCCTTGGCTGTTCCAGTAAAATTGCTGAGGTTTATCTTCAATTGGAATATTGAAAGAATAGCGCACATCGGGATTGTATAATTTTCCCACTGACAAAACCTGGAATGTACAAACAAAATGGAGTGATTATTTGCATGCTCTGTGATTCTGAGGAAAAGGTAAGACTTGTGACCAAGTTTTTACCTGAAGCAAAAGTTCTTGTTCAATACGATCTGTGGAATTAATTCTTTCTACCACGTTGTCAGATCCGCTATACTCTATCACAGCATTCCCAACACGGATTTCCCTTTTGGACATCGTGACAACGAAGTCTCCATTTAGCAAGAATTCTCCTTTACTACTTGATAAAGCTGTAGATAAGAAAAGAGATTTCATTCATTTGCTGCCAATTACTAGCTGTTTGAAATATAAAACAATATCTTGATAGGCAGAGAGTCATAGTGCAAAGTATATGGACTTCGGAGACAGGAAGGCACAGGTTCAAATCCTACTTTTGCCCTTGACAGCTACATGGCCATAGGAAATCACTTTCACTCTCCCAGACTCTGTTTCTTCACTCTCAACTGGGGATAAAAACACTTACCTCTCACCATACCTGTAAAAATTAAATGAGATAAAATATAAGGATTCTAATTAGCCTGGGGTTCATTACGAAGTCCTGAAGTTACAGGATTATATAGGGAAGCAAAGGCATTGATACGTGAAAATATGTACTAGTGAAATGACCACTCATACATTTGAATCCAATTTTTTTATTGGGGAATTTAAACCATTTGCACTCAGTATTTACTGATGAGGCAGGACTTACTTCAACCAATTTTTATCCTTTGTTTCTTATAAGTCTTATACCTTTTTTATCCCACTCTTCCTTCATTGTAGCCTTCTTTTGTGTATGGTTGATCTTTTGTAATGAATAAATTGATCCCCTTCTTATTTCCATGTCTGTATACACTTTAAATACTTTCTCTGTGGTTATCATGGGGTTTGTATTTAACAATCTAAATCTGTAACCAACTAGTTTGAAATGATACTAACTTAACTTCCATAACATTCAGTCTTCTCCTAGACAACTCTGTTCCCCCTAAGTGTTCTTTTTGTCACACACTACCTCTTTATATTTTGCATGCCCATAAAACAGATATAATCATTTCTTATTCAGTTGTATTCTAAACCTTATAAGAATTAAGAAGTAGAGCTGCATACCAAGAATACAGTAATTCTGGCATTTGCATTAACCCATGTGGTAACATTTTCCAGGGACCTTTATTTGTCTTTATTTGTTCATACAGCTCCAAGCTACTATCTGCTGTCCTTCCCTTTTAACCTGAAGAACTCCCTTTGGAATTTCTCATGGAGCAGGTCTCATGGTGATGAACTCCCTCAGCTTTAGTTTATCTGTGAATGTCTTATACTCTCTTTCTTGAAGGACAATTTTGCTGGATATAGAAGCCTTATGTGACATTTTTTCTCTTTCAGTAATTAACATGTATCATGCCACTGCTTTCTAACCTTCATGGTTTCTGATGAGAAATAGGCACATAATCTTTCTGAGGAGCACTTGTAGGTGAAGACACATTACTCTCTTGTTCCTTTTGGAAGTCTCTATTTTTGGCATCTGACATTTTGATTATAATATGACTTGGGGTGGGACTACTTGATTTTATCCTACTTGGAGTTCATTGGGCTTCCTAGACCCTGGATGAGCATATCTATGTCTTTGATCAGATTTGGGGAGTTTTGAGCCATTATTTCCTGAAATATTTTTCTGCCCCTGTCCCTGCCACTCTCCTGGGATTCCCATAACATGTATATTGTACATTTCATGTTATCTCGTGGGTCCCTCGGGTTCTGCTCATATTTTAAAGTTCTTTCTCTATCTGCTCTTCAGACTCTATGATTTTAATTGTCCTATTTTCTAGTTTGCCAAGTCTTTCTTCTGCCTGTTCAAATCTGCTGTTGAATGCCTCTAATGTATTTTTAAATCTCCATTATTGTGTTTTTTATCCCCACAAGTTCTGTAAGGTTCTTTTTAAACATTTCTAATTCCTCATTTTGTTCACACATCATCATCTTTATTTCCTTTAATTCTGTGGTCATGTTTTCTTTTAGCTCATTGAACTTATTTAGGAAAATTGACTGAACATCTTTAATTAGTTGTTCCAACGTCTGCGCTTCCTCTGTTGTTTTTAATTTGTTCCTCTGAATAGGTAATCTCTTCCTGTTTCTTTGTATGACTTCTGATCTTTTGTTGAAGTCTGTGCATTTGATTATTTTGATGTGCTAACCCTGGAAGTCAGTTTCTACCTCTTCCCTAAGGTTTTCATGTAGAATTGGCTCTGTGGTAAGACTCTACACTTCAGTGCTGAGTCCAGTTTATAATGAACTTTGAGAACACCCTATGGTTAACAGTCCAGGTTTCCCCAGGTCTCTTTGAGCCGGCATCTTGCCCTAGGCATGCACTTTCAAGATTTCCCCAGTTTGCAATTCTTTCTTCTCCGAGAATGGAGTTCCTCTCCCCAGCTTCTTCTCCCAAGGCCCTGGGCTGTGCTCCTTGCTCTTATTACAGTTTTTCCTCTCCACAGCTTTCAGCCCTGGTTCTGTACTATTAGTCAGTGGCTCTGCTCCCCTTTCCATGCAGTTTCCCTGTAACGTTTGAGTTAGGGGACCCAGACCTGCACCCTGAGCCTGTCTTCCATGGCGTTAGCTGGGGTCAGTGTATAAAGACACACAATATTTTTGTTTAGGTTCACCAGTAGTCAGACTCCTAGGACTTGGACTGGTTGCCCAATGGCACAGTGGCTTGATCGGGTTCCAAGGAGCCACAGCTAAATGCACACAGACTGCCACCGTGGGTCTATCTTGCCTCAGGGACCCAAGTCTGAATGTGCCTGGGTTGCCCCCACGGGGGGATCCACAGTCAGGGGTCTGAAGTAGAACGTACCCCACCATGGAACCCCTGCCACAAGTTGTAGACCTGAGTGTGAAGGAGGGGCCTGGGCTGGTAGATTTGTCCTGCTGCTCTCCTACTGTTTTCAGGTGTTTTTCTTTCCCCTTTCAAATTTCAGTATTCAGTTGAGTTGTTATCTAGTCTCAATTATCTTCCAGCGTTTTGCAAGAGCTGATTGTGCCCTTTTATTTTGCTGTTTCTAATGGGGTATGTTTAACAGGACATCTTATGCCGCCCTTTTGATGATGTCACCCCACTTTTTGATTAATTTCTCAAGGTAAAATTCCAATTGTACTTTTCCCCTTAGTATTTACTACAAAATTCTGGTTTCTTTGTACGTTTTTTTCTAATATCACTTTTTTTTGAATAATGAATCCTCCTCAGCATTGTACCTGACCTGAAACAGGCACTCAAAAAATCAGAGCTATTAAAATTTGGGTCCAGAATAAAATCCTAGAGAAAGACCCCTTTACCTTTTGTAATTTGTATGTGATGAGAAAATCTCCAGTAGTGTGGGATGCCTTGAAGTGCACAGGTCATCTATGTAGGTAAACAAGGTGTTTTAGTTTCCTAGGCTGCTTAGGCAAATACCATGAAATAGTTAGGCTTAAACAATGGGAATTTAATCACCCACAGTTTTGAGGCTGGCGAAGTGTTCAGATCAAGGCATCATCAAGGCGATCCTTCCTTCCTGAAGACTGCTATCAACAATCCTTGGCTCCTCTGTCACAACCTCAGGCACATGATAGTGATTCCTGCTCTTTCCCTTCTCTTCAGGTTTTGTGGATATCAGCTTCTTGCTTCCATGGCTTTCTCTCTTTGAATTTCATTCGCTTATAAAGGACTCTAGTAACTGGATTAAGAACCATCTTGATTGAGATGAGTTACACCTTAATTGAAGTAGCCTCATCAAAAGGTCCTACTTATACCAGGTCCATATCCACAGGAATGGATTAACTTTAAGAACATGTTTTTCTGGGGGTACATACAATTCCAAACCATCACACAAGGAAACGTAACTCATGTGTGGAAAAGAGGTCTCATCCCAGGTACCAATGTCAATCACTTGGTAGTAGCTTCCCCTGAAACTATGCAGAGCAGGATTCATTGCTAGCATCATGTTTCAGCATCATATTAGTAATGTCTGTCATGGTTTTGGAATGGCTAAGACATCTTACATATCTGCCAGGGAAATCCTAATTAGTCCTCATTGCCTTTTGTACTCACAATGCAGTTCACAGTCTATGTGCATATAGAAGAGCTCCAGATGATTTATTTAAAATAGGTATCATTCCCTTATGTGGAGATTAAGGGCTGAGATGAAGCTGAATATTCTATATGGTTCAGTAGCAATTGTACCTGTTTTCCTGGACACAGAGTTCACTCAATTGGACACTACTGATGCAGGGTTACTCTTTCCAGGATCAGGAATGAAATGCATTGAATTCTGTTCCTAATCCAGCACTTCACTTGACAGAATTCCCACCCATGTAAGCCCCATCTTTGATGAATAAGATGCTTTCATCTGAGATGGCTGGGAAGGATCTGGTGACATGGGGGAAAGCCATGGCTAGCTTTTAAAAATAACGTCTTCAATTTATTGGTTTAAAATCCACTGGGAATCCTTACTACCTAACAGAATGTAAACCAAACTCCTTAGCTTAACCTTCCAATAACTTTACAAATCTTATCTTGACCTATCTTTCCAGTCTCACCATCACCTCCTGCCAGTAAACCTGAATTCCCACTCATGGATAGCCCCAAGTCAGCAATGCATTTTTCTATTTGGAGGCAGTGAAGTGAAGTGGATAAAGCTGCATGTCCAAAATTGGACCAATAGGACTGCAATTTTGACTCCCTACTTTGTCTGGTTGACCCTGGGTAAGTTGTTTAACCTCCCTGAGCCTGAGTTTCTTCCTCTGTATAATGGGTTTCTTGACAAGACTGCTATGAGGATTTAAACAAGATAGTGCATAGAGGCTTTAGTTCCTGGAAGATCATAATGCCTTTATATGCACTGTCCCCTCTTTATACCTCTATGAAGTAGGGTCTGCTAGAAAAACATGATTTAGCGATTATTAATTTCCCAAGGCCATTTGGCTTCTAATTCAGGAAGCCTGTCAATCACTCAAGTTTTCCAAGAAGGAAGTCAACAAATGCTTGTTAAACGACTGAATGAATTCATGCATTCGTTTTCTTATGTACAAATAGGAACAACGTATGTTTGGGTTACATATTTTTAAAAATTTAAGTGTGTTTTGCTGCATGGCATGAGCCCCTTTAGTAAAGCAACCTTTTAAAAATTCACTTTTTATAACCCCTCATAAAAATCCCAGCCCATAGTAGGTATTTAATCAGTGATGCTGAAAGAACAAGTGATCGATTGAACCTGACATTCACAACGAAGAGAACAGGGTGCTTCTGGCTAAAGAACTGTTTTCTAGTCAGTGTAAACCTCTGACAACCTGTCTCCCCGCAGATCCAGTGTTGTGAGACCCACCAGCCATGCAAGATGCAGGAGCTTCGATGGGTCACTGATTGGAGACAGGTTGCTTCCTTGGCCTCTCAGCATCTTGAGATTTTTCCCTAATATGGGCCACTTACATGGTGACAGCAAGATGTGCTGCCAACAAAATTACCCAGTTCTTTCAAGTTAAGCCACATGCTAGCAACCTGGCTGATGTTTCCACTAAAAGAGGGGAAATGAGATATCACAATGCCAGTTTCATGATTCTGCCATAATTCAGTTTTGTTGTTATGCAAAGAACAATTCTATATTCTAGGTGAATAGTGGGACTCTTTCCCAAATGTTTCCAGGTTTCTTCTCATACTTATACTGACCATGGCATTTCAGCCCTCACTACATGCTTCTTATCCCAGAAGACGGTGAGTAGGGAGTGAGAAAGGCACTCAAGTGATGTAAGACTCCTCTCATGATTTGCTCTGATAAGTGACTTGGCTCCAGACATCTTTAAAGTCATCAGTTGAAATGAAGTTCCTGTGTTATCTTGAACTGAATCGATTCCTGTCTTCCCATTGCCACAATTAATCAAGGGCTGAGCATACTGGAGACAAATTAGGATCATAGAAAGGGCTAACTTTTTCTCCTAAAGAAATACAAACATGGTGGCATTGGGTGCAACTCAGCTTTAACCCATGAAGAGAGCGGGTCTGTGGAAATGGACAGTTTTTGACAGGGAGACTTTCTGCTTCAGTACCTTGTGAAACAAATAGTTTCCTGAAAACAAGTCTCCTGCCCAGTCTCCCACTAATGCGATTAGGGCAGCTAATTTCCTGCGTTAGTTTCCCCCCCATTTCACCCATCAGAGTGGTTACTACAAAGGCCCTCTCTCCTGGAAATTGCTCCCTCACCAAAACATACAGAAAGAGTAAGGCTTGACTGATCTTGAAAAAAGTATGAGCGATAAAGAGGAATACTGCGTAACAACATACAGCTGTGACTGGACTTGTGCAGCCCTCACCGTGGATTTTAAAACCTTCTCAGTGCATTTGCTGCACTCTCCTTCAAGCCAAGAATAAACATTTGCACGCCCCAGACTTGATGACAACATCAAATTCTTTCTGCATGGTTAAGTAACCACTGTAAGGTTCAAAGGCTCTGAAGTCCCTGCTTTCACACTCGGTGAACTGTAACTGGTGATCTATGCACGCACGGATTTCATTTGCTTCCAGAGACTTTCTTATGCCAACAGGTGATTGTCCCATAATATTCCATTAAAAAGCCGCGACTTGCACAGACTACCTGTCCCAGACCACAAATCTTCTTTAATTTAGCTTTCATTCTTTATAAGGAGATTAAGAAAGCTTCAGGGAGGAATTAAAGGTTATCAGGAGGCCCTCCCTGAATTTAGGCACCTGACCTGGGCTGATTAAGTTATATTGAATCCAAGGCCACTACTTGGAGGGAGTTTATTTTTCCAGGAAAGAGAAGAGGAAAATCTCTCTCTCTTTTTTTTTTTTCTTCTTTACTTTCTCTCTTTTGAAGAAAAGAATGGAGCAGCTCAACATGGCTTTCAGCTTCAGGAAATTAATTTACAAAGAAGGTTTCATGCAATGCTGCTTGATTTAATAAGGAAGAAATACAGGCATAGCTGACACATGCTTAAATGTATCACCAAGAGCACAAAGAAAAGTGTTTGACCCATCCCATTTTGCACAGTGGTGGAAGGAGAAATGTGGGTTCCCAAAAATCTGTGAAAAGGTCCCTATGAACTTGGTTCACTGACTTATAAAGTCTCTGCTCATTTGGATATATAGGGGAAGGAAAAGCTGACACAGTCATTGAGTAATTAATCCCACGTAAGTCTTTGTAGTCTTTGAAAGAAGGTATGAATCAGTACACAACTAAGGTAAGCCCACCCACACTGAGCACATAGTAGGCACTCAATAAAGACAGCACCCAGCAATAGTTTTGCAACAATTCAGCCATCTGTTACTTAGCACCTCCCACATGTAGGCATTAGGAGCAAAGATAAAAAATACAGCCCCAACCTTAAAACACGAGAGGCACATGGATAAATAAGAAACAAATCTTTGCATCTCAGCTGACAGCAACTCCATACTTTCAGTTGCTCAGGTCAAGACCCTGTGTTATCCTTGTCTCTTTTCTTTCTCTCTCACACCATATTTGACCTATCAACAAATCCTGATGGCTCTACCTTCAAAAGCTACCTAGTATCTGACCATCCGTCACCGCCTCCACTGCTTCCACTTGGGGTCAAGCCACCAGCATCTCTCTTGGGTGGACTGCAATAACTTCCTAACCAGTTCCCCTGTTTCTAGCCTGCCTTTCTTCTCTCATGATTTATTCTTAACAACCATAAGCGACCCTTTTAAAACACAAATACAATCTTATCACATCCTTCTGAGGCTCAAAACCCTACAAGCTCCCAATTTCTCTCAGAGAAAGTCAAATTCCTTAAAAACAGTCTTATGGCCCCATATGCTCTAGCCCTGGTTTCTCTTTAGCGTCTTCCCCTGTTTTCTCTCAGCATCTCCCACCTTGCCTCTGCTTTATTCCTCAAACAATCCGGCCATATTTCTACTTCAAGCACTTTGCACCGTTTTTCCCTTTTGCCGGGCACGCTCTGCCTGGATAGCGTGCGCTCTCTCCATGCAAGTCATACATTTTAACTTCATAGTCCCTACTGCATCTCCAGTCTCCCAATTTCCCTTATGCTGCTCTGTTATTTTTATAGCACTTAACACCTTCTAACAGCAATACAATAAACTCTAAGAGGACAGGGATTTTAAATTTTCTTTTGGTCTGTTTTGTTCCCTGTGTCTATAATAGTACCTGGTACATATTAAAATGAATGAATGAATCAGTGAGTGAATTATGATGCAAGGCAGAAACTGCTACCACCACAGTTGGCTAAAGGAACACTATCATCTATGTAGGATTTCATGCAGACATTCCAAAATACAGATACAGAGTATAAATACTAATTAATAGTGTGATATGTTCAAATTTTGGGGCAAACCTCTGCAGAGGCTATGTTCGTAGGGGTAAAATAGAGTTCCTGCCTGGACATCTTAAGAGCGAATGTATATCCATTTCTTCCTTAAAATTGAATACCTGGCAGGACTGCTCTGATTTCTTTTAGATTCGAGTGCAAGCTGTGCTGCTTTTTGTGACTAGGAGGAGTCTAGGCTAATTGTGCAAGAGGTGACAATAATTCAGTTGAATCCCTTTTAGTCATTCCCTTGCTCTCAGCATCCTTCTTTTAAGTCATGGTTGGGCAGATTTCAGAATCAGTTACGGTCATTTACAGAATGATAAATTGAAGGGATCTGGGATGGGGTTGAGCAAACAATTGAAAATCAACACAGGGTCACTGGTGTGTTACGGTTTAAGTTTAAGGAGTGGATATGCATTCATCATATCCTTGGGCTCTGTGAGGAAAGGAAAAAGACTCTCTAAAGTAGTAACAATGTGAGAAAAATATGTGATGTGATAGAACTTTTTGGGATGACCAGCCATAATGAAATCTCGAATAAATCTACCAGTGATTCGCTGCTGGGTTAGAGCTGATATCATAAAAATTGTTCTAAGTGCCCCAGTAAAATATTTGCAAGTCAGCTACCCACAGGACAGATTTTTAAAAGGACTCAATGAGAGCAATGATATTATGCTAAATGAATAGTGTAAGTACTTTCAAAATTTGATTTGGGACCTTTCTGTTCTCCAAGATCCAGAGTAAATCTCTTGGTATCAATTAGTACAACTAGCCAGCCCTTAAATCAATGCTCTGAGGGAGTATATATGAGGGAGAAATAGAATAACAAATTTGAAAGATGAACTTCATGAAAATACAGGACATTTGGAATTTCTCCATGTGAAATTCAAGGAAGGAAGTAGAATCTGCCAACTCCTCCAGAGAACTAGAATTCCTGCAAATCGCAGAAGCATCCCATCTCACCTAAGTAGTTGTCATCCTCTGATTTCCCTGAGAAACTGTGCTGCCGCACATCGATACTGGTAGCACCAGCTGGAATTCGGACCACAGTGTTGTACCCTGAAAAGAATTCAGCAGAAATGCGATATTCCATAGAATGGTTCACTTTCTCTAAGCACTCATTAAAAGGGGAGCAACAAAGGAATATAATATAATTCTCACTAATAGGCGCCTTACAGCCAGATGGATAATGCACCATAACAAGACTGATTTTACACTTGACATGAATACTTTTACATATTACATGTGGCCAGTAATTTTTAAACTTTGACCATCTTCGTTCTCACAGTTCTTAGGAAACAGATTCTTACCATAATGTACGGTATTAAATGTTCCTGCCACTGTCTTGCATGAAGAATTATCTCCGCCACAAATCCCACATTTATCTCTTCGGGCTTTTGAGTTTAAAACATGATCGCATCCAGCTTGCTTTTACAAAGAAAACATTTAAAATAAAAGTAAGTAAGTATAACAGAGATTATAAAATGGCCAATAATGTGCATTCGAAAGGACAAGAAAGTCAAGTCCCCATAAACCTGCAAGCGTGAAGAACTCAAACTGTCTATCATCTTGCTATTAATATTTAAAATATGGTCCTTGGACCGGTATCTTGGGCATCATGGATGCCATTAGAAATGCAGAATCTCTGGCTCCACCCAGACCTACTGATTCAGAGCTGGCATTTTAACAAGCTCCTCAGGTGGCTGATCCACAAATTAAAGTTTGAGAGGTACTGGTCTATGAATAAGTCAAATAAATGGGAAAAATCACTCAGGAATACATAAAAGGGCAGGGAGTGGTGAGGACTGTGTCCAATTAAAGCACCCGTACCCTGCTGTAAGGGAGTGGCTGCTGTCCACTCGGGGCTATTGTTGCCATGGAGAAATAAGAGCCCAGTGTTGACATTTTCCAATTTTTCAAGAGAAGCTGGAAAATTTGATTTTATGTGAAATCTCCTTATGTTTAAAAATTGGCTCCAAATGCAGGTCAAAGCCTGACTGCAGGCTGCCAGGTGGAGGCCTTGGGCCCCAAGGGGCCTCCTGAATTTCCTCACATGTATTAATCAAGTGCAGCAGTGTAACTGAACTCTGAGAAGGCCACCAGCCACGACCAGCGGGCCAGGAGGACAGAGTTCACATTCTTGGCCATTCTGTTCCTTTGCATTACCTAGTCTTTGAGGAGAAACGCAGTGTGCTGCTATAAAGTGGACTGATGAGGACATCAGCACCTTAGCTGTGTGTCAGGAAGTAGGTGAAGCTCTACTACGACGTAGTGACTCCCGTTTGCCTCTGGACCACATGCAGAGGACAAATACCTCATCTCAGAACCGGGCCCTGATAGGAATGATTTCTGACTGCTAAAAAAGGTGAACCGGTATCAAGCCCTTCAGAAATCATTGTTCTTATGCTTTACCAGGTGCCAGAGGTTGTCAAATGCTCCCCCAAGAAAAATTAACAGCATGTCTCAGGTAGAAGTTGTGGTGCTGAAGGGCATAAAAGAGAAACCTGAGTGAGGTCAGCCCTTCCTCACGGCATCTTTCTGGAGCAGAGCTTTCCAATCCAGAAGACTTGTTGTCAGGAAGCATTTGGGTTTAACCTCAAGTACCGAGGTTACTGAAAAGGATCATGTACATGTAAACTACTGTAATAAATCTTCAAGGGGTAGCTTCATGCTGTCTCCCACCCCCGAGACTGAGGATGCACAAAAAAAAGCCGTTGGCATTCATCAGTATCAGGTGATGCTTACGGTGCTGGACCATGGTTTGAGAACCACTACCCTGGAGATACTGCACAGGTATCAGCTGTTATTGTTCTATCAAGGAAGCCACAAACCACGAACTGGCAGCAGGGCAACCCAGTGAAGAAAACGCCATCTGCGACTCACCCGGCAGAGGCCTTGGACACAGATATCATTCGTGTTCTGGCCACAGGGAGTTCCATCTACCACTCTGTCTCGGAGCTGATAGTAGGCCGTGTTCCCTGCCACCCTGCAGAACAACTTGCATCGGTCCTTCATCAAAACTACAGAGGAGAAACAAGGCGCAATGTGACTTCCGTGCCAGGACCCAGCGCCGGCCAGGCAACCGCTGGCTCCTTCCCCCAATGCACTTACTTCCGCTATACTTGGGGACCCAGCGCACGTTTGGAAGCAGCCCGTTGATGTTAAAATGCTTCCCGTCAAAGTGAGCGCACTGTTCATCTCGGAAGTCTCGCCTCTGTTTGAGACATGGCTCGGTGTTGCAGGACTTAAACTTCATTCGACGTCCTACACAGTATTTCCCACCATTTTTTGGCCTGAGAAAATATAAAGAACACACAAACTATATGAAAATGTATTTCTCCCTATACCACTCCCTCTTCCATGACTTCCTGTCCCCTGGGGAAGCAGATCTGAATCAGCAAATTAGAGGAGAGGACGAATGCTATGAAATCTGGATTTGCATTCTGCCTTTTACACCATAGGTATATATAACCTTGGGCAAGTCACACAGTCTCTGAGCCTCAGTCTTTACATCAGTAAAATGGGTTGAGGCCACCTTGTAAGACTGTTCTGAGGACAGAAAAAAGGCATAGAACTTAAAGTATGAAGCGTACAGCCTGCAATCTATTAGGCTATTTCCTGCCCTCTTTCTCCTGGAATATTCACAGTCTTTCAAGTTTAAAAATGTAGAAGGTTAGGGTATTCGGAATGCTCCCCCTCTGCTTCTGCACCCCGATATTCTAAAACATAAGTAGTTCCACCCCCATTCATACTGTCCCTCCCTGTTCTTTCTTCCAACAACAATTTTTGTTTGTTTTGTTTCATAAATAAAATGGGTATCTGCAGTTTCAGTAAATGGAAAGTACCCATATTTTGATTGACTTAAAAGAAGCAGGGAAGCGGACTTGGCTCAACGGATGGAGTGTCTGCCTACCACATGGGAGGTCCACAGTTCAAACCCTGGGCCTCCTTGACCTGTATGGAGCTGGCCCACGCACAGTGCTGATGCGCTCAAGGAGTACCCTGCCACGTAGGGGTGTCCCCTGCGTAGGGGAGCCCCATGCACAAGAAGTGGACCCCATAAGGAGAGCTAGCTGCCCAGCGCGAAAGAAAGTTCAGCCTGCCCAGGAGTGGTGCTGCACACACGGAAAGCTGACACAGCAAGATGATGCAACAAAAAAAGATACAGATTCCCGATGCTGGTGACAAGAATGCAAGTGAACACAGAAGAACACACAGTGAATCAACACAGAGAACAGACAACTGGAAATAAAAATAAATCTTTAAAAAAAAAAAGCAGCAGCAGGAGGGGGTGTACTGGTTTCATTAACTTTTGTGAGACAAGAATCTGGAGCTCACCTTGCAAAGCATCACAGTGTAAATTTAATCTCGGCATGCAACCCTGTACATGTACTTTCCAGATGGGACCCAGAGAGTAAATTATACAACACATCCACCAGGAGTCGACAGCTTGCCAAATTCATCATGGAAATGGGAAGATACAGAATCACAGGATGTCAGGGCTCACCTACCCAGGGCTGCAAGAGCTCAGATTTCACAGCTACCCTAGGACACTCCTGAAACTGAAAGAAAGTTTGCCATCTTTTCCCTTTAGAATGAATCTTTCAGAGTAATTCTGACCATTATAAGAAATGGTGTGTGTTTTAACCAGGGGTTTGGGAGTGTGAAATAGATCCATGCTCTAATATCCAGAATGAGAGCAAGCAGGTAAGGATCTGGTGTTGGATCTGGGTTCCAATCTTAGCCCTACCCTCACTGTGGGATCTCAGAGAAAGTTCTTAACTTCCCTGAAATTCGATTTTTCCTTTCTCTAAAATGACTGCACACAGTAGGTACCTAGAAATATTAGCTACTATGATAGCATACGTCAGCACTACCCAGTCTAAACCCATTCAGCACGGTGAGTAACAACTTTGAGCTGAGTGGCCTGGATTGTGAGGGAGCAGGGAATGCCTGCAGAGCCCCTGCAGCGCCAGGGTAGCATGTGTCCACATGGTTAGACAGGTGCTCCCTAGATCAAAGATTTGTCAAGTGAGGGAAGAGCACGGGTTTTGCACTTAAAAGATCCTAAGCTCTGAAGTGAATTATATACATGAGTGTGATTAAAAGGGGGTAATTATAGGTTGTATACATGTCACTAGAATAAAAAAAACAAAAACACAGCAGCATACAAAAACCCACTATATAATACAGTGAACCCTGGGAAGCAGATTTGGCTCAATGGATAGGGCGTCCGCCTACCAAATGGGAGGTCCAAGGTTCAAACCCAGGACCTCCTGATCTGTGTGATAAGCTGGCCCACGTGCAGTGCTGATGGGTGCAAGGAGTGCCCTGCCACGCAGGGGTGTCCCCCGCGTAGGGGAGCCCCATGTGCAAGGAGTGTGCTCTGTAAGGAGAGCCACCCAGTGCAAAAAAAGTGCAGTCTGCCCAGGAATGGTGCTTGCACGCATGAGAGCTGATGCAGCAAGATGACGCAACAAAAAGAGACACGGCTTCTGGGTGCCACTGACATGAAAGAACAAGGCGGACATGGAAGAACACACAGTGAATGGACACAGGGAGCAGAAAACTGGGGGGTGGGAGAAAATTAAAAAAAATAGTGAACGCTATTGTAAACCATGGACTATAGTTAGTTCAATAATAATAATAATATTATTCTTTTATCATTTGTAACAGATGTGCCACATTGATGCAAGGTGTTAATAATGGGGGAAGTGTATATGGGACTACACTTTCTGCATGATTTTTCTGTAAACCTACAGCTTCTCCAATGAAAAAACAAGGCTGCTTGGCCTTGGGCAAGCTTGGTGGCTTCTCTGAGCTCTGTTCTTCACATGTAAAATACAGACGGTATCGTCTACCTCAAAGGCTCGTTCTCAAGTCTTGGAGGTGGACAGCATCAACTGACAAGCTTAGCAGGAAGCCTGGTAAATAGTTGCTGCTCTTTATCATGAAGAAGACTGTACCGGGATGCAAAACTGCACATAACCCAGCAGCCTCTCTATTTCACTGTTTCCCCATCAAATACAATTAAGTCCATATGCTTTATATCTGTATTGTTCCCTCAACTTCCCCAAACTCTCTTATATTGTGCCCAAGCAGAGGGCAAATGAGGTATTTTTATGCTTATAGGGGTTCAGAGAAGTTAAGTAGCTAGCCCAAGGTCACAAGCTAATAAAAGCAGAGAGCCAGGACTGGAATTCTGCTATATGATCCGGGTGCTATTGTCCAGTCTTCGTTTTTCTTTTTTGGGGCCATTAACAGCGGCAGCCTTAGTCTCCTAGATACTAGGCCCTTCTCTCGGTACCAAGGCACCCTAGTCGCATGCATAAAATATCACAGATTAGTCATGAATAATAGAACAGGCCCAAATACCTGCTCAGGTGAAACCTGCTTTCCATATGCTATAAGGAAGACTCCCTTCAATTTTCCCTCAGGCCAAAATTATCTTTATGGAATTTAAAAAAATGTGCCAACTTACTATGGTGGATCAATGATTTATTTATTGCCTAAAAGTAATTCATATTTCTTTCCCGTTGAAAATAAAAAGTTTTTAAAAGTTGATTTTCTTGTTTTGGTTCTCTTATATAACTGGTTGTAGCTGACTTAAAATTTACCAAATGCAGCAGTGTTTGAGCTACAAAGTTATTATTTGGAGGCGGCCTCAGGTCACTCAGATGGTGAGTTTCCATCTTTGCTTGTTTTGACCACTACCTAATGCAAATAGCATTTAGGGACTTATTTTTTATAAACAGTGTTGCTTTTGCAAGCAACATGTAAAAAACATTCTATATGAGAATTAATACTACTAAGAGGTTCTAGACATAGACCGGGAAACAAAGGGTTTGAATCCAGCCCTGCCTGAGTTACTAACTGCAATCTTGGGCCAGTTGCTTTGTCTCTCTGTCTCAGTTTCCTCATCTGTAAAAGGGAGATGATGCTCCCTTCATAGGGCTGCAGCGAGGGTCAACTAGGTTAATACGTTTAAAGCATTTAAATAAGGCCTGGCACAGAGTAAGTGATCAATACATGTTTATTACAGCAAGTCCGCACACTACAGCCTGTGGACCAAATCCCACTTGCTTCCTGTTTTTGTATGGTCCGTAAGCCAAAGTAGTTTTCACATTTTAAAATGATTGGGAAAAAAATCAAAGGACTAACATTTTGTGACACATGAAAAATGATACGTAATTCAAGTTTCAGTGTCCACAAGTGAAGTTTTATTGGAACACACATTCATCATCTGCATATCACCCGTGACTGCTTTCTTACTCTATCAGCAGGACTGAGGAATTGGGACAGAGGCTTCAGGACTTGCAAAGCCTAAAATATTTACTACCTGGCCCTTTGTGGAAAAAGTTGGTGGACCCCTGAGGTATTCTCATGTTCAAGGCTCTGTGCTGTTTTCCACCCTGGGAGGTAGATAGTAGCATCCTTGTTTTACAGGTTAGGGAACTGGGTTCAGAAATGTTAGTAACGTAGGAAGTGAGGTACTCTGGCAAAGAGGCCACCCAGGTCTCTGTGATCCCAAATTCATGATCCGGTCTCTCTTCCATGCTGCCTGTCTTAAGACCAGCCTTTTTCTATATTGAGACTCATCTGTAACTTTATTTGCCTATTACATTAAGGCCGATTAAAATGTCCTATTTAATGTTGCTATAACCTTAATAAATGTAAATTTGCCCTTTTGAAATATATGGCTTTTCTTATTTCCTAGGTAATGTGGCTTCTGACCCATTCATATATACTGTGAAATAAGGAATGCTCCACTGTCTGAATTTACCTTTCAGCACGGAAAAATTCATTTTATAATTTAGTAATTGAGCTAGATAGGAATATTTTTTCCACATGGGCAAATACTGAAAATTCTAGGAAATACAGCTTTAAAAAATAATATTAACAACAGTTTCCCACTGTTAAGAGCCTTTTAAAATACTGTATGTTGAGTAGGAACAGGAAGAACTTAAGGAAATTGCTAGATTAATTACGAGGAAAGTAAGCACTCAGTGCAGCCAAGCTGGATCTTTCAAGCATGGATTAAACAGCCATGCCAGTCAACACATGAAGGAAATTCAGGATGACGTGTGGCCACAGCTATGAAAGAATTTTCGCAAAGATCATCACAGGTGCATTCTACCCTTGAGGAAAGCTAAACTTTGCTCTGCAAATGGGTTTGAACAGAAATCTCAACTTCTACATTTACTTACACTGAAGTAGGGCAGGCAGATAGAGGATTAGGACAGGAAGACATTTCTTTCTTTCTTTTTATTCTTTTTGGGAGGTACTGGGGACTGAACCCAGGATGTCGTACACAGGGTTGAGCTCCATGGCGCTCAACCATGGAGCTACATCCGCTCACCATGGAAGACATTTCTGATGACTCAGTAGCCATCCCCAGGAGGTAGTGTGCTTCTGATGCTTGAGGTTTTTAAGAAGGGATCTGATATCCACCTGGAGGGAGGATGCTGGATGGGCTCTTTGGGAATTAGATGGGATGAGGCAGGGAACTGCACTAATTGATAATTAATGATCCTTCTAAATGGGGTGGTCTGTGGCACTAGGCATCTTCATTCATTAGTCATGGCCCTCCCTCAGCAAGCAATTCTCTAGAATTTGAAACAAGTTTAGCCAATCTCAGTGCCTCAAAAAAAAAAAAAAAAGAGGAAGGGGAGAGAAATGAAAAAAAAAAAAAAAAAAAAAAAAAAAAAAAGACTTGCTGCAATTCTTCACAGCCAAATGAGAGATTCATTTTTTTCTGGATGAACTAGACATATGTCTTTTATATTCTTTTTTATAGAAGATTTTACAAGCAGTTGCTATTGTGGAAGCCCAAGTAGGAAATAACTAGTTCACAATTTCCTTTTTCTCAAATCCATGAGTTTATTAATATTTTAAAATTTAACTTATCTCTTAATTTAAAAGCAAATTAGAAGAACTAGAAGAGGGAAATACTTTGTCTTTCCTAAAGATTTGGGATGATTTTTTTTCTGGATGTATTTAGAGCCAAATTTAAAGCACAAAATAACCTGTGTAGGGCCTTATGACTTGATAGTATATCTTCTAGTTCTAATCTTTGGGCTTCTTTTGGTATTCTAAGTTAGTTTTTAGAACTCTGGTTTTAAAGTTTACAATAGTTCATGCTTCTTATGTCAGGTGACCATATATTTTATATATCTGTATATACACACATATAGATGGATATGGTATATATAAATATGTATGTATGTTTATATATATTAATTTAATTTATTGTCCAATCTAGGACAATTTGAGAGTAAAAGGGGAGCCATTAAAAACTTCTCTAGGACAACAGAATTAAACTGGGACAATCATGGCAAATGAGGAGGTCTCATTTCCTTAACTGAAGGGCATGTCAATCTTTTGTGCTCAAACCGGGTTTTAAAAAAAAATAAAGCATTAAAGAGAAAAAATATTAGGGACCCATTGTCATAATGGCTGCAGCACCATTTACTAATTGAGATCAAACTTTTTGACTCAAATTAGGAAGCATACGATTTCTACAGCTTGATCCCATGTACATTTTTTTTTCTGGCTTGTGTGCTTTCAGGTGAAAAAAATCTAAAAAGATAGCGTAAAGTGTCTGGATGTTAATTATATTCTTGAATCACATAATACTGTGAAAAAATAAAACAAGCCAATGCCCTTAATAGAGAGATCTATTGGATTCTAAAAATGGAGCTACCCACTAGATTCTAATCTAAGCACTTGTCAAACTGAGAAAAGGCATGTTCCCAGGGCAGGGGGCTGTTCCCCTCATACTCCCTGAGAATCGTGACAGCAGCTGCGTCCATGTTCCACTAAGGAATCATCTGCTCTCAGCATTTTTCTGAATAAGCCCTCAGACTAGGTTTTCCATCTGCTTTTCCCTTTCCTAAGTCCCTTCCTTTTTTCAAATGTATTTCTCCAGTACCATTGTAACTAGAGGATTCAGAGTTTCAGAGGCAGTCTCCCTTCCCAATTAACAGGGACATCTTAACTACAAATAACCTGGAGGAGCTGTAGTGAAGCGATGTCAGTGCTGACACCCCAGCAGGTGGACTGCATTACTTAAAAACCTCCAATAGAAAAACAGCAAGGACAGGGACCTCTATGCCAGGTCTTTAATGGTCAGTTCTTAACTTCTCAACGTGAGGATCTTGAGCTTCAAAGTGAAGATCTTTACAGTGGGTGATTTTCTTTGTTTTTTCCATTCTAATTACAGAGTGATTCATCTCTACCTTGCACATCACTTCTAGAATTGCTCTAAGACATTAAAAAAGAAAAGGCCAAGCACTCCTTTTGAATGAAATATTTTTAAGTCAAAATTTAAAAAATACTTATGAAGGACTTAACCGTTTGCAATATCCACATCCTCATGATATTCCTTATTCTAAAATATTAATTTTTCTCAATGTTTCATCATTTTTTAATTTTTAAAAATCCATCATATTTGCTAAGTTAAAATATAGTACTTTAAGTATCAATAAGATAAACAGCTAGGATATATAGTTGAATTATAATAGCAAGAAGCAGAAGAATACATATTGTATAAGCCTTATATAGTATGATACTCATTTAATATAATAACATTACATCTATAATATTAATTCTGAAGTGATATATATTAAATTATTTTACTGGGTTTTTTTTCTCGTGGGGAATAATGATGAGAAACTTTTTTTTTTTTCCACATATAAATGTGTGGCTCTTAAAACTTTATTTCTTTTCCTAAATATAAACCCTTAAAATGCAATCACATGATTTTTTTTTTAAATAAAAAAAGGAACTGGCATGAATCTTAATCTTTATACAATTTCACAGCAACAGTAGCAGCATGATTTTAGTCTCTTAAAAGATAATGATGAGAAACTTTTAATATCATATACTTTTGTGTTTGAATTTTTAAAGTATGTACTATAGTTATACTATTAAAAAATTAATAAAAATATAGGCTATAAAGAGAATCTATTATTTGTTAGTTTACATGAATAGCTACAGTGTTAGTTCCCTCGGAGCTCTTTACTTGTTTTCTATAGGGACTAACATTACATGGGCATGAAATAAAAGTTGGCCTGTGAACAAAAATAAATTGATCATCCTCTGATTTGTACTACAGACTTTCTATATAGACCAAGACTTGCAAACTGGTGGCCTACAGTGATATTCCTCTTGGTTCACACAATTCAGATTTTTCTTATAAAAGCATGGCAACACTAGACCCTCTGTGGGAGCCATCAGCTAGAGGGGAACAGCAGCTGTGCCCCTGGTTGTAGCCACTCCCTACTGCAAGGCACTAGCCTCCTTCACTCTATCTCTCTCCTGCCTGTTTCTATTTACAATGGAGTTTGCTGTCCTCAATCCTCAATCAAGGCTTTTAAAAATACATGGAGGAAAGAGGATGTGGCTCAACTGATAGAATGCATGCCTACCATATGGAGGGTCCAGGGTTCGATACCCAGGGCATTCTGACCTGTGTGGTGAGCTGGCCCATGTGCAGTGCTGCCACACACAGGGAGTGCCGTGCCACGCAGGGGTATCCCCCATGTAGGGGTGCCCCACGCACAAGGAGTGCACCCGGTAAGGAGAGCCACCCCGTGTGAAAAAAGCATAGCCCACCCAGGAATGGCGCCGCACATAGAGAGAGTTGATGCAGCAAGATGATGCAACGAATAAGAGACACAGTTTCCCAGCACCACCTGACAATGCAAGCGGATGTAGAAGAACATACAGCAAGTGGACACAGAGAGCAGACAATGGGCAAGAAGGGGAGAGAAATAAAAAAGATCTTTAAAAAAAAAAAATACATGGATGGGGGAGCAGATGTAGCTCATGTGGTTGAGCACCTGCTTCTCATGTACGAGGTCCTGGGTTTGATTCCCGATACCTCCTAAAAACAAAACAAACAAATAAATGAAAAAAACCAACTCTCACTGGGGAGCAGATGTAGCTCAGTGGTTGAGCGCCTGCTTCTCATGTACAAGGTCCTGGGTTCAATCCCCAGTACCTCCTAAGAAAAAAAGGACGGTGGTGATGGTAGCACAACATTATGAATGCAATTAATAGCACTGAAATATATATCTGAATATGATTAAAAGGGGAAATGTAGGATTGTAACAGAATAAAAAAAAAATTTAAAAATCCATGGAATCACACTACACAAACAGGGAATCTTAAGTTAGACCATGGACTTTAATTAATAGTACAATTACAAAAATGTGCTCTCATCAGTTGTAACAAATGTTCTACACCAATGCAAGTGTTGGTGGTGGGGTGTATGGGAATCCTGCATTTTATGTATAATTGTTCTGTAAACCCACAATTTCTCTAATAAATAAAATAACACATGAGTACTGCTGGAGCTCAATCAATTTACTTAATCCAAGAGTAGCAGGGTCTTTTAAAATAGTTTTTGGCTATAGGAAGACTTCTTGGTTTCTCAAGCCTAAAAAGGTCCTCTGGTACTTCTTAGAAAGTGCCATACAAACTACCATTTACTTTTACTTCTTATGTATCATTTCTATTCCTTGAAAATTTAGAAATCCTGGATCCACACAAAATTGGATGCCATTCCTCCTCCTGAAGATCATGTTTATCTACTTATAAACAGTCCCCTCCCCAACACACGTCTACCATGATAGCTGCTGGGAAAACAATTCATTGACTTTATTTGAACATGTAAGTCCTAAAAAGGTCAGGCTGGTAGAGATAGCCATGCTTGTATCATAAGAACTCTCCTAAAAGTCTGGAGACTCCCAATCTGCAAACTCTGGGGTTTGGGAAGGAAACTCAAGTGTTTCACCTGTAAAACAAATGGATTGATTCAAAAAGTAATTCTCGATTTGTGTCCCAGGTGTCTTGGCGTCTGCAAACGCAGGCTTGAGGGTTGGTGACCACTTTTCAGCATATCAGTAGCTGAAAGGGTACATTTATTTACGTTCTGGAGGAGAAGTCCCTCTGTTTCCTCGTGAAATTCTATCGGGTCACTTTATGGGTGTGTTAGCTCAAGCTCTGTGGAACAGTGAGCTATGCACGACTCCAAGAATAGGAAGCCAGACCTACCAGCACAGAAGCACCAACTGTTTGGCAGACACACTATCAATAGCAAAGGATCACGGGGGAAAAAGTGATGCAGAGGAGCCATGCCTGGGGATGATGGGTTTGGACACCTTACCTGCAGCCAGCCTTTGACGGCCATTCCTTCTCTAATTTGGACAACGCTTGCCAGCTACCTCCAGTTAGAGTATGCCCTTTAAGGAGTTTTACAATACTTATATACCAAAAATAATAGCCATCAGTTCTGGGACTTACTCTGGTCTGTTGCACTCTCGAACAGCCGTTTTAATTCCCCCTCCGCACGTTCGTGAGCAGGTTCCAAAGTGAGTCCAACTTCCCCAGGATCCATCAGTCACAGGGACCTCCATTTCTTTGGGAACACAAAACCCAAACTTGCAGTGCTGTATTTAATAAGGGGAACAGTGAGGCAGAGCTTGGTGCTGTGAGTCATTGTAGGACCGGCTGTCCTTAAAAATAGACCACTCTTTAATTCTTTTCCGTGCGCTGGTTTGAAATGCTGCAAATTCATCATCTACATGAATAATGGAAACCGTGGGAATTTTAACCATTCACTTGTTGACTTCAGGCTGCAGCTTCATGGACGGCTTCCTCGAGTGGAACCGGCCATCGAGTGATGGGCTCCAGGCTGGCGGGGAACTCTGAATGGCCAGCTCTGAACTGTCAATTAGCCTACTTAGAAAAATGAGGAGTGGGAATGGACAGCCTGGCTGCAGACATAGCCAAAACGAGTTATTGGATTTGCATGGTGAATCTCCATGAACAAGGCCTAGAGATGTTATGAGCCTGCTAAAATAAAATGCTTTACTGCTCCCCCAAGGATTAAAAAACCCAATTTTAATTAAATAGGAGACGGGTGTGTGTGTGTGTGTGTAAAGCTAGTTCATGATTCCTGTAAACTCACATAGGATGAGACTAAAGTATAATAGACATCACAGAGAGCCCTAAACTTTACTGCGTTTTTGTTACTAATGATTTCAGATTCTTGGGCCTAGAGCAGGTAGAAGGCCATGGTGTCTAAAAGAAGGGGAAAAATGAGCTCCTCAGCAGGACCAGGGAGTCTGGAAGCCCATTTCAGCCTTCTGCCATTGTTGGGACGGGAGGCCCCGACACCGGACCGAGGTCGCAGGGCAGGGGACAAAGGGAGAGCTGCAGCAGCGGCCGCAGGAGGGGGACGCCCCGCGGCTCTCGCTCAGATCTCTGAAGCGGAGCTGGCGCTGCTGCGGGGATTTATCTTCAGGAGGATGGCAGTGGAGGAAGGGAAGAGGGCCGAGTGCGCTGCCAGGGGGTAAAGCTGTTTAGGGGAAATCGGATAAAAAAGGGGCAGGTGAAAAGTCTCAGTTGGAATAGCTGCCCTGCAACAGGCTTGGTGAACAATTATTTAAAGGGTGCAGTGAAGCATTCTCTCTTCTGCTGCGCCTTCTCCCTTGTAATTATCCTCTTACACTATCGGAGGACACGTCCGTTTCCCTGGGCTGTTTGGCTGAGGCTTGAAAGGTTCGGCATTGAATCCTGGGCAACTCAGTGCCCAAGAAATGTGGGCAGAGTCTGAGTGACGACATCACTCCCTAGAAATCATTTTACGCCTGTCTTTACAGTCTTGAGCATTTCCTGGACTATATCCACATAAAATAAACGAACAGACATTGTGATCCAGAGCACCACCATCCAATAGAAATGCAAGGTGAGCCACATATATAATTTAAAAATTTCTAGTAGCCACACTAAGAAAAGTAAAAAACAAAGTGAAATTACTTTTATTAATCTATTTAGCCCAATATACCTAAAGCATTGTTATTTCAACATGCAATTGATATAAAATTACTGATGAACTTTTTAATACACTTTTTCTTGTACTAAAGCCTTCAAAATCTTATGTGTATTCTAGACTTACAGCACGTCCCAATTCAGACCGACATTTCAAGGGCTCACTAAGCCACATGTCGTTTGTGGATATTGTATTGGACAGTGAAGGCCACTGACCTCAGTTTCTACAGCTGTAAAAATGGGGATCCATGTGCCCAAGTCATCTTAACTATAACACAAGATAATGTCTCCAGTACACAGCTTAGCACACAGGAGACCCAACCTACATAACAATTATAATGATAATGGTAAACATATAAATAACACTTAATACATGGCAGGCACTATTCTAAGCATTTTATATACATTATTTTACTTAATCCTCACAATCACCCTATGAGGTAGGTGCTATTATTATCCTCATTTCCACAGAAGAGCAAAGAGAGACATAGAGAGGTTAAGGTTTAATGTCATTAAGATGCAGAGCTGAGATTTGAAAACAATCCGACTCAAGAGAGCATGCTCTTAATTGCTACACATGCTACCTCCCAACTGTGAGTAAATAGGGACAATTTTTGACATCTAAATAAAGACTGAAATTTAAAACAAAAGACAATGTGATGATAAGGTAAGACTGAGACTCCAAGTTGCCTACCCAATATCCATGCTCCCCTTCATCCTTGTTAACAGAACGTATATTTTCCTAGCTTCCCCTGAACATTCAAACGGTCAAAAAATTTCAGCAAAATTCAGGGATGTCTAAGAAGGTCCTTTTGCCCCTTTGTTTCTTGCCCTTTGACTTTATCCTGCCTGGAATCTCCAGACTTGATGGCTGGTGCTCTAGCAACTATTTTATGACTTTGAGGACAGGTTCCATTTGCCTTGCAGAGTAGAGCAGAAAGAAATCAGAGGCTTGGGTTCTGATGACTTGTAGAATCATAATAACAGTCCTGAACTGCCTGCCTCTTGACTAGTTCTTCTGTGTGTCAAAAAAAAAAAAAAGACCTAATCTGCTTATACTACTATAATTGGATCTCAGCTGAAAAAAATTCCTAACTGATATGTAACAGTGGTCACATTTGATCCCCAAATTCAGCTTTCAAATCTTGCTGTTACATGCACATTTTATAAATTCTAAAAAGTAAGGAGAAAATTCCTGTATCACTCATGGATTTTAGTAATGAGAAGTTGCCTGGAAATGCCTTTTTTTCCTCTTGGCATTTCAGACTTCAGTCTCTTGACATCTCTATTCCCTAGTACCCGACCTTCATACATGAGCAAGTTTCAAGGCAACTATAATCTCATTAACGTTGCCATAAAACTCAGAACAAAACAAGAACATGGGTTTATCATAGTGCCACACTACTCAACTCGGTAGTGAAATGTCCTCATATTAATTAGAAAACTACTAATTAAAAACTGGGCTGCAAATCAAACATTTTCTTACTGATGTGACCACTGACGGGTGTTCAGAGGAGGGAAAAACCTCAAAGGTAAAGTGATGCAACAAAAGCTAGAAAAGGGGGCTGTCTGGCAAATATGTACCAAGATAATCTATTTTACTAGGCAAACTAGACACACAATAATTACATACTGGAACAGCCATTACATCATAGCAAAGCATTAAGTGATTGGTGAAGCTGGAGCCAAAATACAGTTAACCTTTCCCAAAAGTGTCCAAAGCCATTTAAATGATATTTTACATAAATGCATATTTTTAAGAGGTTGGAAAGGGGACCTGGAAATCAATTTCACCCCCAAGGAGGTTTAAAATAAAAGAATTTTAAACCTGAGACTCACCAACAGGGGTAAAATAAAATTCTTAATAGACTTAACAAGAGAATGGAGAAAATAAAGAGACATTAGTGAGTCATTCATCACAATAACATTATGTCAGGAGTGTAAGAAAGATTACTGCAGAGGGAGCAGGGCAGGAAGAAGAGAAAGAAAAAAAAAATACGAAACAAAACTAATCTGGTAGCAAAGGGAGCCAGCATTTGCCAGTACGTAGAGAACAGGCATATGGTTTTACTGCCAATTCTACCAGAACAACAACAAAAACACGAAGAATTTCTTTGCCTACATAGCCACATCACTGACATTTACAAAATGCATAAAAACCCTTCAAAGGAATAAAGGAATAACACATATACACCCCCATCTTCCATAAGAGTGCTGGAATTGGCCACTTTTCTAAAACACAACTGAAAATTGACCCATCACTTTCTCTGCACAGTTGTTTCTCTACAAGTGTTCTGAACACGCCCTTTGAAATGCCTTGAAGTCCCTGCCCTTGCTGAACACGGAAAGAGTCTCCTGAAGCTTTCCTCATGTTCCCCATCCCTGGGAAGGTATATGATTAGCCTGTGATCCCTTATCTACTGCTTCTGTTGCAAAAACAGAAGATTAGAAAAAGACGCAACAGATACCCTCCAAGTTTTACAGTGTTCCAGGACCAGTTGGGAAACAGCAACAGTTGAAAACAATATGTGTGGGACACTTCTTACATCCTTGTAGTTTCACCATAGACTGTTCTTTTACAGTAATGCCTTTTAAGTGATGTGGGCATGGTTATGTTGTTAAATCATACAGCAGGTGTCAGTTCCCATGGAAAGCCTGGTGATAGCCATGGTGCACAATTTAACAGATTCTGGCTTTGCATCATATTGATTATAAAATTTCTAAAAAATTTAAATGTTTTGCAAGGGCAAATAAAAACAAATATGGGTAATAACAGGGGTATATGGGAACACTGTATTTTTTACATGACTTTTCTATAAACCTACAACTTCTCTACTTTAAAACAATGTAAAAATATGATTTTCCCATTTTATTACTCAGTCCTGTTGTCTGCATGTGGCCTATTCACGAGGATTTTACTAACATAATTCACTTCATCATACTATTGAGAATTCTTTGTGTTTTTTTCCAGCAAAAACAAGTGTCAGAAATAGACATGGTGAGTGGGTACACAAGACTAAGAACCACAGCACGCCACCAGTGATTTTGTAGAGCTCAAACAGATTCAATTTAAGTAATATGGTTGGCTGGGCTCTGACCCAGGTTGTCAACTAGGTGCCATGTCTATTGTCATCTGCCATCAATCAGTAGCAGTTCTCTGGATTGCTGTGTGTAGAAGGGCTCTGGGGCCACATCACGATTTTGTAAGAACAAGTGTCATATTCATTTCTCAATGGCTGCCATGGAAACCTGAGAGCCATATTCCCCCTCAAACCTCTAATCCTCTGGCCATCAACATACTAAGCTAAATCCACAGAAAGCCTAAGATTTGCTCTTTTGCCAAGGATCTATATTTCT
This sequence comes from Dasypus novemcinctus, assembly GCF_030445035.2. NCBI lineage: Eukaryota > Metazoa > Chordata > Mammalia > Cingulata > Dasypodidae > Dasypus > Dasypus novemcinctus. The sequence goes on from NC_080698.1 coordinate 25,764,307, forward strand.
GTTTGAGTCAATGAAAGCTCCAATATCTGTTACGTTAACGCCCACAGTTTTTGTTAGGTTGTTAGTGAGGAAGGCTACACTCCAATTGCTGAGGTGCTAACTAGTGAGGAGACAGAACATGAGCTGAATTAGTCAACAATTTAAGTCAAGTACAAAACCATCTTCATCAGAAGCTTTTGTTTTTGTATTGGACTTTATCTTTTTCAAGTAGCTCTCTCCTCTGCTAGCTCATTTAACATTAGAACAATCCTAAGAGATGGGTGAAGAAACCACTCATCTTCCTACTTGGTGACCGGACACTGAACGAGCTCAGTGAGCTTGAGTTGCACCCACTGCGCTAGATCCTGCTGGCCCTTCGGATCAAGCAACGGAGGGATGGGCTGCGGTGTGGGGCAGCTCTGCCCAAGTGATCTGAGTGGCCTTAGGGAGTAGCTTCATTTTTCCCAGCTCGCTCATGTATAAAATCAGGAAAGGGAGAGTTAAATTACATCATCTCTAAGGTATCCTTCCACTGAAATCTTCTGGGTGCTACTGATCCCCCAAGGTAAAGCAGAGGAAAAGAAAATGAGGTGAAAGCAAGACATTCTAAATGAAGAGACTGGGCAATGAGAAGGAGAGAGAAGAAAAAAATATTCATAAGGATGAGGAGAAACTCCAAAACACAGTCCAGAGCTGATATCACAGGCAAGAGAAACAACACCGTTTTCCACATGGATAAAAAAAAAAAAAATCAGGTTTTTATCTAAACTTTCATAACCCAGTATTTGCTTAGACAGACACTAGGCACAGAAGGCTGAGTTAATCCTACTCCTCGGTGTGTGGGATACTGTAACCACTGGCCATGGAAGTAATAGCTTTTGTTTAGTTATTAACAAAGCAGGGGGAACCATTATAACCAGCTCATTAGAATCTGTGTTTGGATCTAAAACAAGAAACATCATAGATCTTTAAAGGGAAGAACACAAGTTGATAAAAGCCTAGTATTATAGAAGTAAGCATACCTAGTAGACCACATTTCTGTATTTCCTGGATTCTAAGATGCTCCATCAGCTTAACAGTTTTCCAGGGCCACCCCCAAGACAGAGAGAGAAGAAGAAAAACTACTCCACAGTAAATGTTCTCATAAACCGAAAAGCACATCAGGCTTTCAGAAACGTTATCAAGAGGGGAAAAAAGTCTCAAAACTGAGGCAGTATCAATACCATGCTGAAATGTAAGTTTTCACCATTTTCGATACAAAGCAGACCCTCCCCTCCTCAAAATAATATTAAGCTTGCTAACACGTGCTACATTATCTCATATTTGAAACAACGGCAACCTATCCTACAGTCAAAACCTCGCTCCGGGGCGTTACTTGCCTTTCCAGGCTCACACTCTGTCCCATCCGCCCAGGGTGTGTGCTGAGTCCGGCAGCCTTTGTGCGCTCCATCCACGTGATTGCACCAGAGTCGTCTACACTGCATCTGCAGAATTCAGGTGAATGACAAGCGGCCATGTGATTAAAAAGGTATCAACTGCTTTATACCTATGTTTTGCCAATGGCAGAGTGCAGGTGGCAAAGGGAATCTTTTTTTTTTTTGGTATGATAATTGATAAAAAAATTCCAAGGAATATAGAGAACAGACTGTGAGACCCATTTCTATTCCTAGCAGGACTCACTGTGGTGTAAGAAGGCACCTACTATCCATCGGAAACACACATACCCCCACCCCCACTTCCAACAGTAAAAAGACAAGAAAACTGAGGCCCGCAGACACTCAGGAGCCTGCTCCGGGGCACGGTGGAGCAGGGGAAGCTGGCATTTGAGTTCAGGTCTGGCTTGAACTCCACTCTAGTGGTTTTTTCTGACTAGCCTGCATAATAACATGATCATATTATGCCTCATTCTACAGCTTTCTTTAGGGGTTGTCAGAGAAAAGAAGGGATAAAATATTGTGAACAATTTCGGGTACTCAAAACAACCACCACCCCCCCCCCACCCGACATAATGGTTACCCATGTTTCTACCACACAGCTGAAAAAATGAAGCTTCACAGGCACAGCTGAGGCCCCTGTGTACTCACCCTGGCTTCCATCCATTTCCCCTTTTCCCTCACAGGTGAACACTGTCCTAAATGGTGTTCATCATTTCATCACTCCCAATACTTTGATTATAGTGTGTAAAAATGTACCAATAATACACAGCATTGTGTTGCATGCATTTAAGTTTTCTCCATATGGTTTCATACTGATATATCCTTCTGCACCTTACTTTTTTCCCTGCTAAACACTGTTTTTGGGATTTATTCATGTTGGTACAGTTAGCTCTGTTTCAGGACATATTTTTTGAAGATGCCAAAAAAATGTTTTTCCCTGATTGTTAACATAAGCTATACTCATAATAGTAAATTCAAGACACTAAAAATGAATTAAAAAAAAAAAACAAAAACAGAAAAAAGTGTCTCAAACCACCCATTCTTTTCTGTAGCTTTCCCCCCCTTTTACAGTTGAGAACATATGCTACAAAACAATAGTTTATCCTGTTATTTTAATTTAAAGTTATATCAGGAGCATGCCCTCACATGTACACCATTTTTAATAGCTGTATAATATTCCACCAACTGGAGATGCCATAATTTGCTTAACTATTCTATTGTTGGGCATTTAGAGTATGTCTAAATGTGGCCATTATGAGTATTTCTGCAATGAATATCATAATGGATAAATCTTTACTCATATGTTTTGGTGATTTCCATGGAATCACTGTACTTTCCAATTCATTGTGCTAACTCTGAAGTCTCTCCCAGCAAAACAAAAAACACATCCAAACAGATGGATGGGGTACACCATATAACCAGTTCTGCTCATATGCAACCTGATAACCACCGGCTCATAGTATTGGTCTAAATATCCATGACACATGCATCAAAATATCACATACCCACCCAAGCTGAGCTATTGCTAGAAATTTTTTCAAACCCCAGATGGATCACAGGTCACAGCCTTGACAAGTTGAAACAGTGAAACAGGTTTGTTTCATGAATTACCTCTACTGAATCTAGAAGAATCTCTATAACACAGGTCACCTGGACAAGTCAAAGGGAATCAAATGAGACAAGGAAAGAAGAGGGCTGAGCTCTGCCATTACCAGCTCTGTAACCTTGTCTTCTCTGAGCCTTGCTTTCTCACTTGTAAAATGAAAACGATATTGGCATCTCCTTTTTGGGCTGCCACGAGAGTAGCATGAGAAAGTGCAGGTAAAGCACCATTTAACACAGAACAATATCACCGTTCACCATCATCATCATCAATAATATCGTTACATTGTCAACAGACCATTCTCAATTTTTTCTTGGGTAGTTTATATTATAGGGAGACTAAAAGGAAATCCAGAGTCAATTTATGAAGGCAGGAACAGCCCCAACCACTTACCATATACGGGCACACCTGAGAACCTGGTCCAAAAATAAATTCGCATTGTTTGTTCACGTTGTAAAGGATGCCTGGCAGTTGGGAAGGCAAGAGGTAGGATCTGGATTCGGGTTCATTAAGCAAACATTCACCGTAACCAGTGCTATGGAAAGCAGAAAAACAAAGAGGGTGAGAGCAGTGGACAAGGCAGAGCCTGTCAAAGGCCCCAGCTGAATGTGAAGGCCACCCTACCATTTTAATGAAAAAGAGGACAGTTCTTATATTGATTTTGTTTTATTCTTTTTGTACAAGGTTAAGTCTAGAAACTGAAGTTCTATCTTTTGGTGCATACTTGTTTGTAGAACCACATGCTATGCACACTACCTAGTCAGTGGGAAATATGTATCCATTACAGCATTTATCGCATGTCAGGGCAAGTATCTGTTTATTTTTGATCACCTTCTTCACTATACTTCTTTTTGGGCCAAAGATGGATGTCTTTATCATCTAAGCTCTGGGCCTTATCTATAGCAACTGGTCTTTAGTAAATGATTGCTGAATGGATGAGTGAGTGAATCAATGATTCATAGAAAGAAAACACATTAAGCATTGGTAAAAAAGAAAAACAGCAACTCTCTAATTCTTTCACTTTTCTGCAAACAGCTCTACTGGAAAATTCACACCCGGTGACTTCTGATTAAGAAAGCCCCTTTTTCCCTGTGGTTGCAGAAATATATACCCAGTGACCTTGGGAAAATCACTTAACCTTTCGTACTTCTAGGAGAGAAGAGCAATAAATCTGTGACAACAGGGACACTGCATAACGTAATTGGATCTTTGAGCAGCCTGGCAGGAAGTTAAAAAAACAAAACAAGAAAAGAAGAAAAAAAGAAAAGAAAGGGAAAGGAAAAGAAAGTCCGAGAAAGGGAGAGAAAATGTCCTCAATTCAACCACGTGGGGAAAGGCTATAGTTTTCACCCACCCGCATAACCTGCTCTGAGGTCGTCTCACCCACCCCTTTCCCAATCAAAATGACTAAGCTGGAAGCACATCAACAGTCGTGGCTTTCATCGTGGGATCCCATGATCTGAACAAATTTCAGAACTTTATCAAAAGGAACACAAAATCTACACATTTTCTTTAAGATCCCAACCTTTTCATGAACTCAGTCTGCTATCTTCTAAAGTCTGGCTAAGATATGAACTGCACAGATGTCAGAGAGCTCTTTTTTTTTTTTTTTTTTTAACTCCACCAAGGAATGTCAACAAAAATAACAACTCAAAAGGAATGCTTGACTCTATTTTCTTTCTCACATTAGTTCACTACATGTAGGCCAGAACTAGAAGTCTGGGCTAAAAGGAAGTTCCAGTCTTACTCTAAAAACTCAGTGATATATTTTCGACTACACTTTGACCACATCCAGGGATTGGTGTAGAAGTTCAATGTTGGAGCCATGACATGCTGGGGACTCTTAACTCCTTCTTCTTTGCACTTATTGCTGTCATCATGAGGCATGTTAAACCTACGGCCAACAAGACAATGATGAGAATGTCAATAAACACCAAGGGACTATGCTGTTACAATTGCTTCAAGAATGCATCTGTCTACAAGAAAAAAGTTAACTGGTTATTGCATTGTGCATAAGAACGTGCATCCTGGAGAGCAGAACAAAACTTTCTAGACAAGGATGAAGTGTAGAAAATAACATAATTCTCACCTAATTTTATATAAAGCGCCTTTAAAGTACAAAAAGAAAGGCATAGGTGAGGTCACTATTTAGTTTAAATGTACTTTTTGGGCTTGTAGAACCTCTGAATGTGCTGTACTTGGTGCTAGAATACAGTAGTTGGAATTCCTAATAAGCTGTTAAATAAAGCCAATTGATAGAGTCAAGAATTTGGCAGGTTATGGTAATATGAATATAGAGAGTCACTCAAGTGTCAAAAATTGCAGCCAAAAATTTTCTAATAAGAGGCTCACTATGGGTCTTGGCAGCTACCCCTTTTTGGGTGAGGTTGACAAATGATATACCCATGTAGGTATATCATTATAAAGGTATGCAAAGTTTGTGCACAATAAACCTGTTAAAGAAAGCTGCAAGCATGGAAACCAGTGGCACGCCAATTCAATTGGCTTAACTTGGAGATGGCAAATAGTTTCATGCTTCATGCCAATGACAATTGGTTGGCACAGGCTTCCTGACAAGCTGGGCACAAAAAATTCTTAAACTAATCCAGGTTCCACCTGAGAAAAGACTGATGGATTGCCAATATCCTCTTGAGCCTGGGAGGGAACAGGGCAGCAGAGTTAACACATACTTGCCATTCTTGGCTTAGCCAGAAGAAGTGGAAAAAGAAATAATAGGAAGCATGTCTCAATCCAGAAACATCAATTCTATAACCCACATGCCATTCTCAGCTCAGCTAATTACCCATTGGGTGGCCAGTTCAGCTCAGAGAGGCTGTCCTCTTCGGACAACTGTCTCTAATCGCAAAATTGACGCCTGTGATTAATTTAGCATTTCAGAAGGAATTCCCTTCACTAGTTCATCTTGAATACAGAAATAAGTGAGTCAGACAGAAGTGTGCAGACTTGCTTCATGTAAAAGTAAAAGCTGGGATAAAATTCCATGATGTCTATTCCATTAACTTCTCTTGTGTTTTGTTTTCTTTTCCTTCGAAAAATTTAGATCCCTCAATAGTTGCCAGTAGAGATGGGAAAACTAAATCTACTTTGGTTGAACTTGGTATTAATTGTTCTTAATGCTTAAGAGTCTGTCTTCTTAAAAACGAATGGCTGCCCAGGATTCCAGCACCTGAAGTAATCAATTTAATACCTGTATCAACAAGCACAACACAAACAAAATATTCAAATCTTAGCTGTTTCCTTGTTTGGTTCCCCGTGATGAAAAAGGGCTGGTGTTTATGCCCCATGACTTGATAAAAATCAAGTTTATTTCATCATGTAAACAGAAAACTTATTTTCTTTCAAATGTTAGGAATATGGCTCATAATGAGACCAGGTAATACTAAGTATTTACTAACCACTAACTAAACAATAAGAAACCATTTTTTTTTTTTTTTCACTCTTTGCAATGTGCCAGGCAGTATGCTAACTGCTTTGGATGCTGCATTTCATTTAAATACCTATTTGAGCTTATGAGTAGTACTATTATTATCCACATTTTGCAGACAAGACAACCAAGTCTAATTCAGGCTTAATTACTTGAGGAAGGTCACATGGCTACTAAGATGGTGCGCTGGGAATCCACTTTGGTCTGATTTCAAAACCTCTATGTTTACTAAGCACTATTCCCTACTGATAAAGAATATGTAGAAGATTTGTCAAGAATGCATTGTAAGGATTTCTGTAACCAGTAAAGACTCATTTATCTCCCAGATTTTTCCTAACTCTTAAATCTGTGTGTCTTTGAAGAAGGTAAGAGAAGGTATGGTCTGTTTTTGGAGAATCATCCAATTATGCTTAATAAATGCAATAAAGATGAATTGCCAAAAAAAAAGAATTCCACCCTAACCTAGCTCCTGGGTCTAACCTAGCTCCTGGGTTTTATATTACCATAACATTATGATTGTAACATTTTGTCACTTAATCTTAAAATATTAATTAAAAAATCTGCTACAAAAGTACTGTAGGAAAAAAAAAATGTTCACTTTCCTTAAAATACAAGCAAAGCCAACTGTACGAGACAGTGCCCCAAAACAAAAAGAATTCATTAATGCATTAAGAATATACTTTTTGTTTAACCTAACAATTCATTCACCTATTATTTCTGTTTTTATCTCCTGATTCTGTTGAGATGGAGTGTGAAAGTATTATTCCCATCCTGCAGGTGGAGAAACAGCATGCATTGTTGTGAAGCTGACTTGCCGCAAGTCAAAGAGAATGTACAACAATTTAGTCCAGAATCTGGGTGTTTGCCTCTCTGCCCAACCTCTACTTCAGAGCCTTTGGTATAAGATGATTAAGTTTCATATGCTGGTACCCCAAAATCAGCTACGATGCTTTGTGCAATTTTGTTTTATATCTCTAAGCTAAACACAGGGAAACAATAATATCTACCCAAAGGGATTGTTATGAAGATTAAAAGGGATGATATAAATGAAAGCTCCTAGGACAAAGTCAACTCTGTGGTTTTTTCCAGGGGGAGTTGCTTGTTAACTGTGCATTGATGCTTCTCTATAGCTGAAAATATTTGCTTTTTGCTGCTCCGAGTCTCACTTTCCTTAAAATATCAACTTTAGAAAGTGGCTGGCTAAAAGAGGGGTTGATAAGCTCCTGTGGGAAAGGGATTAACAGAAAATTAATTACATTTCTTTAAATAGTATACTTGTCTTAACCACATATTGGGGAAATGTTAATCTGTTAATCACACAAACTCTCTGCCTGTTGAATGCATTCCTATGTCTTTAACTTTCCTCATTCCATTCCCAGAGACAGGAATAGCTGTTCTAGTCTTCATGATCAAATCTCACTTCCTATTTAAAGTTTATAAGGAAGTTATTCGATTTTATGCAAAACAAATATACAAAAACTCTCCCAAAGATGCTGTGTTAAAGTAAGTTTTGGTAACACTGGGCTAAACAAAATCAAGCATTTACATTAATGCAGGACTTGTCAGAAACTTTATACAATTGTAAAGGGCTAGCAATGAAACATTTTAAAAAATCACTTGACTACAAAACATTTTTTCACAGACCATTCTCTTGAAAATTGTTAGACCCTTCATGCATCAGGAAATGTTGGTGGGACCAGTAGTTTTCAAACTGAGTTACAAGGAGTCCTTGAGTTCCATGAAGGTGCCTCAGAAACCAAAGGGGAAGAGAGAGGATGCTGATGAAGCAGAGCTCTGGGCTACCAGGACTGCTTCATTGAAAGAAGTGCCTATTGTGTTCTAAATAATGGACATCGACACACTATTGCCCTTGGGGCCAAGGCTGTACTCTTAAAATACATTTGAAAGGCACTCTTGCCTATATATATATACCTGCTATATGTTGAGCTGAACAGGAAATACCTGTATATATACATATATAAGGTAGTTGGCTCTGAATAAAATTAACACCTGACTCTATACACAATATAAACTATATTATATTCATGACATCTTTTGAGGAAATTATTCTAAAAAGACACAGCACAGTAATGTCTAAGAAGTAATTTAATCATTCTAGGAAGAAAAAAAATGAAGGAAAAAATGCAGATCAAAGATTAAAATAATTTCCAGGAAATTTATATCATTTCATCCCATATTATAATCATGCTCTGTCTCTGATGAACAAAAGAAAAAGTCAACTTCATAAGGACCAGACACTTAGTAACCACAATTAGGAAATGACACAGCTACTTTACAAATCATGCAAACTAGTCCTCTTGAGTACACTGCTTTTCTGTATCTTTGTTCATTCTTGTGCCTGAAAGAGGATAGCAGTGTTCTCAGATGTTAAATGTGTGACCCACAGCCCTAGAATCATAACAAGAAATTAGGAATGGTCTGGATTTTTGAAAATCTCATGGGCCAGGGCAATGTGAGAAGACTCTCCTCCTGGACAAAGTTGTTAGTGAGAAAGTTCTCCAACCTAATACATTCTCTGTTTCAAGGAGGAAGTTCCCAGGAGGAAAGGCAAGCATTAGACCTTGCATAGAAAAATTTGAGCAATTAAACCAAAGACACATGTGAACTATGGCTGAAGACTATACACACTCAATTTTCTGAAATCAAAGCAATATCTCCCCATTAGCTTCAAAGCTCTTCAACCCTGCAGACTCTACTGTGACACAGAATGTGTCATGGACCTTCTAAAGTGAAGTAACTGTTCACTGAAGTGAAGGAACGAAAGGTTTGGGTCACTCCAAATTGAACGAAAATATCAAAAGAAAACGTACACATGGCCCAGCTCATGGGCAATTGTAAAAGCTGTACTCAATCCACTATCTTCACTAATAGAACAGCTTCTATAGGGATCACAAATGGTTCCCAGTTCAGCAAGACCTAGTAGAAGAAAAGAAACAAGGATTTACTTTAAAAAGCAATTGTGGCTTGGAATAAAAACATGTGGGAAACTGTTTTAGTCATAAAGGATGCACACAGTAGACTCACCTAAGGTATCACATTTGTCATGAGCTCTGCAGATGTCCTGCCTGAAAGCAAAACAGACTTAGGGCTGTGATGACACCGGAGAGGAAACATCAAGACAAACATTAGTGGGAGGGAGTGTTCTGAGGGGGGGGAGAGGTGGGGTGGGGGAGGTAGGGTTCAATGGGACCTCATATATATATATTTTTAATGTAATATTATTACAAAGTAAATAAAAAAAAAAAAAAGACAAACATTAGTATCTTTTAGGCATTCACAACCACACACATTTTAGGAAGGAGGGGTTATAAAGGCAAACTAACAAGGCCAGGGTTAGTTTCCTCCAAACTAACACAGCCCCCCAAAGTTGGGGAATCACTGATTTAGGGATTAATAACTACGCAAAGAGATGTTCTTCTGCCACAAGCATAGCCATGGAGCAAGCAGCTGGGCCACCTTATTCAGAAACTTCTCTGACCATGACATTCCTAATACTATTCCTGGAGTAGTTTCTTAGCACTCTTTGAGAGCATTCCTGAAGGCTCTACATTTCTTCCAGTTAAGCTCCACTGACAAGGAACATCTGGGTGCACGTCAAGGTGGCAGACTGGAGGCACAACGAGGCCAGCACTCCTCTTGGCTGTCTGGCACAGTGACTTAAACATTTTAAAACCAGTTGCTGCCATTTAAAAATTGGGAGATTTCACAATGTTAAAAAGTCCCTATTTCTGGCCTCTTGCAAAATCACCAAAGGTGCCAACCCTGCTCTCAGACCATACATGGTGACAAGCAGCTAAGCCTGAATAGCAGCTGCCCCCTTTATAAGGGCATGTGCTTAACACATTTATTACCCATCTGGCACCTATGTAAGCATTCTCAGCCAGGCATGACTCTGCTCTGGGGGCTTTCGGCAATGTCTGGAGACACTGCTGGTTATCATAATTGAGAGGAGGAAACGCTGATGTTGTGTAGTAGGTAGAGGTCTCCATGCTGCGGAATGGCCTACAATGAACAAGGCCGTCCCCCATAACAAAGACTTAGCAAAACCAAAATGTCAATAGTGCTGAGGTTGAGATATCCTACTTAGGGGCTGGCTACCAGGAACGTAGGGCCTCAACCCATCGACTTGACCAGAAACAGAGATTTGAGGCATTAGACTTCTATATACCTTGTTATGAGAACAGCAGTATCAAACTGGATTCCACTTGGATAGTTCTTCGAATGCTGCCACTGGCAAAAGTTTTTTAATGTTGTCTGGGCATTATAAGATATGGAAGGTCCTTCCTAAATACAGAAAAGAATTCTAGTTGGTTGGATGTACCAACATAATGAGATATGCCATCTCAGATTCAGATAGAAGAAAGAAGAAAAAAACTTTATTACCTGTTCATTATGAATCACAACTAAGTTCACAATAACAATATTAATTAAATTTCCAATACTTGGGTCTTTATAGATAGAGGCTACCTGCAACCGAGATAAATTTTTCAAAGTTAATTGTGAACTCTTTGCAATCAATAAGCAATTCACTTCTTATTGTTGGGCTCCACCTCTTTTCACATTTCATGCAACATATGGATTTTGTAGTTTTGAATTTGCATTCATTCAACAAACATTCATTTAAATGTAAAAGTCATAGAAGGCTGTTTTTAGGTTACATGTTTAAATTCCAAGCCGTTTTCCTTTCAGATTGCATTGCTACCCATCTTAACACTTCTCTGTACCAAAACACTGGATATTAATGTTCAACCAAGCTCCTCCTTCCTCTTTGAAGGTCTTGATGGTCAATTTACAAAATCTCACATTAACCCCATGTTTGCTAGTACTGCGTGCTATTCTTTACATTTAGCACCTGTTTGTATCCTCTACAACCTGGTACTCTGTCCACCCCCCCCAATACATTATCATTAATTATGAGACCTAAAAATTCATTGTGAACTAGATCCTATGCTGAAAACTGCGTGCGCAATTGCATTGACTCCCCGTAGCAAAACTCTGGGTTAGGTACTACTGTAATCTCTGCTCAACAAATAAGGAAACTGAGGCTCAGAAAATTAAGTAACTTGTCCAAAGCTGCAGAGCTGGTGAGTAGCAAAGCCAGAACTCAACCTAGGTCAGTCTGACCCAGTGTTCATGTTCGTAACCAAAATTCTCATGACACCTCTGAATTCATGGAGTGGAGATGGGGCTGGGGCTGTGCAAGACCTGATTAGGATTTCCTTTTCTGACTCCTGGACATGAGTGGGCTGGGCACATGGGAAGGGGCACGGCGGGTGGGGTGAGGGGAACGAGTCACAGCAATGCAGGAGGAGACAAGGAGCACCACTAGCCGGCAGAAGGGAGAAGGAACCCTAAACAAAGTTTCCAAACATGGTTGTGCTTCTTGTACATCTGGGAATTTATTAAAAGTAGATTTCTGTTCAAATAAATTAGGATCAATCAATAAAAAGGAATTTGTGAGGAAGGGTAGATTTATATGGGCTGCTGTTCAACAATTTCCAATATTTCCTAAAAACAGCGACGTATAAAATTGTACATGAAAATGCTCCATATGTGTCTTGAAAACAGTTGTATTTGCATATATATTTGCTAAAAAAAGTCCAGAGTTGCACTGTCCAATACAGTAATGCCTTGCCACTTGTGGCTACTGAGCACTTGAACCTTGGCTAGTCCAAATTGAGATATGCTATAAGTATGAAACACATATGGGATTTCAAACACTTCGTATGAACAAACAAAAAAGTAAAATAGCTCAATTTTTATATTGATTACATGTTGAAATGATAATATTTTGGGTATAAAATTATTAAAATTAATTTTTACCTGTTTCTCTTTTCTTTTTCTCATGTGGCCACTAGAAAATTTAAAATGACCTATGTGGTATGCATTCTAATTCTATTGGGCATTGCTGGGTAGAAACACAGGCTAAAAGCTTTTAAAAGTCGCTGCCTCTGGAAAGGAGCCTGAGAGCCTGTGTAGAGAAGGGTACTTATTTTTCATCATACAGCCTTTGGTTTGATTTTTTTAAAAGACCATGCAAATTTAATGCTTTTTAAATTCAAAATGGAGTAGAAAAATAGGGTGAGAAATTCCTAGGCCTAACCCCAGGATTACTTAGTGAGACTCCTGGGGAAAGGGACAGAGGCAGATAACGGCATTTTAAAAAAGCTCCATCAAGATTCTGATTCACAACCAGCAACTAAAAGTATTACTCAAGACCCACACCTGGCTGTGCAAAATTCTTAGGTTAGACAAAGGGCAGTGGTTTTGGGAACTGGACAAGTTAAAGGCCACATGCTAGGTCTAAGCTGCTTACTAGCTTTATGTGACGGTGGACAAGAGCCCTATCTCCTCTGAGGCTCAGTTTTCTTATCTGTAAAATGGGGATAAGGATCCTACCTAGCAGAGTTACCAGGGGCATTAGAAATTACGCCTTTCAAGTAAGAAGCACATTGTCTAACACAGAATAAGCACTCAATATTGATAACTATCTTGTCATTATAAAAAGGCAACTAATGAATAGTGTACATCCTCTTCAGTCACTTGCCTAAATAGGCTGCAATGCCAGCTGAGTGATTCTCCAGAGCAAGTGTGGAAACCCATTCCCAAATGGCACATTCAGAGACCGAATAAATCACCTTCTTTTGAATGTACTTACAATTGACATTAGAGTTAAAATATAGTGTTGAAGGTTTGCTCCATGGTACATAACCATTCTGTTGTCTGCCACCACCATCACTTCTACAAACCGTGGATAGGACAAAAAACGCTTTGTTCTTCTGTGGGTCCTCTTTTCCCTTGTGCTGTCTGTCTTGTTACCAGAGGCGGAAAAAGCTTTAGTTGCTGGGCTGCTTTTTAAGACCACCACATCATCTGCCAGGTTACTCCTTCTGCCCCATTTTCTTGTCCTGGTTTTCCTTTTGTCCTCACTGTGACTACTTTGGTGCTCTGCAGCAAATCAGATGGCATATATTATATTTCAAGTCACATCTATTTCACATTAAGAATTTAATTTGACACATTTTAAAATGACGCCCCCATGGTCAAATTACAGAAAAAAACAAGTCCTGCACACTGCGGACTCCTCAGGTGAAACTCAATCTTTACTCTCATCTCAGTGATGAAGGACTTGAAATTAGCTTCCTTGGGAAGCTTTCCATAAATGCTCACTTAAGGTATTAGAAAATGGACCCTGAGTGTAAGGGAAACAACTACATAGGAGTCTTTTCATTTGGTAACAAAAGCCTTGCTGGGATTTAAGGAGTTCCTACTCTCACTGTGCTTTGCCAAAGCTATAGTAAGCACCTATTATAATGCAGCTACAGTGCTCTAAAGAAAGAAAATGAAGATGTTTCATATATAGCACTTTCGATATTCAATTCGATATAGTATAAAGGGGTCTGGGAAGTGGGCAGGCTAACAGACTATAGAAATGAACTATAGAAAATGTGCCATGGTATTCAATTACCATATTAGATCATTGGAATACCACTGCTATACAGTGTAAGATTTTAACTGACTTATTTCAGGGCTCAGTTAAAGAAGATTAAACTGAGAGAGTAATGGGTAGGCAGGTAGGACTGTGATTTAATAGTGATGGATCAGCCCCACTTATTTCCACCTCTTGTCTAAGCCTCTTGGGGTATACACAATCTTGCTGCTCAAAGCGTGGTCCCTGGACCAGAAACGTTGGCGACCCCTGGAAACCTGTTAGACCTGCAGCTTCTCAGGCCCCACCCCAGACTGATGAATCAGATCTGTAGGTTTCTAACAAGTGTTCCAGGTGATTCACATTCATGTGAAAGTTTTGAGAAGCACTAATCTGGAATTTGGCTTCAAGCTTGTACTACAGGTGAGAATCCCCAATTTCCATATCATCAGCCTCATAATAAACCCATGAAGCATAAAAGAGCCTGCCAAAGTATGCGCTGAGTAAAAACACAATTGGTTATCTTGGCTCGGACTCTAAAATGGGCAAGAGAATCAACTAAAAAGTACGCTTACCTAAGACTTAAGGAACAGAATTTATTACACCAAGCCAATAAAATAAAGCTAAATTTAAGTGGTTTCATATTTGAAGGGCCCGAATATTCAATGATTTTAACCAATTTCTAAAATAATTAGCTTAGGCCAGGATATGCTTTTTGCCCGAGTTGAGAGTTTTAGCAATTATTAAGATAGTGAAATCAGCCCAAAGTGTCAAATAAGTTCTCTGTAGTCTGGCAAAAGGTAACATGATTAGCCCAAAGCTGTTACATAGTACGATCATAAGCTTCGTTTTCTTGTGGTTGCATATTCTTATATGTATAGCTGTGCCACATGGGCCTTAGACAGTCATTCATTTTTTATCATCAAATGATTATAGAATAAATACTAATAAAAATCTGCCATGTATTAGGCATTGAACAAGGCTAATTTATGTATGTTATCTTACAAACACTCTTTGACTAAGAAAATTACCCACATTTTACAGATAAAGAAAATAAATCTCAAGGAGGTTGGGCAATGTGTCCAAAGTCACACAGCAGAGAGTGGGGGCACAAAGAATCAGGTATGGATTGATCAACATCCTAAAGGGAATTCTATTAAGCAAGATTTCTCAAGAGCTTGGGATTGAAATGTATCCATGGTTTGCCTGATAGCTTCCAAAATGAATCTGGGGAAAATTCAGTGCCTGGCGGAAAAGTGGTGCTTTTCACCACTTTTGTGGTGAATGTATATGTAAGCCAAATTACAGAAAATCCAATCTTTTTTTAAGTGCATTAAGAAAATGTCAGCCTGTGAAAGCAAATATCTTTGCTAATTACTTAATAAAATATTTTTATTTAATTTATTCTATCAGTAAAGTTTAAAAAGTTTTGAAGTCTCTATTATTTTTCTATTTCATTAATTTCTACCCTAATTATCATTTCTGCTTGCTTTCAGCATAATTTCTTCTTTTTCCCCAGCATCTTAAGGTGGAAGATTAGGTTATTGAAGATCATTCTTTCTTAATGTAAGTATTTCTAGCTATAAATTTCCTTCTAAATACTGCTTTACCTGCATCCCATTTTTGTGTATTGTGTCTTTATTTTCATGCATCTCAAGATATTTACTGATTTTTCTTTTGACTTCTCCTTTAATTCACTAGTTATTTAGAAGTGTGACAAATGTTCACATATTTGTGAGTTTCCAAATTTTTCTGCTATTGATTTCAAATTTCCTTCATCATGGTCAGAATATATACTTTTCATTATTCCTTTTACATGTAATGAGGTTTGTTTATGGCCAAGCATATGGTCTATCCTGAAGAATGTTCCATAGGTACTTGAGAAGAATATATATTCTGCTGTTGTTGGGTAGAGGGTGCTATGGACATTTGTTAGGTTTAGTTGGTTTATACTGTTGCTCATGTCTTCTATTCCCTCACTGATCTTCTGCCTAGTTTTTCTATCCATTGTTGAAAGTGGGGATGGAATAATCGTTACTGTTTAATTGTCTAGTTCTCCCTTCATTTTTGTCTCTTTTTGCTTCATATACTTTGGTGCTGTTATTGGTGCATATATGTTTATAATTGTTACATCTTCCTGATGATTTGACCCTTTCATCATTATACACTACTATTTGTTTTCCAAGGGGCTGCCAATGCAAAGTATCAGAAAAGGGTTGGCTTTTATAAAGGGGATTTATTTGAGGGTAAAAGCTTACAGTTCTGAGGCCATGAAAAGTCCAAATCAAGGCACCATAAGAGGTACTTTCTCACCAAAGTCATCTGTCACGTGGGAAAGCAAGATGGCCACCTGACTTCTGCTGAGATCTCAGCCTTTTCCTCTGGGCTCACCAGCTCTCGGAGCTGTGAGCAACCAGGCAAAGAACTTGTCTCCTTCTGAACCTCCGCTATCAATCTCGGCTGCTCCACTTTTCCTCCCTGAGTTCAGCCGTAAACTATCAGGCATATAGCAGGGCTTGTCTCCTCTTGAACTGCTCCCTGGGCCCAGCCTTTTGAGTGCTTAGTACTTAAGCTCCTCTAGTTGTCTCTCACTTGGCAGGATCAAAAACAGCAGCTTCCTTTTCTTGTCTGGGTCTCTCTGTGCCCCCATTTATATCAGACCCAGCAAGGGGGAAAAGATTCAGCCTGAGTCATGCCTTGCTGACGTATTCCAATCAAAAGCCCTAAGCTGGTCTTATCAAGTAATTTCATCTGATGCAATCAAAGGGTTTCATACCCACGGGAACAGATTAGTTTAAAAACATAACCTTTTTCTTTGGGGAATCATAAAATAATTTCAAACTGCCACAACCACCCTGATAAACTTTATGGGTTTGTAAAGTGAAAAGAAGCCAGTCATAAAAGATCAGATATATGATTCTCTTCAAGTGATGTACCCAGAGCAGGGATATCTATAAGAGACAGAAAGGAGATTAGGGGTTGCTTAGGGCTGACAGTATAAGGGGTGGGAGAGGTTGGTAGGTTAAAATGTATAGGATTTCTTTTTGGGGTAAAAAAGCTGTTCTAAAATTGTGGTGATGTCTGTACATATCTGTGAATATATAAAACCCACTGAAATGCATACTTGGAAAGGGTAAATAGTATGGTATAAGAATTATATATCAATAAAGTTGTTTTAAAAGAGGAAAAATATGCAATTTAGTTTATGAAAAACAAATGACCTTTATTTAATATATTCTGTAAATATTTTTATTTATTGCATTTACTTAGAGAAAAGTATACTTGCAGTGAGAAAATCATTTGGGAAATGCTATATAGGATTTGTTCTTTTGGGTCACCAAGGGGAAAAATGTACCCTCAGAATCATCAGAGGGGACTTGGACATGGAAAACTTGAGGATGAATCCAGGCTTACTGGAAAGAAAGTACAATTATTTAAATAAAAAACTGATAAAAATTAAGGCATTAGTCATGAAAACACTCCAATTTCTAACAGAAATACCCATGTAAATTATAATATACCTGGAAGCCATTTCAATGACAAACAATCTATGTGTTGAAGAAATAAGTCAACACAAAAGCACAGGAATCAAATTGCTTCTTTAGAATTAAAGGCAATTATCTCAATACATAATACTTCCCAATCTTGTAACCATATGACCTTTTTTCCTAAAAGTCAGAATCATATTTATCAACCTAATTAGCCCAACTAATTTATAGTATGGTAACCATTTTAGCAAGCAATTTTGAATTTACAATTTAAAATAGCATGAGTTTCATAGATTCAACTATTCATAAAGCTAGAAATGTATGAAAATTTTTACTAAGAATAAAAAAAATAGACACCACAATATATACACATACTCAACTCACTTGCCTCTAATGGAAATTGTATGAGCAGGGAACGATGTTCACTATAGGAGCACAGACTATTAGGATAAAAGGAAAGTCATCCACTTTCTCTTCAGTGACCTTTTAGCATAACAGAATCAAGGCTGGTGCTTTAAGAACTTGCATTGTCACTTTGCTAATAGTTTTATCAAAATGGGCTACATAATGAAAGCAAAACACAAATGGTCTGGGGCATCCTTGTTCTTCTTTTCTTCCCTACATGTAGCTCTACATTTCTTTCTTTCTTAACAATAGTGTTATTGAGCCAAATTTACATACCATGAAATGTACTCTTGAAGTGCACAACTCACTGGTTTTTAATATATTTACAGAATGGCACGACCATCACCCATATATAATTTTAGAATATTTTCATCACCTCCAAAAAAATCCCATAGCCTTTAGCAGTCACTTGCCATTTCCCACTCCCCCCAACTTCTGGCAACTACTAAGCAATGTTTTCTGTCTATGGCTGTGCCTATTCTGGCATTTCATAAAAATGGAGTTGTACAACATGCGGTCTTTTGTGTCTGGCTCCTTCCATTTAGCATAATGTTTCTAAGGTCCATATAGGTTGTAGCATGTACGGGTACTGCATTCCTTTTTATAGCCAAATACTATTCCACTGTATGGATACACCTCATTTTGCTTGTCCATTCACCAACTGATGGACTTTGGGGTTGTTTCCACTTTGGGGCTATAGTGATAAATGCTGATATGCACATTCTTGTACCAGGATTTGTATAGACACATGTTTTCATTTGTCTTGGGGATATACCTTAAAAGTAGAATTGCTGGGTCATAATGTAACTCTGCACTTAACATTTTGAGAAACTGCCAAACCATTTCCAAAGTGATTATACCATTTTCTTGCCTCTTTTAAAGTTCAGATATGGCACTCAGAAACAAGAAATACTTTTTCTCACTGAGTATTCTTCAAATATAAGTCATGTTTACTTGGTTAAGCAGCTTATGAGTAACCAGGCCTAGTTCAAATCCTAAAATAGCACATTGATATCTCCAAGAATCAAATGCACAGCAGAAAAGGGTAATATTTTACAATTTGAACCTTCACATGAACATGTAAACACACTTAGGCACATTAGAAAGCTCGAGCTGGTGGTTGTGTGCTTCCTAAGGCCACATCACAGACACTACTGTCCTCACATTTTATTCTAAAAGCCTTGAGTCAATGTTGGCTTTTACAAGTGTTTTGCCTTGATGACTACACAGGGGACATGGTGATGCTTATACCACTACAAACAGCCAGTGTTCTAAGAACTCGTACTTTGAAGCAAGCAAGATCTGATTCAAGTCCTATCTGACCTTGGGCAAATAAACAACTTGAGCTCACTCTGTTTTCCCACGCACAAAGCTGAAGAACAGTACCTATTTCACAGAGATGCTTTGAGAAATAATAGGTGATCATGCATGTAAAGTGCCAGCATAAGACCTAGCACACAGGAAAGAACCAATAAATACTGTGGGGGTGGGGATTATTATTACTATTTTTACCAATCATAAAGTCATGAAAAGTGGGAGAGTGATAGTCATTAATAACAAATTTCTATCTTACAATAACTATTTCAAAGACATAAGCTGTTTATTCTAGTAAATAGAGCAAATAGTGTGCCTGATTTCATTTCTGAAACTCATCTTAGGATATTTGAAGAGTGGTAACTGCAAGGCCAGATATTCTGAAGCCTGGGTTCATCTAAAGAATCTTTTCTGAGGCGCTTCTCTTGAACCTCAGTTTTCTGACCTATTTAAATGGGCAAATACCTGATTCTGTCTTAAGATGATGGTGAGAGATAAATGAGAAAGTATATACAAAATTCCTTACAAATTATAAATTGCATTGGAAAACAATTTCTTAAGTACCTGTTTTATGCAAGGCACTGGGCTAGGTGAGTTGAAATAAACAACAATGACAACAACAAAACAAGAATGTGACTTAGGCCCAATCCATAAAAAGAAAGTATTATAAAAATTTAAGATGGCACCATTATGTAAAAATGCCAGCTAAAAATTAAACATTTGCTTATTTATCGGTAAAATTGTTTCAAATAAGCTTCATATCACATTATAATGCAATAAAATGTCCATTACACTATCAAATAACTGGATTTGTTGTTTAAAATGGCATCTAGGCCTTGTTATTCAGCTGTACTCATCCAAATACTTCACATAGACTGCACCTGGGCTGAGGTTTGAATGTTAACTTTAGCAGTTGGGAAGTTAATTCTTGCTATTTTCATAAGGTTTATCACAATTTAACTGAATTTCCTTAAGGCACTGAACCACCTGTGACCTCATGGTCTCAGTGCACCAAGGAATCACAGCACAGGGCCAAAGGGATTTGTTAAGAGCAAAGTTTTAACAATGCCCATATGGGCAAAATCTATGATAAGGTGGAAGGGTATAGTTTTGCAGTGGAGGGGCATGACAGTGGTGCAGTGATGCTATTGGGTCAGGGTGGTGCTGGTTTGTGAGGGTGGTAGGGTAGGGAGGGCGTTTTGGACTGTCCATGGAACTGGGGGAAGGAGTGGGAGAAGGAGTGGGAGAAGGCAAACTCTGGGGATTTGCAGGTATGTGGTTGAAACTACAACGTTGGGAATGTTCTTTTGGCAAATATGGCAGGGGAGGGTTACTGGTATAGGGTGTTGGATGTGGGGACATACAGGACAAGGCGCAGGCTTCCAGGGACTGTGTAGTGTTCATCTTGCCATAGGGTATTTTAACAGTGGGTGGAGACCCACACAATGAGCAGGACAGTGTTGGACTGTCCCAAGGCAAGAAATGCTACAGTGATGAAAGACATAACGTCAAAAATTTTTTTAAATTTTTATTTTTAAATTATTCCAAATGAAATTTTTTTTTTTGTATTTTGTTATTTTTAAAGCTATCATTATTGTTTCAGTTTCCTATTAAATGTATTTGGTTATTTTGTTGGCTTCATTTTTGAAGAAGTTTTGGATCACAGAAGGGTTACAACTGTGGGAGGGGAGGATCATTGGTATGCAGTGTCAGTGATGGGGGATGCATGGGAGGAAGTTCAGCCTGAAGTGTTCATGGGGCATTGTCACATTGGATGGAGATTCACACAATAACTGAAAGAATATCCAATTCCAATCCTGAGGCATTCTGCCACATTCTCTAATGGAACAGCAAGAATCCCCCAAGTACAAGGGCAATGATTAGTGAAGGAGGATGGACCACTGACAGGCCCTTGATATTGATAACTGTACTTAAGAACTTTTACTTTTGAAACTGAAACTTAGTCTAGTATTATAGGGTGCCTAAGAGTTACCTCCTGAGAGCCTCCTTGTTGTTCAAATGTGGCCTCCCTCTAAGCTGAACTCGACAGATAAAACACACCACCTTCCCCCTGGTGTGGGACATGACTCCCAGGGATAAGCCTCCCTGGCACCGAGGAATTAAGACCAAGCACCAACTAGCAATGCAACTTGAAAAAGACCTTGACCAAATGGGGGAAAAGGTAAAGACAAATGAGTTTATAATGCTAAGAGATTTCAAAGGTCATTACAGAGGTTATGCTTATGCACATCTTAGCAGGAGCTCATTGACTGCCAAAGTAAACATAGCAGGGTTTCTGAGGGTTCTGGAGACATCCAGACACTACAGGCAGGGCAGACAGCTCAGGAGTTTGGTATCCTGCCAGTGGACCCTCTTTGGAATTTATGCTTGCCAGTGTGACAGAGTTGGACTCAGTCATGGTTTCTTTATATGTGGCTCTTCTGCCCCTTCTATTTGACCCTATAGTTAGTACTAGAGTTGATAGGTATATGTCCAAGAGACTTAAATCTTTGAGCTGTCCATGTGCCAGCTGGGCCCTGAATCTCAACAGAGTTGCAACACCTACTCTCCAGTTCATCAGAATCACCCAGGACAACTAACAAGGTTATGATGATGGACAATGACCATCCCAAGGAACAGAGAGAGTCTGCAACTGCAAACAAGATAGTCCCATCCATCTGACCCATGGGACCTAAGCCCTCTCTCAATTAGAGGTGGAATGGGCATCACCATCCCAGAATCCTTAGGATTGGGGAATTAACGATGGACTAGAGTAGACTTACTGTTATTCTACTATAGACTTATTGTGATTCTAGCAATGGAAAAACTTTTACCATTGATGAAGGGGCAGTGGTCACAGGGGTTCTGAGTGGAGGGAGAGGGAAAAACAGGTGTAGTATGGGGGCACTTTCGGGACATTGGAAATGTCCTGAATAACACTGCAATTGCAGATATAGGCCATTATATGTCTTGTCATAACTTATAGAATTATGTGGGAGAGAGTGTAAACTACAATATAAACTATAATCCACAATTAGTGGCAATGCTCCAAAATGTGTTCACCAATTTTAGCAAATGTACCACAATAATGAAGGCTGTTGTTAATGTGGGAAAATGTGGGAGGGGGAAGGAGTGGGCATATGAAAATCCCTGTATTTTTTATGTAACATTTATATAATCTAAGTATCTTTAAAAAAAAAAAAAAAGTATATTTAAAAAAAAAAAGAGCAAGGCTTTAAGCAAGTTCCCTTTCTGCTCCACTGGGCTGGACAGCAAGAGGGAGGGCCAGGCAGGAACTCTCTGTGGTTCCCATTTGGATTCAGGAGTTGGCCCAACCCTGGTTTACATTCTTGTTCTAACTCTACCCCAGCTGCCCCTTCTTGGAATGCTTATCATCTCGAAGCCTTGGTATTCACCTGTAAAATTAGGAGAATAGCAATGCACTCCTCAAAGAGTTACTGTGAAAATTAGAAGAGATAATACATATAACACCCTTAGAACAGTGTTCAGCACGCGGGAAGGATGCAGGTAATATTTAACCAGATAATAATTATTAGCTAATGTTGTTTTACTTGTAGTGTACAATATATCCCCTCCTTATAAAAATTAGCATATTGGCACTAGAATTTCTCCAACAGAACACATCTATTTTAGAAGGAATCTTGCCCTCTCTTGCTTTGTTTGATATCCATATGGAAAATACATTTCCTTTTATCCCTATTCTCCTTCTCTTCCCCCTCCACAGATGCAGGCAGTTTTTTCAAAGTCTTGATGGGCGTCATTTAGTTGGTAGGTGTTTTTCAATGAGTCTTATTTTTACATGCATGGATTTTTAATGTATCTATTTATTACAATTAATTTTTAATATAAAATGGCTGTGATTATTGAGCACCTATGTGCCAGGACCTGTACTCCATGAATAGTGGGCAGTGGGCCTGATCTCACTGGAACAATGCTTTGAGGTCAGAACCATCATTATCCCCACACTGTAGATGAGGGGACTGAGGCGCTGAGAGGTTCCACAGCCTGCCAAAGGCCCCATAGCTTGTAAGCAGGAAAATAGGGACTAGACCCCAAACTCCTGCTTTCAACCACTTTGCATCCAAATGGAACTTTCTTATCTGGCCGAAGGTCCATTTTATTTTCCTTTTTCACACTAAAGAGAGAACTTGAACAAACACTTTCTATTTAATCACAGAATAAGGAGGAAAAAACCTTTCTCTATTTCCCAGCATGACTTAACCTTGACCACAATGTGCCATGTCCACTGGTAGAGTCTTCTACTCTGCTACGTGGGGAAAAGTTGCTAAACAGAACAGGCATCATCATCATCACAGTGTGCCAAAGGGAAGGGGTATGGGAAGCTGGAGACCACCAACAAATCCACCCTCCTCTCCCAGTCCTCCCATTACCACCGAACCACAGGGGGGGGGGTCTGTTCTGACCTCTCTCAACTTGATAAGAAGCCAAAATAAATAGTAAATAGGTGATCATATAGATAGTAGATAGATGAAAATGGTTAGCTAAATGAATAAATGAGCCTCAAAGTACATCTGAGAACTTGTTAGAAAAATCAGTTCTAACTGATTTTCAGGTCCTGGTGAATCAGCAACCCAAGAGATCTCTATTTTCACAACCCCTACAGGTGATTCTAAAGACCAAAGTTTGAGAACCAATACCTTAGCACACGGCTCTATACTCAATGGCTACTTTCCCTACACCTCTTCTTTCAGCTTCCTAATTAGTCAAGGACCACTTAACACAATAAAATGTATCTATTCGAGGGGTACCACATCCAGCAGATAATTGCAAAAAAGCACCCTTGATGGTAGCATGGCCTAAGGGTTTAGAGTCAAATCCTGATTCCAGCTACACCGGCAGTGGGCAAGTTATTTAACCACAGGAACCTCCATCTCCTCATTCTTAAAGAGGAGACAGGAATATTTACCTCATGAAAGTGTAGTGGAGATTAAATGAACTGTTATTGCAGGTACTGCACCCAGTATCCTGAGTAAAAGCTCAATCACACTAGCCATTATTATTATTATCGGACCAAATGATTTCTTAAGAAGTAATTCACTCACTCATTCATTTTTTTTAAGGAGGTACCGGGAATTGAACCTGGGACCTCATACATGTGAAGCAGGTGCTCAACCAATGAGCTACACCAGATCCCTACTCATTCTTTCTTTAATGCAATTTTTATTGAGCACCTCCTATGTGTCAGAACCATGAGATATCTCATCCTTCAGATTGAGCATGATCTCCTCAGACAAGCTCTCTGGGAACCAATCTGAAGCACTACACCTCAGTTCTGCTGTTGCATCACCTTCTTGTTTTGTGACCCCTGTGGGTTTCTTCACCTATGCCCAGAACAACGCCTGCTACATTGTGCACATTAAATAAGTCGGTGCAGAAGGGAGGAAGGATGAAGGGGGGAAGGGAGGGAGAAAGAGGAGGGACGGAGAGGGGAGGAGAGAGGGAGGGAGGGAGGAAGGAAATAAATGAAAGACCAGGAAACTTCCAATCTAGATTAACAGATACATGCCAACACGGTGAAAAGACAAAGTCTGGGATGTAATTAGATGTAAATGCAGCAAACACTTGCACCTCTCAACTGCTTCCATTAGCTGATAACCTACAGGGAGCAAAAAGTGGAGGCACTGCAGTTTCCTGGCCCTCTTTGTTTTAGTCAGATATAAGCTCTCCAGTAAAATAGGAAATATTCAGAGCTACTTAATGAAGCTTTTCAGTAGACAGGGACTCAGTAGAACAGGAGGAAGATGGAAAAACATACACAATGTAGCAAAAATAGATCAACCAAAAATCCAAAGCAACCATAAAACCAATGAAAGTTCCAGTAATAAAGAACAAACGATATGCTTCCAGAAACTGGATGAGGAAGGAGTATGGGGGATTGCTCTGTGTATAACGGCCCAATGTGTGCGAACAAAAGTACAGCAAGGTTAAATTATTTATTTTAAAGTTTCCTCAATTCCCAGCTTTAAAAACAGTCCCAACTCATCTCTGTCAACAAACTAAGTCTTACTGTTGGAAAAAAAAAACAACAACGGCGATGGTCCCAGTCTGGAGTACTACTCCACACACAGTGGTGACATAGTTGGCTGCCAAGGCAGGGGCTGAAGAGATCTCTGCTGTCAAGATGCCTTATGGCCGGCTTGAACCTTTATGAACAACATGAACTAGGCTTCTTTCTCCAAGAGCGGCTTACAGAGCATTACTCCCATAAGATATTTCAAACAACACACCAAGTAGGTTTGCAAAACCCTTTACAGGGCATTCACATCAGGGGCTTTCTCTAGGCACATTAGCATTTAAAAGCACTTTGAGAGGTCTTGCAGTTTAAGAGACCTGCGAGTATTTGTTTAACCATGTAATTGCCAAACCTACCCTATCTTTGCCAGGTTAAGGGGTAAGTGAAGGGGCCTGAAACATCCCTAGAGATATACGAGCTGGAAAGAAGGATATGCCTTTGGAAGAAAACATTTGAGGAGCTTCTTGGCGTTCAAGGGGTGGTGGTGGGTGTTGGGAGACAGGCAAGGGTTCAGCTAGCTAACTGGGGAGTTAACTGTGCTGACTCTGGCAAGAAAGCTAGGGCTCTGCTCCCACAGGCCCTTCCTCACCCACCAGCCCAGCTGCTCCTTCACCTAAACCTGTAACAAAGAAGACAGTCATCATAATACAATTGTTTGCTGGGTGCTTACCTACGAGCCATGCACTCTACTAAGCACTTTACCTGGAGTTTATAACTCACAGCAAGGCCCTATGGTAGCAACCATTATCTCTATTTCACAAATGAGGAAATTGAGGGACATTTAAAATAACTCAAGTAAATATGTAAAGAATATCTATATTCAAAGCAGCATCAGACGATGAAGGAATTTTACTAATTTTACTAAGCCACTGTTTATTTTTGCTATTAATATTCTGCAAAATAGTCTCCTTGAAATTTTGTCTTTGACTCATTCTCTCTCTTAGCAGTAAGGGGAGCTGGCATTTCTGCCACAGCAGTTGGCCATCGGCTACTCCATGGGCTGTACATTCTAGGTATTAGGTATGCGATGAGTATATTCTGAAGGGAGTGCACGGTAGATAAGAACTTGGGCTCAGTGTTGGAGAAACCTGAGTTGGAATCCCAGCTTCCCCACATTCAAACTGCATGATCTTGGGCAAGTCACTAAGGCCCTCAGTTGGCGCCTCAAAGTAAAGTCAGGGTAAGAATTCCAAACTGCTAGATGATTTGAAGGACTATTAATGGTACGTGTAATGGGCCTGGGTTCATAGAAATGCTTGGAGTTGGATCTAACTGTGTGCCCCTGAGCAAGTTCCTTCTCTGTGCTTCAGTTTCCTCCCCCATGAAATGGGGATAAGAACATTTCCTCCCTAACTAAGTGGCTGGGAGGATTAAGGACTTAATATACATAAAGTGCTCACACAGTCCTAGTATACAGTAAGCACTCTAGGGGTCTTAGCTGTGGTGTCTATTATCCCTGAAGACAAGCACTGTTTTAAGGCTGCCGGAATGACTGGTTCCAGGACTTGCTGCTGGTGATCCAGCACAGCTGACATTTCACTGCAGCTCGTGGGTGTTCCTGAGGCTGAATGTGATGCCTGTGATGGTCTAGATATCACGCTCCTCTCAGAGATGAAAGAGTATTTGGGCAGGAGCTCTTAGGAAGGCTTCTGAGCAGATCTCTCACATTCCTCTGATACAGAAGTCTCCCAGTTTACAAGCAACTGAGGACTGGCATATGCAACAGTGTCTGCCATAGAAACCTTTTGTCATTCTGATGCCATGTTCTATGACCACCCAAGCGAGTCGTCCAGGAGCCTGCTATTCTCCTGACACAGGTGGAACTCACAAAACTGCAGGTCACCTTCCCCTAGCAGCGTGGCCCAGCTTAGAAGAGCTCTTTTCATTTCTTTAATTTCAACTCTGATTTGTTGCTGTATACTCAGCTCTTGCTGTGACAACCTGGTCCTCTAAATGAATCAAAAGCTTAGTACTTTTCTCTATAGCCTTGGGAAAACTTCCTGAACTATCACTGGTTTATTCATAATTACCCTTACATGTAAATCCAACGGCACTCTCCAAACCACACTGAATAGCTCTTTTGAACATCCCTTTTCCAGTCACCATTTGTAGCAGTTTGATATGGTTATAAATTCTAAAAATTGATATTGGGTTATGTTTGTAATCTGGTCTGTACCTGGCATGATGAAGTTATGATTGGGGCTTTGACTAGGTCACATCATTAGGGCGTTGAATCCCCACTCCTTGGTGGGTGGGGACTCACAGATAAAAGGCATGGCAAAGGACAGAGTTGAGGGTTTTTTTATGTTGGAGTTTGATGCTGAAGCCTTAAGCTGGAGCCCGGGGAAGTAAGTTCACAGAGGAAAGAGAAGCAAGCCACAAGAAGAAAGGAACCCTGGGCCCACGAAGAAGCAAGACCCTGGAAGAGAGGAACCCAGGAAGCCTGAAGCCTCATAGACGTCGGCAGCCATCTTGCTCTAACACGAGGCAACAGACTTTGGTGAGGGAAGTAATTTATGCCTTATATCCTGGTATCTGTAAGTTCCTACCCCAAATAAATGCCCTTTATAAAAACAAACCCATTTCTGGTATTTTGCATCAGCACCCCTTTGGCTGACTAATACACACTCATAGAAGCTTTTGCTTGTATCGCAGCCTGGAAGGAGCAAAGGCCTGGGAAGGCGGAGACTGCATTTGCCACCCACTTTTGCCGTTCTTCCTAGCTCCTCGACTATGCATTCCACTGAAGACATTCTGAGCCTCGGTCCTCATGTCCAGAAGAAGGACTGGAATAAAAGTTCTCTCTAAAGTTCCTTCCACATTAAAATTTTATTAGTTCTTATATTTTATCAGGTAGAAGGGAATAATTATTTTTAAATGAAATCTTGCAATTCAAAAGGGGCAAAACTCCACAGAGAAATAACCAAACAGCCAGTAGGTGCCAGGGTGGGAAGGAGGAGAAAACAAAAAAACTCCAAAGGAGAGAGACCAACACAAAAGAATTGCACTTTGGCTGGTGCTACATAATACTGAGAAGGTACAAAGTACGCATCTCCTTTACTTATCAGGACGATTTTATTTCCAACCTGCTAAAACAGACAATATTTTCTGAAAAACACTACCATTCTCTCTAACCTGATTTGTTACAATGGAATAGCATTAAATGTGAGGATTAGGAAGTAGGCTTGAAAGAAAAAAAAATCATGAATAATCAAAATTACCTTTGGAAAACTTTAAATTGCTCTCAACACATAGAAGAGGAGTTTAGGGAACAATGGGTCACATCACCCATCCTGCTTTCACCCCAGGGCATGTGCTCAGACAGGGATGTACCTGGAATTACTACATTTTTCTGCCATTGTCTTTGCCTCACTCTCTCTCTGTCACTCTCAGTCTTTTTCTTCTTGTACACACACCTCCAAGACAACACAGCAGCATTCATAGGTGTGCAGGGGTTCTTTCCTAACTGCTCACCCATCAGCCAGAAGAACACATTCCCATTATAAGGTCTATTAGCTTGACACTGAGAGTTGGGTTTCTGGAAACCAATTAGAAAAAACAAAAGAAAACAAAACATGCCTTTCTGCTGGCATAAGCAATAAGGGCCAGGACAAATAAACATCCTAAATAAGCAATTCCCATTCCACCTCTCTGTGGCTTGGCCAAAAAACTCTATGCTGCACTCTCTACTATGCTTTCCTGCTATGTGGTCCCATGAAGTCTATGGTACATGAGGTGTTTCCAACACAATACGGAGGAAATACATGGAGTCAATGTCTGCAAATTAAGAGAAAAGACAAGCTACAGACTGAGAGAAAATATTTGTACCTTACATATCTGAAAAAGGTCTTATACCCAGAAAATATTTTTAAACCTTTCAAATTAAAAAAATACAAAAACAAACATCACAATTTAAAAAAATGGTCAAAATATCTGAACAGATACTCCACCAATGAAGACATACAGATGGCAAATTAGTACATAAAAAGATGCTTAACATTAAAAGTCATTAGGAAAATGCAAATTAAAACCACAATGAGATACCTATTAGAATGGCTAAAATTAAAAACCAAAAATCCCACAAAAAGTAAACAAACAAAACATGACAATACCAAGTGCTGGTGAGGATACAGAGGAACAGCAACTTTTGTATCTTGCTGGTAGGACTACAAAACGGTACAGTCACTTTGAAAAATAGTTTTGACAGTTTCTTATAAAGTTAACTTACCATGCGGGATTACTGGGTTCTCTCACCACATAACCCAGTAATTCCATTCCTAGATATTTATCCAAGTGAAGAAAAAAACTGATGCTCGCCCACAAACCTGCATGCAAAGTTTATAGTAGCTATACTGTGCCCAAAACTGGAAACAACTCAAATGTCCCACTGACCAGTTGTGGTATCCATTCAGTAGAATACTAATCAGCAATAAAAAAGGATGACTTACTGATACAGGCAACAACATGGACGAATCTCAAACACAATATGCTTATTGAGCCTATTTATATGAGATTCTGCAAAAGGTCAAACTATCGGTTTAAAAAAGAGATCAATGGTTATTAGAGATGAAGCATGGGAAGAAGGGCTCGCTACAAAGGCGCACTGGAAACTATTCTATATCTTAACTGTCTGATGGTTGCTTGAATGCATGCATTTGCCAGACTTGGGACACTGTACACTAAAAAAGGATGACTGCTGCTACATGTAAATTATACCTTAATAGAAACAATGGAAAGAAAACATTAGAAAATAGAAAAATAGAAAAATTTACAAAAAAATAGTCTTAGAGAAATTCTGAGACCAATCACATCAACCTGAACTTTTCCACACACTGCAGGCCAACTGTATTTTCAAAATTCCACTCTAATTCTAATTTCATATGAAATAGAGTTCAATGAAAAGGGCAACATTTTGCCAACATTTGCCTTTCATTTCATTTTGCTCCTTCTCAAACCCACATGTACACAAATCATCACATCTTCCATTTATCCATGTTCCTTTTTAAAATATTCAAAACACTTCACATTTATTAATGATTTTCATTTACGCAGAATTTCCATGTGAAAGCCTGCGCCAGATGTAATTAGATTTTGGTGACCCATAAATGGCCACAATAATGATTCTATAATGATGTGATTATCATAAAGAACACAACTTTGGTAGATAAAAAGCTGCAAATTTTAAACCTTAATCACATAATCAAAAAATTATTCGAGTGGACTTATTCCCTCAAAGACACAGCCTACCCAAGTGATGTGTCTGACACAGCATCAGATGAACCCCAAATACCTCCTGCCTACATCAGCTTTAACATCTGACACCACTCCTCTGCCATTTCTTAAGTCCTTTCCAAAGGGATATCCATCTTAATAGGTTACAGGAGTTTATTGGAAAGATGAACAAATTAGCAAGTACTAGTATCCTTCTTTTTTGTCAGCAGTGAGTGGGTTTCTGAAGCAAAGCAATATGAACATCTAGGTTTTGATGAGCAGGAGGCCAGGAAAGGTCTTGAGTTAGGGATGAAGATATGAAGCAGTGGTACATCTGGCTATCTCGGGATCCAGAAGCTTATCAAAGAATTAGGAGGGGAGAGCGGATGTGGCTCACGCATTTGGGCACCCACCTCCCACAGGGGAGGTCCCAGGTTTGGTTCACAGTGTCTCCTAAAGAAAATGAGCAGAGACAATGAGCAGACAATGAACAGGCACAGCAAGCAGACAATGAGCTTACAGATGAGGGACCCATCTTGGGGACAGGTGAGAAATTAGGGGGTAAGGGCAGTAAAGTATTTCATATATAAACCAACCCTAATTTCAGGTCTAAATCTAATTTGCCACTTTACATTCCCCACTGCAAACTGGCTTTTCTGGACTTCAAAACACTGATGAATCCTGGCATGGTAGAAAAGGCAGTTCAAATAAATACTGTAAATTGAGGCTCTTTCCATTGGCAGGAAAAAAAAAATGAGGGCTATCAAAGGTATTTCAGGCCAAGCTTCAAAAGACAAATAGACCACACTGCCTTTTGTGCTCAACTTAGTTACTCTGATAAGTGGTTCAATTCCTTGTTGGCTTTGCTCTTGGTGCCCACTCTGGGTTTGGGGGCTGGCAATGCTCTTTTAGAAGTTGGTTAAAATCATTGCAACTGCAGCCTTCCTTATGATGAAAAAGATGAAGGAAGCCAAGAGTTAAGGAAGCAGAGAGAAAAAAAGGTCATGTGGACCAAAACTAAAACAAAAACAGCAATTTTAACAATGCCAACCACAAAGTGAAAAGTTACTTAAGAGACATAATACCCAATTCCAATGTGTAGATCTTGTTTGCATCAGAATATAAATAGACCATAAAAAGGCATTTTGGGGACAATTTTGGAAATCTTAAGATAGGAACTACTTAGGTGATCCAGAAGAATTACTGTTAATTTTGTTCACCATGATAAAAGACATTACAGTTATATAAAAGCATGTCCTTATTTTTCAGAGATGTTTATTGAAGTATTTAGAAAGGAAATGTCAAGACTCCTTGGTTTGCTTTAAAACATTCTTGCAAAAAGAAAAATAAGAAGCAAATGTGGAAAAATTTAACTCATTGCTAAATGATGAGGTATTCTTGGAGGTTGATTTTACTATTGCCTCAACTTTTAGGATTGTCTATAATAAAATGTTTTCTTTTAGAAAGCAAGATGAAAAATAAAAAGGAATGAATTGCTAATATCAACTTTTATTAAACATAAAGCCACCGAAATATTTAAAAACACAAAAAAGTGGTATAAAGATTAAGATGAGAAACAAAAAGGAAAAAAAAATGAAAGAAAATTAAGTCAAAGAGATAAACCCCAAATGAGGGAAAATGTATCTTTAAAAATTCAGAATCAATTCTGGTTTGGAATGCCAGCTCTTTCCCCGACACCCTGTGGACAAGTTCATTCATCTAAGATCAGTTTTCTCATTTATAAAATGGGAATAATCAGAGCAGCTTTCTCTCAGGGAGCTGTTGAGGAGAAATGAAATAACCCTTTAAAGTGCTTCCACATGGGTAGCACAGGGCAGCCTTCTTAAAAGTTGCCTGCTCTTGACCAGAGGGTCCAGCAGGCTCCCCCCCCTCAGTAAATAGCCACCAACCTGCATGGGCCCAGGCAGCCCTGGGAAGCCAGTAAAGCTTCTGTCCCTGCCTGGAACCCTCACACTGTCCCAGGCTTATCCCCTTAAAGCCAGCTCAGAGCTAGGTTTCTCAGTGCTGTCTCTCACTCCATTTGGGCCCAGCTCTCAGGGCAGCTAATCTAATCAGCTAATCTATGCTAAACTATTAATGGGATCTGGGAGGTTAATGTGTAACAGCCTCTGCTGGAGACACAGAGAGCCATGGTGGGAATTTGGGGCACCAGGCTGCTGTCGTCATATCAAGCCAAATTCCAGGCAGGGAGAGTGGATATAGCTCAAGAGGTTGGGAGCCAGCTTCCCATGCTTGGGGTCCTGGGTTCAATCCCTGGTACCTCTTTAAAAAAATTTTTTTCAGCCAAGCATTTTAAAAATCAACAAAGGGATCTTTTAACTAGATGAAGGCAAAAGAGTTGTGGCAAACAGTATGTTCATAAACTCTGGGACCTTGGGCAAGTCAACTTTATGAATCTCTCTGTGTCTCGTGCAAAATGGAGGCTTAGGAAAGATGAAAATGTAACAATTTATGTATAAATCTTAGAATAGTGTCTGCCACACAATATGGGTTCACCAAATATTAGCTGCTATTAGTATCCTTTAGGGATTGGAAATTAGATGGAAGTCAAAGTGGATGCTCTGAAAACTCAAGTAAAACAGAGTTCTCTAGATGGCAGCTTTCATTTGTGTTTTCAATGCAGTTTGGCCCACAGTGTAGCACACTGGAGTCAGGTCTGGATTCAAGTCCCAGACATTTCCTACTAGCTGAGTGACTTTGGATGAGCTGCTCAGCCTCTTTGAGCTGTAATTTTCTCAATTTTAAAATAGAGATAAAAATATTTACTCCACAGCACTGGCTTACATATGATAATGTATGTAAAATACTTAGCAGAGGGACCCATGTACATAAGAAGAACCCAACAAAGGATGGCTTTAATTATCAGCTTGGATTTTGCAGTCATTATGATCACAGCCTTAAAAGACCAAGCAGGAAGTGACCCTACTACCTAATGGGGGTGATGGCAGAGTCCCCAGTGCCTACCAGAGAATAAATTGTGGTAATCCCAGGAATAGTCCAGCAATGGGCTTTAGGCACAAGGCAGTTTATCCAGGTTGAGAGGAAGCCTCAGCTTTGACCGGCCACAGGTTCCCCGAAAAAGCAAGAACAAAGCAAGATTTTTATCTGTCTATATATGGAGACTGTCTCATTAAAAAAAAATGGATTTCAGGTGACCATAACAGCCTGCCAATCTCCAGCCTGAAGGCACTAGATCCAATGAGCACTTGCCTGTTGATTGTCTATGAAGAATGCCATGAGGCTACAAAATAACTACCTGCTACTATCCCCATTTCTTTTTTAACTGCATTGTCTGATCAGGAAGCTCTTATAAAATATGGCAAAACATTTTCAAAAAATAACAAACATATAAAATAAAAATATAAAAACTGCTCATGCTTCTACCAACCAGAAATAATCACGGCTAATTATTTTCACACATATTGCTTTATAGTTTTCTTTATACACCAACATACTCTATCTTTTTTAAAAAAATGAGATCATTCTATACAGAATCGCTTATTACCTGCTTGTTCACTCAATGTATATTTCTTAACAAAAATCTGTGTCATTCTTTTTAATGGCTGCATTGGAATCCACTACATATATATGCCCCATAATTTACTTACCTATGTCCCTGTTGGTGGGCATGTAGGTTGTTTCCAGTCTTTTGCTATAATAAACAACACTGTGCTCAGTTTTCTTGCATAAACACCTTTGCCTAATTACCCAACTATTTCCTTAGAAGCAGCATTGATGGGTCAACAAGTATACAATTCTTAAATGTCTCAAGAAACAAACAAACAAAAAACTGCTAGCCTTTCTGAGATGGAAGGTTGAGGGAGGAATTTTAGTAACAGGGAGAAAACTCTGTCTTTTAGGACCAGGCAAACAAAACAACCTTCTGTTGGCCTTCTCCCAAGCATTTCTCTCGCTCACCTACCAGGAAGTATGCCTCTCTCATTGAAAGAACAGCTAAATGCTCTTGTACAAAATTCAGGGTCAAACAGAGAGTGTCTGCGAGCAGAATATGGGTTTCATCTGGAAATGCAATGCAGAGGACCAGCAGGAAGTGGCTTAAAAAAGCAACAAACTCTTCAGAATGGCTCCCCTAAGCCTACCACTTGGTCCCCTGGTGTGTGGGGCAGTCAATCAGGGAGTAAGCTAAATGAGCTTCACCAAGGACCAAGGGCGCTGTCGTCACTAGACCATGCCATGGGAGCAGATGCCTCCCCTCTGGGAAACCAAAACCGTGAGAAACTTACAAGTGGGATGAAAACACAAATAAATTCGGATACACTCACATGGCCAAAATGTATGTGCACATATATAACCCATCATTGGTGACACAGATAAATCTAGACAGGGCAGTTACTGGGCCAAGAGAAACTCGTGAGAAATAAATTTTAAAATGCTGCAGTGGGTACAGAGGAAAGCTAAGTGGACAGAAAGGACTTCCAGCCTGGCTACTAGCCGGCAGGGTGACCTGGAATAAGTCCCATATACCTTTTATGACCTGGCTATCAGGAAGCCCTAAGCTTAATTCCAGGAACCCTATTAGCTTTTGTTTTGGAATTTTGAGTTTCCTTTCCCTCACCATAGTGTTTTATTTTCTATTTTAATGATCTTAATAGTTTTGTTTTTGTTTTTTTTAATTTTAAATCTACCATTCAGTGATTGCCATCTGCTAAACACTGTCCTGGGAGCTTTTATAATTTCATGCTCATTTAGTCGTGACAACCTTGGAAGGTATGTGTTATTCTTACTTTATGCTCTAAAATGTGCTTGAGGTCACACTGTGACTGGAACAAGGATAGTTGCTGATTTTATACTCATAGCACAGAGGATTTGCTCAATAAATACTTGATGGCTGAATGAATAAATGAAGTCACAGACTCCTTTCTATATGTGTCTTTTTAATATGTTATCTCAGAATCATTTCTGGAAATTAATCAGACATACATCAAGAATCAGAAATGAGCAAGACAAAGTCCATCTGTATGAGGCAGTGTAAGAGCCATAGTGCCCTGCTCTAACGGGTTGATAGTGAATAGACAGGGTATCACTCCTGGCAATAAGTAACAATACTCCACGATTTTAGTTTGCATATCTGTACAGAACTAGACAGCTAGATGAGAGGGGACCACTAAGATTTCCTCTAGTTCAAATATTCTATCACACTATGAAAAGAGGAGAAATGGAAAGCACTGACAGAGAAAGCCAAGTCCAGGACAATGCAAACAACATGTAACAGATAGTGGCTGTTTCCGTAAAAACAGCTATAGCAGAGACTCTCAAATTTAGCTGAAAATATGAATCATTTGGAGCACTTGATAAAATCACAAATTCTAGCTCTCTTCTATCTGCCTGGGAGTGGTGGTGTATTTTGTTCTATTTTGTTTTTTAAGAATCTGCATCTGGATGAGGCTCCCAGAGTACTTCTACAGTTCATTCTAGGTCTACTCTGGGGGCAGAAATCCCTCCAGTTGAATGAATTGACATTGACAGGCAGCCCTATTCATCCCCGGCAAGAGGAATTACTCCTGCCCCCTATCTACTTTCACCAAAAGTAGTAATGGCTACCTGGTCTCGGAGGTTTTCATGACCTGCTGATTCATCCCTCCAATGGTTGCTGGTAAACTGTGCCATATTCCAAAGTTTTTTCCAACTGCTCTAAGCCTCCTGCATCTGAATTCAAAGAAAGGGTGCAGAAGTAGCTCAAAAAGAGATACCAGAGTGGCACAGTCCAGCAGCAACTTTTGGATGAGCCACTCAAAATTGTTGAGCTCCTAATTCATCATGTGGGGTGAAGGAAAGGCACACCATATTGGTAACTGGTGAACCAGAAGGAAAACTAAAAAAAAAAAAAAAAAGAAAAAAGAAATGGCATTGGAGATTTGGAAGGTGGTACTTAAAGACCCCAATATCAATAATGACTAGAACCCAAATAAGCATTTTCAAAAAATTAAGGCATTTTACACTATGCTCAATCCTCACCTTTTTAAGATTCCCTCTTCCTTATTTTTTTAAAATCAATTTTGTTGAAACTTATTCATAAAACATACAATCCATTTAATGTGCACAATGGCATTTGGTATAATCAGAGTTGTGCATTCATCACTTTAATCAATTTTAGAGCATTTTCATTACTCCAAAAAAAAAAAAAAAAGGCAAAAACCCCCATAGAAAACAAAAACTAATTAACAAAGAACTCTGCCCATTAGTAATTACCTCTGAATCTCTCTATCCTCCTTCTGTCCACATAACTGCTAGCCAATTTCCACCTCTATAATGTATTTGTATAGATGGAGTCAAACAATATGTAGTACTTTTTGTATAGTTTTTCACTTAGTATACTTTTAAAAAAATCATTAATGGAAGGTTATTAATATATTACTATACTATACACTACTTTACATAGTTTGTTTTGGTGGTATTTTGCCCAAATATCACCCTGATACGAATATCTTATAACACTAATGCATTTGTTCTGCTTTAGAGAAAAACATTCTTACACATGCATTGTTAACCATAATCATTTTTCACAGGAGGGTTTGCTATGCTATACAGTCCCAGTCCTGTGTTTCATTTTTAGCTTTCTTTCTTTCCTTGTGTTTTTGTAGGTTTTTGTTTTTGTTTCTGTTTTTGACATTAATGGGAGCAGGGGATTGAACCTAGGACCTCATATGTGGGAAGCTGGTACTCAACCATTGAGCCTCATTGGCTTCCCTGAGTTGCTTTTTCATTTGTTTTGTTTGCTGTTTGTTTTTGTTTTTTCAGGAGGCACTGGGAACCAAACCTGGGACCTCCCATGTGGGGAGGGGAGCTCAACCACTTAAGCCACATCCCCTCTCTCTTCTTGTGTTTTAACAGGAATTGACCATTACTTGTCCTCCAACCCAGAAAATCAAATGTCTGATGACTTAGGTTCTTAATTTTAAAAAATGAGCCCTGGTACTTTTTTGAATGACAGTATTAAGACTTTCTCCACCCACCCCTGCACACATACACATTACATCATACCTATACAAAGAAAATGAGTCATAGAATAAGAAAGACAAGCATGGGTTGGAGTTGTGAACTACTATAAGATCTTGGGCAAGTTACTTCATCCCTGTAGGCTTCAGTTCCTTTATCTCGTCCAATGGTGTTAAGAATGGTACCCACCTCACAGGTTTCTGATAATGATTAAATGAAGTAACGTAGGTAAAGTGTTTTGCACAAACCAGTAGAAAATAAGACTGTAAGAAAGACTAGTTTCTAAAAAATGTTGTTGAGAGGCACTTTAGGACATCAGGCTGTTACAAAGTACCACTGTTCAATTAATTAATTAATTAAAATATTATTTGAAAATCCTCTGAAGATATATTTATAAGATGGAAGGGGGCTGGAATCACACATGCTGTATATATGTGTATTTCGACACATGTATAAAATTCTACTTGCTAATGCAAATTTAGGAAGTCAAGAAGTAAAGGTTGACAGTCTTACAAGCATCATCAAAAATAACATGATAAAATTTCTTGTCCATTAAAACTTGCTGTTGGCTGGCAGTCTTTGCACCATGTGAGTGGATGGGACCTTTGGTTCCAAGTACACTGCCATCTCAATGCCATCCCTTCCCCCTCCCCCTTTAGAGAGTCTGACAGACTATTTCAGTTAGATTCCACTAGCCCTGGGGGCAAGAACACAGCACCGAAGTGCTGAATGGGATACACCAAAGATGCTGCACTCAGAGATGTGGCTACTCCCAGGCAATAAGTGGCCAGTGCTATATATTATTAAAGGAAAATAAATCTGGGAGGAAATAAGACACTATACTCTGTCACTGGGAACAATCTGATAGAGATATAAGATAATAGAAATGATCACTTAAGGAAATTCCTGTTAGTCTTCAAATGTGATCTTGTCTGGAGATGTCAGAAAGATACTGAGAAACTATTTAATTTGGGGAAGCAGTTTTCAAAATTAAGAACAGGAAGAAAAATAAAGTTTAGAACCAAGAAGTCCAAAATTTTTTTAAAAAGGAGCATTTTTAGTAAACATTCTAAAACATAAGACTAAATAGAGCAACAGTTTCTAATGATAAACTCTTGCCATGTGGAAAGCAACCAGGCTTCAAGACAGAGAAGGGTTGCTTCAAGACCGCAGATTGAGAAACACAGAAAGACATAACTTTTCCAACGTGCTCAGAATGACTCTTCCCTGACAATGGCAAACAGGTCAGCATAAAGCCTCAACACATCTGGCCAGGATGGAAGGAAGTTTTGTGGTGGACATACAAGATTTTGACTGAAAACTGAATGCAATCCATAGGTCCATTTCTATATTCCTGAAGCTATAGAACATTATTAGCTAAACCAACTCATGCTAACAATGTGTATTGAATTTGATAGGAAAAATTCCAGTAAGCACATAGATCTTTTTACAATTTCCACTTGTAAGACTTTTTCAAAAGCTTACACGGTTAAAAAAAAATCCAAAGTGAAGAGAAGACACCAAGAGAAAACAAGCAGTTGTTGATTGAGGACCTTCTATACCAGCCTCAAGAAACTACCAAGCTTAATCCTAAAAATTAGCAACTTCAACAATAGTAGCTCTGCCCATACTGGGCTTGGAATCGCTGATTTTTTTACTTCAAATCCTATCTTTGCATTGTTTTATCTACTAACCTTGGACATCTTACAGCATCCAGCAAAGGGGGTATACCTATCTCACATGAAGATCAAATAAAAGACAATGCATATGGTATTGCTTTGGAGACTGTGAAAAGGCTACATCTTTGTGGCATGACAACTCATCTCAGAGAGCTGGGATCTCTGCTTAGGCAAGATGCAAATACCTGAAGTGTCACATGCATGCTTTCCTGTTGAAGGCTGGCTATGCCTATAAATAATGTGGAGCTTGTTTTGTTCCTCTTCATCTTCTTGTTCATCAATGGACAGGAGTGGTTCAATAAAATAATCCCCATCATGGGACCGGAACGTGCCCAGCTGCAAATAAAGAGAGATAAGAGGTTGATTTACTATAACTCAGCAATGGGGAGGGAAGAAACAATGGAGCACTGCCAGGTAGAGACAGGCCACTTAACCCAATCCCCTCTCCATGAGGGCTGCTTAAACTGAAAAATGCTGCTGATGTGTGGAAAAGTGGTTTATTTTCACTTCCTGCCTGTATTAGTCAGCCAGAGGGTGCTGATGCAAATACCAGAAACTGGTTGGTTTTTATAAAGGGTATTTATTTGGGGAAGGAGCTTACAGATACCAGGCCATAAACCATAAGTTACTTCCCTCACCAAAGTCTATTTTCACATGTTGGAGCAAGATGGCTGCCGACGTCTACGAGGGTTTAGGCTTCCTGGGTTCCTCGCTTCCAGGTCTTGCTTCTCTCTGGGTTCAGGGTTTCTTTCTTTCCAGGTCTTGCTTCTTTCTGGGTTCAGGGTTCCTCTCTTCCTGGGGCTTGCTTCTCTTTCCTCTGTGTGCTTACTTTTTAGTGTTCCAGCTTATCAAAACTTTTACATCAAAAACCCTCTAATTCTGTCCTTTGCCATGTCTTTTACCTGTGAGTACCCACCCACTAAGAGGTGGGGACTCAACACTATTAATGATGTGGCCCAATCAAAGCCCTAATCATAACTTCACATCCAGGTACAGCCCAGATTACAAACATAATCCATATCTATTTTTGGAATTCCTAACTATATCAAACTGCTACACTGCCATATCCTTACCTTATGCTTGATTTGACTCTAGTTGATTGGACCTGCTATCCAAATCCAACTCTAACAACTATTTCCTTGGTGTTCAAGTACTAATCATGTTAACTCTTATAGGGTGTTGAAAAAGAGTGCTTCTGTGTGTGAAAACCGCCAGAATTTAGGCACAAGTGCAAGCTCCAGAAGAAAATGCTTGTCCCTTGATGCCTTCTCATTGGTTCGATTCAGGGAGAAAATATTGACATCAATGGATTCGAGGTGGTGCTACCTGCAATGCAGGCACCTGATTGGTTCACCATCCCTTCCCTTTGCAAGAGGGAAGTGATATTGTACAGGGCTTTGGAATCAGACAGCCCGAGGTTCCAGCCCAGCATCACCACCTGTCTACCCATGTTGGGTAAATTCCTTAAGTTCCTTAACAACCCAGAGCCTCAGCTTCCTCATTTGTCAGCTGGTGATACTGTAAAAGGCTGTTGTGCAGATTACGTGAGGTAATGCATGTAAACTCATGCAAAATGCCTGACACCTAGTAAGGGTCTTGACCACGTTAGTGGGCTTTGGTGTAGCTTCTGTTATTGTGGAGAAAGTGGCTCAGTCTAGGCAACAAAAAGCATGTGAGGAGAGACGGTGAGGAGGCTTCCCTGTGCCTGCTCCTCCCTCTGCCTCTACCAACCAGGATGTAATTTGCTTTTAAAATCATTCTAAGCATTCTGAAAGTAATAATTCTTTCTCCTCTCCTCCCCAAATGTACATTTTTCTCCCACTTTTCTTTATTAGAGAAGTTGTGGGTTTATAGAACAATTATGCATAAAATTCAGGATTCCCATATACCACCCTATTATTAACACCTTGTATTGGTGTGGAACTTCTTTTATAATTGATGAAAGCACGTTTTTATAATTGTATTATTAAATATAGTCCATGGTTTAACTTAGAGTTCACTGTGTAGTACAGTTCCATGGAATTAAAAAAAAAAAATTGTAACCATATATACAACCTAACAATTCCCCTTCTAACCACCTTCAGATATACATCTCAGTGCTGTAAACTATATTCACAATGCTGTGCCACCAACCCCAAATCCAAACATTACAAAACCACTGATGAGCTCCCCATGCCATGCTGGTGGGCAGAGTTTAAGGGGAGAAATCAAGCGCTTTTCTCTTCTTCTCTTGTCCTTTTCCCCAAATAGGGAGAAAAACAGAAGCCTTTCCCCCTCCATTGGGTGCAAGGGAAATGACTGTCCTTGGACTTCAGCCACAGCATCAGCATCATTTTGCTATTAATTCAAATAGTTTAACTCCACCTGCCTCTGTTCTACTAACTGCATCAAATCACCTAGACCAAGCTCTAGGCCAAGCTCAGCATTTATCCTCACTACCTTTCCCCCTTTGTGGGGCATGACTCCCAGGGTTGAGACCCGCTGGCCCCGAGGGATTATTACCAAGTGCCAACTAGTGATGCATTTGGCAAAAGACCTTACCCAAAAGGCGGACATATTAAATAGAAATTAGAGTTTTCATGGCTAAGAGATTTCAACATGAGCTGGGAGGTCATTCCAAAGGTTACACTGATACAAGTCTTAGAAGGATCTCCCGGGCTGCTTCGGTAAACAGTGCCTCAAAGCAGGGGGGCTTCTGAGGGCTCTAGAGATATCTGGACAGTACAGGCAGGACAGACAACAGCAGGAATGTGGCACCCTGTCAGTGGGCCTTATCTTGGGGTATATGATAAGCTGTCCTTCCAATGTATCAGAGTTAGAATTATTTATAATTTTCCTACACAGGGTTCTTATGCCCTTTTATTAGAACCTATAATTAAAACTATATCCATTAAATATGTGTCCCAGAGACTAAAATCTTCTGGCTGTTCATGTGCCTGTTGAGTCCTGGATCTCAGCAGAGGTGACAGACAATGCCCATCCCAAAAAACAGAGAGTATCTTCAACTGCAAGCAAGACAGTTCCACCTGTCTGCCCCATAGGATCTCATTAAGAAGCAGAGTAGGCATCACGATCCCCAAATCCTCAAGACTGAAGAATGAACAAACATAAGCAGGGATTTCAACTATGGACTAAAGTAGACTTATTATTCTAGTAATGGAATAACTTGTAACATTGATATAAAGGCAGTGGTCACCAGAGGTTCTAAGGGGAGGGAGAGGGAAGAATAGTCTAACATGGGGCATTTTTGGGACATTGGAATTGTTCTGCACAACACTGCAATGACAGATACAGGCTATTATATATTTGTCAAAACCTATAAAATGGTGTGGTGCAAAGTATAATCCATAATATAAACTATATACCATGGTTAGCAGCAACACTTCAGTATGTGTTCATCAGTTGTGACAAATGTACCACACTAAAGAAAGATGTTGTTAGAAAGATGTTGGGGAAAAGCGTGGGAGGGGGACAGGGTGAGGTATATGGGACTCCCCTATATTTTTGATGTAACATTTATGTAATATAAAGCTTCTTTTAAAAAAAAAAGTCTCCTAGATGTAGGGCCCAGAAATCATAATTGTAATCGTAATACAGGGTATTTTTATGTACAATAAAGTTTGAGAAGCACTAAGCTAAGACAATTGTTCCCCAAACCAGCTAGCATCAGAACTGCCTGGAAAGTATTTCTTTCTTTTTTAAATCAGATTTGGGGGCACCACACCATACCCACATATTTAGTATTTCCATGTAGAGGGTCTGGAATCTATTTTAAAAACCCTGTCCTCCCATGATTCATGAACCACTGGTTTAAGGAGATATCTCTCTAAGCGGTCAGACTAAGAGACGATACCTAGTCATCAGAGGAAACAGTAAATTTATTTTTATGCAGGCACCTCTGCCTGTTTTCAATATACAACTCGGATATTTTCTTAGTGCTGAGCAGGGAACACACAGTAAATTGTGAAACCTATCAGACACAGGCTGTAAAAACTGGGAAAGGGTGAAGATCTGGCAACTTTGGGTGCCAGAGGGATGAAGTGACTTGTCTAAAGTTCCCCTTCAGTGGCACAGAAGCACCTGGATCTTGACAGTGCTGAGTCTGGAACACAGATATCCTGTCTTTAGCTCAGTTGCTTTTTTTAAAAAAAAGAGTTCTGTAGATCTTTTTAGGAGCACAGACTCAGCCTCTGGTCTGTGGTTAATAGCATGGGTCAGAAAGATTGGGGTGGAACTGCAACTCTGCCACTTATTAGCTGTGGGACCTTAGGCAAATCTCAAATTCTCAAAGCCTCAGTATACTCATCTGTAAAAGGGGGACCACAAAATACATCAGAGGGTTGTTGTGAGGGTTTGAATGAAATAATGCATATGTAAAGTATATATTACAGTGCCATATACACAGTAAAAGAACTCCATTCTACGATGCAAAAATTAATTTTGTTTTTGGTTTACAAAACAGCTGCTGGGTTCAAGAATTTACCTATGAGTTGGTTAAGGTGATCATTTATCCAAGCATAGGTACCTACAACACACAAGGCTCCAATACGGGAGAGAAATGAATCGGTGCTGACCCTGTCTACCCGGGAGAAAGGGATAGACATGCACACCAAGTACAATTGTACAAGGAACATGCTAAGCATCATAACAGAGATACAGACAAGTATCTATGAAGGTAGAGACAAGAGAGCTCATCAGTCTGAAGGACTAGGACAAGGTCTTCTAGGGATGAAATGGCAAGCTACACTTTAAAAGAAGGGTATGGTTTGAGCATATGAAGCTAGATGTGACGACCAAGTAAATACAAAGTTGCAAAGTCAATGTGGTAGAACTAGTCAGGGAGGGAAATTCAGGGAAAGGGGCTGTGGTGGTTTGGAACTAGGTACCCCAGAAAAACATGGTCTTAAACGTCACCCATTCCTGCGGGTGTGAACCCATTGTAAGTAGGACCTTTTGTTTAGGCTACTTCAGTTAGAGTGTGACCCACCTCAGTTTGGATGGGTCTTAAACCTATTACTAGAGTCCTTTATAAGATAATGACATTCCGATGGAGAAAGGCAGAAACTAAAAGTCA
Organism: Dasypus novemcinctus; assembly: GCF_030445035.2. NCBI lineage: Eukaryota > Metazoa > Chordata > Mammalia > Cingulata > Dasypodidae > Dasypus > Dasypus novemcinctus. The sequence goes on from NC_080698.1 coordinate 25,808,424, forward strand.
GGGAACCCAGAGAGAAGGGAAAGGGTGCCATGCACACTGCCATGTGACAGAGGAGCCAAGGACCAAGGTAGAAGGCAGCCAGGAGCAGAATGCCAGTCTCAGGGAAGAAAGCACTGCCTTGATGACACCCTGATTTGGACTTCTCCTAGTTTCAAAACCCTGTGCCAATAAAGTCCCATTGTTTAAGCCTACTCTTTGCTTGGTATTTGCTTTAGCAAGGAGAAAACTAAAACAGGGACATACAGTAGAGTGCCTGAACTCTAGGATTTGTGGAGGAAAGACAGGAGCGTAGTGAGGGAGTATATTACAAATGGTCTTGGGTGCCTGGTGAAGGTGTGTAAAGTTCGTGAGCAAGGTATGATAGAATCTTATTCCTTGTCATCATTAATACGTCAACGGTGAGTGGCATGGATTGAAGAGAAAGATTAGAGGAGAAGTCAAGTGGGAATAAGTAATGAGGCCATGTTAACAAAGGAAGAGGTGAGCGACACATCTAGGATGGAATCCACGAACCTGAATAACAGGGGGAGGGGAGGTGACGAAAGATTTCCTGTTAAGATTTCCAAGGTTTCCCCGATGGGCCACTAGGAAATGTCATGATGCTGCTCCTACAGAAACCGTCAGTGGATGTTTTGGGAGGAAAAATAAATTCCAGAAGGAAGATAAACGAGTGGGAGTTTGGGAACTACATTCATCGATGAGGATACCAGCACCAGGCTGTATAACTTTTAAGATGTATGCTGGACCTTTATCCCCAGAGACAGAGAGATCGCAAATTAAATGCAATACTATTGGGGTTTATCACGGCCCAGGTAGCCTTTTGTGAAGCCCTAGCCCTCAGTTCCCAACGAGACCACCACCTAAGACTCGCCAATAGAAATTAAGGGCCTGCGCAGCAAAATATTTATACAACTGCTGGGGCCACTCGGATCCAGCGGGATGTGGAGGCGGGGAGGGAGGAGGAGTAAAGACTGTTTACAAACTTGACGTACACACGCAGCCTTACCCATACGGTCCAGGAATCGGGGGGCCACCACCTGGGGCTTCTCTGAAGGGCCGCATTCAGGTTCCGGGTCACTGCCCACCGCGAGGATAACCTTCCAAACAACGGAAGGAACTCCTGCGCTCCAGCCCGAAGTCTTGGGGCAGCCATGACTCACAGCAGCAGCCCCTCAGCCTTCGCCAGACCGCCGCCTCCGCCCACCCTGAACAACCTCAGCAACGCAGCCTGGGCGCCTCGGCTCCGAGGGCTTTGCTGGGGGCTTCAGGGGTCGACCTCCTTCCGCGTACCCCAGCAGGCTAGACCTCCCCCACCCAGCCTTCAAGCTTGCCGCGCTGCGCACCCGACTTCTCTAGTGCGCGGCGGGGATGGCTGCAGCATCCAGGCGAGGAACTCTGAAAACTCACAACGCACCGGGTAAGTATCCAAGCCCCCACTCGGACAAGGTGACGGAGAGGGTCGCCGCATCACCCGCAGGGAGACTAAGACACCCCCCCCCCCCCCCCCCCCCCCGAGCTTACCGCGCCTGGCGCTGGGAGAGCCTGACCCGGGCAGTTTCTGCGTCATACGTGCGCTGCTGAAGCGCGGGGCGCTCAGCAAAGCCAAGGACCACCCTCACTCAGGCCAGAGCCCTACGGCGGGTCCTCAAGTGTCCTGGGGCGAGGGGGTGCAGGCTCCGTATCCCTGCGGGAGGGTAGGTTCGGGAAGAGGGGGCAGGGAGGGGGCCGGGACACCAGCCTGGAGCCCTTGCTAAGCGCCTCCTGGGCCTCGCCGGGAGGCGGCCGCCCTGCCTTCTTGCCCATTCTCTCCAGGGAAAGGTGCGTCGCAGTCCCCACCTCCAGGTCTCTGGAGCCCCCAGGGGTGATAGGAAAACGCACAAGAACCGAAACCCCGTCCGGTCAGCCTCTCCGGGCTGCCTCTGTCCATCCTAGCGTCTCAGGGCCACCCTGCCAGCAGGGTGCAGAGTCGAACTGCGCCGTACCCCGCCCGGAATTCCACCTCAAGGCCCGGCGCCGGGCGCCCGGCCCAGGCTCCGCCCCCGGCCCGCCCCTGCGGCCTCGGCCCACCCCTGCGCTCGCAGGACGGGACCCGCTCGCTGTCAATCTTGGTGAGCCTCGAGGTTTCTGGCGCGTGCAGAAAAGCCCCGAGAGAACGCGGGGACTCTGGATCGCGCACCTCTCTCGACAACACAACGCGCGGAAGGAACGCTCCGAACCCGGGGACCCTCGGCCCACACCCCCGACTCCAGAAGGGCCAATGAGGCCTCGGGTTCTCCCCCCTCTCCCGGGCGGCCAAGTGGGCTGCAAGGAACGGCAAGTCCAACGACTTCCTCAGAGTTTGGGAGTCGCGCTCCAGGCAGCTTCGCGGCGGGGAGCTCGGCGCGGCGGAGCCAACTCGGAACCCCAGAGCACCCGAAACTTCCAGAACCCAGTGAGGGCGGACGTGTGCGCGCCTGGCGAGTGTAAGCGCTCGACCAGGGCTAGCCACACCGGCCCGGGCCCGCAAACGAGCTTCACGCTGATATTTACCGCCGGAGCGGAGCCAGGGTGCAGTGAGGGTGTCCAGGGCGGAGAGCGGCCAAGTCTTCCAGAAGCGCAGGCCTCCGCGGAGCGAGGGGGCGGGAGGGAGGGGCCGGAGCGGGGCGCGCTCCCACTTACCATCCCCGAGCAGAGGCTGATGACCGCCGTGTGCTCGGACTTGGTGTTGACATGGCCTTTGTAGAAACAGTGCTTGAGTTCCGCTTCCTCTTCGGAATAAAACTTGGTCTGGTTCACCCCGGGCGCCCCGAGGAGGGTGACAGTGAACAGTGGCGCGATAAATCCGGCATGGGCGGTGAGATTAAATAGAAACTGCTGGCCGAAGGCGGAGAGGCGGTAATGCGCCCGCGAGGAGGAGGTAGAAGAGGAAGAGGTGGAGAAGGCAGGCCAGGGGTCAGAGGCAGAGTTAATGCTCCGTCGCCTTCTTTTGAAGTGCACGTTCGTGGGAAAGGGTTCTCCGAGAGCATTCACTCGGATGGGAGACGCGATTTCGTACTCGCTCAGGGTCTCTAATAATTTCACTGCCGAGAGAAGCACAGGCACATGAATCGATCATTCCGTCTTCCTCAAGTTTTAATTTAAAACCAAGGGGGGGGGGGGGGTGTCCTGACTTGTTTTCCAGCGATCTGCCCATTCAAGTCAATCCCTTCCCATCTAATCAGTGGATAAATATTTACTGAGGACCTACTGTGTGCCAGTAACAGCCAGGAACTGTGCTAGGCACTGAGGATACAACCATTCGGTGGCAGACAATGACCAAGTCAAGTTACAAGAGAATGTCAGATTCTGACAAGTACCCTGAATAAAAAACAACAACAACAACATGCAGCTAGCTGGTGGCTCCCAGTTACTAAGTACCTTTGGTTTGGAGCGTGGGGGTGGGGAAGGGCTAAAAGCGAGGAGGGGTGACTAAGTTCGTTCCCTAGCAATTGGCTGGGAATGACCCAAAGACGGGAGAGGCTGCAAAGCGGGAGATGATTCTTTCGAGGAAAACGAGAAAGTCCTCCGCTTGCGGGGTGCCCCCGCCCGGGCGCGGAGACGGGAATTGCAGGCGTAGGCGGCGGGGTCCCCGGGGCAGGAGCCTCGTTACCTTGCCTCGGGTGCAGCCTGTCCTTGCGCACGGCCGCCGCGGCGTCTGGACTCCCCATCTCGGCCAGGTCCCGCACCAGGAGCGTTAGCAGTGTGGCCCAGGATACAAACTGCATGGTGCTCCCCACCCCTCCCCCTGCCGCCCCCACCCCCTCCCTCCTGCCCTCCTTGGCTGTGGTGAGCGCGGCGGCGGTGGCAGCGAGACGAGGCAGCGGCCACGAGAGCGCGCGGAGCCGGGCGCCCGCCGCCAACTTTTGACTTTAGGAGGATCTGAGGTCCCGCCGCGATGGTCCAGTCTGTGCCCGGCCGAGCAACGTCACCGCCTGCCGAGAGCTGAGGCGCTCGGGCCGCAGGAGGAGCCGGAGGAGCAGCCGGAGGAGGAGGACTGGGGCTCGGCTGCTCGGCCGCATAATGTCCAGCGAGCGGGCAGGAAGAGGAGCGGGTCGTGCGCTCCGAGGCGCGCCGGGCGCCCTGTGCTGGCTGGGATAGCGGAGCGGCTTCTTGAATGGGGGGCTGGGGGGGCGGAGGCGGGGGGGCCGCGGGCCCTCGGCAGCTCAAATACCCCCGGTGCACGCCTCTAGGAGGAGGAGAGGGGAGGAGAAAACGAGGCGAGCGGGGCCCGCCTCCTTCCAGTCGGTGTCCCCTCCTTGGCCGGCCCGTGCGGGACTCTCAGCCGTAGGCCCCGCCGGCCGCAGAGACGGAGGCCCGGAGCGCTGAGGCTGCGGTCGCTGGCCCACGCCACCTCGCCGCGGTGGGATTTTCTGAGACTCCCTGCCCTGTGCAGGGGAGAGCAGACAAAGTTCTCTCCCTTTCCTGGAGCCCACAGCCTCCTCTTTCTCCTTTTTCGTCTCCTGTTCTGACCTTCTCTTCCCTATCTCCTTCCCTTTCCCTTCTTCCCTCTGGGTGACTCTTCTCTTCTCCCGCGCGCCCCTCTCCCACCGTCTCTCTCTGACTCTGCACATCCACCCTTCTCCGCTCTGGTGTGTCTCCTCCCCTCCCGCTGTGCCCCTCTCTATTTCCCACATTTCTTCCCTCCTTTTCGCTTTCTCGTCTTTTTTCTCTCCTCTCTCTGCTGTCCCCATTTCTTCCATCTTTTACTACCAGCCCTCGTCCTCTTCTCTTTGTCCCCCTTTATACATTTCTGTCACTGTCTTTAATTTTTTTAACACGTGAAAGTGGTCCGGGGCAGAAGCGCCTTTTCCTCCTACAGATTGTCAACCAAGATGAGATTTAGCACCTGAGATTCTCTCTTTGCTTAATTGCCCCCAAATCAGGAGTTGTAGAGATGGGGCTCTTAATCCTTCAATTCGGGTGTGTTTCAAACCCATCGTTCCCTCCCGAAAGTTTCGTAAAGCATTTTAGCTGTGCTTTTTCCAACCCCTACCCCCATCCCGAGAGGGTCCAGAGCTCTTGCAGGTCCCCGGCCCAAAAAAGGTTAAGAGCTGCTCTTTGCAGCGACAGGGGGCGGGACTTTGGCGCCTCGGACTGCCCCGGGGTTTGGAGGCAGGGGGTGGGGGCGTGTAAGTGTAGGGAGACAGAGCCTGCGAGGGCGGAGTGCGGATGGAGGTCGTGCACCCCAGGGGAAACACCACCCCAGGGGAAACACCATTCCCTGGAGGGATTTCGCAGTTACTTCTTGCTTTCCGTCAGAGAGATGCTTTGGAGTGACTCAAAGCAGACCCTTGAGCTACACCTCCCTCCACCTTCGAATACAAATGGGAAAGTCAGAAATTGTGCCAGGGGAGGGGGGGCGGGTGGAAAGAGAGCGAGAGGCAGAGGATTGTTTGATATTGGTTGGTTCAAAAGCACTTTTTCCTTTGTTCATCAGCCCTCAGGAAGATAGGTTGTGCTGATGTCACGGGAAAGGAAATGGCAATTTCGGTAAAAAGAAGTGCCTAATTAATGTCCCGGAACTTGGGCTCTCTGATGATTATTAGGCTGGCAGTCAGGGTTGAGAACAGGAAAGATGGCAACAGCAGGGACCAAGGAGCAATGTGGTGGAAGTGTTTATGCATTGCTTTCTCCTGGGGTCCGGGTGTCACTGGTACTTGATCGAAGAACAGAAAAATATCAGGGAATCAATGGATTAGCAGATTTCTATGGAAAATATTCTAGACTTCCACTGCAAAAACTATTCAAAGATGAAGCACTTTTCAACATTTCCCGTTAAGCAATTTCCCCTCTTTCTATCCCAATCCCTTCTGATAAAGACAAGCTGACTGTATAGAAATTACTATATGCAGGGGCAGAAGCCTCTTTTGAGTACTCTCTCTCCTAACTTCTTTTTAGGACTTGGCCTTAGAGAGTGAATTTTGTTTACTATTCTTTAAAATTGCTCCTGATTGTGTTTCTAAATTTTCCATCCTCTGTCAGTTGATTCTTTCTTCAGTGTATTAGCTCCCATCTGAGTTTATATCTGTAAACAAACCTTAAAGAATCTCAGGGGGATGTGTCTTAAATCAAGAGAAATGAAAGGGTCAGTTGAGCTATCTATATCAGGTCAAATTCTTGTCTGAATAATAATAATAATGATACCAATTAACTTTTGTCAAATACCTACCATGTGCCAAACAGTGTTTAATTCTCACACTTCTATGAGGCAGACTCTATTAGTAATTTTCATTTTGTAGGTAAGAGTATGAGACCTAAAGAAGTGAAGCAATTTAACCAGGGTCTCCCAGCTAGTAAGTGAGAGACAGGATTCAAATTCTGTTCCAGCAGTTCAGTTCAAGTTCATAATTATTATCATATATAATGAATAAATAATTGATCAGAAGTGTTGCTAGGTTTGGGGAGTGTTGTTTGGGGAGGGTGTCTAGAATCATCCAGAGTGGGCTAAAATGGCCTCTTTATTATATATAAAAGTGTACTTTAATGATTGGCTCTATAAATAGATATATAAAGTTATTTGAGTTCAGGAGATAGAAGTAAATTCTATAATAAATTGACCCATCACAAAACTTTGCTCCAGAAAAAGCAGAACTACTTGAGGTCACCTGGAATTAATGGGGAGGGATTTTTCAGCCTGTTTTTTCCTCTGGCTTTCCTAGAATTGAATATTATTATATGTTACATTCAAGTTTTCTTTGGCTGGTTCATTCTTGAAAATTGGACCCCAAAGGAGTGATAATTGACATAAGTCACTAAGGAGAGATACTATGATCAATGGAAATGAGATTGATGACATCATACTTGACGTTGTTGTATACCCCTGGAAAGAACAGGAAGGAGATTAGAAGCAAAGCATCTATTTCCACAGAAAAGGGAAACCCACACCCAAATGATAGGAGCGACCAGGAGCCAGAATTAAAGTGAATAGTTTCCTGAGTGGTAAGCAGTCAGTGATTTCTGGAATCCACAAGCAGGTAATAATGGGTATCACTGAATTCTGAGGAGCAAAGCACCAAGCAGGGAATTCAAGGTGACGAGATCTGTGACCTTGGGCAGTGTCCTCTCTGAACCAGTTTCTTATTTGTAGAGTGGGGATGCGGAGAAACTATGTCTTCTTTCCTTATCATGTGGATGAATGATCTTAGTAAACTTATAAAATTCTTCCAAACAAACAAGAAAGCAAATAAACCAAGCATAATGTAGAGAAAGTAATTTATATCATTAGTGATGATAATGCTAGATTTGCTTCGCTGAGTTTTTACTCTGTGCTAGTTATTTAATCCTCACAGCAGCCTGGCTTTCTGGGCTTTAATTCTCCATTGTACAGATGATATTAAGACTCAGCAGAGTCTTGCCTAGGGGGACAGAGCTAGACTGAGTAACTTGGGATTTGAACTGCCATCAGTCTGGTTCCAAAGATTGCCATCTCCATTATTCAGAGCAGATATTCACCTAACTGCCCTCGGTAATTCAGCCTTTATACTTAGTTTGATGAATATGATCTGTGTGAACGTTATTTTTTTTTTCTTCTAAAGTTAAATCTAAAGTTATCAATACTCTCTCTTGACTGTGTTTGGAAAGTCATAGTTCCAGTTTTTGAGGTGGCTCTATGTAGCTCTTTTCAGAAAAGACCATGCTTCTGCTCTTGCCCAGCGCTTGGAGCCTCAGATGAATCCACCAATAATTGCTTTGAGACCCTTTCCTTTAGGGCCTCGTCTTTATTCTGCCTCCTCTAGTATCCTCAGGATTGAGACTTTTCAAACCTGGAGCCCAAAATCATAACTAGGAATGGAGCTCAGAGTTGCTGGACTTCAAGCTCAGATCAAAACCACTCTTAACATGAAGCCAAAGTTGATAGCAATACAAGGTGTGCAAATAAAATGTCATTATTTATGAAAACTACATGTTAGAACTAGATAGCTCTTAGAGCTGTGCTAACCTGGACTGTGATTATGTTCACAGTATTTTGAGATGCGCTGGGATGCTGTGTACTCCCCAATCCCTAAGCATCTCCTGTCCTAGTTTGTTTCATATTTGTTACTGGTGTTTGGTGGCCTTTGTTAGGCTTTAATCAATATATTTCTTATACCATTGTATCCTCAGTGGCACACAGTAGGCACTTAATAAACATTTTTGTAATAAAAGAGTTAACTATTGGGACAAAATCTGTTCTTGTTTTCAGAGGGTAGTGTTCCTTTTGATTTGTAAGTCATTCCTCTCTCACGCACATGCACGCACACACACACACACAAACTACAGGAATGATTGAGGTCATCTGCTTCTCACGGTATCATTGCTCATGGGGAGGCAAGTTGCACTTTAATCAGAATCTTATCCTGATTCCTTTCCTCTGGAGTCAGAAATTTCCAGAGCTAGGTTCTCCCCACTGGAGAGCACAGAGTGATGAGACACCTGGGGCACTTGTTAACTGCTCAGCACAGAAAGCTAGAGGCAGACCAAGGCTCTGGGGAGTTTCCATATTCTTTCCATATCCTTAAAATGGGGCCATAATAATTACTTGCCTCAGAGGGATGTTGTGAAAGTTAATTCATGCAAGAAGTGTTGGCTTAGTGCCTGACAGAATAAGTAATCTCAGGTTAACCCACCTGGTAGTTAGGGAAGGTGATTTCTGATTCTCTTTGACGGGAAAGGGCACTAGCAGTCTAGGATCTCTTTTCTAGTCACCAATAAAAATAAAATCTCCAAAGGAAAAGATGTGGTCTTGATAGAGTTAACCTCATTCCACCCACCACCAGTTTATGAGCCTTTCCGCTATTGGGGGCAGGGGTGAAATGTGTCCTTATGTTTCTTTGGCTATATATTTTTTCATACTCTAATCCTTGCTGTTAGCCCCCCTCTTTATTTTTTATTTTTAAAAAATTTAACAGCTTTACTCCCTCTTTCTTAAGGTTTGCTTAAGTTTAGCAGTTTATTTAAGTCAATTTTACTATCTTTCCTAGAATTGGTTTTTTTTTTTTTACTAGCAGGATTTTTAAAGTAGTCAAAATGTAACTTCCTCACTGAACATTTAAAAAAATACTATTTTTATATGATAAAAAATTTTTACCTACGCAATGAAAGTAATTTTCCTCTGCCAGCTGACACTTAATAGACGGTCTCTCTTAATGGTATTTATTATAGTAATGGTTAACGTTTAGTGGTTGCTTACTACTTCCTTGCACAATGGATAATACTGTATTTTAACTCTCCTGACAACCCAATGAAACAGGTAGTGCCATTAGCTCTGCTTTTCAGATGAAGAAACTGAGACGGAGAGCATAAGTAACTTGCATAAGGTTGCACAGCTAGTGAGTAGTTGAGCGGGGATTTAAAGCCAGGCTCTCTGACTTCAGGGCCTGAACTTTTAAATCACTACATTATACTTTTCCCATGTGTATTTATTTTTATCAAGTTTAATAAGAGATAAATTCTGAAGCTTAGGGATACAATCTCAAATAGTAGAAATCCAGACATTAGAAATTAGAGAAATTCATGTGTCAGACCACTTGGGGGATAAAGAAGCCAAAAAGCAGTCTTGGTTAGGGATTTGATGACAAATAGTGGAATTCTAGTTTTCAGGCCAACTGGGGTTGAGGAAGCACCCCAAACCACTCATCCACATATCAGATTAGCCCTTTGGTCTTCAGTGTATCTGAATGCAACACCCATTCTAATAAACTTCTGTTCTCCTCGGTTCAGCCAAGGGTGTTGTGTCATTCTGGTTGTGCTGTGTGGTCCTTGCTGTAAAAAACAGAATATAGCCTAGGGACTGCCTTGTAGCTGTCAAAGTGATAAAGAATTTTGAACACCCCATGATGAAGTAGTTTGGGGTTCCTAGCAAAGAAGGTTTCCAAAGGCCTTTTCAAAATATCTCACCTACTCTAACCACCAAGGACAACGGGGAGGGCTGGTGACAGGGAGAAATGCCTTCATTTTCCAAAGAAATGTGTATAAATTTGAAATGTGCAAAAGCCTAGATGCATTGCATGTACCAGCTTGACCTTAAATGAGATTATGTGACATCAGATCAATGCCCGTTGTAAATGGTATATTCACCAGGCACTCACCTTTGTGTTAATTGGCACCAATAACACGAAGTAAGCTGCTTCCTGAAATGTAAGCCTAGCAATTAGTGCCTTGTCAAGTCCCTATCAGATGTTGGCAAAATAATTGGTCTTGCAGTTTTGTTTTTTTTCACTTGAAAACAGGTCTGACAGAAAATCAGTGGCATTTATGGCAAGCATAACTGGAATAAATTTTAGCTACTGTTGGCCTCTCTGTTCCGGAGGTCCAGTTACAATCAAGAGTTTGGAGGTATAATTTTCTTTCCATCACTCTCACCACAGGAGGTCACACGACTTCACCCATATAACATTTTTTTAAATAGGCACTTTTTGTAGCTTGATACAGCTTATCAATTCTGGACAGAAATCTAGACCTCACTGAACTTATATTTACTTCACAGTAACTTTTCCAGTAAGACAGAGTTTGAAATAGAGAAACGACTCCCTGATCATTGACTCGATCCTTATGTCCAGGAGTGGAAGAGGTCTTAAAAATAGAAAAGGGAAAGCGGATGTAGCTCAACGATTGGGCTTCCACCTACCACATAGGAGGCCCGTGGTTTCATTCCCAGTGCCTCCTAAAGAAGACGGTGAGCTGATGCAGAGGGCAGGCACAGCAAGCTGACACAACAAGATGATTCATCAGGAGACACAAGAAGAAAAAAACCCACAATGATAGACACAACAAAGCAGGGAACAGAGGTGGCTCCGTCCCACATTGGAGGTCCAGGTTCAGGTCCCAGTGCCTCCTAAGGAAACAAGGAAGAGGAACAGACACAGCAAGTGCAAATAATAAGGGGGTGGGGAGAAATAAAATAAATTTTTAAAAAAGTAGAAAAGGAATGGTATTCAAGAGCTTCCCCTCCCCTACTAACACAGCCTGCAGGGTTTGTTTTGGTTTCATCACCTTCCAGGTAAAAAGGGAAGAGAACTGTTACAACACACTAAATGCAATGAAATACTAGGTAGTCCTCAAGGAATGAGGAAGAGCCATGTGTGTTAGCTTGTCCATGATGTGTTACTAAGCAAGCAAGTCACAGTGACATTGTCTAATTGGGTCCTATTCCAATAAAAAATAATAAAAGAATGAAACCCAGACTAGACTATCATATGCATTAGAAGAAGTCTAGAAAAATAGACACTGGTCTATGAACAGTGGCTTTCTCTGGGATAGGAACATAGGGAGGTCTTTTACACTTTCTACATTTCTGTGATACCCATTTCCATATTGTTTGGTTGTTTTTACAATGAGAATATATTGCTTTTGTCATGAGAAAACTCATGTTTTTCTTTTTAAAAATAGAGATAATATATAAAGAAATATGATGGTGCCACCACCCTTAGGGGAAAATATTTTCATAAATTATGTATAACTTTAGCTTTTTCTGTAACATTCAATATGTATTTCATTATTTGAAAATAGCCTTATATATTTTGTGTAGAGGCGAAATAAAACTAGGAAGAGATTTATGATGAGCTATGTTGCGTTTTTGAAGGGAGCTGGTGACTTAGATAGAAATAACAAACATTTGATATACAGTGATCATGGATTTTAAATATGAATGGAATATAATAGCTGCGAGCAGGAAAAATATCTGTGCCTTTGCAAACTCCTAACTGTATAAACAGGGAAGACATTCATTCATTCATTTGATAAATATTTATGGAATACCTACTATGGGCCATGCACTTTGCAAATAGCAGAGGAGTTCACGGTCTGGTGAGGAAGAGAGATACAAAATAAGTGAATTTGTAAGCATGTATATAAATGAAAATTGTTCTAACTATTGTAAAAGGGATTTAAAGGGAGATATTTTAGATTAGGTGAACAGAGAGGGCCTTTTTGAGGAGTGATAGGTAAATTGAAACCTACATATGAAGAAGGAACCAGCCCTTCAAGGAATGGGAGGAAAAATATTCCTGTCAGAGACAGCAGCAGGGCAAGGTCCTGAGCTAGGAGAAAAAAAGTTGGAGCATTTTAGAAGCCAAGGAAGCTGCCTGTGGGTAGAGTGGGAATAGAGCTGGGAGGGAGCTGAGAGCTGGCAACCAGGTGATATAGGACCTTCAAGGTGAGGAGTTTGCATTTGATTCTGAGTGCAAGGGAGGCCATGGAAATATTTTAGGCAAGGGATGGCAAAACATTCTTTTCATTTTCGAAATGTTCCTCTGGCTGTTGTGTGGAAAAGAGTCATGGGGTCTTTTGCATTGTCTGGAACAGAAATCAAAGCAGCTTGAATTAGGATGGTGGAAGTGGCAAGGACTGGGCACATCCAAAGTATATTTTAAAGGTAGAATCAACAGGACTGGTGAAGGTAAATGAAAAATACGTGGAATATTTAATTTTATTATAAATAAAACATATTCCACATATAATGAAAGGCCATAATCAAAGTTGAAAGTCAAATGCCAAACTGAGAAAAATATTTTCAGTTCATTAAGACAAAGGAAAGCTCTCCTTCAATCCCAAAGAAAATTGGGCAAAGGGTATCAATTGACAGCTCACAAGAAAGGAAACAATCATGGTTCAAACTTGTGAAAAAGTACTCAATTTTACTCATCATGACAAAAATTCAAATTAAAGCTATACCAATGCCAGATTTTTACCTATCAGATAGGCAAAAATTCAAAGTTTGATAAACACAGGCAATTGCTGAGGCTTTGGGTGATTCTTACACATTGCTGTGGAGTGGGTAAGTTGTTACTACCCCTAAAAAGGCAATTTGACTATATCTGTCAAAGCTGCAAATTCATATGCCTTTTGACCTAGGAGTTCTACCTTTCATATACCAGGGATGTTCACATATGTGGAAAATGACATGCATACAGCTGTTTATTGCAGTGTCATTTCTAAAAGCAATAGGGGATGGATTAAATAAATAAAGATACATGGATGCATGCATACAATGAAATACAAGGCACCTGGAAAAATAACGGTGCCACCTTTTGTGTAAAAGATGGAAAAAAATAAGATTACATATTCTTATTTGCTTATGTATTGTAAAGAAGCCCTGAAAGGATATATGAGAAGTGCAGTGGTTACACTGGAAGGAAGTTTGGGAACTGGACAGACGGGGGACAGGGGTGTGAGGGAGACTTTTCACTCGTTTAGCTTTTTTTATACTTTCTGGTGTTTGAGCCACCTGGATGTACTAGGTATTCCAGAAGATTTAAAAAAATGAATTCCGGGTTTCTGGCTCCAGCAACTTGGAGGCTATTAGTGCCATTTACTGGGATAGGGAAGGCTGGGGATAAAAGAGGTTTTGCTTGGTGGAGTGGAGTGGGGATTATGGTGTCTACTTAGATTGGATTTGAAGTGCTGGAAATACTAGTTGAGTGTCAGTGAGGCAGCTGGTGTTCAGGGAAAGACTCTAGAGATGAAAAAAGGAAAGTCTTCTGCATATTTACAAAGCCAGGGGATCATCCAGGAGAGTGCTCCTCAAACTTGCATGCGCTTCAGAATCATCTGGAGGGTTTGCCACAGCCTGTGTTGCTGGGCTCCACCCCTGGAGTTTCTGGCTCACTATGTCAGGGCCCAAGAATTGCATTTCTTCAGATTCCCAGGGGATGCTGCTGCTGCTGGGGAGGGACCCCACTTAGAGAACCACTGGCTTAGGACAATGATTCTCTGTTCCAGCCTTACATTAGTATCATGTGGAGAACCTTGAGAGCAACTACCATTACCTGGGACCCACCCACTACAGACCAGTTGGGGCAGAGTCTGGGCACTGGCTACTTTTAAAAGCTCCCCAGTTGATTCTAGTGTGAAACTAGGGATGAGAACCTCTGACCAAGGGAAAGACTTGGAGAAACAAGAGAAGGCTAGTAATAGGTGCCTTAGGCCATCTACCTTTTAAATGACAGGGAAGCAAGAGAAATCAGCGAAGAGCTTGAGAAGTGAAGACAGGAAGGAAAACCAGGGGGGAGGGACTTTCTTGGAAGGCAGTTAACTGACAGGCTGTGTGCTAGGCTCTGGCGATACACACACAAGACCAACACAGCTTCAAGGTACCTCCGTAGTGCTAAGGGCCCAAACAAGACATTAATCTATTCACTTCTTGATGTCTGTCCCAGAGAAATATATGCATAAAGGAACATGTCAGAGATGTTTCCAGCTGCATTGTTTGTGATAGTGAAAAAGTGGAAGCAGTCTACGTGTCTTCAGCAGGAGAAGGGCTATGCCGTATAAAATGGTAGTCCATATAGTGGACTATCCAGCAGTTCAGAGGAGGGAACCGGGTAGACATCAGTTGACCAGCTTTCAAAAAGTACTGCTGAAGGCAAAAAGCAAGTTGCAGTATGATCTGTGTATCATTTATGTGAAAAACAACTCATACATCCATGTCTTTATATGTGCTTGAAGATATGAAAAATCACATCTAGGGGAAAGGAGAGGAGACAAGCTTGAAGATGAAGGTAAAAGGGGCTTTAGGTTTAGTTGGAATGCACTTTGAGATTTAAAGGCTTTTGGATAAATGCACTTATTTTTTTTACACTCAATCTTGTACTAATTTAAGTTTCTAAAAGCCAATTATGAATATTAATAATTACTATCAAATCTAAATTTTATGTATGCAAGCACTATTTTTGCCTTTGTGTGGGGTCTCCTGACTTGTGAGTGAATTCATCTCTCTCCCTTGAATTTTTCTAAAATGAGGAAAGGGGAGAACCTATACCTCAAAGAAAAGTCATTGCTTGGCCATTAATCTCGGTGAGTTTTTCTGCAAAACAAGAGTGTTTGAAATAACATTTCAAAGATACAGATGACTTCCTACCTCAGAGTTTAGCTGCAGACATGGTACAGTTTTTCAGTCAGGGGGCTGTTCCGGAATGCAGCTCTGAAAAGGCAACCAACATTTTACTTCCCGGGCCTCTGTCTCTTATAGAAGAGTGGGTAATGGTGCTGGGAGATAGATTCTGTAGGTAAGGATATATATATGCACTGAAGAACACTCCTGTCCATACCCTTTGAATTTATAGACAAATAGGATACACTGAAGCTACCTGTGGTGACAAACCTCATTTGTCTCCCTGGAAATCAGTGGCATTTAAATGCTCAGATGCTCATGTTCCAAGTCAGAGGGCAATCTCCTAGTACTTAAGTCCTAGGAGAGCAGGCACCTAGATAAAATTGTTGCCATCATATCCTCAGTGTTTCTCATGGTGCCTGCCTGGCCTATAGTAGCTGTTGAGTAAATACTTATGGAATGGAGGAAGCACAAAGAGATAAAATCATGGATGAATTCTACATAATGTTGCATGGAATATAGCAGACACAGGAAAGTGCATCCTGCACATTGTTTATAATATGCTAAAATAAAAAACAGGGAGGTGGATATTGCTCAAGTGATAAGGCCCCTGCCTACCATATGGGAGGACCTGGGTTCCATCCCTTGGGTCTCCTGGTGAGAAAGAAGAGAAAGCATGCCTGCGCAGCAAACCAGTGTCCGCACAGTGAGCTGAATGCCTGAGCAGTGAGCCAAGTGCCCACGCGGTAAGCTGAGTGCCCGTGTGGCAAGTGGAGTGCCTGTGTGGGGAAAGGGAGAAAAACAGACACAATTAACTGGTGGTAATTGATAATGGTTATTTTTTGGGCATAGTGATTTGGAGGGACATAATGGAGGCTTCTGGGATACTTGCCTTTTCCCATTGCTCGATGTGGGTGGCGGTTACACAGATGTGTTCTCTCTGTGAGAATTCATTAAGTCATACAACTATGATCTGTGCACTTTGCTATTTGCATATTGTTTTTAAAGTTTATGTATAAAAAAATAATTTTTTTCCAGAAAAAAAATTCACTGTTTAAAAAAAGGGATATAAATGAGGTTTTGAAATTTTAATCCTTTATGTTTTAGATGATATTATCTCTGAAAAATAACTTTGCATCCCTACACATAGTTTGATTTTGTATTTCTGAAGAAAAATGTGTAACATCACCTCCAGGGCTTAAAGGCTTAGCTTTCTCTGTTCTAAGGCATTTACTCTTCCTTATCAGAATTTAGCTCATGGTAAAACAGCTGTTTTAGGATGGAAAGCAGCTCTGCTAGTGGGTTTTTAGCGCCCATTCTTTATTCTGCCCCTAATCTTTTGAACTTTCTAAACACTTAAACATACTAGAGAGCCTACTGAAAGAAAACCAGAAACTTCAGGGATGTGCAATCTGGGAAAAATATGTGACATTTCCCACCATTTAATGACCACCAGACTCACTAAATTGTCTTTCTTTTTTCTCTCCTTCTTTCTCTTACTGTCTCTCCCTTGTTCCTTTTTGGGGTAAGATAATATTAACAAAAAACATTTAAAAATTCCTTAAACCTAGTGACCCAGAAATTTAACTTCTAGAAATTTATCCTATACATGTATACACTGATCCATGTACAAAGTACATTCACTGCTACATTGTAAGAGCAAAAAGTTAAAGGCAATCTAAATGTCCACCAAAAGGGAACTGTATACACTCACACAGTAGAAAAGTATGCCGTCATGAAAAGAATGAGGGAAAACAAAGAAGAGGAAGTGGTCTAGGTACTGATATGTGAATTGTCTAAGAAATATAGGTAAGTAGAAAATACGAGGTACAAGACAATGTGTATAGACTACTGCCATTTACAAATGCATAAATTATTCCTGGAAGGGCGCGCAAGAAGCTGTGCTATTGGTGGATGCCAGAGAGGGACAGTATACATGGGCCAGAGTATTTCCCTGTATACCCTTTTCTTTTGATATTTAAACCATATTGTGTACTGCCTAATTTTTTTTTTACGGTTTTATTTTATTATTTTTTTCTCTCCCCACCCCTCTGTTGTCTTTTCTTTGCTCTCTATGTCCATTTGCTGTGTGTTCTTCTGTGTCCACTTGCATTCTCGGCGACACTGGGAATCTGTGTCTCTTTTTGTTGCGTCATCTTGCTACGTCAGCTCTCTGTGTGTGCGGCGCCACTCCTGGGTGGGCTGTGTTTTTTTTGCTTGGGGCGGCTCAATGTGGGGCGCACTCCTTGTGCATGGGTCTCCCCTAGGCAGTTTAGCACTCCTTGCGCACAGCAATGCTGCATATGGGCCCCCTCACCACATGGGCCAGGAGGTCCTGAGTTTGAACCCTGGACCTCCCATATTGTAGGCGGAAGCCTTATCAATTGAGCCATGTCAGCTTCCCATATACTGCCTAATTGAACATAAGTAATTTTTAAAGGTATAAAATAATACTTTTGACAATGGTTATTAAAGAAACCCCCAAGGATATAGAACAGTGATACAGCCTCACACATTGTTGCTGGAAGGGAAAATTTTGATCATCTAATAGGGAGGTGATTTGTGAAAATGTATCAGAAGATTCCAGATTTTCCTTTTGACTAGGTAATTCTAGTTCTATGCTTTTATTTTTTAAAATGTAACTATGCAGGAAGGAATGTCCATAATGAAACTCACTGAAAGGCTAGATTGAAGAAATATTGGAAAATACCTAGGTGTTTGAAAGAGAGGATCACTTAGATACATTATGGTACAGTTATACATAAAAATACTATTTCAGAAGAATCTTTAATGGCAGAGGAGATTTTTTAATAAAATTAAATGTAAGATATACAGCATGTACAGCATAATACTATTTTTTGCCAAAATACATCTATTAAACTTTATATATGTGTGGGGTGTGCACATATGGGATTAAAAACCAATATTTAATAGTGTTTTATTATAGGTAGTAGAATGATGCCTATGTATATGTTCTACATACAGATTTTCTGAATGAACTACATTTTGCTTCTGGTTTATAATTGAGAAGTTATAAGAAAAGAATTAGTGAGAACACTTTTTGAAGGTGCTATATGTAAACTACAAAAACAATATAAGTGCAGTCCAGAAACTTCAGTTGCATAAAATGCAGTGCTGCATTAAACTGAGATTAAATGATGGGAATGAGCTTACTAAAAAGGGCAAAAACCAGTTATGAATCACTTTGTTTCCAAAGTTATTTTACTAAGGGGTGCATGGTCATGGGGCAACCATCTCCGTATGGAACATGTTTCTCACTTCTATTCTGAAAATTATTTCTCAAATATACTGAACTATATGAGTTATTTTAGGAAACAAGTAAAGTTTACCCTAAAGCAAAAATAATCTAATGACATATGTGCTCATTTATATATAAAGCTATAGATAGGAAATGGTGATATAATGCTTTTAAAAACTGCTTCTAATCAAATAAACCCACAGTATTATCTTTCCTTTTGTGCTTTTAATTACATGTATTTACATAGATAAATATTATTTTCTGTTCTGCTAATTTAATCTAAAATTATATCTTGGGCATATTTGTGTTTCTATACCTTATCAATTTGGTGACTGCTTAATATTCTATCATATTCATAATAGTTCTTGGATTATAGGGAAATTGTTCACAGTTCTTTGGTAATAGAAACTAATTAAATCCAATGAACAATTGAACAATCTGGCCTCAAGAAGGACAGGAAGCGGGTAGCTCTGAAGATCACGAGTTTGTAAAAATTGCCTCAAACTGCAGTAAACTTCCTTTCCTCTTCAGTTTCCTTATCTCTCATTTTAAGCTCTTATATGACAGCATCCTAGTGGCTCAGCATGGCTCAGCATGACCCCTATAGGGGGCGCTGCACTGTGCTGCCCAGTTCCCCACCTCGAGGTGTGCATTCTACAAGAGGCTGGTATATTTGCGGCCAACAGCTCTTGACCTCCTCCGCAGGACTTGCCCTTCTCTGAAGAGAGCCTCATCACCAAAGTCATGTCCTTTCCCCCAGGGAGAGTCACATTTCAGGACAAGTTTATGCTGGATAACTCTGTGGGGTCAGTGCAGCTCCAGGGCTTCTCTTGGGATTGCCTCAGCCCTCATTGTGACTCTCTCACAGTTCAATTCTCTCTCAGCCAAGTTTGGCTTTCCTCTCTCCCCCACAGGTATTGATCCTGAAAATACTTCCTGCACATTAATAGCAGCCCCAGGCTTGTTTCCAAATCCAGCCTATAACAACACTTAATGCAGTCAGCATAGCCCTAGGCATTGGGATAACATACAGTATCTGGGACCAATATCTGAGGATTTTGGAGCTGGTCTCAGAAATAGAAGGATGGTTTCTGGTCTACCACTGTGGAATAGCACATTCTTCCAGGCAATGCTGGAATGAACACCTCCCACTTTTGTATTATGTTATTTGGGTAAATTTGTAGGAGTTGGATTATCATGACTACTATGTATTTTCAGGCTGCTTTCCAGAAGGACTTTCCTAATGAACAAATCCACCACCAGCGAGTGAATGCCACTCAGAATTTTCAATACACCAGTAACCAAAAAGGGGATGAAAAGAGGTAACATCAAGTGTGCCAGGAAATTTGCCAGGTGACTGAAATAAATCCTGTTGTCCCCTTAAAGCAGTTTCTCCTTCATCTCTAGTAAACAAACAACAACAACAAAAAGAACATTATTTGAGCTGTTGCTGCTGAAAATGAATTGTGCATTTCCTAATTCTCCCATAGCCAGATGCAGTTACATATTAGGCATGTGACTTCAGTTCTGTCCCCTGAGATGTGAGAAATCAATGCAGAAAATTTCCGTTGCACCTTTAAAAGTTCCCTTCCTTTTTGTGCTACCTGGAATGAGATCATGGTGGTAAGCATCTTGGACAATTAAAAATGAGATAATACATTGGGGACGGCAGAGTCACAAATAAGATGGGGTCTGGGTCCCTGGCATTGGAGAACCACCATACCAGCTTCAGACAGCTTGTGCCTTGTTTGTTACATGAGGGAGAAATAAAAACTTACCTTGTTTAAACCATTCATATTATAGGTCTCTGGAATAGCAGCTGAACCTATATACTGACCAATACTCAACACCTCTCCTTACTCCATCCTCACAACCAGCTTTTGGTGATCGTTACCTGTGTCATTTTAGAGATCAAGAAATGAGATCGCAGATATTAAGGAATTCACCCCCGGCTTACCCAACAAGGCAATCCACGTCAAACCTGGGCATATCTGATTGGAAAGCCCATGTTTTCTCACTGTTCTATTCCTGAAGAATTTATAGAGCTTTTCACATACCTAATTTTCAAATCTCTGCCTTACTGGCAATATAAGATTTTATACATGCTATAAATCACAGTAATCACATTGTTAAAGATGTAGAAATAGATTTATTTATTTATGCTTTTTCTCACCATGCTACCTTTCCTGGCTTAATTTTTTCTTATCACAAAACCTACTGAACATAATGGTTGTAAAAGCTATTTTCAGGTGATCTTAAGTTTTTAAAACATTTTTTTCTAGTGCAAATCCAATTTGATTTAATAAATTCCCAAATGGATAGTAACATTCACTATGTGCAAGACAGTGAGGAGTGAAAAAAAAAAAAAAATCAAGCCCAGTTCCTGTCTTCCAGTTGCTTATAGTCTTATGGGATTGATACATAATATTAAACCTAGATAGATGAGAGAATTATCATGAGAGCTGTGTGGAGTACTAGGAGATTTTTGAAGTAAAAAGGATCATCCCTTTTTTAGTTCAGAAAAGCTTTAGGAAATTGATGACATGTGAGATGAAACTGTAATTATGAGTAGGGTTTTTAGTGCAGAAGCCCAACCCACACAAGTTAAAGCAAAAATAGAAAAATGTGTTGACTGAGATAACTGAGAAGTCTAGGGGTATCCTTCCCCAGGCACAAATGGATCCAGAATATTTAATGATGCAATCAGAGAGCGTCTTTCCATCCCTTGGTTGTTTTGCCTTGTATTGGCTTTATTTTTAGGCAGTCTTATTCCTTATGACGGAAGGGATGGACACCAGATTTCCAGGCTTATCCCCTTACCAACCCAATCACTCCAGCAAAAAGAGAGAGAGGCACTTTTCTGCCAACTCCAGCAAAATGTGCAGATAGTGATCTGGTTGGTCAAATCTGGATCATCCACCCACTTCTGGAATACAAAAAAGGTTAGGCTCCACTGAACACATGGATTGTGCTTGGGCAGATGTGGTTCCCCCAAAGGAAAAAGAGGGTGCTATAAGCTGAAAGAGGAGAAACCGATATTGGGATGCCGAAAAGAACAGATGTCCCTTAGGAATTTCACAGTTTGAGGTAAGAATGGGGAAGAAGTTCCTGGTGGAAGGAACAGCCTGGATAAAGGCATGAGGCAAGGGAATGTGGGAATTCCAGTTTAGCAAGAAAACTGAGAAACATAAGAAATATAAAGCTGGAAATGCTATTGTAGAAAAGCTTGACTGCAAAGATAAAGTGTTTATCCACAGTTTTTAAGACAATGGGGAGAAAAAGAGGTGCCTAAAATATCATACATATTAAGTATAATGTGTCGTCAGGTGTAATTAAAAATCAATTAGTTTTGTGCATTTTCTTCAATGGTCTCATGTGGTTATATGCTTCATTTATAAGCATTTATTTTCAATTAAAATACATAAGCTTACTTGATCTACCACTGGGAAATTTTTATTACGTTTGTTGAATGCATCTGTCTCCCCTAGCTTATTAAATTTTCTCTTGCCTATAACTTTAGGGTTTGGCTAAACTGAAAAATACATATTAGTATGGGCAATAACAGAGGGAGGACTAGAGAATTCTCAGATAAATAGAAAGGATGCAGCTGAATCCTTAGACCTGATGGGTGGTTTACAAGCTCACCACTTTAAGGCACCCATTTATTCTTGAGTAAAAGTTGTTCTCGCAACCTTAGAACAGATATTGAAAAAAGAAATGTGTTTCATTGTAATAATGATTAAACTGTCCCTTTGGAGGGAATAATTTGCTGATAAAGGTGACTTCTCTCTCCTTTCCTCTCCTATTTTCAGTGTGTCTTCTCTAAAAAGAGAAGTGAGGAGGCTTCCAGGAAGATGGAGGATTAGAAAAGCAGAGGTATTACTTCACTCCCAGAAAAAAAAAATACCTAGAGGACAGCAGAGAGTAGTCTGGAGGCTACTCTAGGGCTCAGGACACCAAGGAAAGGCAGGGCACCACCCAGAAGAGAGAGGGGTGAAGGAAAGGAATCTCAAATGAAAAATCCTGTGAGTAAAGCTGCAGGAGCAGAAGCTGGCACCCATCCCCTCATCCTTAGAGCAAACAGCAGTCTGCAGACTGCAGTGGCTAAAAACTGAGGGGGTTGCAGGAGTCCTTTTTCCCTAAAAGGGGGAGAGGGAGGACCACAACCTACAGCAAATTCAGATTTTAGCCAGTTGCATTGGATGGATAGCACACTTCCAGACTGGGTGGGGCCATGACATTGTTTGCACTGAGAGCCAAGAGGGAACTAAAGATAATTTGTCTTCTCAAGCACCTTCCCTATTTCCCTGGGTTGGTTGCTGAGGAGGTAGTGAAAGGAAGGGTGCAGACAGCCAAGGGAGGAGACCAGCTTCTGAGAAAGTTTGTTTGTGAGGTTTGGACAGACCTAAGGACATTGCTTCTGGACCATCTGCCACAGAATTACACTGAATGCATTCTACCCTAGCACCTGGGATTTGAGCTGAGAAGTTTGCCAAAGAGCACCATCTGCTCTTTTTCTGGTAGACCAGAAAAGTGCATGAAAAGGGAAAAGTAATAAGAAATACATGAAAAAGGTAATCAGGTACCTTTCTTACCCCCTTCTCCAAGGACCTTGGAAACCTGGTTTGAGCAGTTAAACAGGACAATCCTAAGATTCTAGAACAAATTAAGAGTCATGGACAGTAGTAGCACACAGCTACTTAACTAAGTCCCTAGGCAAGAGAGAGAAACCGAACATCAGAATAAACTCAGCATTGTAATCAGAAGCCTAGATATCAGCAAAAAATTACAATCCATGCTAAGAAAAGGAAGATATTGCTTAGGCAAAGGAACAAATCAAAGCTCCAGGTGAGACACAGGACTTGAAACACTATACAAATTTCCTAAATCAAATCATGGAGTTTAAAGACAATATGGTTAAAGAAATAAAAGACATTAGGAAGATACTGGGTGAGCACAAAGAGAAATATGAAACATTGGATAGAAAAATAACATGGGAATAAAAGACACAAAAGTGAGTTTAAAAATGTAATAGAGGCATACAACAGCAGATTTGAAATCATGGAAGAAAGAATCAGCAATATAGAGGACAGAACAGCTGAAATTGAAAAGAGAGAAGAACAGAGAAAAGAATGGAAAAATTGAACAGAGGTTCAGGAGTTGAATAATTTCACAAAGTGCACCAACATACATGTTATGGGAATCACAGAAGGAGAACAGAAGGGAAAAGGGACAGAAAGAGTATTTGAGGAAATAATGGCCAAAAATTTCTCAGTTCTCATGAAAGACATGAATATACGTGTCCAGGAAGCAGGATTAATTAGAATTAATCCAAATAGACATACCCAAGGTACATAGTATGCAGAATGCTACATGAAGATAAAGAGAAAATTCTGAAAGCATGGGAGAAGTGGAACATCACATACAAGGGATGTCCAATAATACTTAGGGTGGATTTCTCTTTAGAAACCATGGAGGCAAGAAGGCAGTGGTATGATAGAATTAAGGTACTGAAAGAGAAAACTGCTAGCCAAGAATTCTTTATATGGCAAAATTGTCCTTCAAATATGACAGTGAGTATGAAATATTCACAGATAAACAGAAACTAAGAGAATTTGTCAGCAAGAATCCAGCTCTTCAGGAAACACTAAAGGGAGTTCTACAGCCAGAAAAGGAAAGAAAACAGAGAGAAGCTTGGAGGAGAGTGTAGATATGAAGACTGCCAGAAAGGGCAACCAAAAAGGTAAAAAGATGGATAAAAATAATATATGACATATGAAAACCAAAGGATAAAATGTCTGAAGTAATTAATGTCTTTTTAAAAAATACATTTTTCTCTCCTCCTCCCCCTCCCTCCCACCCTGCTGTTTTTACTGTCTGTGTCCATTCGCTGGGTGATCTTCTGTGTCTAGTTCTCTTTTTGTCTTCTCATTTTTCCCTTCTAGGACTCACCAGGATTTGATCCTGGGGACTTCTGATGTGGAGAGAGGTTCCCTGTCAATTGTGCCATCTCAGTTTCTGGTCTCTGTTGGGTTTCAATTTGACTCTCCCCTTCATCTCTCTTTTGTTGTGTCATCATCTTGCTGTGTGACTCACTTGCGTGGGCGCTGGCTCACTGCAGGGGCACTTGGCTTGCAGCGTGGGCACTTAGTTGGCCACACAGGCACTGGGCTCGCCATGCGGGCATGCCTTTACTAGGAGGCCCCAGGGATTGAACCCAGGTCCTCCCATATGGTAGGTGGAAGTCCAACCACTTGAGCCATATCTACTTCCCTAATTAATGTCTGTATAGTAATAATATTGAATGTTAACTAATTAAACTCCCTAATCAAAATATGTAGACTGACAGAATGGATAAGAAAACTGAGCCATCCATATGCAGGAGACTTACCTTAGACCCAGGATGCAAATAGACTGAAAGTAAAACGTTGCAAAAAGATGTTTCTTACAAATGGTAACAAAAATAGAGCAGGGGTACCTATACTGGTGTCAGACCAAACAGACTTTAAATGCAAAAAGTGATATGGGATGCAGAAGGCCATTATATATTAATAAAAGACACAATCCACCAGGAAGGAATAACAGTCATAAATATCCATGCATCTAACCAGGTGCCCCAAAATACATGAGGTGAACTCTGGTAAAACTGAAAGGAGAAGTAGATGTCTCTACAATAATAGTTGGAGACTTCAACACGCCACTCACATCAATAGATAGAACAACTAGACAGAAGATCAACAAGGAAACAGAGAACTTAATTATTTTTGATACATGAGCTGGATCTAACAGACTTATATAGAACATTGCACCTCCCCAAATCAGTGGGTTATACATTCTTCTTGAGTGCTCATGGATCTTTCTCCATGTTTCTTCACAACACAGATCTCAAAAAATTCAAGAAGATTGAAATTTTATAAAGCACCTTCTCTAATCATAATGGAATGAAGCTGAAAATCAATAATAGGTGGGAAAGGTGAAAATTTGCAAATACATGGAGGTTCAACAACACACTCCTAAACAATCAGTAAATCAAAGAAGAAATTGTGAGAGAAATAAGTAGGTATCTTGAGATGAATGAAAACAAGAACACAACTTATCAAAACTTACAGGATACAGCAAAGGCAGTGTTGAGAGGGAAATTTATAGCCCTAAATGCCTATATTAAAAAAGAAGAAAAAGCTTCAATCAAAGACCTAACTGAACAACTGGAGAAACTAGAAAAAGAACAGCAAACTAATCCCAAAGTAAGCAAAAAGAAAGAAATAATGATTAGAGCAGAAATAAATGAAATTAAGAACAAAAAAAATAGTAGAGAAAGTCAACAAAACCGAAATCTGATTCTTTGAGCATATCAATAAAATCAACAAACAAGACTAACAAAGAACCAAAGAGAGAAAATGCACATAAATAAAGTCAGGAATGAAAGGGGGGGGGGGGGCGTTACGACTAACCTCGCTGAAATAAAAAGGGTCATAAGAGTATATTATGAGACACTGTATGCCAACAAATTAGACAACCTAGATGAAATGGACAAATTTCTAGAAATGCACAATCTACACTGACTCTGAGAAATACAGGAACTCAACAAACTAATCCCAAGTAAAGAGATTGAATCCATCATCAAAAATCTTCAGACAAAGACAAGTTCAGGACCAGATAAATTCCAAGGTGAATTCTACTAAACATTTTGAGAAAAATTAATGCCAATCCTGTTTAAACTCTTCCAAAATACTGAAAAGAAGGGAAAATTACCCAACACATCTTTTGAGGCCAATGTCACCCTAATGGTCAAAGCCAGATAAACATAGTACAAGAAAAGAAAATTACAGACCAATCTCTCTAATGAACATACATGTAAAAATTCCCAATAAAATACTTGCAAATTGAATCCAATAGCATATTAAAAGAATTATACACCACAGTCAAGTGGGTTTTATTCCTGGTATACAAGGGTGGTTCAACATGGAAAATCAATTAATGTAATACACCACATTAACAAATTGGAGGAATAAAAAAACACATGATCATCTTGATTTGATGCAGAAAGGCATTTGACAAAATCCAGCATCCTTTCTTGTTAAAATAATTCAAATATAGGTATAGAAGGAAAGGTCCTCAGTGTGATAAAGGGCATATTTAAAAATCCCACAGCTAACATCATACTTCATGGGAAGAGGTTGATAGGGAAAAGGAACTCTAAGATCAGGAACAAGACAAGGATGCCCACTGTCACCACTGTTATTCAACACTGTGTAGAAGTTCTAGCTAGAGCAATTAGGCAAGAAGAAGAAATACAAGATACCCAAATTGGAAAAGGAGTAAAACTCTCATTATTTGCAGATTACATGATCCTATATTTAGAAAATCACAAAATACCTCTAACAGAGCTTTAGAGCTAATAAATGAGTTCAGCAAAGTGGAAGGATACACAAGCAACATGCAAAAATAAGTAATATTTCCATACACTAGTAATGAGGAAGCTGTGGAGGAAATCATGAAAAAAAATTCCATTTACAGTAATAACAAAAAGGCTCTAAAGGCTCTGTTTTCAGAGAATTACAAAACACTACTAAAAGAAATCAAAGAAGACCTAAACAAATGAACGGACATTCCATGTCCATGGATTGAAAGACTAAATATTGTGAAGATGTCAATTCTACCCAAATTGATTTATGGATTCAATGCAATACCAATCATAATTCCATCTGCCTACTTTACAGAATAGCAAAGTCAATTACCAAATTTATTTAGAAGGGAAAAGGGTCCCAAATAGCCAAGGACATCCTTAAAAAGAAGAGCAAAATCAGAGACTCACGGTTCCTGAACTTGAAGTGTATTATAAGCTGCACTGGTCAAAACAGCGTGGTACTGACATAAAGATAGACACATGGATCAATGGAATTGAACTGAGAGTTCAGAAACAGGCCCTCACATCTACAGTCAACTGATTTTTAATAAGCCTATCAAGTCTACTTTTTTGGGACAAAACTATCTCTTCAACAAATGGTGTTGGGAGAACTAGGTATCCTTGACCTAAAGAATGAAAGAGGGTCCTGTGTCATTCTTTATACAAGAATGAACTCAAAATGAATCAAAGACCTAAATATAAAAGCCGGGACTGTAAAACTCCTAGAAGATAATATACAGAAACATATACATGACCTTGTAGTAGGTAGGGGGTCTCTTAACACTTACACCCAAAGCATGAGCAAGAAAAAAGAGATAAATGGGACCTCCTCAAAATTAAACACTTCTGTGCCTCAGGGAACTTTGTGAAGAGGGTAAAAAGGCAGCATATTCGTTAGGAGAAAATATTTGGAAATCACACAGCTGGCAGGGTTCTAATTTCCATGATATGTAATGAGATCCTACAACTCAACAGATAATCCAATTTAAAAAAGGGCAAAAGACATGAATAGGCATTTTTCTAAAGAAGAAATACAAATGGCAAACACACACTCACAAACACATGAAAAAATGTTCAACATTGCAGTCTATTATGGAAAAGCAAATCAAAGCTACAATGTGGTATCACTTTACAACTACTAGAATGGCCACTATTAAAATAAATCCAGGGAAGCGAATTTGGCTCAATTGATAGAGCATCCATCTACCATATGGAGGGCCCAGGGTTCAAACCCAGAGCCTTCTGACCTGTTTGGTGAGCTGACCAACACGCGGTAGTGATATGTGCCAGGAGTGCTGTGCCATGCAGGGGTGTCCCCCGTGTAGGGGAACCCCACGTGCAAGGAGTGAGCCCCACCAGGAGAGTTGCTCTATGTGAAAAAGGTGCAGTCTGCCCAGGAATGGCACTGCACAAATGGAGAGCTGATGCAGCAAGAAGATGCAACAAAAAGAGACCTGTGTCTTCCTGGTGCCACTGACAAGAATGTGAGTGGACTTAGAAGAACACACAGTTAATGGACACAGAGAGCAGACAATGGAGGAGGGGCAGGAGGAAGGGGAGAGAAACAAATAAAATAATAAATCTTTAAAAATAAAAAAATAAATCCAGAAAACGACAAGCATGGGAGAGGATGTGGAGAGATAGGAGTGCTTATTCACTGTTGGTGGGAATATAGAATGGTACAGCCACTGTGGAAATATGTTTGGTGGTTCTGTAGTATAGCAGCTTGATATTGCTTATGAATTCCAAAATTAGACATTGCATTATGTTTGTAAACTGGTTTGTTCCTCTGAGTGTATTAGATTATGTTGGATTCAGAGGTTTCACTTTTAGTTGATTAAATAATGATTAAGGCTTTGATTGGACCACTTCAGTAGGATGTTGAGTCCCCACCCCCTTGGTGGATGGGAACACACAGAGAAGCTGCACCACAGAGAAGGCGGGTGAGAGTTTTGATTCTGGAACCCGGAAAATAAATACGCAGAGAAGCAGATACGTGAGGAAGGAGAGGAGGCTCCGTTAGCAGAGGCTCCGGGAAGTGAGACAAGCTGTTCACCTGAGAGTCTACAGCTGGCCTTGTGGAGAGAGCAGAGCAGCTGACCCTGAAGAGAAATGAGCCCTGGAAAGAGAGGAACCCAGGAAGCCTGAACCCTTGCAGATGTTGGCAGCCATCTTGCTCCAGTTCGTGTCAACAGACATTTGGTGAGGGGAGTAACTTTTGCTTTATGGCCCTGTAACTGTAAGCTTCTACCCCAAATAAATACCCTTTATAAAAGCCAACAGATTTCCGGTATTTTGCCTCAGCAGCCCTTTGGCTGACTAATACACTAATGAAGTTAGATATAAATCTACTGTGTGACCCGGCAATACTGCTAATATGTATATACCCAGAAGAGCAGTGACATGAACAAACATCTGCACACTGATGTTCTTAGTAACATTATTCACAATTGCCAAAAGATGGAAACAACCCAGGTGTCCATCAACTGAGGAATGGATAAACAGATTTATACATGGTGGGATATTATTCAGCTGTAAGAACCCTAAAATGGCTTTGGTGTGGTTTAAATGAGATAAAAACAAACAAACGAATATAAAGCAATTCGTACAGTATCACAGCATGATCCACTCACCTAGATTGCCCAGTGCTGTCCCCGTTTTAGCACTAAAAGTCTGCATGGTTAGTCATACAAGTGTCAAGAACTCAGGAAACTCTTTCAGGAAACACTGTCATTATTTCAGAGGAGAAAAGTGAAAATTAAGATACTTAACATGGTGTAAGGACCACAGTCATTATTTTTTAAAAATCCTTTATGATTTATATATATATATATATAAATCCTTTATGAATTAAACCTGCTATGATTCATACTTCCAAATTTGAATCTTGGACTGTTTCTGTGATGCCTCTATTCATGCTCTCAGTCAGTTCTTCATTCATTGAATGAATCCCTGCCTTCACAGAATTTGGAGTTTACGTGGAGCATAGTACATAAAGTGTACATGACGCAGACATTAGAAAAGGACTAGCTAATGAATCATACTTGTTGCCATTGTGCTAAATGAATATTAGGGACCCATACTGTCAGTGCATTTGCTTGTGAGTCTTTTTTTCTAGGGATGTCTCTCCATCCAGCCACTCTCAATTGTTTTCACTTGTCACTATGTTTTCTTCCAAAGTGGGCACGTTGGGATTTATCGCACAGCTTTTGGCCATGGAGGAGGAAAAGTTAAGGAGCCTGCAGGGTCCTCATTTGGTGTGGTCCGAGCAGTTCCTTGTTTTATAATTTAATGCAATGAGCAGACCAAAATTGAAGGACTCCCCGGTCTCCCTCTTCTCTGATGTCCTGACTGATCCACCCTGGCTGATCCATAGCAGGAAGTTCCTACTATGGGTCTGGGATCCACGCAGGTGAACCTGGTCTGCATTTGCCTGTCCGTGGGAACAAAACATGAAAAGACCTGGGAGTCTTATATTTCAACCCATGTGATCACAGTCCACAAGAAAGGGGGAAATCGGCTTTCCAAATGTGTTCCCATTATAGTATTTTATTTTCATTTCAGTAGAGCCAGGAAATTCAGAATCAGTCACCTAGCCCAAAATATAATTATCATTAGCTATTGTAATTACTATAACATATCATAGGGAAAGTGGATATTTCATCTGGGAGCAAGGACAGTCACTGGGGGACTGATTTTCTTCAGCAATACCATGTTAATCAACTAGAGAGCCCTGTGCTGGGTTAAAATGCAACTCTTCACCCCCACTGCCATGGCAAACTGGAAAGGGAAGGCCACCTCTCGCAAAACAGGATTAGATTTCACCAAAAGATATGGAAGGGGATACAAAATCTCTGACCATGTCTCCTGCAAAAATAAAAGAACAAAAGAGCCAGTGGCTGTTTCTTCAAAGAAGAGCCTTCCCTGGACTGTTTGCACTAAAAATCCACTTCTTTCTTATATTTAAGCTTAGGTGTCTAGTGGTTAACCAAACCTTTACCTAGTTAGGTGTTTTATTTATTTATTTTTATTTAGAAAACATTTCAGGAAGAAGTGTTGAGTGTTTTGGATTTAGAAGGAAATGCTATCATCAGGACTCTAGATGAAAATATGGTTTCTTTTTGGGTTGAGGCCCAGTTGGGAATTGGGACAGGCAATTAGGGGATTGTCTAAGAACAGTGGATTGGTGGCATCAAATACATTGAGATTGGCCTGAGGGCATGGCCTCAGGGGCGTGCCTGCAGCAGCACTCTTTTTGTTGTTGCTGTTGCTGTTTTTAGGTGCCTGGGCTAGGGATTGAACCCCAGACCTCACACTTGGGAGGCCAGGGCTCAACCACTGAGCCACAATGGCTCCTCAGCAGGACTTTTCATGAGCATTTTCTTTTTTTTTTCTTCTTTCTTTCTTTCTTTTTGCAATTGCAATCAGTCTGTAGCTATTTCTTAAAGGAATTTAGTGCAAAAGTTGTGCCCCTTGATACTATGAAATCTTGCTCAAGCCTTGAAAACATGCCCAATGCAGATGTGATCTGAGACTTCAAATGTAGAAAATAACCTCAAAAAAATTTTTTTGGGTGGTGATATGGGGTGAGGGAGTATAGGAAGATGTCACATCTGTTTTGTTTTTCTTCTTTTTTCTCTTTCCTTCTTTCCTTTTTCTGAAAAGACATCCTAGCAGGAGAGGATAACAGAGGTCTTATAATTGCTAATCTTGTTAAGTCAAATGCCTGTTTCCACCAAAGGATGTTGTCGGTGGGGGATGATGGCTCTTTGGGTGAGGAGAGGAGCAGAGGCTTGCTTTCCTTCTCTCTCTCCACTGTACTTTTTAAGCTGACTTTTAAAAGCAGAATAAATATGAAACTCAGAGAATTTAGTTGTTATCTTTGTGGGGGTAGGGAGGGGGAAAGTATTTCCGTCACATTCATTAATTTGAACACATTCTGATAAGCTTAAAATTCTGAATTAGGCATGGCCTGTAGGATGATTTTGAAATGAAAGAATATTACTATATTTTAAGAAGTTTGATTTATTTGTATGGCCTAACTTAGATTATTGTAAAAACAAACAAACAAACTTAAAAAGACAGTGTAAGCCTTTTTTTATTCTGGATCTGTGTAATTTACTTAAACTCTCCAGGCTCAACCCTAGAATGCTTCAAATAAATGTGATACAGTCATAGATGGAATGTAATGCAGCTATATAGAAGGAATGTAACAACACTATATCAAAAAGCAGTTTTAGTGTTAACTGAAAAAATAATTTTGAATCATTGTATGGATATTATTACTGCAATTATACATAATTGTATGTAGAGTATTATCAGATAATTGTATGGACAGTATCATTACAACCATGGTTTAAAAAATGCCTAACCATAGAAAAATAACTACGGAAATATAGTAAATTATGATTACATACTTGGGGAGCAGAACTAAGATTTCCCATCCCCCCAACTCGTTTTCATCTTTGGCCTATATTAATAAGCATGTATTACTTTTATGATTAAAGGAAATTCTCTATGGCCAATGTGAAAAGATGTATGAGTTCATTTTACATTAATGATTAAATGAGCTAATCAGCAGATGTAAAAACCTGGCCTAGTGCTGTCTCTAGAGTGCCAGTTCAGTCAAGGATTGGTTCCTTTCTGTATACATGACTCAGACTAGCTCCCAACTATAAATCAGAACTCAGGTGGCCCAGGGATAGTTAATGACACTCAGTTGCAACTACCAAAGCCAGGAAACCAAAAGTCAAAACAATTTAAAAAGTTGGGGAGGAGGTAGGAGGAAAGGGAATTGTAGGTCTTAAAATTGGTAGAATTGTAACTTTTCAGTAAATTAGTGTTTTCTATTCCTTGATGGTAGACTCGCTTATCAATTACATAATTTTGTGGAATTGCAAATGTTTTGGATGTCCTCCTTCCTTTAATGCTTTTCTCCAGAAAGAAGGGTGGAAAAGTTAAAGCATTATACTACCTTAGAAACTTCATTTTAAATGTTCTATTGACCTATTATATTTTTATGTGAAATATTGTTTTTGGAACCATTAAGATGATCAGGAGTGTCTCTTTCTTGTGCTAGATTACACAAGACATTGGGGGAGCATATCTAGGTCCTATGAAATTGTTCAGCACATGTGGCTAATTTAAAAGTAGAGGGGGTAAAGCAGTTGTGACTCAACCAACTGGGCTCCCGTCTACCATATGGGAGGCCCTGGGTTTGCTTCCCAGGGCCTCCTTGTGAAGGCAGGCTGGCCTGCGCCCGCAGAGAACTGACGACCCACGCCCGTGGAGAGCTGACAGCCCGCGCCCGCAAAGAGCCGGCGCAAGATGACACAACAAAGGGAGACAAGCACACACAGAAGAATGTGCAGCAAATGGACACAGAGAGCAGACAGTAAGCAAGCAAGAGGCAAGGGGGGGGGGGGAATAAATAAATAAACATAGGTAAATCTTAAAAAAAAAAGTAGAGGGATTGAATCTGGGACCAGCAGGCACAGAACTGTGCTTTTTTATCTTGCTACTCTGTTTCCTGACTCTCCTCCTTCCCTGGGGAAAAAATCCCTAAGCCACTTTTAGAACAACTAAGGAAGTTGTGTAATGAGGTGCAGGAAAGGCTCTTGGCTCTAAGGAAGGGATTTTCAGTATGGTCTAGCCAGCTACAGAATTAGGAGATTCTAGGAGATTTTCTACTGAAGGTACTAGGAGGCCTAGAACCCGCACCCCAACATAAAATGTACTGCTGCGTGTCATTTGAAAACTCCTTTGTCATCCCTGCAGCGGGATGAGCCCCTTCAGTCATGAGAGGAAGGATGCAGGCTTGTCAGCCCTGTTTCCTGCCTGCTCTAATTCTGCCAGTGTCTCTGTAGAATGGTGACAGAAAAAACTGGAGAAAATCTCCAAAAGTCTGCCCCGAGACATGTGAGCATCACAAATCATTTGTGTTCCTAGATTCTGAGCTGAGTGGTTCCTTCTCAGTTGAACAGAGTACTTTGTTTTCTACTTTAGTGTGAGTTGATCTGAAACTTTAGGCCCCGCCAAGTTACAAATACACCCTACTAGGAATTGGCCTTGTTAACAAATTCCTAACTGGAGTCCCCTTTCTACTGAGGTCTTGCTGAACCTTACAACTGAAGGAGGACTCACTGTAACAATATGAGCTTTCATAGACTCTGCTATTTAAGATTCTTTCTTTCAGACTAAATAAGCAAGACTGCGCCCAGACACCATCATGAATATCACAGACTGGCTTGCATATCATATAACGTACAACTGACTTGATCGACTCCTTCAGGCGTCCTGACTTCAGTTAGCTGCATCTGCTAATGCTGGAATTGTGTTTTGAAGGTACTGTATCATCTGGCCAGGAAAATGGAGAGCCAGATGGCTTTGAAAGAATATTTCATGGCAGAAGGCTCTCTTAGGATGTTTCCTTTCTAGGTTTCTAGAGATTGCGCTTATATTTCTTAAAATAGTGTCCCCTCTTTGGGACTATTTATCCAACCCAGAGGCAATAAAGAAGATATATAATTTCAGGATATTTTGTAACATAAAAACGATGAAAGAAATGATAAATATAAATTGCCCTTCAATTTTGAATATTTTTGATGGCAGGGTGCATAGATTGTTTTACCTTATTGACATACTGTTTTATTAGGCTAGGCATAATATTTATTGTTGGCTTTCAGCAGTGTGTTCCTGTGTTGAAGCAAAATTTTTGAAGACTAGAGTGACATTCTTAGCTCATACTTCAGAAATCTAAGTATGTATCAAGAGGATTCAAAGAATGAATGTTAATCTCTCCTGTAAGTAGAATTAGTAAAATAATATACAAAACATTCTTAAAACAATGCCTGGCACAATGTAACTGCTTAATAAATTTAGTTATCATTATGATTATGATTGAGCTCTAGTCTCAGGAAGTCAACTTCTTATCTGACAGGCATCTCACATTGACATATCCAAAGTTGAGTTATTTATTTCTTGTCTGTTGCAGTTAGGCTCCTGGCACAGTCCTCTCCATCTTAGCAAATGACACCCACCATTTGTTCAAGCCAGGAATCTGGGGAGTCATTTCTGATACTCCTTCTCCCTCGCCTCTATATATTCCTCCATCACTAAATTCTGTTCCTTTCATACTTAAAAAAAATATTTGGTTTTATCTACTTATCTCTAGTCCTATTGTCAAAACTCTAGCCGAGGGTTTTCAGCCTCTGCACTAGTGACCTATTAGGCCAGGTAATCCTTTGTTGTGGGAGGCTGTCCTGTGCATTGGAGAATGTTTAGCAGAATCCCTGGCCTCTACCCACTAGATGCCAGTAGGAAAACCACTGTAGTTGAGACAACCAAAAAATCTCTCCAGACATTGCCAAAACTTCCCTGTGGACAAAATATCCCTGGTTAAGAACTTGTGCTCTAGCCCAAGCAACCATTATCTCCTGCTTCAAATCCTAAAACAGCATCCTTCCAGGTTTCTCCTCAGGCATTTGTTTCCATTAAAGCCTTTCTTCAGAGAGCAACCAGAGTGTTGTACAACGCATGGATCTGATGGTTCACTGCCCTGCCCAAACCCTATGCAAGCTTCCCTTCGTGCCTAGAGACATCCCAAGCATGTCCATCTGCACTGAGTCCTGGTTCTCCCTCTGATCTAATCTTGTCCATCTCATCGTGTGATCTAGTCACCCAACTTCTCAAATATACCACCTCAGTGCCTTCACATACATTGTTCTTTGCCTGGAGTGCTCTGAAGCCCGCTTCCCTATTCATCCAATGAGGGGTCTTCTATTACTTTCTATCACAGGATCCCAGTTTTTTCCTGTCAACACCCTCAACACAATTTGCAGTTGCATACTTTTTTTACCTTATTTTTGTTATTTTTCTCATACTAGATCATCATTGCTTGAAGGCAGAAGGTCTGTTTTACTCCAGACTCTGTACCAGTACTGAACAGGGTGTCTTGTACATAATAGGGAATGAATGAGTGAATGAATGAATGAAATATAAAAGCAGTTTGATTGGGAATTGCTTTCCCCATTCTTCACACTAGGGGGTGCCAAATGAAACAATGCTGTACAGTATTGGAGAGGTTGGGATGTTCCATTCCCATGATGCCATTTAAACTTGGTAGCTCAGCAAATCCTTCATTTCACTTCATAATAGTAATCAAGTAGAAAGAGTTGTGCTAATTAAATAAACTATGCCTACAAAGTAGTTAGCACCACTGTGCCAGGCAACTGGACGTGCTCAATGAGTATTTATTATTTTAGCCTATTAAATAATCAGCCTTCCTGCCAAAATTGTTAGGGGAAGTAGCTTAAAGTGAAGAAGCGCTAGAACAGTGGTTCTTAACCTTCTTTGTTCTACGGCCCCCTTTGCCAATCAGGTGAAAACCATGGACCCCTTACTAAGTCCACACGGTACTGTGTATTATTTAATAAATACGTCACACCTGCACCAACATGTCCCCCACAAGAATAATGTTTTTTTGAATTTCAATACAAGCTCATGGACCCATGGTTAAGAAGCTCTGCTTTGAAAGGGTCCTTGTTAAAAAACCCTGCACTTTAGGCTTATGTTGCCTTTAAATAACTTCATTTACATTTCCCATGGTTTTCATTATTTGTATTGAGGCATATAGCTTCCAACCCTTACCAGAATGTGATTATGTCAAAACATGAAATGGCTAAGATTTGAAGAATATAGTGTTCGATAAAAAGAATAGCTTAGCTTCATTTTAAGTCAATCTTTGGGGTTCTAACTCCTAAATAAAAATGTTGTAGGATGAGATACTTATCTGGAAGTTCAGACTTGATTCCATTTAAATTTACTATTATAGGTTTTGAAAGCCCTAGTGCTGAATGAGGATTTTATGACACATTTCACTAAATTGGAATAGTTACAGGTTAAAGGTATCCTTTTGCCATAATAGGAGCCAAGTTTTGGACAACAGTGTCAAATGCCAAAATGTTGCTTTGATTCTTTTCAGCATATTTCTAACTGCATGCTATGCACAGCCTTTATTTAAGCCAGTATGCTGAAATTCTACCATCTTAGGGCATTAAAACCTTTTAAACAGAGAGGGTGAGTGGTAAAATAAAGAGTGTCTTAGAGATGTCTATTTCTCATGTATAGAATAATGGATAGTTTTAACTCTGCAAAAAAGTAAAATTGTAATGTTACTGTTCTCCTTTGAGATTTTCAGATTGACCTGTTTTCTTTGTTTTTCTATAATATTAGTATTTTTGTGCCCATTAGATCATCACAATGAAATGGAATGGTTATTCTTAAGTCCCAAGAAGGCATGTTGCCTCCTTCCCAAGTCCTCACCCA
Organism: Dasypus novemcinctus; assembly: GCF_030445035.2. Lineage (NCBI taxonomy): Eukaryota > Metazoa > Chordata > Mammalia > Cingulata > Dasypodidae > Dasypus > Dasypus novemcinctus. The sequence goes on from NC_080698.1 coordinate 25,845,243, forward strand.
AGGAGCCATTAAAATTGGAAGAAAAATATTTCAAAGTAAAATTCACTAAGAATAAAAAAGTTCCCAAATAATAAAAATATTTCTTGAAGTCAGTTCTGTGATAGAGCCAAAGAAAATCAACCAGGGACTAGTTTAGGATTTTATTCTCCCTGTCAGAGGGCCTCAGACTAGTTAGTTCAGTTGGTTACATTTGCAGCACCAGTGAAACCAAGATGTTATTTGAGCTGGGTCCCCATCTGGGCCTAATAACTTTGTGAAAACAATCATCTTGCAAGTACACGTTCTTGTTCACAGAGGGGCCTGCCCTAGGGATTATGGGAGAATATTTCAAGTTTGTCTGTAGCCGTGGAAACGCCATTCAAAGAGTTTTGCCCCACTCATTTATTTTTCAAGGTAATATATATACCAGCCTTTAGGATAGCATCACACAGTTAGAAGTGGGGTTTGGGTGGGAGTGAGAAAGAGAATCCCTGCACTTATCAAGATCATGCCTGTCAACATCCTCATCTTGGTTGTCTTCTGCTTCATCATCATCACTCTTTTATCACCATCATCGACTTCATTATCAACATCACAGCTAGGTACTGGGCTAAGAGCTTTACCTACATGATTTAGTTTACTCTTCCCAACCATTTCTTGAGGTAGGTATGATTGCCTTCATTTTATATTTAAGAAAACCGTGGCTCTGAGAGGCTACCCACCTCATGCAAGAACACCCAGTTAATAAATTTCAGAGGCAGGATTCAAACCCAGGTCTCTGTGACTTCCAAGTTCATGTTCTCAGCCCCTATGTGCTAACCTCAGAGCTGCCAGCCTCAGTTCTGTGATTACCTTGTGTCCAAATGTTGGGTTCTATTTTTCTAACAAAAACTTGAGTGTGGGAAAGTTTAAAACTCTTTTCAGGGCAAACTTTATAATGACCCAATTTCTTGCCACCTAGATTTACCTTGTTAGCCTACAACTGATGCTTATCTTTAAAAAAAGAAACACTATATTATTAGACATACTCTGTTCAATTCCCCTTGAGAGTACATAGTGCTCAGTATATACATCTGACATCCAGTAATGCTGTGGAGACAAATCCTGCTTTTCTATAAGGAAAACCAAGAAGGACAACCTTTGGAATTTTCTAAGAGTATGCTCCTTTATATTTACATATAAAAAGGAGGGGGGGAGTGAGATTCAGTGGCTCCATTTCAGATAAACTGTGAAGACGTGTGCTTAATAATAATTGTAGCTAACATCAGCGAGCATTTATTCATTCTCTTAACAGAATGTCAATCAGTTATTTAAATATTTTATACACACGTATATAGGCATAGCAATTTTGGGAGTTTACTATCGTTTAATATTTTATACAGCGGTGTGAGGATCCTGAGTGTGGGAATGATATTTTATCCTTGTAGCCCCTACAGTCCTTTGTATGTAAGTGCTTAACAGATAATATTGACCTATAACTGTAGCAATAGACTTAATAGATTCTAGTTTTTGAGCTTTACAGATGATGTCTCTTAATGATTGCTGCATCCTCAGCACCCAGCACAGGACTAAAACTTCTTGATACCCACTTTGTAACCACTCACTGGATCCTTGCACTGCTGGACACCTAGCATGTTCTCAAATATGCCATAGAAAGTGTACAGTGGTCTTTTGCTGAAAGAATGAGATTTGACCTGACTTGACTACTTGTTGCTTAATTCCGTAGTAATGGATTTGCACTGATCCGTCCACACAACAGTTCCATTCTGTAACTTGAAATGGGGCTGCCCAAGGAATGGCGTCAATCATAGCAATAACATCTTAGAGCTTGAATAAAGGGAACTGACTCCTACACAGATCAAAACCATGACCTTCTCCTCTTTAGTTATTGCTAGTGTAATACAGAAAAGCAGTTTCACATAACAGAAGAATAAGTTTAGGACAAGTGGATACCATCTGGTCAGAAACTGTGTATTAAAATGTTGGATGCATCCCACACTTGCTTCCTAGCACCCCATTATGTTAGGTGGTCTTAAAGTGAGGTCTGGGCTGCCAGGTGGCATGTAAGGCCACTTTTTGAGGAAAGGTTTTTTTGTTGTTGTTGTTAAGGAGCAAGTCTAGAAAACTCATGGGCTGGACTGAAATAGAAAAGTCCTTTTCTATGACGCATGAAGGAAGAAATTTCAGTATATAATGACTTTGAGTGGCAAAGTTGGTAATAAAAGGAGTTCGGCAACAAGCTTATTACATTTAGGAATGTCATTATGCAGCCTGGAATAGTGAACGAACGCAAGACCTGCTGTTAGAAGACCTGTTTTGCTAGTCCCTTTGTTGACCTTGAACAAGTGGCAGCCTTTCTGTGGCTCAGTTTCTCCATCTGTAAATGAGGGATAAATCTCATGGCCTAGCACCGTGTGGTCCTAAGAGCCGTTTGGCCAAATGCACGGAGAGTCTCAAGTGTAATGACATCATCTCCAAATGAAGTTTTGTATGATGATCCTTATGGAAAGAAGTTAATTATATTACTTTGAATTTGTGTTTCATTACTGCACCCACACTATAAATTAACATATGGTTTTATGTAAATCCTAAAATTATCTTGAATTAGGAAAAGTATAATGCATTGCATTTTCCTTCTTCTGTTAAAAGCATTAATCTTGTTAATGTAAATGTTTAAGAACTAGCATGATTTTTGGACCAGGGCAGCTCTATAATGCCTTAACTGATCTAGAAGAGTACAATGGGAAGACCGGGTAGGGGGTCTCCCTTTGAACTTGCATTTGCAAAGAAGTCTACCACTTTTTACTTATATTGTTATGTATTTGGAGGGGCTTTGGGTAGATTGATGAAAGTCAAAAGACAGTTTTTAAAGCTGTCTTTTGATCTCTTCCCTGTCTCTGGCCACCTTTTTGCTCCTGTGCCAGTGTGTAATCCAGATTGGGTATTTCTTCATTTTTAAAAGATCAGGATCCTCAAAAAAGGGAAATGGCTGGGGTCCTTTTTGACTTTTAAGATGCTCTGTTGAAATCCTTTGGTGATTGAATATGATTAAGATGTGGTTCCTCTTGGAAATGCTTCGTGATCCAGAGAGGGCATTATCAATGTAACAGATCATGATTTTGATTTCTTATTTTCATCAATTATTTGCCCAGTGTAAACCAGTCAATGTAAATAACTTAAAACCATGGTGCCAGTTTAGACTTTTAGATAAAATGGAAATGGAGGTTTCCTTTCTTTCCTCTCCCTCCCCTGCCCCTTTCCACCTTCCTTCCCTTCTACAAATATTTTTTGGGCTCTCACTTATTTGCTGCCACTCTTCAAAGATCTGGGAAGTGGGAAGAGAACAAAGTTCCAGTGCTAGTGGATCTTACATTCTAGGGGGTGAGTGGCCAGCAAACAGGAAAACAAATAATGTCAGGTAGAGATAAACACTGTGGAGAAAAATACCCAGGAAATATCCCATAGAGGGTATGGGGATGGGTAGGTGCTTTTCCACAAGGGCACAAAGGAAGCCTCCCTGAAAAAGGGCCATTGGAGTAGAGATCTGAAAGAAGCGAGGGAGTGAGTCATGCAGATATCTGAAGGAAGCTGTTGGAAGTGCAAAGACCCAGACGTGGGAATGTGCTTGGCAGGTTCGTGAGAAATCTAGTTGGCTCTGGTGGCAAAAGAGGAGTGAGAAAGAGACAGAGTGGAGAAAAATATGAATGGAGATATAGCCAGAGGGCAGATTAGCTAGGGACTTGGAGATCATTTTACAGGGAAGTAACTGAGAGCTAGGGAAAATAAATGACTTAGCTTGTATTAGTTAGCCAAAGGGGTGCTGATTCAAAGTACCAGAATTCTGCTGGGTTTCATAAAGAGTATTTTTTTGGGGTAGAAGCTTACAGTTACCAGGTCATAAAGCGTAAGTTACTTCCCTCACCAAAGTCTGTTGCCATGTGTTGGAGCAAGATGGCTGTTGAGTCTGCAGAAGCCTTCCTTTCCCTCTTCAGGCTCCGTGGTCCCAGACTCTTCCAATATCAGCTGTAGGCTGGAATAAGCCTTGTCTCTCTCCTGGGGCTTGTTTCTCTCCGGGCTCAGCTGCTTTGTTCTTGCCACAAGACCAGCTGTAAACGTTCAGGTGAATAGTTTGCCTCTCTTCCTGGGGCCTCTGCTGTGTCTAATGGAGCCTTCTTTCTTTCTTCACATGTCTGCTTCTCTGTGTGCTTACTTCCTAGGCTCCAGGATCAAAACTCCAACTAACTCTTCTGCCATGTCATTTTCTCTGTGAGTCTCCACCCCCTTGGTGCATCCTACTGATATGGCCAATCAAAGCCTTAATCATAATTTAATCAAGTAAGAGTGAAACCTCTGAATCCAATATAATCTAATATGCCCAGAGGAACCAACCAGTTTACAAACATAATCCAATACCTATTTTTGGAATTCATAAACAATATCAAACTGCTACATAGCCCAATCTCAAGACACTTCTTCACTCTGGAAGCTACTGAAGATCATTAAGAACCTTTCTGCTCTATTTCACTGGAATTTCTCTCAACTGCAGAGCCATATTACAAACCTGGCTGAATCCTCTTTTGACTTATCCTGCTGGAATCCAAAGTCTAAGATGTTAATTATGCTGTATGTTAAAGATATTTAATTACCTCTCACCTTAAATTCATGATTATATATGTATGCTTTGAAAAGGTGCAAAAAGGGGACTGAAATGAAGAACATTCTCTTGTAATTCAGAGAATGTATGTTATATAGTCATTTTGGAATGGTTTTTAAATCTAAGCACAGTTTGATAAGGGTTGTAATATGCACAATTAAGCAAGGCTAAATTCTGTATCTGACTGTATTTTAAAAGCTACGCATTAGATGCATGAAATTATAATACTTTCCATCAAATCTTTTTTCATTTTGCAAAGCAGATCCCTAGCTAGCAGCCTTCTGGTTTTCAGGTATGCTGCATCTTTGCACTACTTGTTCTTTTGTTTTTGAACCCGTTGTTTTTTCAGATTATTATTTAGCATTGATTTCTACTCATGGACATTGGATTTTTTCCCCAGGGTTTTAAACATGCTTCATCTTCTAGCCACACAAATCAAATTCCAATCTTAAATGGGGCAAAGCTAGAATATAGTTACTTTAACTGGAAATTGCTCTGTGGTTGTAGTTAGTTAGAAATGCTTCCCCATCTGTGGATGGAGATAATTCCACTTGGCCCACCTCTCCCAATTGCTGTTTGATGAACTGAAAGAGAGAGTTTTAGAAGTAAAAGGGCCTAAACCAATGCCAGGCATAGTTATTCCTGATCTGCATTTGACGCACCAAGGCCCCAGTTCCAGAAAGCTCTTTCTGGCTGACTGAAGTGCTGGGACCATGGTGTGCAAATATTGCAGCTAGCTTGCCTCTCTGTCTCTCACTGCTGCACCGCTGCCAGGGCGATCTTGAGCAAACAAATCTTGATCCTGCCTCTTCTATTTTGAAGTCTCTTCATTGACTCTCCAGTGCCTAAAGGACAAAATCCAAGCTCCTTAGTGTGAGCGAAGAGGCTCTCTACTATTTCCTGCCTCTGTCGCGCCACTGTGTGCTCCAGCTATGTCTAATGGATGCAGTTCTACGTTTTGGCTTCCAATTTCCATCCTTCTACCAACTCCCAAACTATCTGTGCAATTAGACAGAGTAACTGGTGTTGAATAATGTCTTTGTTGGTAGTGATGCTATTTTCTCAAGTGGACATTTTAAAAAATTACTGTTATATGACTTTTGGATGTATTGTACAGCATACTTTCTCAGGACCAGCAGATTTCTTAACTTAGGTCTTCTTAGGTTATTGCTAAACTTTATTTGGATGTCTTCAGCACTCATCAGTCGAGTGGAGGGGAGAATTGCTCAGTGGTGTGTGAGGAGCCCAGTTTCTTAAGATGAAGTGTTTCCTCTGGGTAACTTTTTAAAGTACGATATGGGCATATCATAAATGGATGACTGGAGTCCCTTAAAATAATTTCTATTAAAAAATAGAATTCAGTAAATGTAGCTGTACTGTAGTCAATGAATCAAAGTGTTTTTATTTTTTAAAGATTTATTTATTTCTCCCCCCCCCCATTGTCTGCTTTCTGTGTCCACTTGCTGTATGTTCTTGTGTGTCTGCTTGCACCCTTGGTGGCACTGGGAAACTGTGTCTCTTTTTTGTTGTGTCATCTTGCTGCATCAGCTCTCCATGTGTGGCACCACTCCTGGGCAGGCTGCGCTTTTTTCACGTGGGACGGCTCTCCTTGCAGGGCAAACTCCTTGCGCGTGGGGCATCCCCACGCGGGGCACCCTGTGTGGCATGACGCTCCTTGCATGCGGGAGCTGTGCGGGTGGGCTGGCTCACCACACGGTTCAGGAGGCCCTGGGTATCAAACCCTGCACCCTCCCATACGGTAGGCAGATGCTCTATCAGTTGAGCCACGTCTGCTTCCCTGAAGTGTTTCAATCACATGTGTAACACGCCAGGTTGTATAACCATTTATATTTAACTTCTGCACATTAGGGTTTCTAAATCCATTTCTTCCTATCCTGCCCTTCGTCACTGGGTGTATTTTACACTTCTTTCTATTAAACTGTTCCCTAGTGGTGATGAACCAAGGAAATGACTTATCACTCTACTGATTTCTCAGCACTTTCTGGCTTCTTAATAACTTTCCTGGCAAGGAATAAACCTAGGACTGAAGTCTGCAAATCTTCTCTGCCAGTTAAGTCATTCCCAAAATATGGTCTTCAGCCTGGATAAAAACACCAGGCTCCTCATTCGCATAGGGTTGGGTTTGGATCCCCGGGTGTCATTTACCAGTATATGACCTTGAGCATATACTCCATTGAGCTTTGGTCATCTCGTCTATAAAATGGGCACAGTAAGAGCACTCACCCTCCTTGTATCAAATACAAGTCAGGCAGATGAGTTTCAAATAAAATGCAGGTAAATATAGGTAATGCATATGGCATTAATGCATAGTTAACACTAATCTGCTATCATTATTATTTGTCATTGTCATTAACACAGGGTTTGGGGAAATTTCAGGTGTTGGTAGCTGCAAGTCTACTCCTTCCTCTCCTACTTAAAGAAATGATTTAAGGCACAAGTAAATGAAAGTGTGTTGGGTCTGTGGATAACCTTGTTTGTGGCCCAATTTTTAAAAACTTTTTATTGCAGTAACATATATACAACTCAAAGCTTCCTGTTTTAACTGCTTTGAAGTGTACAATTTAGTAGTATTAATTACATCCACGATATTGTCCTATTATCACCAATATCCATTACCCCAGCTATTTACCACCTCAAACAAAAACTCTGTACCCATTTAGCAATAGCACTTTCTTCTTCCCCACCCACCCTGACCATTGGTAATCTGTAATCTATGATCTGTCCCTATGAAGTTCGCTTCTTCTAGGTATTTAATGTGAGCAAAATATAAATATTTGTCTGGCTTCTTTCACTCAACATGCTGTCTTTGAGGTTTATCCAAGTTGTAGCATGCATCAGAACTCCATTCCTTTTGTATGGCTATATAATATCCCATTGTCTGTATGTTCCCCTTTTTATTTATCCGCTCATCTGTTGATGAATACTTGGGTTGCTTCACTTTTTTGGCAATTATGAATAATGCAGCTATAAACATTGCTGTACAAATATCTGTTCCAGTCTCTGCTTTCAATTTTTTTGGTATATACCAAGGAGTGGGATTTCTGGGTCATGAGAGAATTCCATTTTGAACTTTATGAGGAACTGCCAAACTAATTTCCATTTTACATTCCCACAAGCAATGTATAAGGGTTCCTGTTTCTTTGCATAGTTGCCAACACTTACTGTCTTCTGTTTTTAAAGAATAACAGCTTTCCTAGTGGGTGTGAAATGGTATCTCATTGTGGTTTTCATTTGCATTTCCCTGATGGCTAAAGATGTTGAGCATTTTTCATAGGCTTATTGGTCTGGCCTAATTTTAATGGATACTTTTTTTTTTTTTAAGATTTATTTCTTCCCCCCTTTCCCCCATTGTTTGCTCTGTGTCCATTCACTGTGTGGTCTTCTGTGTCTGCTTGTATTCTCACCAGCCGGCCCCGGGAACCAATCCTGGGATCTTCCAGAGTGGGAGAGAGGTGATCGTTCTCTTGCACCTCTCAGCTCCCTGTTCTGCTATGTCTCTTATTGTCTCTCCTGTGTGTCTCTTTGTTGCATCATCTTGCTGTGCCAGCTCTCCACGCTGGCTGGCACTCCTGTGTGGGGCCGCATTCCCGTGTGGGCTGGCACTCCATGTGAGCCAGCTTGCTGCGTGGGCTAGCCTGCCCTCACCAGGAGGCCCTGGGCATTGAACCCTGGACCTCCTATGTGGTAGATGGGAGCCCAACTACTTGAGCCACATCCATTTCCCTTAATGGATGCTTTAATGTATATTGATACCTTGACTGGAAATTAGTAACAAACTTCTTTTATTACACCTCGTACCACTGATTGGGACCACCAATGATACCATGTTCCTACAGGCGTGAGACTGGTCTGAAACACCGTGTCCTCCTGCAGTCACCTTGATTGCTATCAAGTACCTTGTGTGCTTCTGAGTGGCTGCCTCATACCTGTGTCACAATTGACAGTTCAAGTTCTAGGCATGGGAAATACTGATCTCCAATAATAATTTAAAAATAGTCCTATATTAATAGGAGCAGCTACTTTCTACTGAGTGCTTACTGTGTACTAGTCTTTGTGCTGCATTTTGTGTGAATTTTCTCATTGAACCCCAGAGAAGTCTTAGGATGTGGGTTCTTGTACTGTTTTACAGTTGGGGAAACTGAGGCGGGGCAAGACGAAGCAAACTGTCTGTGGTCAGTCACTCCTAGGACATACCAAAGCCAATATTCAAACCCAGGCACGCTAACCCCATAGTCCATGCCTAGCCAATAAGGCTATATTTACTTTCCCATTCTTTTCCTTCAGATTTTCCTTTTCTTACAAGTTAAAGAACATCAAGAGATGCTCTAATGCTAGGAACTCGCATTTCTTGAGCAACTATGTGCCAAAACTGCTTTTAAGTGTTTTATCTCCTTTTGCACACCTGAAAGCCCTAGGAGGTAACAGAAAAGGAAAGAGAGGCTCTGAGAGGTTGTGAAACCTGTCTGAGGTCACAGAGGCCCTTGGAGGTCTTTGGCTCTACACCCCAAGTACCTTCTGTTTGCCACCACACATATTCCCTGAGCACTCAGTAATCACCAGGCCTGGAACGGGATGTATTGCCAAAACTCGATGCTCTGTGACTAGACAGCACATGGACACAAGCCACCCTTAACCCTGTTGCCTCGACAGACACTAGCATAAAGATATTTAGCATAGATGTTTAACATAAAGATATTTAGCATAAAGACACTAGCATAAAGCCAGAGTCAATGCTTATAAACCACGGCATCTCTGTGTCTCCAAGTGCTTCATGGATCTCTAGATGGTTTTCTGATAGGAAATGTCCCCGACACTGACATCCTATTGCATGACAAGAAGACAACAGTGGTAAGAAGGGGTTTTCCCATTGTGACTCCAAGATGCTGTTGAGATTTCTCCAGGTTCTAAAATAGCCACTTCCATCCAAAGTCCTCCAGGGTAATTATAGCTTTGCCACTATTCTTGGCCTGGCTGCAGCTCTGAGCTCTGCTCTCGTCACCTCACACTGCCTCCCCTCGGGTCTGTTGCAGCCCTTTTGTTTGGAGCTGGGGGCCCACTGGGCATTCCAGAGGATTTTCCGCAGTCCAGTTCTCCCTGCCCCTCACCCCCAAACATCCCTCGAGTGGCCCAAGGCAGGTCATGGGAGAGGAGAATCAGGAGTCAGCTTTGAAAGGGCACGGAAGGAACTAGAGCAAAGGGACGTGCTCGTGAGGCGGAAGTGTGCTTTTAATTTTTTCCCCAGGTTTGGGTGTGTATTTATAGGCTGTTGGAAGGCGTACAGAGATTTGCGTAGACAGACTTCTCTCCTAAAGAAGAAAAGAAAAACACCCTTTTCCCCCATTTCTTTTTAAGGCCACAGTTGAAGTCATGCTCACTTTCCACTGTGAGGCAAGTGCACAATGATGTTTTTCTAATTGTCTGGAGTCGGGTCTGCCTCACTTCCTTGACTGCATTCCCCCTTCCTGTCAGCGCCAGGATCCTGGGCTCAGGCACGCAGCCGACTCCAGCCCAGCGTGCCAGCTCAGAAGCCAGGAGCCCGCTGTTCCCCGGACGGGGATCTGCCTGGCGGGGCTCAGGATCCTGAATGGGCCGAGTGGGCGGCCTGCCGCACTGCATCCTCCATCTCCATGACAGTGGCATCGTAGGTCTTAACTCGTGTCCTGGGTCGTGACTGGGGGCTTGGCCAGTCACCAGAGCCCAGTGCAGAGAGGAGGCCTGGCCAGCCAAGGTGCCTCACCCCCACCAAACAAGTCCTCACTACCTCCTCCCGTGATAGGAGTGCTCTCATTCGCCGCCTTTTACAGATAAGGAAACCAAGGTTCAGGGAGAGAAGGAACTTGTCTAAGGTTACCGTTCGTATTCTACCTTGAAGCAGCCCGTCACAGAGAGTGAAAGTAGTTTATTTGGAGTGTTCAGGAAATACCAGTAGGGTCATGGGAAAGCCAGACCCAGATGGATGGCTGCTAATAAAGGGTGTAATATCAAGCCAGCTACCACCGTGGGACACTGGAGTGTCACCCTGCAGGGGAAGTCTGGAAAACCAAATGCCTCAGAGTTATCCCTTCCAGAGGGTGAGGAACTGGAGAATTTTAACACCCACTTCTGTCGGTTATTGGCTAAGGGTGGGTGTAGAAGGAGTGTTAATCCTCCAGCTTGGACAGAGTGCCTGCCAGGGCTTCTGAGAAAGTCCCCAGGCAAAGGGATGCAGATACTGGTAGTTGGAAGCCAGCCAGCCTGCTCTCAAGTGGTGAGCCCTTAGGAACACGAGCCAGCAACCAACACTGTCTGCTACGTACATCATGTGGCCGAGCCAAGGCTCTCACCCTGTTACCCAGAGCAAACCACCCCCAAAACTTAGTGGCTTAAAACCACCACCATTGCATTTGTTCACAGGTCTGGGGATGAGCAATTGGGGCTGGGTTCAGCTGGACGGCTCTTTTGCTGGGTTCACCTGGGGTCACACGTGTGGCTGTGCTCCTCTGGTAGTTCACCCGGAAGCTGCCTCTTGTAGAGGGGCTTCACATGGGACAGCTCCTCTCGGTTACATCGTTCTCATCCTCCAGCAGCTTGGGTTCAACAAATATTTTTTTGTAAAGGGCCACATAGTAAGGAAGAGTTTTCAGCTTTTCCAGCCTTTAGTCTCTGAGACCACTATTCCTATTTGCTGTTCCGATGTGAACACAGCCATAGACCTTATAGAAACAAATGGGCACAGCTGTGTTCCAATAAAACTTTATTTACAGAAACAGGTGGTGGGCTGGATTTGGTTCATGGGCTATAGTTTGCCAACCACTGAGCTACCCCAGACTTCACTACATGGGGCTGCAGATTCCGAGAGAGTGAAAGCACAAGTTCTCGATACAAGGCAATTTGAGTGGTAGGCTCAGTAGTTGTACAGTCACATCTGCCTCATTCTCTTGGTCAAAGCAAGCCACCAGGACAGCTCAGATTCAAGGGGAGAGGTGATAGCATCTTGTACTGATGGAAGACCTGCAACATCTTATTGCAAAGGGATGTATGCACTCAAGGATGGAAGGAATTATTCTGTCCAGCTTTGCCAATAGTCTACCTCTCCAACCCAGGTCTATCTGATTCTAGAACCCTCTCTTCTTTACAACCACACTATTGCCTCATGTGGCTTTTCCCTTCTTAAGGGACAAGGTCAGGAAGCTAGGAAGACCCTGACAGCTTTAGATTGGATTCGGTCCAAAATGTGGACAGTCTTTGCTGCTCCAGGCAATGAGCTTTGCACCTATGATTTGTTAGGTCTTAAACTTAAGGAATTTCAAGGAGTTAGGGAGTTTTTGGATCCACTCAGTTATCCCTTGTATGAGGGAATCCTTTTGCCCAGCAAATAACTATTGAAACTCTCCTTGATGATCTCCTGAAACAGAAGCTCACTATTCCAATCCTTTTTCCTCTAGTCACTCATACATCTTGTAAATCAATCCATTTGATTCATTCAGCAGGTATTTATTGAGTGTCTCCTTGTACCAGGCCTCATGAAGTAACGTTCAAATAAACCCAGTATAGCTTCCCTCTTGAAGCTTAGAGTCCACTCATTTTCAACTTGGCTCTTTGTTCTTCATGGTCTTTGTAGTGTTAGGTCTACAATAGCCATTCTCCTCTTGACAAGAATATTTAGAAATACCCTCCCCCTTACTTACTATTCTAAAATGAATTTCATAGATATATAGATATCTACCCAATTTCAAAAGACATATGACATAATATTGACAATATACTAACCATAATAAGGAGAAATTAGAGGGAAATAATTTATAACAAAATAGTGCATATTTCAGTAGGTAAATGTTCCAGGATTAAACTAAATTAGGTACTGAAGTATTTGAAAATTTATACTATATACAAAATCTTTGTGTATTCCAGGGGTTGGCACACTTTTCTGTAAAGGACCAGGTAGTACATATTGTAGGCTTCTCGGAGCATACACAATACTGCTGTTGTGGTACAAAAGTAGCCATAGGCAGTACCTTAATGAGTGAGCATGGTTGTGTCCCAATAAAGCTTTATTTACAAATGTAGGCAGCAGGTCAGATTTGGCCATCTCTCTATAGTTTGCTGACCCCTGGTGTAGAAAACAGTTATGAAAAAGGCTAGATAAGGGTGCGTCATCTGGGCAATTAAAAAATCAGTAGGAACGTTATTGTGAGTCACCTGAAATCGTGAGCACCTTCTGGCAAAGTTCTAAAGAAAACGAAGTACAATCCTCTCAGTCTATACAGTAGTATTTTTCCTGGAAAATTCAATGTACATGATTGAAACATGAATTGGATGTATATTTTATGTTTTTATGTAGCTTTAGATACAGGCTTGTCACTGACATGACTGTTGGGTAGGATGTTTTTAAAACATTTGGAATGTGGAATTATAGATAGTTCTGAAATGGGTGCTGCTAAAGATTTTGCCCTCCCAGGGTGCCTGCCCATTAAATGACTGTTGTATCCCCCAGGCTTTCTGACCTCCCTCCCAATTTCTTAATTTCCCCTGTTTGGGCAGTACTATCTCCTATTGAAAATCACAGTTCTAGACATATCCTTTACTCCTCCATCCCCAGTCAAATCTCTTCATCCTACCCATTCTTCAGGGCCCATAGGAGAGTCACTTCTCTACACAGCCTTCCTGGTCTATGGCACGATAATAATGAAGCACACTGCTTTACACATCACTTTACGTTTTGCAGAATATTTTTATATACATAACCAAATGTTTTTGAAACAGTCTGTTTCTTTTCTCAGCTAATTTTTAAAAAGTACAAAGCATTTTAAATATGTACAAAAACGCAGAAAATTATTTAGCAAAGACCCATGTATTTACCACCCACATTTAACAAATAAGATTTCTTTGCTATATTTGTTTCAGGTTAAAGAAATCAAACACGACAGGTTCAGCTGAAATGTCATCTCTGTCACTTACCGATTTCATTCTCTTCCCCTGTCTCCTGAAGTTGATGTGTTCCCTTCATATTCATGTTTCCATACTTTCAATATATATGCCTATGTCTGTAAAATATATAGAATTCTTCTATGGAGTTTAAAATATCTTTAAGTGGTGTTGTACTGTATACATGTCATAAACAATTTTCCTTTTTCACTTTACGTTATGGTTTCAGCAGTTAACTGGGTTGATATATGTCAATCTAGTTCACTCATTTTTAATTGCTCCATGGTGTTCATTGTTCCAATATGCTGCAGTGTAATTATCCATTTCCTTATTGATGGATGTTAAGCTTGTTTGCAAATCCTTGTATTCCAAATTTTTGTGTGTGCCACCTTATGCGCATACATCAGAGTATTTCTAGAGAGCTGAAAGAAAACTCAAACAACAGTGGGTTAAAGATGCAGGGGTTCTCTCCTTCTAGTACATCAGGAAGCCTGGAAGTAGGTTCCCAGGACCACAGTGACAGTGGAGGGATGCCAGAGGGATCCAGGTATAGTTCATCTCTCTGTTCTGCCTTCCTTAACAGGTTCATTTTTATCCTTAGGTTTCTTGTTTCATGGTCACAGAATAGTTGCAACACCTCCAGATATCTGGTCCTTGTTCCAGTTAGGAAGAACAGAAAGGGGCAAAAGGTGAGAAAAGGAATGAGGTCATATTGTCCTTGTAAACAAGTCTTCCTAAAAGCTCAACCCCGTGATTTTCACTTACACACCGTTGGCCAGAAGAGTGTCATATGCTTCACTCTGCCATTTACAGGAAAATTTCTAGAAGGGGGTTGGGTCAGTTGGCCAATCGGATCTGCTGTAGGACATAGAGAATTTCAACACCACCTCTAGATATTGCCAAATTGGCCACCAAAATGTTTAAGCTCATTTATAGGTGGCAAAATATGAAAGTTGCTTCTTCCCCATATCAAAATCAAGTAATTATTATGAAGCTACTGTTCACACAATGCTGGATCTAGTCATTTAAGAAAAAGCAAATGAACAAAAACCAAAAATTGATACTTCCGGAGCCTTAAGCAGAGTGCCTAGAGCGTGAAGAGTCCACTGTTAGATAGACTTGCTGGATTGCCTTCCTTCCAACTACTGGCTGGGTGGGTCTGGTAATTTTTTTCTGAGTCTCAATTTCCTCATCTATAAAATGGGGATAAGAGTAACATCCAGCTCATGAGAATGTTTAATGATTAAAAGAGTTAATGCCTATGAAATGAGTAGTGCAGCACCAGCCATAGAATGAGGCTGCAACAAAGTGTATGCTATTGCTGTGAATAAGTGACCTAGGGATCATATGACATACGTAGCTTGACCATGTTTTCTGACATGAGCCCTGAATTACAAAATATATGAGGTCAGAATATTGGCAATGGGACCATTCTGAAAGATATGGCATGACTTGAGATCATGCCTGTGTCTTAGACAGAAGAGCATTTTTCAAAATATGAACTTCAAGTAACTAAAAAAAAAAATAGGTGTACTATCTGAGATCAAAAGATCAGGGAAGCCCTCATCTTTCTCTTCCCTTTGCAAATGTAACAGTTGAGAGTTTTTTGTTTTGGTTTGTTTTTAAGTCCTCCACAAACACAGATTAGAATATATACCTCAAACTTAGTTTCATTTTTTCTGAGATTTAATAACAAGATTTAAGATATGAGTAATATAAGGATGTGGGAAAGCAAGGAAAATCCTTGATTTTTACAGGGCAAGTTTTTAAGCTGGAGTTATTAAATCAAGAGAAGAGAGAGCTAAAGGAATATGTTACAATTATCATGAACCCCCTGAGGATGATCTTCACAGGAATCAAATGAGTTTAAATGACAAAAGAAGGGAATTAAGGTCCCTTTAGGAAAGAATGTTCCAGAAGCAAGTTCTATTAAACATTCTTCAGGTTTCCAGAGTAACACAGTGACCTAAGAAAATGGACAGACTGTTACTTTTCAGCAATTGTTTATATCCCTTTCAGGCCAAGAAAAGCTTGATATTTAAGAATTTTATTATGGGATTCTAAAACTTGTAAGAGCTGGTATGCTTTGTAGTTGTCAAAGGTACCATTTAACATATATTTACTGAGGCATCAAATTTTATATCCATCATAATGCTAGACTGTAGGGATATTGAATTCATGCTGGCTCTAGATCCTGCCCTCATGAAGATTACAGATCATGGAGATTATTGAAAAATCCAGAAAGGCAATAGACGCTTACAAAAAAATGATGGGTGCTGCTGGAGTGCAGGGGAGGCCACCTAATCCTGACAGAGTGGGGTGAACATGGGTGCCAAGGAAGGCTTTCTGGAAGAGGTGGAGGGCTAAACTGAAATCTGATGGATGAGTAGGAACCAGTGGGTGAAACTGGACGCTGATGGGAGATTGGTGATAAGACATGAAGAGCGGTAGGGACAGAGGCTTTCAGATGGGGAGACTGAGTCTAGGGATTGGAGAAAATGCACGGCCTGAGCCACTGTTAATTGCGGATAACACTTTTCCTTTTATAGCGCTCCTCTATTGTTTTCCATTGTTGTTTTCATAACCATTATGTTGTCATATTACCTTTTATTTTTCTTTTTGAGTTATCAGGGTCGGGGATTGAACCTGCGCTTTGTATATAGAAAGCCAGTGCTCAACCACGGAGCTACATCAGCTCCCTGGAGTTGGTTTTTGTTTGTTTTTAGGAGATATTGGGGATTGAACCTAGGACCTTGTACGTGGGAAGCAGGCACCCAACCACTTGAGTTACATCTGCTCCCTCATCATATTATCTTAGAGCTTGTTGAAGTGGCCCCAATTTTGGTAAATAAGCTCTGGTAGAACAAATCTCCCCCTCCTTTATCTCTTTAGCTATACCTTGGCTAAAATAAAACATCAGACAATATGATAGGGGAAAGGAGGAAGATGGGGAAGGCAGAGTCATGTAGGGCCTTGGAGGGTATCCCCTCTCTTCTGCTTCTGTAATTCACATCAGGCACCCCCTGTATTTTTGGTTGAGTCACTACTTCCCATGTAACATTAGGGTTAAGAGAGTGTGCCCTGGAGCTAACGTGCCTGCTTGCAATGGAGGCTGTAAGAACTGGCTACATGACCTTGGGCAATTAAGTTAACCTCTCTGGACCTCAGTATACCTATCTGCAAAATAGAAATAGCAACAGCATCCCCTCATAGAGTTGTTGTGAGCATTAAATATGTTAAGATATATAAGGTGCTTATAACAGTGCCTGACAAATAGTTAGCCTGCACTAAATGACTAGTCGTGATCATGATTATTTTTTATGTT
Organism: Dasypus novemcinctus; assembly: GCF_030445035.2. Taxonomy (NCBI): domain Eukaryota; kingdom Metazoa; phylum Chordata; class Mammalia; order Cingulata; family Dasypodidae; genus Dasypus; species Dasypus novemcinctus. The sequence continues at coordinate 25,862,126 of NC_080698.1, forward strand.
ATACAGAACCTAATGCAGGGATCAGTAAAAATAATAGCTTTAATTTATTGAACAAGTACAAAGTGACTATCATCATGTGTCTTGCTTTTCCTTTACTATCTCCTTTCTCTCAACCACTTTATAAGTTAAATATATATAGAAACTGAAGCTCAGAGAGGGTAACTGACCTGCCAAAGAATGTAGTGGTGTGGGGATTCGAATCCAAGCCTTCTATAAAATCCAGCCTTGCACTACCTTGATGAGGAATATTGGATTTTGGTTCCTTTTACTTCTCTGCTCAAAGAGCCTTGTTTGCTTTACTGCTATGTTGATAAACTCTTTTTAGAAACATGTGGTAAGACTGGAAGTATGATCAGCTCTTTAAAAACTTTCTAGCATTTATATTAATAAACAGGGCTTAGATAAGTGCCAGAGAATTGGCCACCATGACCAAGAACAGCCAAAGGAAAAATACCAACCCAACTTGCTTGTTGATTCTAACTATCAACAAACATGTCTGGGACACTGGATGTGTATGACTTGCCACCAGGGACATAGAAGGTGATGGGATTTGGGACGAATGTTTATTTGGAAGCCTCAGTTTATCACAGTGAGGCCTAAGAGTCCTACCTCTGAGAACTGGAACTGACCCAGACTGAACATGACATTTGTGGAGACAGTGTGGCTTGGGATCCAAGAGGGCCTGAGGCTCCAACTCACCTGGGTTTGAAGCTGGTTCCAGCACTAACAGTTAGGTGAATATGGCCAACATTTTCAGTTTCTTGGGATCCCCATTTCTCTTACCTGTGAGATGGAGAGATGAATACCTACCTCCTACATTCCTTGCTTATGAATACTGATTGAAATAAAGGGCACGAGGCATGTAACACAGTATGATACACGTTTAACTATTATTCTTCAAAACTAGAAATCAGTACATATTTCATGTTTTGTTGGAAAAGAGTACATCATTTCCCAAAAGGATTTTGGAGAACCTGCCCTCATGAAAAAGGAAGGTATGAAGAAAGCGAAATTCAGAGAAGACAGCCATTTTAAGAGGGATGGGGGAAGTAGTGGGCTAAGTTTGGGATGCACTTTTAGCAGCACTCCTTGGCTACTGTCCTATCTTAATCTCTACCCAATCTTTAAAGGAGCCTTTAAAGGAAATTGGGGGAAGAACACTAATATTGGGAAATGAGAGAAGATGGCTCCTTAGGTGGGGAGTAGGGTGATCCTGTCTCTCTTTCCAGACATAGATTAACAATGACTTAATTCCAGAAATACTGTCAGCAACTAAAATAAATAGACTAATCACTCTGGACAAATTGTATGTTAATGTATCTAGGCATTGTTTCCAGTCTGACTCTTAAATATACGTTTAATCAATCTAGATGGATGAGTCATCCTGCTCCAAATTAATCTTTTTGGACATTTATAGAGAAAAAGCAAGGTCTTTACAAAGACCTTATAAATGTGTTTAAGTTTAGTATGGGTTTTTATTTATGTGCATAGCATGAGCAGCCGTTACTTCTAAATGATGGCTTGTTTTGAATGTTCTCAGACTTTCAAAATGTTTTATTTCCATCTTTGGGGAGGGAATCACGGGGTGTGTTGAAAGAAAACACATGATGGCTATTTTCCATGGCACGAGATGGCTAACCTTTCTGAAGCATACATGCGTGTTTGGATTTTATAGCATTACAAGTAAAGAGATGGGGAGGAAGAGATGGGTGCAGTTACTAATCAGGAGACCTTCATTTGGAAATGGTGTCACTTTTAGAGATTCATCTTAATTCGGGTGACCCTGAGTTCAATCTCCTTTACTACAGAAATCATCAGTACCACAAAGGCATTTCCCTAGAGTTTAAAGTCCAGTTCTTACAATGAAACACCAAGGCAGTGCCCTCATTGTGTTTGTTGTCATGGGCTTTTGTTTTGTCACACATTGCTGGGAATGAACCATTTGCTGTGATAATCACAGGGTTTGGGTCTGGTGCTATTTGCTGTAGGGATTTACCCTAAGTTGTAGTCAATCCTTCTAGCACACCAGGTTGGTATGTGTGTGTGTATGTGTATTGCAGAAGATGGCATTATCACTCTGTATTCAGGCTTCCTTCCACCAGAGTTTTGTGCCTCTGGGTCAGCTATTTTTGCAGTCCAACTTTAGCTTTTGACATTGGTTTGCATTGAATACCTTTGCTAGATGGTGAGTACATAATACAGACTAGATTCCAGGAGCTTATATTCACAGGCTTAGAATACGTTGTAATTCCAAATATTGATGAGTGCCATTTAAAAATGAAACAAGATGCTAAGATAACGATGATGTGTTTGGTGACAGAAATAGGTCCAGTGGGACAGGAGGAGGGTGAGCAAAGCAAGGAGTGGGTAGAATTGGGGTCAGTGATATGGGCAGGGACCAGATCATGGAGAGCTTGGTGGACCGTGGAATTGAGTTTGGCTCTTACGCATTGGGAAGCCAATGGGTGATGTGTATGTGTGTGTTTTTTTTTTTTTTTTGGGGGGGGGCGGTTGTTAAGCACGGGGCTGACAAAATTTGATTTAGTTTAAAGAGATCTCTTTGGCAGTTGTGCAGAGCCTTCCTACTCAAAGCGTGGTCCATACGTGGATGAGTATCATCAGCATCACCTAGGAACTCATTGAAAAGGCAGACTCTAAGGCTATTGCCAAGGTTGTCTGAATCAGCATCTGAATTTTTAACAAGATCCCATGTTTAAGAGGTGCTCTTACAGAGAACTGATAGGGCAGGGTAAGGCAGAAGCACTTTACAAGCACCCAAACTCACTCTCTTCTCAGGTATAGGAGATGAGTTGTTTTAGACAGATCTCAAAAGGCCAACACAAGCTTGCTTCCAAATTCCACTTCTAATTTGATTGTATAATCTGAATTTTTATTTGTTCACTTATTTCTCTAGTTCTTAGGTTTCTCTCCTTCTTGCCTTTTACTCAGCAGCTGAACCATATATTGATGACCTCCTCCTACCCATCCTCCTCCTCCTCCTTCAGTATTTCCCTTATCTTTCTATTGATTCTACATAGCTCATAGCCTCTAAGTAATGACCACCATTTTCATTCTAATTCCAAGTGGCAGTTGCATAAAATACCCAGATATTAATAGAAAGATTCCCATCCTCTGCAATGCACTAGATCCCTTTCTAAGGTTGGTATAGGTGGAGAGACTGACATTCCTAATTGCAAGTTAGCCATCTTTACTATCATGTTACTGTCAGGTTCTTATGCTGTTGGCCTGCATCCCAGTTAGGATTAGGTTTGCCTTAAACTAATAAACTGATAACATTGACTTACACAAGATAGAAGTGGCTTATAAAAAATAGAAGTTTATGTCTAAATCTGAGATAAGTAGGTTGGGATTGCTATGAAGGTTGCTTGAAGAAGACCTCAGGGTCTCAGGCTGATTCTCTCTTGTGCCTCTGTATAGGGCCTCCATTCCCAAAGTCTTCTCACAGCCAAGATGGTTGCTTTACCTCCAACCAGCAAATTTGAACTCTAGCCATTATAAAAGAGGAAGGGATGAAGAAGGTGGTGCAAAGGAATCATGGCAGCAGACTTTTAAGGATTGTTCCTGGAGCTGCCACATGACACTTCCATTTAAAGATAATCAACCAGAATTTAGACAGATGACCCCAATTATGTGTAAGCGAGGCTAAGAAGTGTTAAGTCTTGTTTTGAGAGGCAAGGTAGCCAGATAAAAATCAAGGGCTTCTTACTGCCAAGGAAGGGAAAGCAAATATTAGGGAAATAACAGTTCTTAACACAGCTTATTCCAGGGACTGTGATTTGACATATATTCTAAATATAGTGGTATCTCCCCCCCTAAATTTAATCTTGGCTGAATATCTTGGACCACCATCTCATTATGATGTCTTGTAATTCTTTCCACTTTTCTTTCCAAAGAAAAAGATGTCTTATTTAGCAAGAATGCATTTCTACATTTGATGTTGAAATGTGAAGATAAACCTCACCCAGTTGAAAGAGGATTAAAAACAATAAAACAATACCGGATAGTAGGAAATATCCAAACAGTTTTATTAACACATGTATCTTTTCTGAGTTGGATCTTTATGCAACAAAAGAAACAGAAGTAATCTAAGCTTTGTCCTGGAGTGTTCCTGATTCAGCAAACATACCCCATCATTACTACCAAGGAATGAGAAGAGGGTGCAAAGACTGGACAGTCAAAGGGACCTATTCCTTTATTTCAACATTTAGGTCAGGAATGGGTATATCTGAAATGTTTCAACGCAGTGGATAGGAGAACAGACTGTGGAGTCACACAGGCCTGGCTGAGAAATGACATTTCTATTAATAAGCTAGCTAATTTGGGACAAATAATCACTGAGTCTCAGTATTGTTGCTATTAAATGGAGAGAATGAATGATACCAATAAATGAAGGTTCATTTGAGAATTAAAGAGACATTGCAGGGAAGTGGACTTGGCCCAATGGAAAGGGCATCCACCTACCACATGGGAGGTCCGTGGTTCAAACCCCAGGTCTCCTTGTCCCGTGTGGAGCTGGCCCGTGTGCAGTGCTGATGTGTGCAAGGAGTGCCCTGCCACGCAGGGGTGTCCCCTGCATAGGGGAGCCCCACATGCAAGGATTGTGCCCTGTAAGGAGAGCCGCCCAGCACGAAAGAAAGTACAGCCTGCCCAAGAATGGTGCCATGCACATGGAGAGCTGACAGAACAAGATGATGCAACAAAAAGAAACACAGGTTCCTGGTGCCGCTGATAAGGATAGAAGCAGTCACAGATGAACACATAACGAATGGACACAGAGAGCAGACAGCTGGGGGCAGGGGTGGTTAGGAGCAGGAAAGGGGAGAGAAATAAATAAATAAATAAATCTTTAAAAAGAAAAAAAATAGACATTGCATGTGAAGCTCTTAGCACAGAGCCTGGGACATTTTACGTGTTCAAAAACTATTAGGTCTTATGGATTCAGCCCAGAACAAAGAAATGTATGCTTTATTTGCAGAACCTGTTAGGGAAAACCTTGAGTCACACTGACATTATTACTGATGAATTCACTTATAGATTCATTCATTTAACAAATTTCAATGCTTACTATGTGCAAGTTCCCGGTAGGTCCTGGTTGATGGAGAGAGGCAAGTAATATACCAACATGAATAAAACAGTTCCTGTCCTCAAGGGGCTCACTGCTTAGCAGAAAAAAACAAAACAAGTAGTTATGTGCCAGGGAGAAAAGTGAGAGTTATAACCAAGAGTATCAAATCTATGGCAGGTCTTTGATTATAAGACACGAGTCGTTTAACACTGGCTTTTTTTGGGGGGGTGGGGGGGTGGAAAGGGTGCAGCAAACAGATAAAAGAAATCTTACATTAAAAGTATATAATGATTCTGAGATTTAGAAAAATGAGTATATAAAGAAAAATAAAAGTTTGTCTTAAAATTGAGGGAACCTAGTTATTGGAAGTAATCCAACAAATTTCTTCAGTACTGGTAGCTGACACAAAATTGAGTTGGTGAGCTAGCTGCAGGCTAAGGGGACTAGAGTGCCAGAGGGGAAATTCCAGTTGGGAATGTCTTTTGCATCAGATGGGAAGTGACTCCACACCACTGGCAGCATGTGATGGCCTAAATGGCCTGTGTGATCTGGCCTCTGCCTCTCTCACTTCCTCTTGCACCATATTTCTTGCTATCTTTGTTCCAGTCACTCTGGGTTTTTCTCAGGTCTTTGTGTTCAACATGTTTCTACCTGTTCTGGGATGCTATGCACATGCCTAGAAGGTTCTTTCTTGCCATTCTTTGCCTGGATTGTTTGGATCTCAGCTCAGGAGCGCAGCATCCTCCTAAAGACTTACTACCACCTTGCCCATCTAATTTCCTTGTGATGTACTCTCAGCGCTCTCCCAGCATTGTCCACTGATGTGCACTGATCCCTAATACTCACTGGAGTTGCAGATTTACATTCCTCTATTGCTTCTGCCACTGGACTACAAGTTCCTTGGGGGCAGGGATTCAGCATTACCTTCACAGGGCCCATTCCCTGCGGGCATTTAGTGAAGGAAAGAATGGATGGATGACTGGACACCCAAACAAAAATGCAGTAAAGGAATCTGTGAACGGCCTGACCATAGATATTTTACTTGATCTACAAGTAGCCAAACTAGGACTATGTCCAGACCAGGTTAGTGAACACAATGGAGCTGGAGCTTGGTAAAGAAGGAATACAGTAAAGGGTGAAGGGAAGAAGTTTAGGATATTTTGGTCTTAAAGCAAGTGTATATATGTATACTATAATAATACATATATATACCACATGGAATAACTTATTTTTGAGATATATACTTCAAGTTATGTTAGAATATATGACTTATTTTTGAGTTAATATTGCAAGAATTTTCATTTATTTTATTATGAAACCTATAGATCATCATTTCCCAATCATTTTGCTTCTTGATTGTTCTTGGAAACTCCTGAGTGTTTCCCTATCTCTGGTCTCTGTTGAAAGTTATTTCTTCTTTCTACTATGCCATGATCATGAAGCTCTTATAGACATGTTATTCTCTACAAGAACTGGGTAGGTGAGGAAAAGGAAGATGATATTGGTATTATAATAGCTGACATTTATGACACTGTGTATCAAATTTGTCTGCAGGTGACTGTCCTGTATGGGGGAAAAACAGCTACCACCCCATACCTCCAACCCCCATTCTAATGAAGCTTCTGTGTCCTAAAAAATATACAGGGAAGTTCTGTGTCCTAACAAAACCATTCTAACTGGCCAGGATGGATCTCCTAACCAATCAATATGGTGAGTGGAGAGAATTTTCTTGGGTTTAGATCAGTGGGGCCATTCCTGGAGCCAACGTGGCCCCATGGCTGCTGCCCAGTGGAGACAGGTGGGATCGCTGCTGAGCACAGAGGAACCTTGCCCACTGCACCACGTTCTTCTCAGGTAGCTCTTTAATCAAATCTAGCATGTGCATTTGCCCAAACACTGCAAAGCTTTGGCAGACTTCGAGAGTAAGCAGATTAACACCTTTCACTTCAGGATATTTTATTCTTGGCGACAGCGTGTGTAGGGACTAAAAGCCTATGCTTTCCTAATTCCTCTGCCTGTTTATGTCTAATCGAAGCATTCTGTACCAAGGATGTCTTAATCTCATCCCACCAGCTGCAGGATTAGAGAAATGAGTTGTTGCTTTCTTTTTTTGGGGGGTGGTGGTGGTGGTGGTGTGGTGTGGTTAGTGTTTCTCGAAGTTTAATGTGGGTTACATTCACCTGAAGGACTTTTTAGAACCAAAATCACCAGGCTTCACCCTCATAATTTCAGATTTATTAAGTTAGAGGTGGGGTCCTAAGAATTTGCATTTCTGACAAGGTTCCAGGTACTACTGCTACAGGCCCAGAGACCACACTTGGAGAATCACTGAGCTATAGTCATTTTGTATGAGTTTTGGGGTGGGGTGGGGGAATAGGATTTGTCAAGGGCTGCCTGTTTTCTTTTTCAAATATCTGACCCCGGAGCTGTAGACACCATTATCAGCTCAGTCCAGGTGATTAGTTCCATTATCATTAGTTTCGTTGTACCCAAATGCTCTCCTAATTGTGCCTCTATTAAAACCTGAGCGTGCCACCTCTTCTTTATGGCCACCGGAAGCTTCTCTGCCCTCCTCTTAGCCACGGCTGGTCTGAAGAGCTCACTTTGGGATCTTAATAAGAATCCTAGCAGCATTCAAGGAGCAGAGCGGCCCACGGGCGGCAGGTGCTTGGCTAATGGCTTCTCTGGCTTTACGGCAGAAACCTCACGCGCCCTGGCATAGGTACCACTCTTGCTCCCGCCTCCCGGTGAGGGGACTGAGCCTGAGAAGAGCGCGAGTGGCTTTCCCTCCTAGCGGAGCAGGGCAGTCCAGGCCAGCCTAGCCCTGAGCTCTGTTGCACTGCTCCTCTCTGAAAAACCCCTTCCTCCCCCTCAAACTCTAAACCTATCCACCAACATTTCCCCCTAATCTAAAGAAAACAGTGAAAGGGCTGTGATTCCTGAATACCTATTAATCAGAGAGAAACAAAAAATCCCCACCACAGCATGTTACTCCTCATACCGGCGTCACTTAGAGAGAGGTTTCACCATCCATTATTTTGATGGGTGCTGGAGGGAGGATAAGGATGAGATCAGCCCCAAACAGATTCAGGAATTACTGGCAAGAACAAATGTGGAGGGTGTGTTTGGTACTTTCTCACCCTTTCACCGAGCATAAATAACATATGACGGTAAGCAGTTATCTATTGGAGAATGGAACCAAAAAGAAAAAGCCTGACACGGGAAAAAAAGGAAGAAAATGAGAAAGAAAGAAAGAAGATAATAGTGAGTGCTGTATTTTTCTCCTAATCAGAGCTATTCACAATTGTATTACATTTCTGGCCCATGAAATGATTGGTGCTCAAATAATTTCTGAACTTCTAACCCCAGGTTGTCCAAATACAGTGAAAAATAAAATAGAATTTATTCTTGTCCTTTATTTCCAGATAGAAACTAGGAAATCGGCATGAAGATCAGCAAAACTGGAACCCTGACTACAGGAGAGTTCATAAATAGTTGGGCTGGGATAAGCAGAGCATGATGGTTTTTCTTTACGTTTGCTTCTTTAGAAGGCGCTGTATTTAGATTTACTCTGTAACCTGGTGGTCTTGTGTGGGTTTGGACTTGACTCCCGTGTCTTTTGTATTTATTGTTTTAGAATCACTGGCCCCGATAAGTCTTACCGTTTAATGTGGGTTTCTAGTAAATGGCAAGGGACCCTTAAATCTATTTGTAGTTTTAGAACCGACTGGCCCAAAGCCTCCATGATAATCATGGGTGGGCATTCAACTAAGGGTTCACTGTCATGTTTATTTACTCAGAGTTCAGAGGTAGGAGGTTGCCCTTCAGCTCTGTGAACGAATACAGATGCTCTGAGGAGCAGCAGTTGAAAGCCAGTGTAAGCTAAATGGCCGGGCCTGGAGGAAGTGGCTGGAACCATAATCAGCCAAGGTCAGATTGGAGTGCTGTTATTACTGTATTATTAGCATTATCATCATCACCATTATTTCCCAAATTATCCTTTAATGGGTCCAATTTACCTACCAGCCTGTAACTAAGACACAGATCACTTATCTTATGTTCAGTAGTCATTAGAAATGCTTACCTAGTCCAAGGCAGAGTGCAGCCCTTCCAGCTCTCAGTCCAATCGTAATCTTTCCAACAGTAACTCTGTTCTTATTCATGTGTCTACTTAGGATAGCCCATTAAACTTTGACTCATAGAGTAGTAAGCCACCGTTGTTGCTTTTATGTTCAAGGAGGGAAGTTTTTAAACATTCATTTTTCAGTACCATTTCTGCCATAGATGGCCCCACTGTGCTTAGATAGGTAGAAAATCAACAGGAATTCCTAAAAATACCACTGCTGAGGGAGATTTTTCTCCCCTGCTTTTAGCTCTTAGACTTGGCTTTTCTTGGACAACTTCTGTCTGCAGTGATTTTAAGTATTAAAGGAGGATAATAGATCATTAGTGTGTTTTAATTCTCTTCCCACTTTTACAGATCAGCTATATGTTCATTCTTCTGATCTCAGGAGGTTTAAAGTTCTCCCAAATTCATGTGTTAAGGAGAGAATGAGAAGAAGTTTCTATTATTTGGTGATGATAAAGATCTGAGACCTAAGTCCTACCAGACTAGAAGCTTTTTGAGGCCAAGTTCTGTTCCTGGCCCATTTCTGAGTTCTCATCATCTAGCACTGAGCTTGGCATGTGGTAGGAGTAAGAAGGGGTTATTGAATTGAATTGCTTCATTTCACTCAGCAGTTCTACGTAGCACTGTTCTAGGCACCTTCGTAAAGGCGTAGGATAGTAAGATGATAGAAAAAGACTCAAAGTCTATAAATGTAATAAATATAAGCATATTCTATATAAATATTATGATAAATGTAATAAAATAATTGAGTGTTAGAAGGGATATTATTTTACAAATGAAGAAACTTAGTTATGGAGAAGTGATATGGCTTGTCTAAGATCACGGAGTCACAACTATTGGGCATGGAAGATAGGGCGTGATCTTAGTTATCTGAGAGCTCCCAGTCTGGTGGTACAGGTAGCGCAGCAAACAAATACATGAAAATCCCTATCTCAGCTACTGGGACACATACAAATGCCATGATATTGGAGTGGCCAGACCTCTTAGGAGTAGAGGATCAGAAAAGTCTTCGTAGAAGACTGTGTCTTGACTGATGAGTACATATTGGCTGTGGATTTCATTTTGACTTAATCAATCCTTGGAGTGGGAATACTAATGGGAGAGATTAAAAAGCAAATTGAGGACAGGTTCATAATACTAGGGTTTTGCTAACGATATAGCAATCCTTGAGACCCACTCTCAAGCAGTACTTTGACCTTGTTAACTTCAGACCCCACAAAGGAGAGAGAAATAGAATTATGTAAGTTTTCTCCTTTCACCCCAGCTTCTCTGTGGTTACAAATTTGTTCAAGTAGAGACAGGGTGCTTTAGTGTTCATTCATTTATTTAACATTTTATCTTCACTGAACCAGATATCTGATCTTTGTCTTCCTGCTCACAGGTCCTCTTTAGAGAATCCCTCCCTGGCCCAGTAACCAAGAGACCTCGCCTATGGCCACAGTTAAAGGAATGGGGAACAGAGTGCATCTGAATCTCTCCCATGGAAATTTGCAGTAGAGAAACAGAATTAGAGTCTGTGATATGGGAAAGGACATTATTACCACAGGGCATGTAGACTTAGGACTTGGCTTTCCCCTATGCTCTACCTTCTGTAGTGGGGTTCCTTGAGACCCTCCCTTCAGCCTTACTCTAACTTCGACCAACTCTTAAGCATCTGTGCAGAGCTAGGGCAAAGTGGAAAGCACAAAGGTCACAGCTCAGCCATCCAGACTTTTGTGTTATAATGGGGAGACAGACGATAGAGTGTGATACATGCCATCATGGGAAGTACTTGGGCTGGAACTGATGCACAGACACAAATTTTGAGATTACAAGAGTGTTTTTTTAAAGTTAAGAAAATATTTAAAATTTGGGAGGTTGGGGCATAAGACTTTGACACTTTGAAGAAAAAGTAGGAATGTCAATCACTATGGGTCTGCAATTCCATGAGGGAACAGCAGGCTGGAAATGACCAGTGGCAGTCCCTTTAGACAGCCTGCATGCCACTTTCTCCATCTGCATCACTCATCTTTGTCTCAGCAGAGTGTTTGCACCCTGTGTTAGGGGAAGTGCAAGATGCCATGGAAACAGTCACAGGGTCAGCGAGATTAATTAGCCCAAGATTAAACTAGGATAAGTTTAGAGAATATTAGACTGTGGAACTAATAAGAATACTATTATACTCCACTTCCTTTTTCCAAAGATATTTTCTTTAGATTTTGTAAAATTTTGTTTTCCAGGGGAAGTTGATTAGCAACACTTACTCCATCCAAACTCAATTTCTTTTAGTTTTTGAGAAAGTCACCTGCCCTTCTCCCCACCAGCCCTTCCTAAGTTATCCCTCTGCCTGGAACCCTTATCCCATTCCTGGCAAAGTCCAGCTAATTCTTATCTGATCATTTGGCCAGGGACAGTATTTTTTGTGCTATCTACTGAATCCTAAGCTTTTAGAACAATGTTTAATAAATATTAGTTGAATGGATGAATAAATGAATAGAAGGAATCTTGTATATAACTTAATCCAGTTTTCCTAAACCAGTCATACCTCGGTGCCATCCATTATATTTTTTTAAAAATTTTTATTGTGGTAGCATATATAACAAAATTTCCCATTTTAACCACTTTCATGTATACAATTCAGTGAAATTAATTATAGGCACAATATTGTGTTACCACTACCACAATCCTTCACCAAAACATTTTCATCACCCCAAACAGAAATCTTTACCCATTAAGCAGTAACTCCCTATTCTACAACTCTTCACCCCAACCAGCCCTTGTCATTTGTACTCCACTTTCTATCTCTTTGAATTTGCACATTCTAGGTATTTTATATAAGTAAAATCATACAATAGTGGTCCTTTTGTGTCTGGCTTATTTCACACAACATGATGTTATCAACATTCATCCATGTAGCATGTATCAGAACTTCATTTCTTTTTATGACTGAATAATATTTTAATGTATGAATATACCACAATTTGTTTATCCATTCATCTTTTGATGGATATTAGCACTTGGGTTGCTTCTACCATTTGGCTGTCGTGAATAATGAACAGTGGTTGCAAATATCTGTTCAAGTCCCTGTTTTTAATTATTTTTGGATATATGTCTAGAAGTGGAATTGTAAGTCATGTGGTAATTCTATGTTTAACTTTCTAAGGAACTGCCAAACTGTTTTCCACAGTGGCTACATCCCCACCAGTAATGTATGAGGGTTGCTATTTCTCTGCATCCTTGTCAACACTTGCTATTCTCTGTTTTTCTCTTTTTAAATAATAGCCAACCTTGTGGGTGTGAAGTTGTATATAATTGTGGTTTTGATTTGCATTTCCCTAATGGCCATTAATGTTGAGCATCTTGTCGTGTACTTATTGACTATTTGTAGATCTTTTTTGGAGAAATCTCTATTCAAGTCCTTTGTCCATTTTTCAGTTGGATTGTTCATCTTTTTGTTGTTGAGCTATAGTTCTTTATGTATTAGACCCTTACCAGATATAAGAGTTCTAAATATTTTCTTCTGTTCTGTAGGGTGTGCTTTTACTTTCTTAATATTGTGATTTGATGTGCAAACTTTTAAAATTTTAATAAAGTTCAATTTATCTATATTTTCTTTCATTGCTTATGATTTTGGTTTAAAGTCTAGGAATCCATTGCCTGAGTTCTTGAAGATTTTCCTCTATGTTTTCTTTAAAGAGTTCTACTGTCAAAGCTCTTATATTTTGGTTATGACCCATTTTTAGTTAATTTTTGTATATGGTGTGATAGGGGTCCACTTTCATTCTTTTGTATGTGAATATCTAGTTTTCCCAGCCCTATTTGTTGGAGAAACTATTTTTTCCTCATTGAGTGACCTTTGCTCCCTTGTCAAAAATCAATTGGCCATAGATATGTAGTTTATTTCTGATCTCTCAGTTCTATTCTATTGGTCTATTTGCCTATCCTTATGTCAGTTTCATACTGTCTTGATTACTGTAACTTTGTAATTTGGAAATTGGGGAGTGTGAGTCCTTCAACTTTGTCCTTTTCAAGAATGCATTGGCTATTCTGGCCCCCTGCCCTCCCATATGGATTTCATGACTGGCTTTTCCTTTTCTGCAAAGAATGCTGTTGGAATTTTGACAGAGATTGCATTGAATCTGTAAATTGCTTTGGTTAGTATTGACATCTTACCAATACTAAGTCTTCCAAATCCATGAACTTGGAATGTCTTTGCATTTATTTAGGTCTTCTTTCTTTCAGCAATGTTTCATTTTAGTTATTTTTGATGTATATTCTTAAGCATATCATTTGTTTGAGATCAAGTACATTTCAATGGGAAATTTTCTATTACCTCCAAAATCATAAATATATACTGAAAACAAAACAATATCACTAAATTCTATTTAATTATTGTTGACTATGGAAGGGTTTAAGCTGAGGCCTGCTCTATGCAAAAACCAACAAATAAACAAATAAACTGGAGTATGTCAAAGAGAGTTAAAGAACTATTAGTACCGAATGGAGACTTTCTTCTTGCCATAGGTTGGAAGGAAAAATAAGAAATTGTCTTTCCTGTCATCTAACATGGTTTTATCACACATTAGATGTTGAGTCTCCCATTTGGAGAAATACTGATCTAAACTAATTTCTACATGTTGTAGCTTATCACCCAGTTAGTCAAAGATTTCACTTCACCAGATGAGCTACAAAGCAAGAAAATAAGATGGCACTGACTAGCAGTGGAATTCAGAAATATAGGTGGAAACTGGGCGGGCCAAATAATGGTCGTTGAGGATTATTTCCAAGAGTTCTAATCCAGGTGCTGTCCAATAGGGCCCTCTATGATGAAAGCAATGTTCTAGCTCTCTACTGTCCAATGTAGTAGTCACCACATTGTAAACCTTATTGGAAAATGTGCATATACGTGAAGTGCTTCATTCTCTTGGTTGTTTTGAAACCTTTACCGCTCTCCTCCTCCTTGCCTTCTAAATGCATTTTATGAACATGTTCTGCTTCTGTACTGTCCAGTATGGTAGCCAGTAATTTACCCAATATCTAAGCTTTCCTCATGTAACAGTCTTTTTAGATTAGTTTCTGGTATCAATGTAAAAACACTGCATGCCAAACAATTCTTTAGAGGTGGAATCCCAAAGTAAAACAATAGATTTTAAACAAGCTAAAAAGGGCTGCCATCCTTAGAAGCATATCAAGGAGTGAAAAATGGTTAGTCTCATCATGTTATTTTAATCCCGAGTCTGGGTGATCTAAGAAAACTCATCTCTAAACATTTGAAGAAAGTTGCCAATATTTGCCCTCCTATCCTTTGTGGAAACATGCCAAACATGCTTTAGTTTCATTCTGTTTAAACAATTGTTTTGACGCGTTTTCAGATGTTGTCCCCGAACATGGAATTAAAAGAGATTTCTCCAAGATCCCAGCTGCAGTGAGAATGGTCTGTGTACCACTTGCCTGTTGCTTCAACCCTGGCTCACTTATATTGCTTGACAATCAGATTCCATAATAACTTTGAGCTGTTCTGTCCAAACAATTTCAGTCTAATCATTTCTTTCTTTATCAGGCAAGTTCACCTCTTTTCTTCTTAACCTCCTCCAAGCCGGCCATGCCACTCTTAATAGGCTATGAAAGTTTTATGGGTTTTTGACCATTTTGCCTCTCTCAGGGCATTTTGATGCCAAAGATATCAGAGATATATTCCCATTTGCTTAGGCAATGGCTTGTCTTTGCTGGCTGCCTTATTAAATGAGTGTACATCGTTGGGAAGCAGCCCTGAGATTTTCTGGCATGATAAGATGGACTGTATACTGAGGCTGTTGTTTCAGATTCCAGCTAGCGTCTTCTCAAATTCTGCAACCCAATAAGAATGTGTCCTTTGGGCATAGTACCACGGTAAGTGCAGCACATGGCCCCTTCTTTTTCAGGGTCAAATGAACAATAGTTAAGCTTAATGAAGATTTTTGAAAGAACATGCTATGGGCTATCCAAACCCATTTAAAAGTAACTGGCTTTTTTTCCTTTAAACTTTTTTATTTTGAAGTAATTTCAAACCCATAGGATAATTTCAGAAATAATACAAACCCCATTCAGAGAACTACAATACCCCCCCACCCAGTATCCACATCCACCAGTTTTAACATTTTGCTACATTTGCCCTTTCTTTCTTTCTTCCTACCTACCTAGTAACTTACTTTTCTTTCTTTCTTTTTTTCAGGGACCTCATACATGGGAAGCAGGTGCTCAATCACTGATCTACACCCACTCCCCCCTAGTAACTTCCTTTTAAAGAATAGTCATGTAACATGCAATTTTAGAAAAATTTAAATACAGGAATGTGCAATGAAGATAATACATATATCCTATGACCTAGCAATTCCATTCTCAAACATCTGTCCCAGAGAAATATTTACACATGTGCCCAAAGAGGCTAGATAAAGATGATGATGACAGCATTATTTGAGATTTGCAAAAGACTTGAAACAATCTAAATGTTCTAGGGGGACTGGCTAAATAATAAATTATAGGACATCACTGCAATGGAATAATTTGTAATCATTTGAAAGGATGGAATATTTATATGTGCTGATATTGAATGATTGTCCAGATGAATTAAGAAAAAAGCAAGGTGCAGAAGAGTGTGTTTAGTTTGCTTCTATTTATATTCTCAAAGGCTTATTTATACCAAGAAAAACCCAGATACCTGTGTATGCATATGCATCAAAATGATACCCAAGAAACTGTAAAGTACTGGTTATTTGAATGAGTTAGACTTTTCTTTTTTTTTTTTTTTAAAGATTTACCCCCTTCCCCCCCCCCCCCCCACGTTGTCTGCTCTCTCTGCCCATTCACTGTGTGTTCTTCTGTGTCTGCTTGTATTTTCATTAGGTGGCTCTGGGAACCAATCCAGGGAACACACCAGCAAATGGACACAGAGAGCAGACAACTGGGGGGGGGGGGAATAAATAAAAATAAATAAAAAATCTTAAAAAAAAAACAATGTAGTGCTGAATTACCCTCAAGACAGAGTATGCCAATTCAAACCCCCCTCCCCCCTTTTTGTTTGCCTCTTTTATTTTTTTGCCATCTTGGTAAGTGCAACCATATACATATATTCAACAATGCTAAATAGTTGACCAAGTACATATAGGCACTTCAATGGCATTTGAAGAAGCTATGATTTCACAGAAGGAAAGTGTTTTATAAGCCCGGGCGGTATGGATTGCTATTCCCTCTGCTTGGTGCTGGTTCCCGCATTTACATGACTGATTCTCTTCCCTTTCTTAGGTGGGTGTTGCTGGGATATGCCACCTTCTCAGAGAGCCTTCCCTGCCAGCCCCTTTATATCTGCATCCCTGTACCTCTTCTTTGCTTTCCTTTTCTCCATTGAGCTTATTCCCTCTGACTTCCTGAACATTTTTCTGTTTTCCCATGCTACTGTATAAACTTCATGTGACCATGACTTAGTTTTCTTAACTGTCACATGTGTACCAAGTACAGAGTTAGCCTCCAATATAATTATTTTGAATGAATCATACAATTTATAAAGTGCTTTTATTCATTTTATCACTTGATCATCATAACATCTGTGGGAGAGCATCCTCATCTTCAGACGCAGAAACTGCATCCTCAAATGGTCAGTGACTTGCCCAAGGTTGTGCATAGCTTTTCTGACTCCAAAATAAGATTTTCTTTCTTCCTCACTATGCCACCTCTCTGCACACACAGTGACAGGCTCTATCCATTTTGTTCAAGAAAAACAGCATATTCCCTCCTCAGTAGAGACATAGTACAGGTTACAGCAGATGGACAAGGGACTGGGTGGAGGGCAGGAAGGACAGACCTGTGTTCTATTGTGGCTCAGTTCCTAAATCACATATGTTGCTTCAACAAACACTTTCTCCCTGGACCTCAGATTCCTGCTCCGTCAAGTGGGGGGCCAGATCAGATGGTTTCCCTAAAGGGGAGTAGCCACAGTTGAAGAACAGGTGCTATATACATCAGTAGAGTCAAGTCCAACACTAATTTGTTTTAAATTCTTGGGCCCAAATTGTCTCTGGTTCATCTTTGACTCCAAAGGGGCCTCATGTAGGAAGGTGGGTTATCACCTATTTGTAGAGTTATCACCTATCTGTTAGCTTATCATGAGACAAGGTATCAGGATGAAGTACTATCTAAAGTGATGGCTGAAAATCCCATTCTAGGAATTGGAATCCCCAGCTTTTGTGAGTGAAAACATTTTGTCCATGGTGCTTTGCCTGATTGTGTAAACATTCCTTCTATCACTCACAACTTCCAGAAACTTAGCTCTAAATGACATAAGCAAATTGGGAATTTATTGGTTGTAGTCCTGAAAATTTCAGGGTGGTGGTACACTTCAGGTAAGGCTGGATCTAGGGGCTTAAATAATGCCATTAGGACTTTGACTCTGTCCCTTAGTCCCACATCCTCCTCTGTTGCCTATAGTGCCTGCCAGTTGCTTCTGACATATATAGTATCCTCTTAGCTAACCTGAGTCCTCCCAGTATTTCCACCAGAAGGACCAGGAATGGTCCTCATGCCTGACTCTTAGGCCCATTGCTCTGAGAAAGTTGTGTAGCCAGGGAGATAGAATGCACACTGGGCAAGGCCTGGGTCATGTGCCCACCCCTGGGCGCAGGGCTAGGTCTTATCTTACATGGGCCATCTGGACTGAGAAAGTGGAAGGAGAGATGCCATACATGAAAACCAAGGTTCTAACAGCAAAGGAAAACAGAATGTATCCTGGGCAGGAGAAAAGAACAAAAGCCACTGCCCTTTCGCTAATCCTCTCACTTCCTCACCATACCTCTAACATCTGCAGGACACAGATACTGTTGTAGAATCAGGGCATTTAAAAATCCATTGAATTGTGAAGTACTGGGAGAGGGAAAGGGATTCCCTCCCTCCCCAAAAGGTCCTGGAGATACTGAGGGCTGTCCAAACACTATCTAGTTATCCTGGCTTGAGCAAAACAGCCACAAGTGCTTGCCCGGAAGCTACCCAGCCAGGCAGAATGGCAAGCTCAGGCTCGCTGGAAACTTAGCAGGATGCTGTGGACATAGATGTGCCTCAGCAAGATCTTGAGGGGCCAGGCTGCCAGCGGGCCCACCGTGCAGGCCCAAGGCATTGTGCTTGCCAGGCCCTGCCAACATTCTGGGAACTGGATGGCCTACCATTTCTAATCTGGAATCTTTAGAAGAGCCTGTTATTTAGGGCCTGGAGATTTGAAGGGAAGAAATTTCCTGTGTCCTCATTTCTCCCTCAGAGGACACACACACAAAAACAATCAACCCTTCTTACTAATTAATTTCTTTTCCCTCTATAATCCAGAAACAATGTGTCCTAGAAAATATTTTATGCCATGTCTTATGGAGAAAGGAATGATTTATGGAAGAGGAAAGTAGTCATAGATTGACTGATGGCTTGAACCTCTCTCTCCTGAGCCTTCATCTGCGCATCCATGCACTCAACTGCCACTGGACACTCTGCGTGCCTTAGGCTCTGTGTTGGGCGCTGGAAACTCAGAGATGAAAGACCCCAAAGATGCCCTGGTGTCTGATTAAGGTCTTGATAGACTGAAGCTTAAGAAGCTATGGAATACAGATTAGGGGGTGGCAAACCATGGCCCATGAGCCAAACCCAACCATCCTGTGTTTGTCGGTAAGGTTTTGTTAGAACACAGACATGCTCATTTGTGTATGCTTTCAGACTACAGTGGTAGAGTTGAGTAGGTGCAGTGCAAAGCCTAAAATATTTACTATCTGGACCTTCAGAAAGAAAGTTTTCCAATTCCTTGAATAGACTGTATCCCTATCCTAGAATACAGGGATGGTGGTGGCATCTGGGAAAATAAAATCAGCACTGAGATGCGAGGGATGTATAAGAGTTAACCAGACAAAGCTGAGAAGCCAGGGAAGGCCAAGGCAAGGGGAACTCCTTGTGCCAAGACAAGCATGTTGCATTCTGCTCTTGGGTGTGCTGAGCTGCTGCAGTGGCAGATCAGAGAGAGAGGCTGTGGCCACATCATGATTATTTGCAAGGTCTGGAGGAGCCTTGAGCATTTTAAGCAGTGGAGTGGCCCAAATAGGTCTATTTTTTTTTTTTTAGAAGTTCACTCTGGCAGTAGAGTGGAAGATGAGTTGAAATGGGACTGTTGCTTCTCCCTTCCTGCACCTGTCAAAATATTCAGCCTCTTGGAAGCAAGCCTGTATGAATGTCCAATACTGTCTAGCATTTGCCCTGGAAGCCTTGGCATCTCCATCTGTCCCCAGGGCCCCTGCTTTCGGTCATGGCCTGGCCCTTCTCCACTCAGGGCTAAGCTCCTATGATGTAGAAACAGTGGAAGTGGGAGGAGAAAGAGGGGATTTTTTCTTTTGGCACTTGCAGCCCCCTCAGCCTCAAAACAGAAATTTGAGTGATGGTCATTGGATAAACAGTTCAGTTTAATAGTAACAGAAGAACTGGGCCCAGCACAAGGAATCTCATTGCCCTTTTCTCAGAGTGACTTTCCCTTTTACATATTACGAAGTAGCAAGACCAATGTGGATGCAGAGAAATACTAGGCACTGATTTTGCCTGGCAAAGGGTCAGCCTGTAAGAAGCAATTTCAATAGTCATGATTTGAAAGAGACATGGGAAAGGATAGAGGTAGATCAGACCTGGGCAGACAGGGGGAGCCAGGGAGGAAGCAAAGAAGAGAAAAAAGCAAGGCATACATTTTCTATTTATTTCTGAAAGTGAAATATATCTTTTTGAAATAATCAATAGCTACCCCCCATTTCCAAGTTAAAAATTAAATAATTCCTTAATGAATGGGGTTTTATTTCCTCTTCTTCGTTTAAAGGAACAAAACATTCTTACCAGAGGCATATTTTTGGTCCCTTCACTTATAAAGTTACTAAATTTAAATATTTACTAAAATATTCCCAAACTTAAATTCATGAAAATTCCTTCCCTGAGACTTTTACAAATCTCATCTCTCTAGACAGAACTCACAAAAATTGGAGCCTCTTACAGATAGGCCTTCTCAGCAAAATTGGGTGGAGATAGGTATGTAGCACCTTCCTGACTCTCCGTCTCTCGCTCTTGGTTACAAGCCAAGCCTTTCCAGCCATCTGGTTCTGATAATCACTGTCAAGTGTTCAAGAATAACTAAGGTATTGGCTGATATGGACTTGAACTCTGTCCCGAAGACAGAGAATGGTCCAGGTTCCAAATGGATGGAAGAAGCAAAAAATGTCCTTCTTTCCTTAGAGTTGGCTGTATATCTGGCTGAGACTTGAGACCACAACTTGCTATTCACTGAGCATGTTTCCACAGCACTGTTGGGGGGTACCACTGCTTAATTAGCGGCTGAGAGAGGTGTGACAGTTTGAGACTATTTTATGAATCCCAGAAAGAGAAAGATGTTTTTTTTAAATATATATTTTTATTATAGAAGTTGTGAACTTACAGAAAAATCATGCATAATGTGTAGTATTCCCACGTATCACCTCTCCACCAGCACCTTACATTATTGTGGAACATTTGTTACAGATGATGAAAGAACAAAAAGATGATGTTTTTGAACTAATCTGTTCCCAAGAGGCTGGGCACACAGAGCAACTCAAGAGGATTCTGTCCTGCTATATGCCTAATAGCTTACAGCTGAACTTGGGAAGAAAGCAGAACAGCCGATACAGGAGGCCAGGAGAAAGCTGGGCCCTATGCCCTAGGAGATGGATGGCCATCTTACTTCAACACACGGCAGCTGACTGGTGAGAAAGCCCCTGTGCTCTGATTTAGACTTCTCATGGCCTTGGAACTGCAAGCTTTTACCCCAAATAAATCCCCTTTGTAAGAGCCAATCCATTTCTGGTACTTTGCATTGGTAGCCCTTTGGCAAACTGAAACGAGGTATTTACAGACCCTTCTCAATGATCAGTTGGAAGAAGACATGCTGTGGCAGGAATAACTGTACCCAGCAGATCAGCTACAAGTCCTTTGGAGATGGCTCTGGAATATGCTCCCCAGCAGCTTTGGCCTTCCCATTCATACTTCACTCGCATTTTCTGGGTTGTTTTATTCACTAAGCAGCTGGAAGTGTAAGGAAGCAATTCAAAGAGGAACAAAAACCATCAGAGAAAATATATGCATGTGCGAACCAAATTTGGTCCTGAGTTGAAGCTTGTACTCCATCACCCCTTTCCTTCCACTGTCCTTCCTTTGCCCCTCTTTTTCTGTGTTACATGGGGGTTGGAGTGTGTCTCTAAGGAGAGATCTAGCCAGTGCTCTGTTGAGTGCTATAAAATAATAAATTATAGAAGAGAATCTCAAAATAATGGCTCCATTGTTTAACAGACTTAAGATTTCAGGATCTAAGTGAGTGCATGGAAGTGCCACACCCGAATTCCCTGCTTATGATCTCGGGGAGCCTTGTGCAAGTGATTGCACCTCTCTGAGCTTTCCTTTTGTCGCTGCAGCATGGTGAGGATGGTGGTCCTGCCTTCACAGTGTTGTTGAGATGCTTTAATCAGATAAAGCACAGGAAGTGCTCAACCCTGTGCCTGGGTATTTTAATTCTATTCTAGGAGTCAAATATCCTGGATATGACAATACTTGACATAACTAGGCAAGTATGTTTACAGAGCTGTGGGCACCGTTTCCTGCCATCAGTGTCACTAAGTTGTTGTATCCATGCCTCCGTCATGTGTTTGTGGACCACTTCTCATGTATGAGCTGTGGCGAATGACGCCGTGCCAGGAGCAATCGTGAATACTTCATTGGGTGGGGGCAGAAAGGAAAGGGAAAGAAGGAGACTGTAGACCAAATTGTAATTTAATTAACACTTCCTGTGCTTTTACCATACTTCAGGCACAATGGCAGAGTGAGAAGCCTGATGGAGGAGATAAGGACGATCTTTGCTTGCAAGGACATAACTCCTATATTTAGGGTATAGAAAGGATATGAGAGTTGAGGAAGGGTATTAAAGTATAGAAAGAGTAGGAAAGGCCAGAAAAAGCTAGGAAGGAACGGATGCAGAAGCTAGGCCTATAAATTACATACAGTTAGATATGAAAGCCTTTGCTTTTAAAATGTCCTGCCTGAAATGCTCTCTCTTCTGTCCCTGGCAAAATACTACCCAAGATCCACTTCCGATGCTGTCTCCTCTGAGAAGTCTTTTAACATCATCCGAGGCAGGCAGAAGGGATCTCAAACTCTCTCTTCTAAGTGTTAATATATTGTCTGTATAGGCTTCCTATGGCACTTAGCATAAAGTGTTTTGATTATTTACATCGGCTGTCTGTATTGATCAGGTTTCACTTGAAGTTTGTCTGTGTGGACACAGTGCTTCTTGAGTGATGGCAGCTGCACAATTGAACCAAAGCAGCTCAAATGGTTTTGCCTACCCAAAACGGCCACCTGCTTACAAACACAGCTGTATAGAAATTATGAAATCAACAACTATTTACCTTTTCTTCCCAACACATTAGTGCTACATGATTTTGATGGAGACCAAACAAGGGAAATTCAACATGACACTGGGAGGTGCAGCTGTGTTTCTAAATGCTGCACAGTGTTTGAATAATTTAGAGTTTACATTAAATACCTCTCAGTATTAACAAGTGCAGAGTAAACTGTTTACTGATGAAACCTGAGCCTTCAGATAGGATGAGCTCCTCTCAGTAGCTTACATTTACGCGTGCAAAGCAAGCAGCCCTAGCCAGCACGCTTGGAGGCCTGGAATCCGTTTATCCTTTCAGAAGCCAGGTAAAGCCAGGCGTCTGAAGCCGTTCAGATGCAGTCCAGAAACATGCCAAGTGTTAGGCTTCTGCCAGAGGGATGAGAATTTCGACTTTCAATATGCAAGAGCTGAGGGTGTTTGGTTTCATTTTCCTTACAAGAACATTCACTTTCCAGAGAATCCTTTGGAGCCACATTATTTCCCTTGACCTCAAATAGAAGCTACAGAGTGGGAACGATTGTTTTTGAAACCTGGGTCCATTTGGTTAGTAAGCAGGCTTAAGGCCATGTACTAGTGTTGTCAGGCATTAATGGCAAGTCCCAGATCCTACTCTAAGAGCGAGGTGGGTCACCAGGAACCCGCCATGTTTACTGAGAAAAGATCATCCCAGTGCATTTGTTTCTGGGTCCAAAAAAGGGCATTTTGTTGCACCTTTCCTCAAACTTTGTCCTGTAGACTTGGGTGGACCATTAAATAATTTAAAGACAGCAAAAACAAAAACAAAAACAAAAAAAACCACCCACATAGGCAGTGTAACTTTCACTTCTTAGGCTTTTTTTTTTCTTTTTTGATTCGGCAGGATAGAGGCAAGAGTCTAGAATTTATGCCTGGTTCCTGAAACTACCCTGATGGTGTTTACATATAACTGAAAATTGCTATAAATCCTTCTTAATCTTTTTCCTGGTGAGTTGCTAGAAAATGCTGGAATACTTTATTTTGCCCTGGCCGCAGGTCCATTTAAAATGCTAGACACAGCAGGGCCGAATTTGTTCATGTTCATTTGAGGACAAGGAAGCAGAGGAAGTTGTGTAAGGGGTTTGGAGATGGATGGGGTGAAGGGGTGGGGAATGGGGGAGGGCCACAACAAATCACTAACAAAAGGTAGTTTATTTGTGCTTCCAAATACGCCTTTCAGGAAAAGGTCATTTCTAACCTGCAGCAAGTTACAACTGAGAGGAGATTGCAAAGATACGGACTTGCTTTGAATTTCAAATTCGGTGAACTTGGAACATCTGATCTTATTGTTAAATTCAGCAAGGAAGAAGAAATACATCTATTCCCAGTCAAGATAATTGAAGGGGAGGAAAAAAGGACCAAGAGGATATAAAAACTGTACTCAAAAGGAGTAATAGGAGAGTGAACTTTTAAATCAAATTCATATCTATATATCTGTCTGTATATATTTGCATATACGTGTGAATTTTTTGAAGACTTGGGTTCAAAACTTACTTCTGCCACCTACTAGCCTAGCTTTGTGTTTTTGAGCAAGTTACATAATCTCTCTGAACTTCAGTTTTCTTATCTATAAATAGTACTAACCTCAGAGTTTTAGTGAGGTTGAAATTAAATATTATGTGTACTCTACTTGGTGTATACTAGATGCTCATTAATAATCAGTAGCTTTAAAAATTATATTCAGCATTTTAGTATCATGGATGGCCTATGAAAGCTACCGTAACAAAGTACACAAACTGGTGGCTTTTAAACAACAGAAATTTATCCTCTCACGCTCTAGAGGCTACAAGTCCAAAACAAGATTTCAGCAAGGTCACTCTCTCTCTGAAGGTTGGAGGGAGGGGTTTCTTCCTTGCCCCTTCCTAGCTTCTGGCAGCTACACCAATCCATGACATTCCTTGACTTGTCGATATATCACTCCAGTCTCTGCTTCCATCTCACAGAGAGATCTGGTCTTTCAACTGTCGATTAACTGCATAACTTGGGAAAATCTTTTATTCCCTCTGAACCTCATTTTCTCCAAGGTAAAGTAAATGGGCAGGATTTTATGATCTCTAAGGTCTCTGACTTTGAAAATTCTGATTCTGATCAGTTTAAAATATTGCCACCACTTCACAGGTTTGGAATGCTTATATATATCTATATTTATTTTAGGTTTTTCCTGAAGTATATTTAGCTATATGAAATTGTTGTATGCCCTATTTTTTGAGGCATACCCACTGTTACCTAAGTGAAAAGGTGTGGAGGTCAGTAAGCAGGGAAACTTATTCTCTTCACCTGCTGTGCACCCTTATTGCAGAGAAAACCTCTCTGGGCCTTGGTTTCATCACCTGCAAAATGGAAGAAAAATTTTTCCTGTCCCCTCTGGACTTTCTGAGATGTGGAGAAAATTAATGAGGTCACGTTTCAACAATGCTTTGAACTTGTCAGAAGACAGATCTTTTGTGACACTAAAGTATGACTATTCATATAAAAATGTGGCCAAGAAATGGATACTATGCACATTATTATCCATTTGATGTACTACAGCTTTATTACAACAGAATAATGCTTCCAGAAGGAAAAAGAGATCGGTAAGATATCCAGACTTTATAATTTTCCTTTTAAGTTGTGCTTTGCCTTTTCCTTAGTGTAAATCATGTGGTCTCCACCAAGGTTAAAAAGATGATCAAAGCTGGAAAGAAAGTTGGTGGTGAAGTAGTCTCTTTGGCAAAAATGGCCTCGTGGGAGAAAATATACATCTTTTTACTTAAGTATACTTAAAACCAACATGCTATTGAAAATATGCAAAAATGAGTCCAGATGAAGATGAAATATCTTGGCCCAATAAATAGTTATGACAATTCATCCTGGTGCCAGGTTCTGTTCCAGCGGATGAAGTCTGAACTTGAAAGATGTCACATGATTCTCCAAAGCCAACATTCCAACGAATGACTGGATTGGCAGTGGGGAAAAATGCCCCCAACTCCCACCTTGGACATAGTTCTAGAGGAAGATAAGCTGAGATAGGTAAATAGAATAATTTTGTTTCTTCCTGCTCTCCTTGATTCAACTTTAGCCTCATCAACATAAAGCAAGGACACAGAAGAAAACAAAATGCTCTGCCCCTTACTCCATTTGGCTTCCTTTCTTTGCTTGTTTTTCTACCCATGGATTGTAGACTGTAATGATGAAAATAACAGTAATGGGCTACTGCAATGAAATTTAAAATGGAGCTCTTTCTGCTTCAGTTTCAACTGATGTGTCGATATGACAGATTCAAAATAACAAGTGTGACAAATCCACATATATAGATCTTAAACAAAACTAATAACCTGATCTAGGACTCTTGACAGACTATCTTCCCTGCTCTGTAGAGTATCAAAAGAGGCCAGAGTGGGAAGTGGGTTTGGCTCAATGGATAGAGTGCCTGCCTACCACATGGGAGAAGCAGGGTTCAAACCCAGGGCCTCCTGACCCATGTGGTGAGCTGGCCAACGTGCAGTGCTGATGTGCGCAAGGAGTGCCGTGCCATGCAGGAGTGTCCCCCGAATAGGGGAGCCGTACGTACAAGGAGTGCACCCCGTAAGGAGAGCTGCCTCATGCAAAAGAAAGTCCAGCCTGCCCAGGAGTGGCGCCTCACACACGGAGAGCTGACGCAGCAAGATGATGCAATAGAGAGAGACACAGATTCCCGGTGCCGCTGACAAGAATACAAGCAGACACAGAAGAACACACACAGTGAATGGACACAGAGAACAGACAACTGGGGGGGTTGGGGGGGGGTAGGGGAGAGAAATAAACAAAAAAATAGATCTTTTTGGGGAAAAAAAAAAGAGGCCAGTGTATGGAAAGTACGGTTATGTGAACCGATTGGTGAAGTGGTTTTTTGGTAAGAGCCAATATGTGCTGTGAGAGCCTCATTTAAATTTTGTGGGGAGGGGCTGTGATATTACCATGTAACCCAGGGGTCAGCCTGATAGATTTTGGTGGCAAGTATATCCTAGAACAGAAAAGTCTTGTTCATGTAAATATTTTATATTAAGTGTCATCTTGGAGGGATTTAGCTTAGCTGAGGTGGAAGTTAGCAGCCTTGGTTTTCAATTCTACTCTGTCATTTACCAGCCATGTGACTTGAGCAAGTTTTCTTTTTCTGTAAAATGGGCCTCACGGTACTTAGCTTTACTTTGAGGAGTAAATGAGAATTTACCTGAAGTATCTAAGTACCGTGCCTGGCATAGTAACCATATTTATTGAAAGTGGCCAGCTGAAGGTTTGTTTTCTTGAGTTTACTATGACCTCTTCAGATCACAAAATACAACCTTCAGTTCTCAGGGAAGGAACTGGGTTCTGCTCATCTATCCAGACAGAAGGAAGCGAGCTCTAAGAGGGAGTAAACTGTCCCCAGACCTCTGAGAACCATTTAGGGGCCATAGCTGAGAATAGCAGATAGTCAGAAAGTAGGCTGAATCAGTGACAGTCCTGGGTGCACAGGGACCAATACTTTTCTGCTTCTTCTCTAAACCTGGAATTGGCCAATTTATTTTTACATTTCCAATTCTGTCTTGTCAACAAAATCATTATCGAAAATATTCTGGGCATATTACACTAAGAGGATAACCTTTCATGTAGTCCAAAATTCAGATGTTTATGCTATTCTAATTGGAAACTGGTGATATCTTCTGAAGGATGAAAGAATTGGATGGTTGAGAACAAGACTGGGAGAAAAGATTTTAAATAAGGCTTATGCAGTCATATTTCCTCCCAAATCAATTGAGCTCACTAAATAAATTAAATCCCACTACATGCCTGATTTTCTGATTTATCAACTAAGTAATCACTGATGCGAAGGGTAAGGAAAAGTGATTTAACAGCAGAGATGTAAATTGCTATTGAACAAATGAAAAGCACAACTTCTTTTAAAACAACTGTTGAACATCCCTCTTGGAAATGCCTCGAATATCTTTTTCCTACACAAATAGGACTCTGCTTTAATTCATCATCATTAATTTTATGTAACTTTCTTTCTTATTGCTCATCACTCAGGCAGGACTATGTGAATATTGCTCTTAGGGTACAGAGTTTCCATTTTGTAATAATTTCTTTTTCTCTGAGATTTCTGATTTTTAAATTTTTTTTGTCCTATTCCCAGCCCTTTGTATCTACCACACAGTAAATGAACAATAAATGCCCTTTGAAATGGAACTGAATGGCTTGGCTATTTACTGCTGAGAAAGACCAACATTGCCAGTCATTGGGAAGCATCAGATTAGGTGAATAGGAAAAGAATAAGTGGCACCACTTCACATGTGGCTCATTTGGGCCCAGAGCGTTGCAGCTGGGAAATACACTTCCCTAAGAAGAAAGCCCAATTACAGCCCTCTACACTAATATACTAATATTGTTTGGTCAGAGAACCCTTTTATTTTCTTTAATGTCACATTCTGCTTTGAGTGTTTCATGCCATAAAACACATGGTTAGGATGCCTACGAGGACTTGAAATTTCTCCAAACTCTCCTTCCTCAACTTGTCCCATCCTTTCCAGTGGTTTCCTGGTCAAACATCTCCCGCCTGAACTGAAGCATCCCCCAGTTACGCAACATTTACCGCCTGCAGGCTGCAGGGCAGGCCAATTGAAGCTTCAAGTCCAAACAAACAGAGATAGAGCTTCTCTTCTCTGTGCATTAGTCTTTAAAATAATAGCATCATGTTGCTCTCCACGTAATCCCAATCTAAACAACCAATATTTAAAATGATATAAACCTTTTCCTCAGGAGCCTGGAGAATTTGCAGGAGACCTCACATGGCCCCTCGGAATGCTTCAGTTCTATAGTCCCCTTTGTTTTGGGTCACAAATGTTGTTCGTTTTCAAGAGCTGGCTGGGAGACCATTTGGATTTGATCCTGCTGGACTGACACTGCATACTTGGCTGGTCTGGACTTCCTGGCTCTGCTGATGATACTATACAGCAGGAGCAAAGAATGAGTCTTGGTAAATGAGGCACCCTGTGCTTGGGCAATTTAGAGAGTTCACTGGGGAATATATGTATATAATTTTCATGAATACTTGTTTTTGTCTTTCTAGCTAGAAGTCTTACATGTCACAATTCTCAGGTTGTCTTTCACATCATAGTCTGACTGGCTTCCCCTAGACTTGTGCAGTGCACAGCCCATGTGACCCAGGCACAGCAGCCCTCATCGTTATCTAACATTCATTGAGCGACTTTGTGCCAGACACTGTATCAGGCATTTTCAAGAAATGACCCCAGGAATTCTCAGAGCAACCTTATGAAGTTTTACTGAGTGTCTTTTCCCCATGAGGAAATTTAGGTTCAGATATTTAAGTTTCAGAAAGTAACTCGAGGGAGTTAGACAAAGTTAACATATCAGGGGAAAAGTAGAGTCTACGGTGAATGAGCGTTACTAGTAATTGTGCTCTAGCTATGATCTTGAATGAGCAGACATTGTGTCCTAGAGGGGTCTATCGGAACCTGCTTTCCAAGGTGGGATGCCGACGTGGATGGTGAGGTTATAAAATATAGTCAATACTGTAGTTTAATTTTATAGTTGGAAATTTAAAAACATCTTGCAATTTTTATAATACTCTTGAGAGAAAGTAAAGGTCGATACAGCTTCTTTCCATGTGGTTATACACAGGAGACAGATCTGTGTTCTGGGTTTCAGTGACTCATATTGGGGGGGAGCAGGAAAAAACGAGGCAGCCTCAGCCCCCGTCAACCCAGGAGTGTGGTTCAGAACCTGGGTGTTGGTGTGGGATATTTATCAAAAGGAGGCAAGGGTTGCAAAAATTGAGACACTGATCAAATGAACCTGGTAATTACCAAATTTCTACTACTTTAAAGTTTTTTTGACCCAGCAAAAGCGGAAAGTTTTATTTTTATTTCTGTTCCATTATACAGATTCAATTCACTGAGCAATGGCTTGGGTTTGCATTTTCCCTCTGAGGTTCTGGCTCAGTTTTAAGTTGGCCATTACGTGCAATATATACATTCCCTGTGATAGCTGTGAAAATCAGACCCTAACACTGGAGGATTTATGGTCCTAGAAGCAAAACCAGTGCCGCAAGGCCAAACAGAGATTGGAAAAGAGATATTTGGGCTAAAAACAGAAATAAAGCTTCTCTTTTTCCTGTGCATGGCCACCTAGGAATTTTTCTCCCAAATTTAAGATTAGACCAAGGAAATCATAGACACCTAGAGTTGGAAGGGCTTTTGGGAACTGTTTATGACTGTTTCTGCATTTATAAGTAGAAAATCAAAGCTAAAACTGGGGGAAAAGGCTTAGCCAAGGATGCAAAGAGAACAAGAGAGAATGATGGAGCTGGGCTAGAGTCAAGGCACCCTGACTTTTAGTCCTTCCATCATGTTGCCTGCCAATTGACTGGAGCCCCCCTTGTTACAATGATCTTAACCAACAGTCTGAAGATGGCTCTTTATGCTTATTGTGTTTTTAATGGATAGTGCTATTTCGCAGATGTCTTTTAAACCATGACCTGAATCATTAGCGGGATGTGTGGTCTCCTATTGAGAGCAATGTAGAGAACTCTTCAGTACATTCATACTTGCCTGTGTGTGGTAGAATGTTTTTTTGTTTTGGGTACCCAAAACAGTAATTCCTTTCTCTTGGGAAATGGGAGTTATCTAATACAAATAGTACTCTGACCCATGGTTTGAAGGTCATCATGTGATCCATCCTAGTCCAATCAGAGACCATCCCTAAGATTTTTCTTTTAAGATTTATTTTTTCATTTCTCCCCGCCCCCTTGTTGTCTGTATTTGCTGTGTCTGTTCGTTGTGTGGTCATCTTCCTTTTAGGAGGTGCTGGGAACCAAACCCGGGACCTCCCATGTGGGTGCAAGGCACCCAATCGCTTGAGCCACCTCTGCTCCCTGCTTTGTTGTGTCTCTCATTATGTTTTTCTCCTTGTCTCTTGTTGCATCAGCTTGCCATGCCAGTCCATCATGCCAACTCACTATCTTGCTCATCCCCTTTAGGAGACACTGGGAACTGAACCCGACCTCCCATGTGGTAATTGGGAGCTCAATTACTTGAGCAATATCATCTTTCCCGTGAGATTTTTTAAAACTTGAAGTCTTTTTCTTTTTGATCTAAGAATCAATAGTATTGCCATTATGTCTACTTCCTGAAGATGCATATTAGCAAAAAATAGAATGAAGCCAACACCCATTGTTCAAGTGTGTAAGTTCAAATGTTTGTTCTGCCAACTTCCTGTATGACTCTAGAGTACTTACATAACTTCTATAAACCTTAGTTTCCTCACCTAAAGTAGGAATATTGGGGTGAAAGCTTAGCTATATAACATATAAAAGAGACCGTTTAGAGTGCCTGATACGAGATAAATACTGAAAAGAAGAATGGAGGCTGCTAAGGCTTCTCTTATGTGCTATCTCGCCCTGTGTTCTACCTTATTTTATTCACGCAGTTGTTAGCCAAATTAATCTACAGCACCCATAGTGGCTTATATAATAGCTCAGCTTTGTTACTTGCTGTGTGTGTGTGTTTTTAACAGTAAATGCTATGGAAATATGGAAAATAATGTTTACTCTTGTTGGGGTGTACTGCAGTGGGATATCAGGAGTCTTGATTAGTCACAGTCAGCAGTATCAGTCTAACAGAAAAATTAAGAATGGCAGGGAGTAGAGAATATTGTTTTCCAGTATCTGGCCTGTCTTCTATCTTTCTAGGAAATTGTCACTGGTGAATTTCTCCTGCAGCCCTTGGAGCTGAGAAATATGTTTGGAGGCAAATTTAGGCATGTTTTTTTCCAGCTACAGTTATGAAAAACATTGCCTGGGTTAAAAGGCAAGTGTTGGTTTTCATTCACTCAATATTCATTGAGCACCTACGGTATACCTGTTATTCTAAAGTAGCTGAAGATACATCAGTGGACAAAATAGACAAATATCTCTGCCATTTTGGGGAAAGAAGGCAATTTCAATACCATAATGAAAAACAAATTGAACTGGTCACAGCCATGAGGAGCCTAAGGAGACATGACAGTAAAATGTATTAATAATACAATATTCTGCATGGGATCCTGGCACAGCACATTACGTAGAATCTAAGGAAATCAGAATTAAGCATGGATTTTAGTTAATAATGTATCAGTCTTGGTTCTTTAGTTGTGACAAATGTACCATGCTAAAATAAGACATTAATAGTAGAAACTGGGTGTGGAATATATGGAAACCCTCTGTACTATCCTCATGATTTTTCTTTAAATCTAAAGCTATTCTTAAATAAAAATGTTATTTAAAAAGTAAATCAATAGTATAAAAATCCAGTATCTAGTAATAAATCTAACAAAAGATGTGCAAGACCTCTGCACTGAAAACTACTAAACAATGCTGAGAGAAATTTAAGAAGGCCTAAATAAATGGTGAGACATACTTTGTTGATAGACTGGAAGACTCAGTGCTGTTGAGATGGCAGTTCTAGCAAACTGATTTACAGATTTAATGCCATTCCAGTCAAAGTCCCAGAGAACGTTTTTGTAAAAATTGGCGAATTGATTTAATAATTTATATGAAAATTAAGTGTCTCAGAACAGTCAAAACAATTTTGAAAAATAAGAATAAAGTTGGATAATTATACTACCTGATTTTGAGGATTATAATAAAGGTCCAGTAATCAGGATAATGTGGCATGGCCATCAAGATTGGCACTTGGATCAATAAGGCAGAAAAGTATTGATAGAGCCACACATGTATAATTGATTTTTGGAAGGATGCTAAAGTAACTAAATTGGGGAAAAAATTTTTTTTCCCAACAAATGCTGTGGGGATAACTGCAGAAACATAAAAAAATGACGTTTGATGCCTATTTTATGCCATAAACAAAAATTAATTTGAAATGAATTCTAGACCTAAAAGTAAAAGCCAAAGCTATTATATAACATTCCTAGAATAAACTATGGGTGACAATCTTTGTAACCTTGTCGTAGGCAAATATTTCTTAGACTAAACCTCAAAAACAGAGATAAATTGGACTTTATCAAAATAAAAACTTTCTGTTCTTCAAAGAACACCATTTGGAAAATCAAAAGGCAAGCCACAGATTGGAGAAAATATTGTCAATATTATATGTAAATCTGACGAAGGACTTGTATTCAGAATATATAAAGAACTCAAATGCAGCAAGATGACAAAAAGTTCAATAAAAAAATGGACAAAAGGCTTAAAGGGTGCTTTTCAAAAGAAGGTAGGCAAATAGATACAAACACATGAAAATGTGCTCGGCATTATTAGATTTCAGGGGAATGCATATTAATACCAGAATGAAATAACACTCCACAGTCACTAGAATGGCTAAAATTAAAATAACTGACAATAGCAGGCACTGGCATGGATGTAGAGCACTTGACACTCCCATACATTGTTGACAGGTATGTAAAATGTCATAACGTCTTTGAAAAACATTTCAGTAGTTTCTTATAAAGCTAAACGTTCACTTAAAGAAGACCCAGAGATTTTACTTCTAGGTATTTACCCAAGAAAAATAGACATGCCTATAAAAGATTTATACATTAATGTTCATTATAGCTTTACTCATAATAGGCAACAAATGGAAACAATCCAAATGACCATCTATACCTGGAAAAATAAACACATTGAGGTATATTTATAAAGTGGAGCACTTCATCAATAAAAAGGAATTACCTATTTTCACACACACCAACATGGATTAATTTCAAAAGCATTCTGAGTGAAAGAGGCCAGATAAAGAAGACAACATACTTTGTGAGTCCATTTGCCCAAAATTCTAGAACAGGCAAAACTAACCCATAGGGGTAGAGACCTGCTTCCTTAAGATTTGCACCCAGGGTGTCTTATTCTCCTCATTCTAGTCCCAGCCCCAATATCACTCAGTGGAAATACATCCACTGAGAAGCAGAGTTGCATCAAGATGTGATGTGAATCACACAATCCTTTCCCTCCACATTACTGTGCATACTCTAGAGTTGTCAAAGTTTTATAGTAAATAATGGTGGAGAAATATTTCATTGGAATTTTATCTTGAAAAAATACAACATAATTATGAAAATGAGCTTATTTAGGTCATAATTCTAACAGTGAGAACCCTTAGAATAATCAAAGCAAGAAACAAATGCTGTTTTGTGGGTGTGGGTATGTAAATAGTTATTTTTTTCACAAACCTGAGCTAAATAAGACATCTTTCATTTTACTTTTGTCTCATAAAGAGATTATGAAAAATTATGTAATGCCTCATACAATTTTCTCAAGGGTCATTTCTAACTTTAGGCATTCCAATCATTCTCTTCTGAACTACCTACACTGTTATCTTACTTTCTTATGCTCTTTTGTTTAGTTGCTAACTAGTCTAATTCTGCCAGATCCCCATTTGTCATTCATTGCTTTGGGGGATGAATAGAACTTCTACTCAGTTAGTAAAATCCCACACATTTTGCAAAATTTGTAATTTCCCTCTGCCATCTACTTGCATTTTTTTCTACAATATGTTTTGGGGATTTTACAATAGCTAACCATTTATGAAAGACTGACAGGCAAATGTTGTTAATACAGTGAAGGCATGGAAGCTAGAATTAAACCAGAGGTTGTCTGAGTAAGGAATAGTTTTAAAAGAGGTCATTTCTTTGGCTAATATTTTTGGTTATCAAAACTTTTGCTTTCCAACATAACCATATAACTGAGGGGACAGAGATAATGACTATTAAGATAATGGGGACATAGTGTTCCCTGAAACAATGTCACTCTGAAATAAAGGTGCTTTTGTAAAGAATCAGTTCCTCAGTTCAATAACTTTTTATCCATATGGAAAAAGATGAAATTGAATTCCTGCTTTACTCCATACACAAATGTGAATTGCAGAGGAATTAATGGCAAAGTTGAAAGCAAAACCTCAAAATAATTACAGATAAATATGGGAGAATATGACATTAGAAGGAATTTTTAAACAAAATAATAAAACAATGAAATAAAAGAGAAAGTATTGATGAATATGACTGCATTAAAAAAAACTTGGTTCATCAGATTAGTTAAAACATGAAAAGAAAAATTAGGGAGAAAGTATTTACATATACATATATAACTGACAAAGTTTCAAAATCCAGAAGATAAAAAGAATTTCCATAGATCAATAAAGGAAAAAATAACCTAATAATCAAATTAAATACTGTCCTAGGGAAAACACTAGTGGTAGATAAATTTATAAAAATGCCTATTTAGGGAGGTGGATGTGGCTCAAGTGATAGGGCCTCTGCCTACCATATGGAAGGACCCAGGTTTGATCTCTGGGGCCTCCTGGTGAAAAAGAAGAAAAGAAAGCATGCCTGTGCGGTGAGCCAGTGCCTGTGTGGCGAGCCAAGTGCCCGTGCAGTGAGCTGAGTGCCCTTGTGGGTGTCCACACAGTGAGCTGAATGCGCATGTGGTGAGCTGAATGCTCATGTGGTGAGCCAGTGCCCATGTGGCGAGACAATGCCCATGCAGTGAGCCAAGTGCCAATGCAGCAAGCCGAGTGGCTGTGTGTTGAGCCAGTGTCCACACAAGTGAGTCATGCAGCAAGATGATGACACATCAAAAGAGAGACAAAGGGGAGAGTCAAATTGAAGCCCAGAAACTGAGGTGGCACAATTGACGGGGACCCTCTCTCCACATCAGAGGTCCAGGATCAAATCCCAGTGAATCCTACAGGAGAAAGACAAGATGAGAAGACAAAAAGAGAAACAGATACAGAAAATCACACAGTGAATGGACACAGACAGCAAAACAGCAGGGTGGGGGAGGGGAAGAAAAAAATGCCTAATTTCATTTGAATATGGTAACTGGAAATTAATCCACTAAGATAAACAGTGCCACTTCTGGCAAAGGTGTACCAGCTTATTAGACAAATTCTTCTGCTGAGAACTAGATATATTGGACAAATGTATATATTTTTTATATTGCTTTGAAAGCAGTGAGGAACTACCAAGTCATCAAGAACACACAAAGCTAAGATTGCAAAAATGAGAAGCTCAGATAGGTGGACCTGTAATTTGAACTGCTTTTTCCCTTGAATTTGCTAATATGAAAGGAGCAGTTTAGAGATTCAAATTACCTTTGCAGTTTTTCAAACTCAATGTTTAGCCCTCAAACAAAAATAATGAGCCACACAAAAGACAAGAATTGGCTAATAACCAAGAGAAAATAAGAAAACAGCAGAAGCAGGTCCATAGGAGATCCAGATATTGTTATCAGGCATGGAAATTAAAATAATCAAGATGAAGAATTTTGGTAGAAAACTAGAAAATATAAAATGGAATAAAATCAAAACTCAAGAATTAAAAATCCAGTATCTGAAACTAAGAACTGAATGGACTTAATAGAAGCTTAGATATAGGTAAAGAGAGAAATAGTGAAGGGGAAAATAGGTCAGAAGAAAATATCCAAGATGAAGAGGTAACATTTCCTGATTTGTTATTAAGGCCAGCATAACCTTAATACCAAAACCTCATAAGGATGTTACACGAAAATAAACCTTCAGGCCAACTTCTTCCATGATCATGGATTCAAAAATCCTAATCAAACTATTAGCAAGCATATTCTGGAAAAATTCAAAAAAGATAATACATTACAATAAAGCTGGATTTATTCTAGGAATGCAAGCTTAGATTAATATGCTACAATGCAATTGACCATAATAATTTAATAAAGGAGAAAATTTATATGATTGTCTTAATAGTTATGGAAAAAGCATTTGATAAATCCAACATGCTTTCATAATAAATTTAGCAATCTAGGAATGAAAGGGAATTTCTTTCATCTGATAATAAGAAAAACCCTACTTAAATAAAATACTGATTATTTACTCCTGAGATTGGGAATGAAACAAGTGTTCCTAATATCACCAATTAATACTGTACCAGTATACGGGTTGTCTTCACCTTTATATATTTGGATACACACACACATGTATCCAAATGCTGTACCAGTATACCAGTTGTCTTCACCTTTATATATTTGGATACACACACACATATACACACATATATTTCAGGTCAAGAAAAAATAGTTCAACAGAAAAATGGACAAAAGTTTAAAAATAGTACTTCATAAAAGATGATTTCAAATAGCCAATGAATTTTTAATAAAAGTGCTCACCTTCATTAATAATCAGATAAATGCAAATTAAAAGCACAAAGGTGATAGCATACTTACCCTAAGAATGATTACTCTCATATGGCGCTAGTGGTAATGTAAAGTGTATAATTACTTTGGGTAAGTTTTGGCAGTATTTACTAAAATTAGACACATGCAGGCCTTAATACTCAGCAATATCCCATCCAACTCAGATATGTGCACCAAAACAGATGTATGGATACAAAGCATTAACTGAGTATCAGAAATACTAAAAATGCATAAATACAGAATTATAACAAATTGGGTATATTTATACAAAGAGAAACTATACAACGAGAATTAATGAATAATTACTGCAACAAAAGAGATGAATCTTACAAACATAACGTTAAGCAAAAGATCCAGATATAAAAAATAGTAGCATTGTTTGTAATAACCAAAACCTATAAACAATCCAAATAACCATAAGCAAGTTGATAAATAAGTCAATAATCTATGAAATAGTCACATAATAGAATACCAGAAACACTGAATTAGTACTTTATGCACAAAAATATTAAGTGAAAAAAAGATTTAGAAGAATTCATACAGTACGATAGTAAACTACTATATCTTCTTAGAACTCATATGTATATAGGAAAACTACAAGGGAAAGGAATGGAAAGATGAACTCAAAAGTGAAAATACTATTTACCTTTTATAAAAAATTAGGTTTCATAAAGGGAGGGCTTTATGTTTGTTTTGGTACTTATTTTATGTTTTATTTTCTGTGCATAGAACGGTGCTTACACCTAATAGTCACTTTAATAGATTAAATAGGGGAGAAGAAGATTGATATGGGGGGTTGCAATAAGATTTATAACATTC
The DNA here is from genome assembly GCF_030445035.2 of Dasypus novemcinctus. Classification (NCBI taxonomy): domain Eukaryota; kingdom Metazoa; phylum Chordata; class Mammalia; order Cingulata; family Dasypodidae; genus Dasypus; species Dasypus novemcinctus. The sequence goes on from NC_080698.1 coordinate 25,899,777, forward strand.
TATTATTTAAGCTGACTAGTGGGTACACAGAGTGTGTGTAATAGTATTCTCCATACCAAATATAAATTAATATAGGATCATCTGTATTATAAAATGTATTATAATAAACTTTAAATGATAAACTACATTATTGAATGTTCCTGTTGAAAGACATTACCAAGTGAGGTGTAAAAGAGACAGACTCCTGCCATCCCTTTCCCAACATATTTCCTTTGCTTCGAATCTTCCCTTAGCCTCTGGCAGGGGAAGGGTGCAGTCAAGAGTTCTAGGTTTAGGGGGGATAGTAACTAGAAGACTCTTGGGGAGGTTGGTTGTGCCCACATCTTATGTTAAAAGATGTAGATTAAAAACAGTATTTTCCTACTGATTTTACATCAAAATGGCCATGTTAGTGTGTCCTGCTTTGTCCAGTGTGAGGACTAAAAGTGAAAGAGAGAGAGACAGGTGGGTCTGTGTGTGTGTATGTGTTGGGGGGATTTGGGGTCACAGATGGCTTTTAAGATGGAGCAATATTTTAACTTTCTTTCCTTCTTTCCTTTAACTCCAAACAGAATTTTCACAATATGTGGAAAAATCTTTTAGATGAGTCAGTAAAATCTATACCAAGTGATATCCAAAAAATAGTCTTAGAAAAAAGGGAAAATTGTCCTATCAAACCACGTGAGATAGCCTGCCCAAAAGAAACCTTTCCCCAGTACCATAAGGATGAACTGGAAATCAGTATTTTTCTTCAGTTTCTTTTACTTACTTACTTATTTATTGTTGTTCAAAAGAAAGCCATCTGTTTAAACAACTTGGAGAATGGATGTTATTAATGTGCCCATTTCCACAGAGTATCTGAGTTCATTTTGGCAAGTTCTAGTTGGATGCCTATGGTGTATGCCTAGCACCTGAAGAAAGTGTGGACAGCAATAGGTTTTCATTAAAAAGCAGTGCGAATTAAAAACAACAGCTGGGGGAGTACTGGGTTCCTGGCCGGGGGTGCTCTATCGTGGTCCCTAGGGGAGCAGCGGCAGTCCCCCAGGTGCAACGGTAAGAACCAGGAAGGAATGAGGGTCCAACAGTGAGCCCCTGATACTAATGACTATGCTTGTGAGCCTATATGCCTGAAATAAGAACAAGGCCTAGAGCAGCACTGTGCGTGGGAGTTTCCTCCTGACAGCCTTCATGTTACTCAAATGTGGCCAGTCTCGAAGCCAAACTTAGCATGTAGATGCAGTGCATTCCCCCCAGCGTGGGACATGACACCTGGGGATGAGCCTCCCTGGCACCGAGGGATCACTACCAAATACCAGCTGATGATGCAACTGGAAAATGACCTTGAATTAAAGGTTCAACGCAGACCAGCAGAATATCCCTGTCTACATATAATAACAGGACTTTAAAATGCTGTTTGACCTAATGTAAGGGGGAAATGGAAAAGAGAAATGAGTTTATATGGCTATGAGTCTCTAAAAAAGAGTCTGGAGGTTGTCAGAAGGATTGCTCTTATGCACACCTGAGCAGAGTCTCAGAGACAGATAAAGTAGATACAACCCCAGGTATTGGTTCTTTTGAGGGCTAGAGACCCATGGGTTCTATGGTCATGGCAGATGGGGTTCACTGCCATGTCAGTTGGCCCTTCTTTGGAGCTGGTGTTTCTGCATGATGGAACTGGACTTGGATGGGATCTCTTTTCACAAGACTTTCATGCTCCTTTACTGGAATTGTAGTTGGTGCTGGGGTTTAAGATATATCTAAGGGATTTGAATCTCTGGACTGATAATATGATAGCCACGCCCTGAACCTCAACAGACTTCAACTCCTACACTCTGATTTATTGGACTTACCCCACTCAGCTAACATGGAGTTGAAGAATATCAACCACCACACCATGGAGCCTAGAGTGCCTACAACTGAAAGCAGGAGGATTGCATCCAGTATCCATGTGGAATCTAAGCCCCCTCTTGTCATAGAAGTGCAATGGACACAACCAATACAATGTCCACAGAGAAAATATGGCATTGGTGTGGGAAAAGTGGCCATGGTGGCTGCTGGGTGCGGGGAATGGGAGGAAGAAATGAGATGTGGAGGCGTTTTCGGGACTTGGAGTTGTCCTGGGTGGTGCTTCATGGACAATTACAGGACACTGTAGATCCCCCCAGGGCCCACTGGATGGAACGTGGGAGAGTATGGGCTATGATGTGGACCATTGACCATGAGGTGCAGCGATGCCCAGAGATGTACTTACCAAATGCAGTGGATGTGTCATGATGATGGAGAGAGTGTTGCTGTGCGGGGAGCGGGGGGTGGGGGCGGTGGGGTTGAATGGGACTTCATATTTTTTGAATGTAATATTTTTTAAAAAATGAATAAAAAAATAAAGTAAAATATACAGCAAAAAAAAAAAAAAAAAAAAAAAAGCAGTGCAAAGATGGAGCACATCTTCTGCCGCAACCCACTTCTTAAGAAATTGGGTGATCTCATTCTCTGCCACATTATCCAGAAATCTAGTTTGGTATTTTTGAATGCCATATGTATGGTATGGAGCTGAATGCAAAGGATGAGGAATTTTATATTTTGTGATTTAGAAAGAGATAGAGAAAAATATGCAAACTAAGAGCCTTAGGAGTTTATAAAGGCAAAGACCTACTGTCCAACTTGAGATGCATATTCTAATGGTGGAAGCTTCCTAGGTAAGCTTTTGGGGAGGTCACATGAGCCAATGACTAAGGAATGGATCTAGTCCCACTTCACCCCAACCTGCATCTTGAATTTGGATAACTCTATGTCTTGTTTTTTTCTGTAAATGAGCTGTACTGTACTGTAAAATGAGCATCCCTAAAGATTCATCAAGCTCTTACACTTTTGCTTCTCTTCTGTTACTTTCGAATATTCTGTACATACCTACAGTCTCAGTTTTTCTTTCTCACTCTCTCTCTGTCTCACATGCATACAACCCTTCTTGGCTTAGAGTCTTCAAACTGGGTTAGCAAAAACATCCAGAGGATCCAGTCTGGGTTCCAAAATATACAAAGTCTAGGAAAATATTTTGAAATAAATGTTAATTGAATTATTGAATTAATAACTAATTCATTCAATATAAATTTATTCTGTTCTGTAATAGTAGCTCTAAAATTTCCATGGTTTGCATATCACTGCCATGAATTTTGCCTATACTATGTAGCACTTGTAACATTTTTAGCCTATTTTCTTTAAAACAACTCATGTTTTTAGCCAAACTTAGTTTTTTTTAGTTAGAGAGTTATAGGGAACAAATCATGTGGAAAATACAGTTCCCATATACCACCCTCTGCATGCAGAGTTTTCCCTATTATTACGGCTATGTATTAGTATGGTACCTTTGAAACAATATAATTATACTATTAACTAAAGCCCATAGATTACACCAGGGTTCACTGTGTTGTACAGTCATATGATTTTTAAAACGATATTTTATTCTAGTAACATACCTATAACCTAAAATTTCCCCCTTTAAACACATTCAAATTCAGTGGTGTTAATTAATTATAAAAAATTTTTGTCATCCCAAGCAGAAACTCTGTATCACTTAAGCATTGTCTCTCCATTCCCTATGCTACCCATGCCCCTGGTAAATTGTTTTCTAGTTTTTGACTCTAAATTTGCTTATAGTCTTTCCTGTCAGTGAGATCGTATACAATGTTTGTCCTTTTGTGGCTGGCTTATTTCATTCATGTGATATTGTCCAGGTTCATTCATACTGGTGATATATGAGCACATCATTACTTTCCATGGCTAAGCAATATTCTGTTGTATGTACATGCCACATTTTGTTTATACATCTGTCGATGCATGGTTGCGTTGCTTTCATCTTTTGGCAGTTGTGAATAATGTCACAATGAACATTGGTGTGCAAATATATATCTGAGTCCCTGCTTTCAGTTCTTTGGGGTATATACCTAGAAGTGGAATTCCCGAGTCATTTCATGTTTCTATACTTAACTTTCTGAGGAACCACCAAACTGTTTGACGCAGGAGCTGCACCGCTTTTACATTTCCACCAACGAGAGTGTTCCTATTTTTCCATATCATCTCCCACTCTTGTCATTATTTTTTAGTAGTTGCCATTCTACTGGGTATCTAGTGAAGTGGTATCTCACTGTGGTTTTGGTTTGTATTACCCTAATGGCTAATGGTGTTAAGCATCATTTCATGTGCTTATTGGCCATTTGTATATCATATTTGGAGGAATGTCTATTTAAGTCATTTGCCCATTTTATAACTGGGTTGTCTTTATGTTGTTGAGTTGTAGCATTTCATTATATATTCTGAATATTAGCCCCTATTCATATCATATCAGATATGCATTTTCCAAATATTTTCTTCCAATGTGTGAATTTTCTTTTTACTTTGTTGATCATGCCCCTTGCTGCAAAATTTTTAAAAATTTTGTTGAAGTCCAATTTATCTATTTTTTTATTTGCTGCTCCTGCTTTTGGTATAAAGTATAAGAAAACATTTCTAAGATAAGGTCCAGAAGATGCTTCCCTGTATATTCTTCTAGGAGTTTTATTGTTTTGGTTCTTATATTTAGGTCCTTGATCCATTTTGAGTTAATTTTTGTATATGGTGTAAGGTAGTAGGTCTTCCTTTATTGGTTTGCATATGGCTATCCAGTTTTCCCCTGCACCATTAAAATTGTTTTGTAATTTTTAAAGAAGCTTTAGATTACATAAATGTTACATAAAAAAATACAAGGGATTCCCATATGCCCCATTCCTTCCCCCTCTCAAACTTTCCCACGTTAACATCTTTCATTTTGGTGATACATTTGTTACAATTTATGAACCTATATTGAAACATAGCTACTAACCATGGACTATAGTTTACGTTATAATAGTTTATACTCTGTCCCACACAATTTTGTAGGTTATGACAAAATATACAATAGCCTGTATCTGTCACTGCAACATCATGCAAGACAAATCCAGTGTCCCAAAAATGCCCCCATATTACACCTATTCTTCCCTCTCTCATTCCTCAGAACCTCTGGTGGCTAATGCCTTTACATCAATGATAAGAGTTCTTCCATTGCTAGAATAATAATAGGTCTACTTTAGTCCACTGTTCATTCCCCAGTCTTGAGGATTGTGGAATGGTGATGCTCACTTTCTTTCTAATTGAGAGGGGCTTAGATCCCAGGGGGCAGATGGATAGAGCTATCCTGCTTGCAGTTGCAGATATTCTCTGTTTCTTGGGATGGGTGTTGTCTATTATAATCTCCTGGTTAGTTGTCCTGGGTGAGTCCAATGACTGGAGAGTAGGTGTTACATCTCTGCTGAAATTCAGGGCTCAGCTGGCACATGGAGGGACCAAAGATTTAAGTCTCTGGGACATATTTATCAAGTATAGTGCTAATTATAGGTTCAAATAAGAGGGCAGAAGAGCCATGTGTAGAGAACGTTTAAATGAATTCTAACAGTTACTGTGGGGAGCATAAATTTCAAAGTAAGGCCCACTGCAAAATTATTGAGGTATCTGCCCCACTTATAGTTTCTGGATATGTCTAAAGTCCTCAGGAACACCACTGTCTGAGGTGCTGTTTACTGTGACAGTCATTGAGATCCTGCTTTCATAAGCATAACCTCTGGAATGACCTCCAGACTCACTTTGAAATCTCTTAGTCATGAAAACTCATCTGTATTTACTATTTCCCCCTTCTGGTCAAGGTCTTTTTCCAGATGCATTGCTAGTTAATAATTCCTCATTGCCAGGGAGGCTCATCCCCAGAGTCATGTCCCATGCTGGGGGGAAGGTAGTACATTTATATACTGTTTGGCTTAGAGAGAGGCCTCATGAGCAACAAGGAGGCTTTCAGGAGGTAACTCTTAGGCAGTATATTATACTAGGCTAAGTTTCAATTTCACAAGAAAAGGTTCCTAAGTACAAGGCATAATAGTCTGTCTTTCTTCACTAGACATTGTCCTTACACTTAGGGGATTCTTGCTGTCCTATTAGGGAGTGTAGTACAACTCCCCAGGATGGGAATTCAATATTCTTTCAGTTATTTTTTGGCTCTCCACCCACCACAATAATGTCCTATGAACACTTGAACATATTCATATGTCTTAGAGGCATGCCCCAGGTGAACCCTTTGCCATGCATCCCCATATCACTGACACCCCACACCAGTGATTCTCCCCGGCCACTGCTGTGACCCTTCTGTGATACAAAACCTTTCCAAAAATGAAGCCAACAAAATAACAGAATAAAATTAAAAAGAAAATGAAACAATAATTTAAAAAATAACCAATAAAATACAAAAAAATTTAAAACAATTTGAATTTAAAAAATTTAGATGTTGTATCTTTCATCACTGTAAGATCTGTTGTCTTGTTTGTACAGTGACATTTCCTTCCATTTATTCCCCCAGTGTTTTATTTTTTTATCTTCCAAAAAGTCTTAGGATGCAGAAAAGTCACATAGAGAATATAGGTGATTCCCATATACCCAATACCCTCCCCCTGCCCCCTTTCCCTTATTAATAACATTTTGCAGGCGGATGGTACATTTGTTACAACTGATGTACAAATTTTAAAGCATTGCTACTAACCATGGTCTATGCTTACATTATGGTTTATATTTTGTACCATACTCTTTTATAGGTTTTGACAAAGTTTGGCATGGCCTGTATCTGTTACTGCAAAATCATGCTGAACAATTCTACTTCCCTAAAAATGCTCTACGCTCTACCTATTCTATTCTCCCTTCCCCTCCCCTCATAATCTATGGTAATCTCTAAATTTCAATGTTGGAAGAATAAAATTCATAGGGGCTTGCAGTAATATTGAGGGCTGTTTTCTTTTAGTAGGTACTGTCTATATTTTTAAGAGATTCTTGTTCCTCTAAGTGGGAACACAGCATGACTCCCTAGGATGGGAGTTTGATATTTTCTTGATTACTGTGTAGGTCTTCACCCATTGACATAACACACTATGACAAAATGAACACTTACATATTCCATAGAAGCTGCCCCAGGTGTGCTCTGTCCCATGTACACCGCCGCTCCCCCCCAATCCAAAACCCTACACCAATAACTGTTCCTTGCCATATTTGCCAAAAGAACATTCCCAACATTGTAGTTCTAACCACAGACTGCAAATCCCCTTTGTTCACTTGCTCCTTCCCCTGGCCCTACCCAACCCAACCCCTCCCCCAACCTACTCCTCACAGACCAGTTGTAGAAGACAGTATTCCTTTCCCACTTAGTGATCTTGGCCTCCTTGTCAAAGATCAGTTAACCAAAGGTTTGAGAGCTACTTCTTAACTCTTGATTTGATTCCATTGTTCTATATGTGTGTTTGCCCTTGTGTCAGAATTATACTATGTTGATTACTGTACATTTGTAATAAGTTTTAAAATCAGGAAGAGTGAGTTCTCCAACTTCATTCTTTTCAAGATGGTTTTGGCCATTTGGGGTCCCTTATGCTGCCACATAAATTTGACCATCAGCTTTTCCATTTCTGTAAAGAAGGTTTTTGGAGTTTTGATGGAGAATGTTTTGAATCTGTGCATCACTTTGGGTGGAACTGATATCTTAACAATATTAGTCTTCCAATTATTTAGGTCTTCTTCGAATTCTTGTAGCAATGTTTTGTAATTTTCCAGGTACAAGTTCTTTATATTCTCGGTTCATTTTACTTCTAGATACTTGATACTTTCAGTTGCTTTTGTAAATGGAATTTTCCCTTTCATTCCCTCTTCAGATTGTTCATTACTTGTGTATAGAAATTCCATTGCTTTTTGGATGTTGCCCGTGTGTTCTGCCACTTAGCTGAATTTGTTGATTAGCTCCCATCGTTTTGTCATGTTTTTTTTCCACTTTTTTTGGTTTTGTTTGTTGTTTTTTTAAGGATTTTCTTCAAAGGATCATGCCACCTAAAACAGGGAGAGTTTTACTTCTTCCTTTCTAATTTGGATACCTTTTATTTCAGTTTCTTGCCTAATTTATCTGGATAGGACTTCTATCGCAATGTTGAATAACAGTGGCTAACAGAGGCATCATTGTCTTTTCCCCAATCCTAGAGGGAAAGCTTTCAGTCTTACACCATTCATTGTCATGCTAGCTGTGGGTTTTTCATATATGCTCTTTGTCATGATAAAGAAGGTTCCATCTATTCCTAGTTTTCTAAGTGTTTTTTATCCAGAAGGAGGGCTGGACTTTGTCAAATAAATGCCTTTTCTATGTCAACTGAGATAATCAGGGGATTTCCCCTTTTATCTATTAATGTGGTGTATCACATTAATTGATTTCTTATGTTGAACCACACTTGCATACCTGGGATGAATCTTACTTGATCATGGTGTATAAATTTTTAATGCACTGTTGGATTTGGTGTACTAGTATTTGTTGAGGATTTTTATGTCTATGTTCATAAGGGATACTTGTCTGTAATTTTCTTTTCTTGTGGTATCTTTATCTGGCTTTGGTATGAGGGTGAGGTTGACCTCATAGAATGATTTAGGGAGTGTTCCTTTCAGTTCAGTTTTCTTTGGAAGTGTTTGAGCAGGATTGGTAATAGTTCTTCTTGGAATGTTTGCTAAAATTCATCAGTGAAGCCATCTGGTCCAGGACTTTCCTTTGTTGGGAGGTTTTTGATTCAATTTCTTTACCTGTTATTGGTCTGCTGAGATTTCTTCTATTTCTTCTTGATTCAATGTAAATAGTGTGTTTCCATTTCATCTGGGATATCTAATTTGTTAGCATACAGTTCATGGTATCCTTTTATAATCCTTATTATTTCTGTGGAGTTAGTCCTATCCCATTTATTTCTGATTTTAATATTTGCATCCTTTCTCTTTTTTGTCAGTCTAGCTGAGGGTTTGTCAATTTTATTGATCTTTCTCTGAGAACCAACTTTTGGTTTCATTGACCCTATTGTTTTTTTAAAATTACCTATTTCATTTATCTCCACTATAATATTTTTGCATTTCTTCCTTCTGCTCACTTTGGGTTTAGTTTGCTCTTCTATTTCCAGATCATCCAGTTGTGAGGTTACATCTCTGATTTGACCTTTTTCTTCTGTATTGATGTAAGCATTTAGAGCTATAAATTTCCCTCTCAGCATCACATAAGTTTTGGTATGCTGTGGTTTCATTTTCATTCCCCTGTAAATATTTTATAATTTCCCTTGTGATTTCTTCTTTGATCCATTGGCTGTTTGAGTATATTTAGTTTTAATTTCCACATTTAATTTGGGAAGTTTCCAATTCTTCCTCTCTTTTGATTTCTAACTTCATTCCACTGTGGCCAGAAAAGACACATTGTATGATTTCAGCATTCAATTTTTCTTGAGACTTGTTTTGTGACCTAATATATGATCTATCCTGAGAATGGCTCATGTGTATTATATATTTATAATTGTTGTCTTCTTCTTAAATTGACCCCTCTATTAGTATATAGTGACCTTTTTTGTCCTTCATAACAGTTTTTTAAATTTCAGGTCACGTTTGCCTGATATGAGTATAGCTACCACTGTGTTTTTTGTACTATTGTCATGGTATATATTTTTTTATCCTTTCACTTTCAATCAACTTGTATATTTGAATTTTACATGAGTCTCCTATAAATAGCACATAGTTGTGTCATGCTTCTGTATCCATTCTGCCAATTTCTGCCTTTAGAGTGGAGAGTTATTTCATTTACCGATAAAGGAACTATTGATAATGCAAGACTTCTGCCATTTTGCTATTTAGTCATTGTAAATCTTATATTTCTTTTGTCCTTCAATTCTTCTAATACCTATTTTCATACTTACCTTTTTCTTTTATTCCATTTTGAGTCCTGTAGCAGTTTGATATAATTATAAATTTCAAAAATAGATATTAGATTATGTTTGTAAACTAGTCTGTACCTGGGCATGACTAAATTATGATTAGGGTTTTGATTGGGCCACATCAGTAGGCCCAAGACATGGTGAAGGACAGAGTCGGAGAGGGTTTTGATGTTGGAATTTGATGCTGAAGTCTTAAACTGGAGCTCCAGGAAGTAAGCAGAAAGAGGAAAGAGAGGAACTGGGAAGAGAGGAACCCTCAGCCCAGAAAGAAGCAAGACCTGGGCAGAGAGGAACAAAGGAAGCCTGAACCCTCACAGACGTTGGCAGCCATCTTGCTCCAACATGGAAAAATAGACTTTGGTAAAGGAAGTAGCTTATGCTTTATGGCCTGGTAACGGTAAGCTCCTACCCCAAATAAATACCCTTGATAAAAGCCAGCAGATTTCTGGAATTTTGCTTCAGCACCCCTTTGGCTGACTAATACAAGTCCCTTCTTATTTCCTTCTGTATACATTTTCAGATATTTTCGTTGTGATTACCATGGGGTTTTAATATCCTAAATCTATAACAATCATGTTTGATCTGATACCAACTGAACTTTAATAGCATACACAATCACTGATCCTATACCCCTCCTTCCTTACACCTTTTTGTTGTATTTGTTAGAAATTGTCTTTATACATTATATACCCCAAGCCATAGATTTATCAATACTCTTTATACATTAGCATTTTAGAATCTGTAAAAGTAAAAAGTACTGTTACATACCAAAAAATATAATAAAGTAGTTGTAGTATTTATAATTACCCATATGGTTATCTTTTTTGGAGGTCTTTGTTTCTTTATGCTGCTTCTATCCACTGTCTAGTGTCGATCCCTTCCATCTGAAGGACTCCCTTTAGCATTGCTTGTAGGTCAGGTCTAGTGGTGACTAACTTCTTCAGCCTTCATTATCTGGAAATTTCTTAATCTCTCATATTTGAATGATAGTCTTGCTGGATATAAAATTCTTGGTTGACCATTGTTTTCAGTTCCTTACATATCATTGTCTTCCTGCTTCCACAATTTCTGATGAGAAATTGCTATTTAATCTTACATGGGTTTCCTCATACTAAAATGTTGCTTTTCTCTCAGAGCTTTCAGAACTCTCGTCTTTCACATTCAACAATTTTACTGCTACATGTCAGAGCATGTTTCTCTTCCAGTTTATTCTTGGGCTTTGTTGGGCTTCCTGAATGCACATATTCATGTCTTTCATTAAATTCCAATTTCTCATCAGAAATTGTGGAGATAGGAAGGCAGTGATATGAAATATTTAAGGGACTGAAGGAAAATGCCTATATTGGTGTGCTTGATAATGTTTCACAGGTCTTTTAGACTCTGTTCACTTTTTTTTTTTCTTTCAGCTTGTAGCAGTTTGATATTATTGATGAGTTCCAAAAAGAAATATTGGATTATGTTTGTAAACTGATCTTCTCCTCTGGGCATATTAGATTATATTGGATTCAGAGGTTTACTTAAGTAATTATGTAAACCTCTTGTGCCAATAGGGCATTGAGTTCCCACCATTTGGTGGGTGGTGACTCACAGATAAAAGGCATGGCAAAGAACAGAGTTGAGGGTTTTCAATGTTGGAATTTTGATATTGGAATTTGATACTGAAGCCTTAAGCTGGAGCCCTGGAAAGTAAGCTCACAGAGGAAAGATCACCAAGTCCCAGGAAGACAGGAACCTGAACCCAAAGAGAAGCAAGACCCTGGAAGGGAGAAACCCAGAAAGCCTGAACCCTCACAGATGTTAGCAGTCATCTTGCTCTAACATGTGGAAATAGATTTTGGTAAGGGAAGTAACTTAGGCTTTATGGCATGGTATCTGCAAGCTCCTACCCCAAATAAATGCCCTTTATAAAAACCAACCAATTTCTGGTATTTTGCATCAGCACCCCTTTGGCTGACTAATACACTGCCCCTTAACTGGGATCATGTTAATTGTCTTATCTTTGTGTTTGAGACATTTTCTGTTTATCTTATAATCTTTTGTTGTACAGTGTGCATTTAAATATTTTAATGTGTTAACTCTGGGGTTTAGTCACGGAGCTATTTATTCCTTAAAGTTTCTATCAAGCTAGTGATATGGAAGATTTTCTTGAGTGCCAGGAACTAACAAAAACCAACAAACTAATGCAAAATCACCTTTCACAGTCTTTGCAAATTGGCTTTCCATTGGCTGGTACTTCTCATTCAGAGTTTAGCTCTCCTACCAAGATCAGCCAGAATGAAGTGCAGGTTTGTCTCCTGAGCCTGAACCTTGTCCTGGACTTCACTGCTCACAATGGCAAGAACTTGGAGACAACCCAAGTGCCCATTCGTGGGAGAGTGGATGCATAAACTAGTGTACTGGTATAATGGAATATAATACAGCCATCAAACCAAATGAACTATTGAAACACAGAACATTATAAGACTCTCAGCAATAAATTAAATGAAAAGTCTCCAAATATGATGATGTCCCTTTTTAAAGTTAAAAACAATCAAAAAATAAGAAAAAAAAACTGAGAAATAAATATAGAGGCAATTAAATTACTTGCAAAGAAAGCAAAAGAATGGGGTTTATAGATGCAGGTTCAGGTGGAGGGATGCAGAAGAGAAGGGGGGATATCATATGGGCCAGATGTCAACTAATGTGAAGATGTTAATTTTCCTTGTGCATAATGAGTTTGGGGGTGCTTAATATGCTATTAAAATAGCTAACTTAATAAGTATAAGTGAGCAAGGACCAATAATGACTATATCATGGACAAAGAATTACGGTCAGTCCAATTCTGTACATCTAAGATTCATAATAAACAAAACAAATACAACTTGTTCCAAAAACATAGAAAAATTTTAAAAACTTTTAAGAGACTGTCCATGTACCATATCAAATCATCCTCTCTACTGCTAGTGTTATACATGCTTTAGAAACTACTGCTTGGCATATGGCAGTGAACAAGAGACAGTTTCTCTCTTAAGGAATCCTTGGTTGGTGGAAGAGGCAAATAAGTAGACAATTATGATAGAATTTACTAAGTGATAAGATATGTGTAAGGAACTAAAAGAGCATAGAGAAGGGGCATGGCACCAGCAGCACAGGGGGAAAGCCATCCTTAAAGGATGTGTAATCTTAAGTTTGGACTTGAAAAAGGATATTTTAGGCAGAGGAAACCTAGGTAAAGGGCCTGAGGGTGACATTTGAGGAGCTGAAAGTTGTTTAGCTTGACTAGAAGGGAGAAATGGTAGAGGGAGGGAAAGAGATGGGGCTTGAGAAATCAACAGGGGGTCTCATCATGAGGGGCTTATATGTTAAACAAGGGGCTTAGGGTTTTATTTCAAGAGCAACAGGAAGCCATTGAAGAGTTTAAGCTGGAGAACGTGATTAGGTTTTTTTTTTTTTTTTTACTTCACACACAGTAGAACCAGGGCAGAGGGGACCAATTAGATAAGTTAGAAGACTGATGTAGTTGTCCAGGTGAATCATGTTTGAACCAGAATGATGGCAACTGGAAGATTAGGAAGTTATTGAGGAGGTCTAATTAGGACTCAAAGATTAATTGGATATATAGGGGGCAAACAAGAGGGGGAAAATCAAGAATGATTTTGAATTTGAGCAGCTGGGGTGATGGCAGTCCTTGTTGCTGAGACCCAGGAAAATGGGAGAAGGAACATGCATATTTTCTTGTCACAGATATCCCATTTGGCTTGGCATTGTTTCACAGTGCCTCACAAGTCTTCTCAGATGAGGCTGACTTTTCCCCAATAAGGTGTGGCTGACAAGCTCTAGAAAAGGCAGAAGTACTCTCCTTGTTTCCAAACACCTGAACTGAGTTGTGAGTATACACTGCCATAAGCCACTGTGGGAAGAATCTTTAAATGAAAGTTTCCAAAAACCCATGACCCAAGAATATAAAAGCCCCTTCACTTCATTTTGTCAGTGGTTCCTGGACTATTACCTGTGTGGCATAAAGTTTAGCAGTGCTGCTAACTATTTCTGCCCCTGACCACCAAATTACACAATGAGGTCAGAGTTCCTCTGAGATTATTTTCCTTCTTTTTAAAAAGCAAAATACCTACCTAAGCATGGTTATACTAGGCAGCACCTAAGTAATAAAATCTTTTTCTTTTGGGAACAACATAAAACAACTACACATATTTCTTTCTTTCCAAAGGTGGGCCATTAACGTGTAAAGGAAGCAACATTAATTTCCTGCAGAATGAATGCCAAGACCAGGTTTTTCAGTTATTTACAAAAAAAGAAAAAAAGAATGCATTCCCTGCAAAAGTCCTGTAACACAGTTGGCTCTGTGGTCATTTTTATAGATAATTCCCCAGAAGCCTTTAAAGCAAGATGGCCTTAGGAATGATGCATTGCTCGACTGCAAGAAATATTAGCCCATTACACTCCAGATCAGTCCCTGAAGGGTTACTTTTAATATCTGACCTTGGGAAGAGGAGTCAATAAAATTCCATGTTCATGGTACTTTATATACTCATGTGCAGGCAAAGGGAAGGCTAAGGGAAGATAGGAATAACTTATGTTGCACACGTAAGGATCATTAATATTACCCATTCTCGCACTGCCAATGCCATGTGTTTATATGGTTAGTATCCGTTGAATGGAGTTCAGAATCAGAGAATGAAGTCAAAATCTGGCTTTGCCACTTAAGCAGCAATGTGACTTAGGATAACTTATTTAAACCCTTTAAACCTTAGTTTCTTTATACATACAATGGGACAATAATGCCTTTACATTGGATTTAAAAGGCTAAAGATTGATTTGCTCTGAAGAGAAACCAGAGCATCTTCCTTGGATTTAATGAGTAAATGCATATAAAGACTCCAAATCAGTATGTGATATATCATTAACATTTGACAAATGGAGATAACGTAGGTCAAAGCCACTCTAGATGTATAATAATGACGACAGTAGGCAAAGTCTGATAGATTCCCACTGTAATTAGAGCATTGTGAAACAGCCCTTGTAGATGGTTGATCTCTAACATGGTCTGCAGGATGTATAATTCTTGTTGACTGTATGACAGATGTTATTTAATTTTTAAATACGGGATGGATATTGACTTTGCCTGTATATACATGTCAGAACTTATTGAAAGGGTGACAGCAGTTTGGAACAAAAATCCAATAGAGGAACATTTTTTAAGAAATGCTGCATCATCAACATTCAGTGACATAGAAGACAACATTGTAGAAAAACATAGACACTGAAGACCCTGATCTAAAAAATTATTTAGATCAGATTCTGAATGGGAAGTTCTAGGAAATACCTTCTCACATTTATATTTTTTTATGCTTTCCTTTTCATATTGTGCACGACAGTAATGTTAGATAAAGAAAGCTGTATAACTAAGTCTCTCTATTAAATAGATCACTTTCAATCAGTGTACAATAAATTCTAGGTGCTAAGAAAGCACTGTGTTACAGTTTAATTGGCAGTTTCTTTTCTGCCATAGTGCCACATAAATAATGGAGCATGTTTATAACTGATGACAACTCAGCTTCACTGAAATATGGTAAATGCGGAAGTATGGACAAACAATAGACTGTAGAGAAATGAGAAAAAAACTGAGTTAATAAAGGTAGCCACATCTGGGTTCAAATCTTGGCTTCTCCCTATTCAGTTATGTTAACTTTGGACAAATGACCATCCCTCTGGCACTCTGTAAAATGACTGTTTTTACCCAGTTCATTGGGTACATTGTATGGAATTTAAATGAAATAATGTAGATGAAATGTTTAATCATGTACCTACCCTGCAATAAATGATATTGTTATTATGATAATAATTCACTATTTTAAAAAATCAAGCTACTTTAAGATATTTTACATATAATGGAAGCTTTATCAGTCACAGAAAATAAAAACATACATTTAAATATGTAAGTTGTAAATTAATGTTCTCTTTTTTTGTGTAAGCATAGTATAAAAATGACTGAATATTCAAATTCAAAAAATATACTTATAATGGACAGGTTTAAAGTATAATTTAAAAGTACCCTACTCAAAAATTTAAGTTGGAGAAGGCTGGGGGCACTGCAAGGTCAGGTGGTCATCTTCTAGCTAAAACTGGTAAACAAGAGAAATAAGTGATTGTTGATTAAAAAAACCAGGCCATCTGTACTAAGAATTCATGAGTAGCAAACATCATCATCAACAGGGGTTTCAAACGTAAGGCTTAAACTTATAGAGCTAAATGCAGATACCCCAACCCTATTGCTTACAATTCAACTGCCTCATATGTAAGCAAATGAAGGTTGCTCTGGCATGAAGAGTAGTATCACTTTATTTAATAACAGATAATGAGATAGTAGTGTGCTATAGATATTATGCCTTTCTTAAGGTCCTCTGCCATTAATTATCAAATTTGAGATTTCTTTTAAAGTAAGAATAATTGTGGTTCTTTGTAGTCAAGATAAATTATTTTACGATGTTACCTTAAATATGTACACTTACAAAACTAGATCTAAACAGCTAAAAAATAAAATATAATTAGAGAAAAAACCAAAACCCCCCAAAAAACAATAAAATTAAAATTGACAGCATTTGTTAAACAGGTTGCCGAGGTCGCTTTGTGGAAACTCAGTAGCTGCTTGCAACATGAGTCGGGTATTGACTGAACAAAGTCTCCTTTGAGTTAGTGTGAGTGAAACACCAGGTTGGGTGTGATGAGCCATTTCCCTATCACTTTTCACTATTTGAACTTCTGAAAAGCTTTATCCCTCCCTTGGCATGCATTTATTAAGTCTGACTCTTTTCTCATTAGCCTGAGATAAATATGGTATGGTTCCCCTGCAATCATAAACCCAAATGCAAATAAGGACACTATATTAGTCATCTATTGCTTTGTAATAAACACTACAAAACTCAGAGGCTTAAACCCTCAATAATCATTTGTTATCTTACATGGCTTCTTTGGGTTAAGAATCCAGGAGTGGCTTTGCTGGGTGGTTCTGGCCAGGGGCCTCTCATGAGATTACAATCAGTGGCTAAGGCTGGGATCATCTCAAAGTCTTCTCCGCTCTATGGCTGGTGGTTTCAACAGCTATCTCTATGCAGTATCTCTATCTGGTCTTTGCAGCTTGACCAGAGTTCTTAGTGGCTGAGGAGGGGAGGGGGGGGGAGGAATGGGGGGAAGGGAGAGAGAGCCATAGCATCTTCTCTAAGGCAGCCTCAGAAGTTAGGCACGTTCACTTCAGCCACAGTCTGTTCATTAGAAGTGAGTCACTAACTCCTGCCACATTCAAGGAGAAAGGAATTAGATACCACCTGTTGATGGGATGACTGTCAAATAAATTGAAATATATTTTTAAGACTCTACAGATATTGAAATCCTGTGACAGTATTCAGTTTTTAAATGACACAACATATGCCTATATCACTTCAATAAATTATCACTAAAATGAAAACACAAAATTAGGTAATTCTCATAGAGAACTTACAGAACTCTAAGAAGAGGTAAGCTTACCCTCACTGGTCTGTGGGTCAAAGTTTGAGAAAAGTTCATTTATATACTCATTTCAATAACTCGTCCTCCATGTAGCTGGGAAAGGAAGTTTCCTTAAATCTCAGAGTAGGAAAGAATGCACTTGAAAGGAGAAGAGAAGAAAAACTGGAGTGTTTTGTAAATGTGGTGAAGCTGAAGAACGTGGTGTTTGTATGGATGGCTATGTCTTTTAAGTATCTTTCTCACATATTCTAACAATGGGATTAAGAGGTCCATTCCATAAATAGCTGGGACTTGTTGAGATGCTATAGCGTTCCTTCATTGTTCAGTGACAATTCACTATTAAACTAGGCACTGTCCTAGGTCCTGGGGTTAAAGCTACAAGTAAGAGTAATACAGTTTCAGCCTTCATGGATATTATGGGTCTAGTACAGAAGACAGTCACTCAGCAAATCATTATAAATGTAATAAATGCTACAAGAAGGAAAACATAGGTGCTGTGGGACTTGTTAACAGTCTGGGGGAGGGAGCTAGTATGAGCAGTGATATGGACACTGACATCCACAGAAAGAGAAGATCATCAGGCGAAGGTGAGGTGGGCAAGGAGCTGTGGCTTTTCCAATATTCGGCCTTCCACCATTATGTAGCTCTTGCTTCAGACATTATTTGAGAAAGTTGTGGCTGCCACTGAAAAAGATTTCTGACCCATGAAAGAATGTCACTGATGGGAGGATGGAATACAAATATGTATACCAGCTTGTATTGGGAATTATCTGGTGACTTATAAATCATAGTCTGTTCTTCTGCCCTGGTAAGGCATAACAGGGGAACCAAAAGTCAAGTGGGTGAAGTCAGTCTTCTGCAAACCATTTCTCTTGAAGGCAGGCTTTGGGATCTAGGTGGTTCTCAGACTGGTCAGCAGCACAGGTTGACTCATTCTGGAGATTCTGTGCAGCAGAGTCTTCCTTCCCTTAGCCATGTTTGTCCATGTCTGTAGCTTAGAAAAGTTGGAAAAAAAAGGGCTTCATGGGTCATTATGGTCTCCAGTTGCCTGCAGAGTACCAATGACTTCAAAAGGAACTTGGGTCCAAATGTCCCTGCAGCAGGCAAGCTTTCTTTTCTTTGTATCTCCCATTTGTTGTCTGCCCGGCTCCCTTAGCTTAAGGGATGGCTGTGCCATTCCATAGAGAAATGAGCCAGGTTAGAGAGAGGGGCATGACCCAACTTGCCCCAGATGGACAATTCAGGGGTCCTGAACTCTTTTTCTCTGTAGGGAGGATATTTCTCAACCCAGCCTTCCTGAATACTGTCTGGAAAGGAACGAGAAGGCCTCCACAGTTTCCTGAAGACCGAAGTGGACCTTTCTCCACTTTGCTTCCTTCCCCCCCATCTCCCACTTGCTTTGAGCACAGTTAGCATGGTTAGCTTTTCTCCCCCTCTTACATTTGGGATAACAACATGGATGATGGAGATGCAGCTTGCAATTCACCCATTCTCTGGAGGGAGAACAGGACGTGTGCTGGCTCTTGTGTTTATGAAAAGGTTGCATTAAAAATATTTAACCAAGAGGGCAGGGCCAATGATTAATCAGTGGCTGATGGGGCCACAGGAAAGGAGCAGGGTTCTGGAATCGCCCTGCCCTGAGATGCCAGCCATTAACCTTTTAACTTCTAGATGGGAAAGAGGGCTTGGGGTCCTTGGGAAAGGGATGGGGATATCTCGGGAGAGCACAGCTTGCTAATTGCTGTGGAAATAGTTTAGAATTTTAACAGCTGGAGCATCTGTAATGGTGATACCAAGTGAATTATTGGGTATGTAATACAGTGTGTATATACCCTAATGCAACAGGATGTGCACTAAAAAAGAATGGATGCACTGGGACTAGATTTCAGTGCCTGGTACTCTGACTTGCTATTTACCTTTGGGCAAGTCACTTCTACCTTGACCTTGGTTTTTCCACAGGCTAGATGATGAACAACATTCATTTTCACAGTTTAAAAGCAGTGATTCAGGCAATCCCCCTCCCCCGCCCTCATAAAGAACATGCACTATTCACTGTGTTATGGTTATGAATCTGTGTCCTCCTACCTGTTCCGACATCTGCTCAGTGATCCAGAACACATTTCTTAAGTCTTTTAGGCCCCATTTCCTCAACTAAAAAATGAGGTTTATAATAGGATCTACCACACAGGATTGTGATAGGAGCTAAACGGGCTGATGCAAAAAGAGTATTTAGCATCATGCTTGGTAGAGGAGGCACTGAATTAATGTTAACTCATTACATTTAAGGGCTAGAGTAGGGTAAAGAGCAGAAAAGCATTTTTCTTCATCCTTCAAACCCATTAATGAACTTCGAGATTACTTTCCAAATCCCAGCAGCCCTGGCTCTTGAGCCTTGGTCCTAGTGTTAATGGATCATTGAGTACAAAGGGAGAGGAAGAGGTGGCATCAGGCGTGTCTTCAGAATGCATGCCAGGCATGGCCCAGGGGCCATCCTCTGATGGCTCAATCAGTTCCTCAGGACTCTGCCACATGCCAAGTGTTAAGCCATAAAAGATTAGGGTCCATTGTGTGGATGTTTGACAAAAGGAGACTTGTGCCTTTTGAAGTGGTATTTCAAGGACTCTCCCTTTCAGATGCTCTGTTTTCCATCTGGAGGTGTGACCTTTCTGCCTGGAGAAGTGGTTGAGGCTCTGGACAGAACATCTTAGTTTCCTATTAGATTCTAATCTGAAGGACGTAGACATATGAAAGAATAGCAATGTCTCAGAATTTCTATATAAGGGAAAAAAAAGGATGCATGGTACTTTATAATTGGTTGTAGGGAGATTGCAATCCTGAAATTTTAGTGGCCCAGTCATTTGAAGAGTCTAGGAATGTGTTCACTTCAGGCCTGACTGGTTCAAGTTGCTCAGATATTTTCATTGGAACTTGTTCTCTCTCTATTACTCAGCTCAGTTTTACTCTATTTTGGCTTTATTTTCCAAGGATGTTTTTCTCATATGGTGGCTAAGAAGTCCACCAGTAACTCTAGCCTTGCATTTTACTAGTTTATCTACCCCGGCAGAAAAAGAATACTCCTTTTGAAATCATGCCAGAAAAACTGCAGGTGGTTCTCATCGACCCTGCTTCATTTCTGTGTCCTTCTCTGAATCACATTTATTCTAAGGGGAAACTTCTCTCTGATTGGCTGGGCCCAGGCCATACATCCCTTCGGGCCAGAAGAAATGCAGACTCTACTACTTAGAATAGGGGGAGGTTGGCTGTCCCCAAGAAAATGGGAGTGTTGTTCCCCAAAAAAGGCAGTCAAGGCCAACCAATTCCATTACAAGCAAGGATTTAGAATGAAGAAAGCTGATTAACATATACATGTCCACAGACAGACAAACATCCAGAAACTTTAGTGAAACTGCTGGAAAAACCAGGTGTCAATCTTCACTCATCCTTTTTCTGTTCCTTTCTCTTATAGCAAAATCCATGAGGTTCATTCATCCACCAAACATCCATTGAGCCTTTCCTCTGGGGCTGAGGGAAGAGCAAGACCTTCAAGGAACTCCCGGCGGAGTCTGTCTGAGAGCTGAAACATGCCACAGCCTTTCTCTTGTGGTGCTTTCTATGGTGTACCGTTCTCCTCAAGTAGAGCTTGGACCTGCTTCTTTCCTTTTGAATGCCGAGGGCTCAGTCTACATGTTCCTTTGCCTGACTGGAAGGCATATTATGAAACGGATGTTCTGTCAGAGACGCAGGTAAGAAATCTGAACCGCACGGCCTCACATAAACCCCAAGAAGCCTCTGTCGTGGGCTTCTTCCCCAGTCAACAGGTGTAAGGACAAAAGGCCCATTGTCCTCAGGCGCCTATAGGCTAAATAGAAAGAACATGCCCTTGCCGGTTAATCTGCCGGTGATAAAGAGTATTGTTTTATCTCCTGCCATCTCCATGGTTCCATGGGATGAGTCTGATTGTGACACAAAGTCTGCTTTGTCTTTCCAACCCGCTGAAATGTTTAAGTTGACCTTTCATATATGCTTGGTTTTCTGCATGGAAAGGATTATCTTCCCCTCCCCCCACAAGGGGACTATCACCTGCAGAGATGCTAGGATGCTGAAAAACAGCATGCTTCTTTTGCTTAATTTAGGTTTAAATAAATGGGCCTACTGTATGAGCTATTTGAAACAGGATCAAATGACATTTCTGAGCAATTTAAAGTACCTTTTGTATGACTGGGGAAATAAAGAGCAAATTCTAATATCACAATCATAGCCAAACTAGAGACTGTCTGTTTGGGCTACAGGCAACATTGGTGTTCTTGGCAATTCTACCGAGAAGAATTTATATTCCTACAATTAGTCTTTTCTTGAAAATAAATGATCTCTTATTTTTTCCCCCATAGAAGCACTGAGGTCCCACTTACCCGATAAGTAATAACTTTTTAAAATATATGAATTAAGAATTTTTCTTTTTTTATGTACATTTCCTAATGAGAATCCCTTGGGTCCACGAGAAGAGTGATAGAGGAGGAGATACCAGTCACTTATCTTGCTTTGTAGGAGGCAATATTTGCTAGTGGTAAAGGGTGAGGACTTTAGGATTCCAGAGAGAGGTCAGTATGCATCTCCGCCCCTTCCTAGCACCAGTGTCCTTGAACAAGTCATTTCTCCTCTCAGCCTGTTTCCTCTTTTATAAAGCACAACTAATAAAAGGCCCCACATTGTGAGATTGCTAGGAAGAGCGAATGAGATAATCCATGTAGAGCGTTAAGCACAGTCTGAACAACAAAAGACTTCCCTTCCTCAAATCCCATCCAAACCACACAGGGCAAATTGGCCTGTGTATAAAGGAAATGCCGATACAGTGCAGGCGCTTTTTAAATTATTCCTGACTGTTCAAGAGGACAAAGGGAGGGCAAATCCTATCACGTGTGGACTTCCAGAGAAGAGAGACACATGCAAGGAAGCTGGCTTAATTGGGGTCACGCCTGATGGAGGAGATTAGGTGCTGTGTGCAGTCTTAGGGAGCCACAGACATCACTTCTAGTACCTTTTGGCTCTGCCCCTGCTGAGCTATGGCCATTCACTTTTCCACCCACAAAAGGCCATTGCCTGAGCGAGTGCTAGCTTTAGTAAGGTGATTAGTAGATGACTCAGCTTGGTTCTCAAGTTTAATGAACAGTTTCTTTAGGGTGAAAGTGAAGGGTATAGAACCATTCTCTCCCTCTCCTCAGCCTTATCCCACACCTCTCAGATAAATTAACTTATGACATAGTTACTGAGATCTCAATGGTGCTAGAAATTTACATCTCACACAACATAAGAGCTAACTCTATACCTGCAACATCATTTTTTTAACCCTACTTTTACTGTTTTTTTTGTGCACAAAGCCTCCCTTGCCAAAGGCAGTGTAGATAAACTCAACACATCCTGTCTCACATCTTTGTTTATCCATAAACTGTCAAAAATACAGATGAATATCCACTAAAGCATGCTTGAAGCAGTTACATGAAGGCCACATAAGATAGGAGCAAAAATGCTTGATGCTAGAAGATAATACCTAAAATGAAAATAAGCTGCCTCCATGTGATAACATGAATACAAATCGAAGACAGAAAAGATGACCAACTGCTACAGTTAGGGATGGACTCAGTTGTATGAAAAAGCAATAAATTGTATCCATCAACTATATAGGATCTAAGCCCCCTTTTGATATAGAGGTGGAGTGGACATCACCAATCCAGGGTCCAGAGAATGGAGGAATAAAATATGGATTAAAGTGAACTTACTGGTATTCTACTATAGACCTTTTGTGACTAGTAATGGAAGAAACTGGAGAGTCAATCTAGAGAAAGTGGCCACAATAGTTGCTGAGGGCAGGGAGAGGGAAGAAGAGATGAGATGTGGGGGTATTTTCGGGACTTGGAGTTATCCTAAATGATATTGCAGGGACAGATGCCGGACATTATATATCCTGCCATAACCCACTGAATGTACTGGGGGAGAGTGTAAACTATAATATAAACTATAATCCATGTGGTGCAACAGTGCTCCAAAATGTATTCACCAAATGCAACGAATGTGCTACAATGATGAAAGGGGTTGTTGATGTGGGAAGAGTGGGAGGGTGGGAATGGGGTATGTGGGAACCTCTTATATTTTTTTTAATGTAACATTTTTGTGATCTCTGTATCTTAAAAAAAAAGACAATTTAATAAAAAATTAAATAAAAAAAAGTGCAGTGTCAGGTATAGGCCTTTATACATTCTGTCAAAACCTATAAAATTGTCTGTGGCAGAGTGTAAATTATAATGTAAACTATATTCCATGGTTAGTAGCAGTGCTTCAATATTTGTTCATCAATTGTAACAAATGTACCACAGTAATGAAAGTTGCTGTTAATGTGGGAAAGTGTGGGAGGGAGAAGGGGTGGGGCATTTGGGAATCCCCTATATTTTTGATGTAACATTTATGTAATCTAAACCTTCTGTAAAAATAAAACCTAGTTTTAAAGAAACAAAAAAATAAAAAAGCAATAATGAAAAAATACAATATGGGCAATGTCAGAAAGCATCTCCTTAGTTAGGGGGAAGGTGATGAAGCTTACTGGTTAAGAGCATAGCTCGGGAATGAGTGGATAGGAAACCTGGCCCCATCTTTTACCTTTTTACCTTTAACTGGGTGACTCAGTTTACCACAACAAATCTCAATTCCATCATGTGTAAAATGGGGTAAAATTATTACCTACATGTGAAGGTTTGATGAGATAATATATAAAAATGGTTTACTATTTACTAGAGCCTGGCTCAAGAATATTTAAAGAACTCTTAGTACTAAACAACAAGAATACCCACAAACAACCCAATTAAAAAATGGACAAAGGACTTGGAGACATTTCTCCAAAGAGAATTTACAAATAGAACATGAAAAGTTGTTCAACATCATTAGCCATTAGAGAAATGCAAATCAGAACTACAATGAGATACCACTTCACACCCACCAAGATGACCATTATTTTTAAAAAAGGAAAGTATTAGGAGAATGTGGTGAAATAGGAGCTGTCATACATTGTCTCTTGTGAGTGTAAAATGGTACAGCTGCTGTGGGAAACAGTTTGGCAGTTCCTCAAAAAGCTAAACATAGAATTATCATATGACCTGGCAATCCCACTTCTGGGAATATACCCAAAAGAACTGAAAACATGGACTCAAACAGATATGTGTATACCCATTGTTCATAGCAGCATTATTCCCAGTAGTCCAAAACTGGAAGCAACCCAAGTGTCCATCAACAGATGAATGAAGAAGCAAAATGTGGTATATCCATACAATGGAATGTTATTTGGTCATCGAAAGAAATGATGTTCTAATACATGAGACAACATAGATGAACCTTGAAATCATTATACTAAGTGAAGGATATGTGTTGTACGATTCCACTTACATGAAGCATGTAGGATAAACCAATTCATAGAGACAAAGTAGATTAGAAATGACCAGAGGTTAGGAGAAGGGAGAAGAGTAAGCCATTGGTTAGTATAATATTAACACCTTAACAGGGTACAGACTTTCTGCTTGAGAAATGGTGCTGATGGTACTGTAATTAATGCCACTGAAATGTAGACTTAAAAATGGTTAAAAATGCAAATTTTATGTTACATATGTGTGATGATAAAGTTAAGAAGAATTAAAAGAAAATAGTGCCTGGCTCAGGTAGCCTCTCAATAGATGTTAGCTTTTATTTTTAATATGCTAATAAGGATTGTGAATCAAGGGGGCACATAGCATGCAGCACTGCCCAGACTTTTGCACCATAAAATCTTTTATTCCAGGGCATCCCATGAGGTTACTGTTCTGACAGAAAACAATTTGGGAAATGTTGCCTTAAATAAATAAACCCTAAGGGTTTTTTTTTTTTTGGGGGGGGGGCGGCGTGGGCTGTAGAAAGGCATTGACTTAGAAAGTTAAAATTTTCAAGAGGTGTTCATTATTATTTCTCTAATGTTTTGGGCATGAGAATCTTGGGTCAGGAATGCACTGTCAATGCTATCCTCATTTCTCTGGAAAATCAGATTACATTGACATCATTTCTGCTTCCAGAAAAACCTCTGGGACCCTAATATGACATAAATACAAGGACTGCCTGCTTGGATTGGTTGTAGTCTTTGCAAAAGAAAGCTTTCTCTTTGAGCCCACATCCTGACAGCAGGCTCTGTCTACTCTGTCCTGCTCCATTGGTCAGAATTTCCCCTCATGTACCATAAGCATAGCAACCTTCCCCTTTCCCTTGGGGAGGTACTAGGAGCCTGGAAGAAGAATTTGAGCCCCTCTGGAGAAGAGTAAACTGTGTGCAAGATCACCGCTATTTTATGATCTGGTATAGATGGGTAATTCAAGGTGCAGGCTCACAGCTCTGATTTTTTTTTTTTTCAATTTGTTTAAGCAAGGTAGCTCAGCAGTGAAACTCATTTTTCCACAACTCCCAAAGTGGTTTTGTAATAAATCTGTGAATTTAATCAGCCTTCTCTGTTGAGGCAATCTCCCCTAATTGGGTTCTTGTGAGGGATAATAGACACGATGACAAAAATATTTCATCTCTGGAAAAGAAGCCAGATTCTCATCAGTATTACTGATGATAAAGATCCCATTTTCCGAAGAATTGGCGTATGGGTCCCCCGTGCAACCCCCAACATCAGGCTTACTCTAGCTCAGGTGCTATTACTCTTTTAGACTATCATTTGATTTCTCCTCCTTCCTACCAACAACGGGAAAATGAAAAACCTGACCTGAGGGAGGAAAAAAAAAGCATCTCCAGTCCCACATTGGCCAAGTAACTAAGCTGACACTAAGTGAGCTTCTAGAAGTTTTTCAGACAATAACAATAGTGTAATAAGAATGAAAACAAAGTTGGAACACAATCTAACTCAACATAGTTTTTCTTTCCTGCCCATCTTTCTCTGGTGGGTGATTCCCGCTCCTCTCTGTCAATCCTGGAAGTCACGGTGGGGTTTGGAAAGGCCCTGGGCCAGGAATATAACACACACAGCTGCTGGCTGTCAGCTGGAGCTGGATGCCTCGTGTTCCTCAATTATTGGTCCGATATGACCTCCAGATCTAGCTGGTGCCTGTCCTAGGGTGGTTGGGAAGTCGAGAGAGTGAGAGATCCTGTTACCGCAGGTGGACCTTTCAGGGTTGCTCACCCTGTTAAAGAGGATGGAGAGCAATGGCAGATGTGACCCGGGTTTTCCATCCTGGAAAATGAGAGGGGCAAAGCATGGAATAGAACTGGGGTGGGGTGGGGAGGAGGGGGAGTTGGGAAGGAAGCATTTCATAAAGATGTCATCTGTCCCAGCTCCATCTAGCCTAGCCTGACATTCTAGCACCCTCTCCGTGCTCTCCATGTGCCGTCATTCCAGATACCTTCCCCCACCCTCATAGCTGGTGTCAGTCAACAGATCATCTTGCTGATAAGCGCAGGAATATACCTGTGGTCAGCAGACACGGGGCCAGAGAAAAGGAGGATGAGCTGTGGAAAAATACCCTCTTTCCTGGGAATTGGACACGCTCACACGCACAACAAAAGAGCTAGTGTGCTTCAACTCCCATGGCCTCGGGCCCTCAAGGGGCACTGATGGCGTTGAAATGCAATAAAATCCCAGGTTCCCTCATTTCAGTCCCAAGTTGCGGTTTCTCTCTTTCCTCCCACTGAACAGCTGTAGTAGGAATTGCTCCCAAAACCGACGTAACATTTAACCACCATTGCTTGTAGGAAAAGAAAAAAAATGCTTACCTCTTCAGGGAATTTTCTTTTGGCATACGTCCTGCTGATTTTAGGCATGCCCTTCAACCCTACCCAGGGCTGCAGGGGGTTTCTGGCTTATCCTAAGAAGACTGGGGCTCTCAAAGTGTAGTCCCTGGACAAGAAGTGCGAGCTGCCCCTGAGAACTCATGAGAACTGCACAGCCTTGCGTCCCGCACGGACCTACTGAATTAGCAGCCCTAGGAGTCGCACATTAGAATCACCTGGGAAGCTTAAGCAATTCGTAGGGCTCGTTTCTCTCCTGGAAAGATTAGCTTTAATTGATAGGAGGCACAACCCTGATTTCAGGAGTTTTTTTTTCAAAAACTCCACAAGTGATTCTGTTGTGCAGCCGTAGTTTCTAACCACTGTGCTGGAAGACTTACAGGGCATGTCAACTGTGACTCATGACAAATAGTTAAGTAAACATAAGGGTCATGCCACATTTTGTAAAATAAGAGTGTGGTGAGACTGCTTGTGGTCGTGGTACAGGACTAGGGCGACCGAAGGGTCTACAGAAATGTTGTGGGTAGTGTAAAATTCAAGTGGGCAGGAACGCCTGCAGAAAAATAATGCCTAAATCAGCAAGCATCACTAATTGCATGTCAGGGCTGCTCATAGCTGCTGAACTGCCCTTAATTTTCTCTTTAGTTTCTCAGTCTATACAACTCACCCCTCATGGTGGGCAAACCAACTTCATCCATCAACAGTTCCCCAAAAGACTGCAGGAGAATTCCCTTCATGTTAGTCAAGACTTTCAGTTCCTGAAATGCTGCTTTCTAGAGAAGCAAGGTCCAGCATTGGAGACTGCTATCCTCTTTTTGCTACAATTTAGAAATTTTCTCCAATGCCTGGTACCAAGCACTCCATGGATGAAGACTCTTCCCTGACTCCTCATCGACCTTTCCAATGTTTCCCATACCTCAACATTGCTTCTCTGTTACAACAGCCCAAGTGCGACTGCTAGGAGGTTGGCTTATTAGGTTGGGGGCCCAGTGGCACCAGAGCAAGGCTCAAAGCAGTGACTGAGAGTGACCCGAATCCTCCTCCCAACCTCTGGTTGGACCAGCAGTGAGGTGTCTTGTGGCAGAAAAGAATTTGGGGGGACATTACATAATAAACATGCCTATGGTGGACTGTTACAAAGAGAATTCCTTTGTAACCAGGGCTTGTAGAACTACCGCTATTTTGACAACCAAGGTTTCTTTAAGTCACACTTGCAGATAAGTACTAGCTCACCATTTCTTTTTCTTTTCTCCTTTTTCCCTGCCACCCCCTCTCCTCCCCAGTTCTTCTTTGCTTTTCCTATCAGCATTTTCAGTGTCAAGGAAAACATATGATGGTAAACTCAGCAGGGAAATGAAAAAGGCAGAGGGCAATAACAGTTCTTGAGAGTTGTCTACATGTCAGATGCTTTATGTAACAAACCCACCATAAATCCCAACAAAACCCCATATTATATACTTTTTTAAGATGAAGAAAAGGAGGCTTAGACAATGAAACATAATTTGTCTAAGGATGCATAGCTAACAAGCGGCCAAGCCAGGATTCAAATTCTGGGCTTTATAATTCCAAAGCCCAATTTCCTCACATTACGAAGGGCTGGGCTGGTAACTGCCCCTCTTCCAATTAACCAACCTTGTTATATGTTTGCGAGTCTACAGATGGGGAAAAAGGCCCACCTGGCCCACTTGGCTCATCTGGTTAGAATGGATTCTCAGGGTCCCTTATAGGTGCACCCTGAATCTCTTATCTTACACCCTAACTCCAGTCATGCCTTCTCAACTTGTGTCCATGCCAGTGGCCCTGGGGAGCAAAATGAAAAGTGTTGGAGAGGAGCTTGCAGTAGCTCTTTCCACAGGGACAGACCCACTGTAGGAGCTGAGTCTAAAAGCTAAGTTAGCAGCTTCTTCGTTTCTCTAGGGCAGGCATTTCTTATATCTGTAGGAGTCAGAGAAAGGAGAGCCCAAGGGAAGTAGGAAGCTATAGGAGAACATGTAGCAGCAAATTCAGGATGCCGTTTGATAATCATCAGCCTTCCAGTTCAGATCTTACCACTCACCTAGCAAGTGAGATGCCAGTCAGGGAGATGTGCACTGCTTCTGGCTAGGACCATTTCTTCCCTTGGGAGCAGAGGACAATTCCCGAAGACAACTTCACAATTGGGTCCCCCAAAATGTGTAAGATTGAACACAGGAAAATGAACCATTCATTGAATCTCTTGGAATTCTTGTATATTATTATCCAGTGATGGGTGTGCTTCACCATTCAAATATGAGAATAAGTTCTAAAAATAATATTCTTTTCATTTAAAAAAGCTAGCCTGTAATTTTTCCAGGGTTCAACTGGGTATCATGCATATTTTTATAAAATCTTTGGGGTGTTGGAATGTGTTTGGTTTGGTGCTATTATAGGAGACAAGGTTTTGATGTGTGTTTTTTCCCTCCTATCTGAGGTTGTGGTGGACAAGTAGGCATTCAAATTTTGTAATTCTTTGACTAAAATGACATGACACCCCTACTTCATGGTTTGGGGCTGTTTTTCTAGGAGTGGGCACAGATGGTGTTTCTGTCTCCTCCAGAGAATATTTTAAGACGTAAAGTCTCTGAAATAAATTATTCAACTGAGGCCAAAATAGTCTTCTGGAAAAAATCATATGTGAATAGGAAATAATAGCCTGGCTGGGTCTGAAAAAAATAAAAATGCAGCTGGTTTTTAGAAACAGTAATATTTGTAGTAATGTTAGTATTGGGAACGTAATGAGACCCTGAATTTTGGAAGGAAATGCAGGTTTACCCAGGAGATGTAGTGATCATCTCTTCTCATTTCCTTTCCTTTCTTCTCTCTCCTCTTCTCTCTGTGTCCATGCCTCTATGTCTCTCTGATGGAATCGGTGAAATGTAAGTAGCTGTCAGTGAAAGGTGAGCTCATGTCATGAGCACATGAATGCCATGGGTACACTGTTACA
This sequence comes from Dasypus novemcinctus, assembly GCF_030445035.2. Lineage (NCBI taxonomy): Eukaryota > Metazoa > Chordata > Mammalia > Cingulata > Dasypodidae > Dasypus > Dasypus novemcinctus. The sequence continues at coordinate 25,929,825 of NC_080698.1, forward strand.
CTGTAGATTCTTCTTCTGTAAGTCCGGGATGAGGTCTCTTCTCAGTTTAGGCCAGTTCTCAGGTTAGGCTGATGTTACTCTCTAGAGACCACACTGCCAAGGTAGGGGAAAGAAGCTCAGAAAAATTCTAATGCAGTAACACCATGCTTCGCCAACCTACCAAATGCATTCATTCACTCACTCATTCACTAAGTACTTACTGAATATTTGCTTTGTGCTACATAGTAGGCCAGGTGTTGGAGAGAAAATTGCAGGCAAAACAGACCCTGTCATGCCAGTATGTATGACAAATGTTAATCAAATTATCATATATTGAAATATAATATTGCAATTGTAGTTAAGTGCTATGAAGGCGAGGTACAGAGGATATGACATCTTAAAATGAGGGCCTTCCTTGCAGGGTCAGAAAAGACTGCCCTGAGAAAGTGATACTGACCTGAGATATAAAGATAACAATAATCATTATTATAAGAAGCAGCTAACAGCTGTTGAGCATTTAGTGTAGACTGGTATGTCACAAAGTATATTTCTGTGCATTAGTTCATTTACTATCATAGCAATGTCCTCAGGCAGGTGCTAGAATTATCCACTTTTTACACTGGAGAGACCTGAGGTGCAGAGATGTGAGTAACCTGCACATGGTCACACAGCTGGTACACAGCAAATGCCTGACCCAAACACAGGTCATATATATCTGTAATGACTCCCCTTAACTTATTCCACTCATCATCCAGGACATTTACCAGGGAGACCATTGAATCAACTGAATCAATTGAATTGGCTACTTTGCTCCTTGTTGTAACAGCAGCCATACTAGGATCTATTCTGCTCCTGCCAGTGTGATAGAGCAGACAACTCTTTGGGCAGGAGTAAAACAATAGGAGTTGGAGACCCAGGGTTGCCAAGAATTTGCTGTGGACATAGGCACATGGATTTAAAATACCATGTGCCATATACTTTGCTAGGAGCTCAACATTTGATTATATGCATTTCCAAAAGAAACTTGCAACGTCAGAGTTATTTATTAATACCTGCATTTCACAGGTCAGGAAACTGAAGGTTAAGGTGGCATCATTTGTAAGAGGTCAAGCATGGGTTTGAGCAGTCATTTAGTCCAGTGCAGCAATTCTTGAAGTTTGGTCAAAGTTTGGTCTGTGGACCACTCATGGTGCCTAAGACCTTTTCAGGGGGTCATGTGGACCAAAGTATTTTCATAATAATAATAATATGTAATTTCCTTTTTAAAATTGTGTTGACATTTACACCAATGCTGCAAACGCATGGTTAGTAAACCTGCTGGTAGCTTATTAAAATAGTTATTATTTTATTAGTGAAGTTAATGTGGAAGTTGAGTGACTTTGTTCCCTAGATATATTGCATGAGGACCTCTGATGAACATATTTATTAACAGAGTTTCAGAAGATAAAGACATAATTGCAACTGGAAGCTAATGCCTAGAAATCTAGGACACATTAATGATCATAAAGGTTCCTGGGACAATAACCTACAAGTTTCTGTTGTCAATAATAAGAATCAAATTTTCAAGCAGAAATTATAATTTTGCAAAGCTTATGTCTGCCACCATGAGCTTGTCAGCTTTCCAATTCTCAATCTCTTTTAAAATGAGATCAGTGGTTATAGTTACAAATCTGATTTTTAAATTTTTTTAAAGAAGAAATGCAAAACTCAGTGAATCATTGTCTTCTAAATGTCCAATGCATGATGTTCCAAAAACCATGGATAGATAAAAAATCCATTGAAAGTAAAAAATAGACTCATGGATTTTACTGTATCAGATGAAAAGTTCACTGATAGGGTTTCAGATTCCACATTGCAACTAACCTTTACGAAAATGTCACTTGTCGAGTTTTGTGTAGGTTCAAAGAACAGCTACAATTATCTGAAAAAGCTATTAAACTACTCTTCTCTTTCCTAATTATATGCCTGTGCATATCATTATAGATTGAAAGCAGAAGCAGATAATGATAATCAAGTTGTCTTCTATTAAGCCAGACAGTAAATGTAAAACAATGCTGTTCTTGTCACCAAATGGTTTTTGTTTTGGAAAGTATAATTATTTCTCATGAAAATATGCAATTGTGTTAACATATAGTAAGTTTGTTATTGTTATTTTTTTTTTTTTAAAGATTTTTTAAAAAAATTTATTTAATTCCCCTCCCCTCCCCCGGTTGTCCGTTTTCTGTGTCTTTTTGCTGCGTCTTGTTTCTTTGTCTTGTTTCTTTGTCCGCTTCTGTTGTCGTCAGCGGCACGGGAAGTGTGGGCGGCGCCATTCCTCAGCAGGCTGCTCCCTCCTTCACGCTGGGCGGCTCTCCTTATGGGTGCACTCCTTGCGCGTGGGGCTCCCCTACGCGGGGACCCCTGCGTGGCAGGCACTCCTTGCTCGCATCAGCACTGCGCATGGGCCAGCTCCACACGGGTCAAGGAGGCCCGGGGCTTGAACCTGGGACCTCCCATGTGGTAGACGGATGACCAAACCACTGGGCCAAAGTCCGTTTCCCTGTTATTGTTATTTTAAAATGAATTGATAGAGAAATACTTTTTAAATTTCTCAGTTTTAATGAAGTTTTAAACAAAGCTTTTTGGGGTCAATATTTTTGGGAAGTGGCAGTGGACTTTGGCCCAGTGGTTAGGGCGTCCGTCTACGACATGGGAGGTCTGCGGTTCAAACCTCAGGCCTCCTTGACCCGTGTGGAGCTGGCCCATGCGCATGTTGATGCACACAAGGAGTGCCGTGCCACGCAGGGGTGTCCCCGTGTAGGGGAGCCCCACGTACAAAGAGTGCGCCCCATAAGGAGAGCCACCCAGCATGAAAGAAAGTGCAGCCTGCCCAGGAATGGCACCGCACACACAGAGAGCTGACACAACAAGATGACGCAACCAAAAGGAAACACAGATTCCCGTGCCACTGACAACAACAGAACAACAGAAGACAAAGAAGACGCAGCAAATAGACACAGAGAACAGACAACCGGGGCTGGGGGAAGGAGAGAGAAATAAATAAATAAATAAATCTTAAAAAAATTTTTTTTTTTTGGGAAGTGAAAAGGGTCCTGAGACTGAAAAAGTGTGAGAACCCCTGGCATTGTGCTTAAGAATATGGACATTGGAGCCAGATCTGCTGAGTTCAAATCCTAACCCCATCTCTTAAGAGATATTGGACTGCGGTCACCCCTCGGGCTGAAGAGTGGTTTGCTGGCCCGGCGGGGGAGCGGCCGCGGTAGGCCTAATTCCGCTACCCCCATAATAGGGTGGTTGGTCGGGCCCACCGCCACCCCTGAAGGAAGCTCGGCATGGGCGCAGAGTGCCCTCGGGTCTCCCCTTCTCGGCAGCCATGCTTCCGCGGCCACCCCTCCTCCCCGATGGCACCACACGATGCCTTGTGGGGCGGCACCCTTCTTCTTCTTTCTCCCTGCGCAGGCGCAGGGCAGAAAATTCCAGTCTGCCCTTTTCCCCTCCCCCGACAGCAGTAACAGCCAGGCGTGGGCGGAAAAATCCAGTCTGCCCTTTTCCCTCCCCCCCGACAGCAGCAACAGCCAGGCATGGGCGGAAAAATCCAGTCTGCCCTCCACCCCAGCAACAGCAGCCACCAATCCCTAAACCCTGCCCCTTCCCCCAGCAACAGCGACAGCCAATCCCTAACCACCACCCCTCCCCCCGTCCAGTACCGCCCACTGACCTTTCGCCGGCAACCATTCAGAACAGGGCGTGGCTTCGACCAATCAGCCTTCCCCAGCCCCTATAAAACTGTTGCCTCTCCCTCAATAAAGTGGACTTGTGTGTTTACCTTGTCTCCGCGGTAGTTTTTCTGCCGTGCGCCCTCCAGTCCTGAGAGCCCCCGACAAGGGCCTGGCCTCCCTTGTCCCCAGTTCGTCGCCTGCTTCTCCGGGTGACCCCTTCGTCGCCGGCTTTGCCGGGCGACCCCGTCAGCCGAACCGCACAACCCCTGTGAGACCGACCCCTCGTCTGCTGCTGGACCGACCCCTCGTCCCAAGTGGGACCGACCCCTCGTCCGCAGCCAGACCCCACCTCTACCGACCGAGCAAGCCGCCGCATTGGACCTTGGGAAAATGATTCCCATTTTCTTTGCCTAGGTTTTTCCTATTCATAAAATGGCAATAAAAACAACAGTTCCTGCCTCCTAGGCTTGTTGTGAATGCTAAACAAGTGGATACAGGTGACGCTTTCAGAACTTCACACAGACCTTGACAGTGGTAGCTCTTACCTGATTCCAGAGCCATATTTCTTTCCACTAGATTCACTTTACTAAGCTTCATTTTCCTGATCTGGAAGATTTTCAAGGTCCCTCTATTTTAGCCATTGCATGCTTCTGCAAATATATTTCTTGCTGATTAAAATAATAAGGCAGCGTTTTAGCTGGAGATGGTTCCGGCTTAGAAAACAATCCTATTTAGCCTCTGAGTGGAGATTACATGCATTGTCTAGACAAAGAAAGTTACTAAAATCCTACCTAGCTCTGGCACAGACTTAGAAGTGCTCTTTGGATTTCAACTTAGATATATTTTTAGAATTTACTAGCCCCCACCAAATATTTTGATTATGGAAGTTAGCATTGCCAACATACCAACAGGCATCAAGTTTTATTCAGTTTCTCAGAAACTATTTATGGACCCCCTTCTATGTGGTTGATACTGCTGTAGGTCTGGGAATCAAACAGGCAAGAACAAATGATATCGGGAACAAGGTTCTGGAATGTATGGCAGTGGGAGACAAACAAACAACAAATAAGTATATTGTATGTGAGATATTAAGTGCAATTAAGAAAGAAAGCAGGCCCTGAAAATGCCCCCACATCACATCTCTTCTTCCCACTCCCTACCCTCAACAGCTACCGTGGCCACTTTCTCCACATCAATGCTACATTTACTTCCATTACTAATCACAATAGTTCCCTAATAGAATATCAGTAAGTGCACTCTAATCCATACTCTATTCCTCCATTCTGTGGGACCTGGGATGGTTATGTACACTCCACCTCTATATTGAAAGGGTGCTTAGATTCCACTTGGATGATGGATGCAATCCTCCTGTTTGCAGTTGTAGGCACTCTTGGCTCCCTGGTGTGGTGGTTATCCTGGGTGGTACTGCAGGGACAGTTACTGGACATTGTATGTCCTCCCATGGCCCACTGGGTGGACTGGGGGAGAGTGTAAACTCTAATGTGGACCATTGACCATGTGGTGCAGCAGTGCTCAGAGATGTATTCACCAAGTGCAATGAATGTCCCATGATGATGGAGGAGGTTGTTGTTATGGGAGGAGTGGGGTGAGGGGATTAGGGGACCTCATATTTCTTGAATGCAACATTAAAAAAAATACAGAGCAAAAAAAAAAAAAAAGAAAGAAAGCAGGGACAGGGAGAGGGCTTTGATACAGATGTACGCTACAGTTTGTAATGGGGTGGGTGGTCAGGAAAGCCCTCACTGCAGAGGTGATTTTGGAGTAAAGACCTGAGAGAGTGAACCATGTGGATATCTGGGCAAGATAATTCCAGGCACATCGGAATCTGCCTAGTGTGCTCTAGGAATAAGGACGCCAGTGTGTTGGTGTTGAGTGAGCCAGGCAGGAGTAGAAGATGTGGTCAGAGAGACAAGGGCTGCCAGCCCCTCTAGAGTCTTGCTGGCCTTTACACCCTGATTTAGGAAGCCTTTGGTGGGTAAGGAGAAGAGAAATGACATGACGTGACCTTCATTTTAACAGCAGAGAGACCTGCTAGGAAGGTATTACAGTAAAACTGGTGAGAGATGCTGATGGCTTAGATCAGGGTGGTAGCAATGCAGGTGGTGGTACGTGTTCAGATTCTGGATCTGCTTTGAAGGTAGAGCTAGCAGGATTTGCTCATGTCCTGGGTGTGTGGTTTGGAAGAAAGAACAGAGTCCAGGATGACTCTAATACCTGAGTAACTGGAAGGATGGAAGTGCCATTAGCTGAGATAAGGCAGATCAAGGAAGGGGCAGACTTGGGTGGAGGTGGCAGAGGAGACCAGAAGCTTGAGTTTGAATATGTTAAGTGTGGGATGCCTGCTAGGCATCCAGAATTATTTCAGACATGCTCAAGTTGATCCAAATCAAAAGAAGCAACGAACATCTTATTCGTAATTGCTAAAAAATAAAGCTGGTTGCATTTCCTTCTTGAAAAAAAGGAAGCATGAAATTTTACAAGTGTTTTTTTTTTTTTTTTTCAAACATCCATCATTCTGGTACTATTCCAGAGCTAAACACCCCATGCCAGGTGCGGTCTTATTAAAGTTTTGAAAGAAAAGACTATCTGTTCTGAGACACAATGCCTCTACTTGTGGAACTAAAAATAGCCCTGCACTCATTCCCCAGTGTACCTGGAACTTTAATTGGCTGTCCACTACATGTCCACATTGGCTTGACAAGGTTTCAAGCTCATCTGTCTACCACTCGTGCTGCATCTGGGTTTTAGATCCCTTTTAATTTTCCACAACTCCTTTTGCCTTTCTCAAAAATCTAGCTTTCTCTACTGCACCCTTCTTTCTCTCACTTATGTTGCTGTTGGATCTGACTGCCAGATCTGCCATCTTTAATAATGAAAACAGCATTTCCCAATTTAGTATCATCTGTAGATTTCATTAACACTAAGTTTGCACTTTAGTCCAGATATTTCAAAAGGATGTCAGCTAAGGAGGATAATCATCTTACAATTAAAGTAAGGGAACGGTCATCTCATTTTTTTTTGAAGGTTAAAAGGAACATGGTTTCTCTTGTTTTTCAATGGCCCACTGCTCAGCAAACTGGTAAGAAAAAAGAGCAGGGGTAGATTTTTAAATTCATTTTAAAAACAATTTATTGATGTGTATCATTCATAGATTTAAAAAAAAATAAGGATGCCAATGCATTTGTGTGTTGGGGAGAATTGGCCACACGCTTAAGAGAATGTTGCTTGTCTGCATTATTCCCATATTTTCAAAACAAAGACAAGCAGGAAATAGATTTCATAAAATAAAATCCCTTTAGCTTTATCAAGTGCCAATAAGCAACTGCATAGGCAGAATAAAAGATATTAATGTGTCTTGACACAATAATCATGCCTGTTTCTCCATATGAGCCAAGTGGGGAATTTCCAACCAGATAGAAGCAGGGCAGGGCTGTCAAACCACCAGATGTGCCCTGTACTTGTGAGGGGCATTTACTTAATGGACCATCTGAACACTTGTCAGCAATGAGGCAAACACGACATCTCTCAGCTTCAGAATTACTCTTGTATGCAGACAACTGTGTGAAGTCATGGGATAAGATTTGGAAAGGAATTTTTAATTGGGAGTACATTTCATGGCTCAGCTGCAGGCTGAAGACTAGAGGAAGGAATTCACTCTCAGCAGCTATGTGGAACGATGGAGCAGGTCCATGCTATTTCAGTTCTGCACAGCTGGCTGACGGAGATGCCTGTTCTCTTTTCAGAACTGAGTGACGTCTCAATAGTTTTGGAGTGACTATTGCCAAGTCTTCCTGATTTTTGTTTTGCTTCTCTCTACTGGGCCATATCTTCTCATCTAGGTAATTCCCCCTCATAAGAATTTTGGGGGCTAATGTATGAGTTATTTTTAGTTTTAATTTTTGTTTGCCTGGAAAGGATATCAACTTCGGTTAGCTAAGTAAAAAAACGAGGCTCTAATAAAATGATGCAGAGGTGTCACATGGAATTGTGAGCAGAAATCCAGGAAGGGCTCAGAAAACAGTGAATTAGGGAAGGGAGGGATGGCAGGACCTAGGGAGTTCACTCTCTCCGTGGCTTCCCTCTGCTTCTGTCTGCCCATCCGCTTCATTCTTCTGTCTCAGCAACTCACATTCTCTGCTCCTAGTTCCACTTGATGCGGAAAGATGCCCACCCACAGCTTCCAAGGCCATATGTTGCAATTTCAAGTGCATGGAAAGACTGAATCAATTCCATTCTTTCTGTGTGTGCTCTAATTCCAGATTCCTGAGACAGAGTGACCCAGCTCAGTTAAGGACCTACTCATAAACCATTTGGCTGTGAAATTCCCAGGAATGCCAGCCCATTGCTTAAGGTTGGGTGAAAACTAAGGGAATGATTGTGAACTGTTCAGACACCACAAAAAGTGTTTACTATTGTAGGAGGGGAATGCTCAAGGACAGATGAATCTGGATAAGAGACAATAACAGGACACTAGAAAGTAAAATTGCAATCATGTTTTTTCTGCATATATTTTAATGTGTATATGTGTTTTCTAAAAAAAAAAAACTTAATGAGTACATCAAACCCATGGGTTCTCGTATATTTTTGCTTCAGGCATAGTTTAGTGTTTTTTTCAAAGAAGTTGTAGGTTTACAGACCAATCATGCATAAAATACAGAGTTCCCATGTACCACCTGATTATTAACACCTTGTATTAGTGTGATACATTTGTTACAGTTCATGGAAGAACAATTTATAATTGTACTATTAATTATATAGTCCATCGCTTACAATAGGCTTTACTGTTTGTGTTGTATAGGCCTATGTGGTTTTTAATTTTCATTCCAGTAATATATACAACCTAAAATTTCCCATTCTAACCACATTCAAATATATAATTCAGGGCTGTTAATCACATCAATAATGTTGTGCTACCATTAATACCGTGCATCACTAAATCTTTTCCATTAACCCAAATAGAAACTCAGTACAATTTAAGCATTAACTACCCATTCCCTACCTCTACCCCGGCCCTTGTTAACCTACCTTTTAGCTTCTGACTCAATGAATTTGTTTATTCTTATTTATCCTATAGTGAGCTCATACAATATTTGTCCTTTTGTGTCTGGCTTATTTCACTCAACCTTCTATATTTTATCCATGTTGTTGCAAGTATCAGAACTTCAGTCCTTTTCATGGCTGAATAATATTCCAGTTTTATTTTTCCTAGAGTCAGTATTCCCAACATTTTTTCCTTCACAGAAACTGTCAAATGATCCATGGGAGAAGCTTAGCAGATGGGTTAGAAAAAAAAATCAGCAGGCTCATCATAAGTTTTCAACACCTTGAAAACGTCAGGCTTGGGTCCTGCTGCCTCATACATTTATTCAACCACAATGCATCTTCCTTCTGGCTGTGTCATGTGCTAGTGATGAATATACAGTTCTGTCTGTTGTAAGCAAACCCATTTCAAGTACTGTCTTAAAATCAAATAGAAGAGTATGAAATCTGATCTTCTACTTGATTTTGGCTTTAAGACTTGAAGAGGTGAAAAATGTCAATTTGCAGGAATTCCATTTAGTTCAAGTAATGTTTTCTGAGCATTTCCAATACACCAGATCCTCTGTAAGGTGGTTAAAGTTAGGATTTTTTTGATGCAAGTAATTGAAAACTGAAATACAGCAGTTCATGTACTTGGGAAGTCTGAGGTAGCCCTGGCTAAACCAAGCATTTCAAGCAAATGTCATCAAGATTTAGCCTCTTCTCTCTTTTTGCTCTGCTTTCCTCTGCATCTGCATCACTTCTATACAGGCCCTAAATATATGGTAACTTCCAAGTCTCCAGACATTATACTGTCTGCTTCAAATCTTAAAAAAGAAGGAAAAAGACCCTCCCTCCTTCCTCCCCACAGCACTCCTTTCTCACGGTCATTCCAACTAAAGTCCAGGAAATAGCCTTTATAGTCTATGATCAGGTCATGGACCTTGGCCAAGCCAATTGCCTAGTCCAAGAGGAGGTGGTTCTCTGGCCAAGGCTGAGTCACATGGTAATCCAAGCATTAAAAATGGCTCCCACCTAACCACATGGATTGAGAGTGGGGTAGGGGTAGTTCTCTCAAGGAAACATTGGATGCTGATACCCAAAGAAGGGGGAATACTTACTGAGAAGGCAAAACCCACAAATGTCCATAGCATGAGCTAAGGAAGGAGAAATAAGGAGAAATGCACATAATTTACTCTTGTGAAATCCCAATGGTAATAGATGTTCTATATTTCTAAATGAGATATTTGGAGGACAAAGTTGAGAAGCCATGAATTCTGAGAAATGTAGGAATCAAGGAGGGTTTTTCAGAAAAGATAACATCTGTGTTGAGACTAGAAAGGGATGAAGACTTTGGTGAAAATGGTTGGGGAGGGGAGCAGATGTAGCTCAAGTGGTTGAACACTTGCTTCCATTGTATGGGGTCCTGGGTTCTATTCCTGGTACCTCCTAAAAATAGGAACAGACAAACAAATGAGGAAACCAACTGTCATTGGGGAGTGGATGTAGCTCAGTGGTTGAGCTCCTGCTTCCCATATACAAGGTCCTGGGTTCAATCTCTGGTACCTCCCTAAAAAAAAAAGAAAATAACTGATGAGCAGGGAGATGGGAAAGGACATCCCAAGCAGAAGGAGCAATATGCAAAACACTTTGAGATGTCTAAGGGGCTGGTACAATTGGGAGAACATGCAACCACTGTATTGAGGGCATATAGGCTGATACAAATATGACATTTCTGATCCATGAGACCTGAATTGCTTTCTTGGTATTGCTTTGTATGTGTATTTATTGCATATTCATATATATAAGCCTTTCAGCTTTCCAGTTATATACCAGGCATGGGCATAGTACATGTGATGGTGAAATCAGCAGAGACTTTGAGTTCAGTCAGACCAGATATGATTCCCTGCTTAGCCCCATACTAACTCTGTGTCATTTAACTTTTTATCCTTGGCATCTCTCCCTTTTCTGTCCCTTTTAGTCCAGGATGACAGTGGTTTTGTTCATTCAGATCTCTCAAAAAGCATGTTTGTTTTGCATGCAATTCATAGGAATCTCAACCATTGGCCAATAGAACTTTCTACAAATCCTTCCTGGAAAATTGCATTTCCAACTGTGACTTGTGAAAAAATGTCTTCCTGGTTCCAAGTTCAGTTATTTCCTTACATGGGGTCCTATTCTCTGGGGACTTGTTCTACAGAACAAGATATACCAGATGGTTGGTATTTCCCAAACCATCAATTTTTGTTTTCTTTGTGCCCAGGAGTTCAGTTCTTAGCTTATCCCTTTCCTCTCACATTTTGCTATAAGCTGCAAGGAGAAGCCAGGCTGCATTTTCCACATTTAGTCTGGAAATCTCCTCAGCTAAATATCCAAGCTCAGCACTTTCAAACTCTGCCTTCCATCTAACACCAGAAGTCAATTTTGTCAAAGTCTATATCACTTTAAAGCAAGGATCGCCTTTTTGCATAATTTCTATTTGAGGCATTATCAAAAGGAACTGGTGCATCCATATTTTTACCTACAGTCTTTTCAAAGTAATCGAGGCCTTCTCTAGCAAGCATCTCACAATTCCTCCAAGGTCTTCCCCTTACACATTCATAAAACTTCCAACTTTTTTGGTATTTGCAAGCAGCAGTACCCCACACTCTCAGCACCAATTTCTGTTTTAGTTTGCTGCAGACTTCCAATGCAAAATACCAGAAATAGGTTGACTTTTATCAGGGGAATTTATTAGGTTAAAAATGTACAGTTCTGAGGTCGTGGGAATATCTAAATCAAGGCATCATCAGAGATGCTGTTTTACCAAAGGTAGGCTGCTGGCAATCCTGGACTTCTGACATGTGATTTAATCAGAAGGTCTTACTAAAGTCAGCTACTGTTGATCCCTGTGTGTTTCCACATGGTGAAGCTGGAAGACCACTGATCTCTGCCAAAGTTTCTGCCTTTCTCTCTGGGCTCAACCTTTGCTTGTGAGCTGCTCTGTGGGTCTAGCCTCTTGGGGCTTCATGCTTAAATGGTCCTATTTCTTATAAGGCAGGATTAAGCATTGTGGCTTCCTTTTCCTATCTCTTTCTGCTTGAGTCTCTCTCTGTGTTTCTATTTATATCAGACCTAGCAAAAGGGCAGAGACTTAACCTGAGTCATGTCTAACTGACATAGTCCAATCAAAAGCCCTAAAGCAATCTTATCAAATAATTTAATCAAAGGCCCCCTACTAAATTTAATACAATCAAAGGGTATCACACCCAGAGGAATAGATTAATTGACAAATACAATCTTTCTCTTTTTGGGACTCATTAAAATAACCTCAAACAGCTACAGATAGTATTGACAGCTTAACAATATTAAGTTTTCCAGTGCATGAATATGGGATATATTTCCATTTATTTAGGTCTTCCTTCATTTCTTTCAGCAGTGTTTTATAATTTCATGGGTGTAAGTCCTTTGCAAGTTCTTCAATTTATTCCTAGATATTTTAGCCTTTTAGTTGCTAGAGGTGTTTTATATAAGGCCAAAAAATACAAGTTAATTACATACAGATAAAGATCATGAAATGGATTTAAATATAGGCTTGGGAAGAGTGTTGAGAATCTGTGGTTATGAGAATTGTATGGGTGGGGGTAGTCCCCCCAAAGGGTGTATGTTCAGACTTGGAGAAAGTTTTAAAAAAATGATCCTGTGAAGCTGAAGCTAATAAAATCAACATAATATAATGAGATTATTTCTTTGCAAAAGTAACATAGCTAATGATTATGTATGTATTGTTTACAAGCAAGAGAGTCTTCCACAGCCATCTAAAATTTTTAAAACCTGTTAGTAAGAAGTCATTCTAAATATATGAAAAATGCAGAATAAACTATATAATAGTCCAGTTGACTCTGATACATTATTTTGTAAAAGCCAATTTTGGTCAAATAGTTGTAAAAAACTTCTCTATAGGTATATAAAGTATTTTGCTTTGACATCATATCATATGCCTACATTTTAAAAAGTAGGCAGATATATTTCTTTCCATCCAGATTGGATTGCAGCTCCAGCCTAAGCCCTAGCCCCATCTCAAGCAGGGAGGAAGCTGGGGGACCTGCTCCAACCTCTCTGGGAGATTGCAGACCACCCCATGGAGGCCAGTGACCATCCTACTCAGGCAGCACAAGTCATCTCAGAAGCCATTCTGTGGTTGGAGTTGGAAGCTCCATTTCCAAAACATAGGGGAGGAAAAGATGGCACTGACTTCAGCTACTGATTAGCAATTTGGCTGGCTAAAGTATGACCCTAAGAACAGTTTAAGTTTGAACCTGTTCAAGTTGGAAAGAGACCAGTAGCCACCATTTTAACTCTGGCTCCCACATGAGGGAAAGCTGGGCTGATTGGGAATCATAGTGAAAGTAGGGGATAGCTTCTTTCCACACAGATTGGATTGCAGCCCTAGCCTAGACTTCAGCCCCACCTCTGGCTGGGAGGAACCTGGTGGGACTTGCACCAGCCTCTCTGGGTAACTGCAGGTACATTCAGCTGGCACAGACTGAATAGTCAGAAGTCTACCAGGACAAATGTGGCCAATTTGGACCCGCACAGCATAGACTGCTGCCCACACCTGCAGCTCCATCCCTACTCTTGGCAGGGGAGGAAGGGCATGCCTTCACTGTCTCTCTGGGCAACTACATCTAGGCCTGCATGACTTGGATTATTCCACCCAGCTGTGACTCTCTCCCTACCCCTGGCAAAGGAGAAAGGTGTGAGAAGCTTCATTGGTCCCTGGGGCAACAGGTCTGCTTGAACCTCGACAGCTTACAGCACCAACTACATCCTCAGTTCCTACTACACAACCAGCAAAGGGGAAAGAGCAAGAAAGCCCTAAACTAAAGAGAGAAACTGAACCCAGAATAAATACATCTAGTAAGCCAAATGCCAAGACACCACCAAAAAACTACAATCCATACCAAGATACAAGAAGATATGGCTCAGTTAAAGGAACAAGATAAGCCTCAAGATGACATAAAGGAGTTGAGACAATTAATGATAGGTGTTCACACAAATCTTCTTAATAAATTCAATGAGAAAGCCAAAGAGAGTAAGGATATTAAGAAGACATTGGATGAACACAAAGAAGAATTTGAAAGCATACATAGAAAAATAGCAGATCTTATAGGAATAAAAGGCACAATAAATGAAATTAAAAATACACTGGAGTCACATACTAGCAGATTTGAGGAGGCAGAAGAATGTATTAGTGAGCTTGAAGACATGGCCTCCAAAAGCAAACATACAAAAGAACAGATATAGAAAAGAATGGAAAAAATTGAACAAGGTCTCAGAGAACTAAATGACAGCAGAAGGCATGCAAACATAGGTGTCATGGGTGTACCAGAAGGAGAAGAGAAGGGAAGAGGGACAAGAAGGAATACTTGAAGAAATAATGGTAGGAAATTTCTCAACCCTATTGAAGGACATAGCTATCCATGTCCAAGAAGCACAATGTACTCCCATCCAAATAAATCCAAATAGACCAACCCTGAGACAGATACTAATCAGGATGCCAAATGCCAGAGAAAGAGAATTCTGAGAGCAGCAAGAGAAAAGCAATGCATAACAGATGGGGGATACCCAATAAGATTAAGTGCCAATATCTCATCAGAAACCATGGAGGCAAGAAGACAGTGGTATGATATATTTAAGATACTGTAAGAGAAAAACTTCCAGCCAAGAATCTTTTATCTGGTACGACTGTCTTTCAAAAATGAGGGTGAGTTTAGAATATTCGCAGATAAACAGAAACTGGGAGAGTTTATAACAAAGAGACTGATCTTGTAGGAAATACTAAAGGGTATGCTACAGTCTGAAAAGAAAATACAGGAAAAACAGGTTTGGAAGAGAGTTTTAGAAAAGAAGACTATATCAGGAAAAGTAACTAAAGTCTCAAAAAAGCAGTGAAGATAAAATATGACAGATAAAACCAAAAGGTCAAAATGAGTAAAATAAGAACTGCCTTTATGTTATGGATTAAACTCCCCAATTAAAAGACACTGACTGGCAGAATGGATGAGAAAGTAAGAACCACCAAATGCTTCCTGCAAGAGACTCACCTTAGACCTAAGGATACCAAGAGACTGAAAGTAAAACTTGTAAAAAGATATTCCACACATACAGTAACAAACAAACAAACAAAAGCTGGAGCAGCTATACTAATATCAGATGAAATAGACTTTAAAAGACTCTAGTAATGCACAATCTGAGGAAGAAATCAGAAAAAAAATTCCATTTACAATAGTGACTAAAAGAATCAAATATTTAGGAATAAACTTATCCAAGGATGTAAAGCAATTGTATTCAGAAAACTACTTATATTGTTAAAAGAAATTTAAAAAGACCTAAATAATTGGAAGAACATTCCATGCCTCATGGATTGGAAGGCTATCATTAAGATGTCAATTCTACCCAAACTGATAGACAGATCCAATGCAATCCCAATAAAAATTCCTCCAGCATTTTAAAAATAAATGAAAACACAATTACCAAATTCATTTGGAAGAGTAAGGGGTCCTAAATAGCTAGAAACATCTTAAAAAGGGAAAGCAAAGTCAAGGGACTCTTACATCTGGACTTTAAATCATATTACCTAGCTACAGTGGTTAAAACAGCATGGTACTGGCATAAAGACAGACACATAGACCAATAGAAACAATGGTTCAGAAACAGACTCTCACATCTATGATCAAGTGATTTTTGACAAGCTTGTGAAACCCACCCAGCTTAGCAGAACATTCCATTCAACAAATGGTGCTGGGAGAACTGGATATACATAGTCGAAAGAAAGAAAGAGGACCCCTATCTCACACCTTGTACAGAAATTAACTCAAAATGGATCAAAGACAAATGAGTTTATATGGCTATGAGTCTCCAAAAAAGAGCTGGGAGTTTATCAGAGGGGTTGCCCTTATGCACACCTCAGCAGAGTCCCAGAGACAGATAAAGTAGGTACAACCCTGGGTATTGGTTCTTCTGAGGGCTACAGAGACCCACAGGTTCTATGGTCATGACAGATGGAGTTCAGTGCCATGTCAGTTGGCCTTCTTTGGAGTTTGTGTTTCTGTGTGATGGACCTGGACTCAGATGTGATCTTTTTTCACAAGCCTTTCCTGTTACTTTTACCAGAACTATAGTTGGTGCTGGGGTTTAATATATACCCAGGGGATCTGAACCTCTGGACTGACCATATGATGCCAGGCCCTGAGCCTCAACAGACTTCAGCTCCTACACTCTGGTTTATTGGACTTACCCCACTTAGCTAACATGGAGTTGAAGAAGGTCAACCACCACATCATGGAGCCAAGAGTGCCTACAACTGAAAGAAGGATTGCATCCAGCATCCATGTGGAATCTAAGCCCCCTCTTGATATAGATGTGGAGTGGACACAACCATTCCAAGGTCCCCACAGGATGGAGGAATAGAGTATGGATTAGAGTGGACTTACTGAGATTCTGTTCATGAAATATTGTGATTAGTAATCGAAGAAAATGTGGCATTGGTGTGGAGAAAGTGGCCATGGTGGCTGCTGGGTGTGGGGAATGGGAGGAAGAGATGACATGTGGAGGCGTTTTCGGGATTTGGAGTTGTCCTGGGTGGTGCTGCAGGGACAGTTACCAGACATTGTAAGTCCTCCCATGGCCCACTGGATGGAACATGGGAGAGTGTGGGCTATGATGTGGACCATTGACCATGATGTGCAGCTGTGCTCAGAGATGTATTCACCAAATGCAATGAATGTCTCATGATGATGGAGGAGATTGTTGCTATGGGGGGAGGAGTGGGGTGAGGGGGGTTGGGAATATAGGGGGACCTCATATTTTTTGAATGTAATATTAAAAAAAAAAAAAAGACCAAAAAAAAAAGTTAAAAAAAAAAAAAGACCTAAATATAAAAGAACCATAATGCTTCTAGAAGAAAATCTAGAAAAACATTTTTAAGACCTGGTGGTAGGAAGTGGATTCTTAAGAAGAGATAAAAGGAGGGCTGAGATGGACTACTGATGCTTAATGTATGTAGAAGTTTTAAATAACTTTACTATGAAAGTGTGGAAATGTATAGAGTTGATGATAACACATTATAGTGAGTAACAGCTGGTTTATAAATGGGAATATGGCTGGAAAGGATAGCGTAGGGATGTAAATGTCAATTGAAAGAAAGCTAAAAATTATCTAGAAACTGAATAACACAGTAAACCCAGAGGTGGAAGAGAATTGTGATTGACGGTACAGATGCAAGAGTGTTCTTTGTGAGCTAGAGCAGATGTATATCACTATTGCAGGGTGGTGGGAATGTGACGAAGCATGGGAAGAATACATCTGGAGTGGCCTATGGACTGTGGTTAACAGCAATTCTGTAATAGATCTATGCCAAAGATGTACTGTGTTGATAATGGGGGAGTAGGGAAAAAGTGTGCCATATGTATGCTATGGACCATGGTTTGTGGTAATAGTCTAATAATATTATCTCACAATCTGTAACAAATATTCCGCTATGGTGTAGTGTGTTAATGAAGGGCTGCTATATGGGAATTCTGCACATCATCATGATTGTTTTGTAAGTTTACAACTTCTTGAATAAAAATATATTAAAAAAAAATAATAGGGAGGGTTGGGGGGAAAATACACCAAATGTAAGATATGGACTGTAGTTAGCAGTAAGATTTTGATGATATTCTTTCATAATTTGTAACAAATGTCTCACAATAATGCAAGGTATTAGTGGTCAGTTGATGATGGGACCCCTGCATGATGTTATGCATGTTTGCTTAGTAAGTTCACAACTTTTACTATACACTTATTATTTATGTATGTTCATGTATGAATGATATAATAGTAATAATAATAGGGTGGATTGGGGCGGGGGGGAAACCCCAAATGTAAGATAATTTGGTTAGTAGTAATATTTTAAGGATGCTCTTTAATCATTAGTTAAAAATGTTTCAGAACAATGCAAGGTATTGGTGGTAGGATGAGGTCTGAAAGCCCTTTGTGATGTTGTGTATGTTTGTTTTGTAAGTTCACAACTTTTATTATACATGTATTGTTTATGTATGTTTATGTATGAGTGATATACTTCAATACATTTTTTCAATGAAAAAAAGTACGCAAATATGACTTATGTTTTCATAGGTGTATTATTTTCCTGTAGTGCTGTGAGAAGTTACCATAAACTTTGTGGCATAAAACAGCAGAAATGCATTCCCTCAGAATTCTGGATGCTGGGAGTCTGAAATCAGTATCACTGGGACAGAATCAAGGTGCTGATGCCTCTTTTAGACCTCTCCTCGCTTCAAACCTGTGAGCTGATAAATTACTGTTGTTAAGCCGACCCGTTCTATGGTACTTGCCTAAGCAGCCTGGAAACTAAGACACTCTCTAAGGGTGGAAGGAGAGAGAGAGACCTATATTTGGTGGATAAAAACTTTTCAACTATTTCCACTATGGTGGAATGAAGATAAGCCCCCAGCTTTGTGTAAAACATGCCACAAGACTGTGGAGATAATCCACATCGTTCTGATTCAGAGCTCACACACCACTTTCTGACTTTTAGTTCCATGTTCCAGGTATGTTTATATCAGAAAGTCCTAACTCCTAGAAAACCATTTCTCCTATTATAAATTAGTGCACTGCCATTTTGGCTGAGAATATGTTTCCTTAGGCCTGACCACTACAAGGTAAACTAAGAAAATGCAGTTCCTTTGCCCCCAAATTTGAGATGATAAATGATTGATTTATCAATGCCAACAACAGTGACATCTACAACAATGGTATCTCACATGCATTGAAAACTTACTCTGTGCATCACAAGGCTAAACACTCTACATAAATTACATAAATTGTTTCATTTGCTCTTCACAATTCTCCAATGAAAGAAGCCTTTAGTCATTTAGTCAGTCATTCAACAAACCATTGCTGAATGCCTGCAGTGTGCCAGGCACGTTATTGACACTGGGCATCCAAGGATGAGCAGGGAGAGTCCTTGCTGTAGAACCTTTCTTTTTTTTTAAAGATTTATTTTTATTTATTTCTCTCCCCTTCCCCGCCCCCCCCCCCCCCAGTTGTCTGTTCTCTGTGTCCATTTGCTGCGTGTTTTTCTTTGTCCACTCCTGTTGTTGTCAGCGGCACGGGAATCTGTGTTTCTTTTTTTTTTTTGTTGCATTATCTTGCTGTGTCAGCTCTCTGTGTGTGCGGTGCCATTCCTGGGCAGGCTGAACTTTTGTTTTTCGACCTGGGCGGCTCTTCTTATGGGGCACACTCCTTGCACGTGGGGCTCCCCTATGTGAGGGGCACCCCTGCGTGGCACAGCACTCCTCGTGGACATCAGCACTGTGCGTGGGCCAGCTCCGCACGGGTCAAGGAGGCCCGGGGTTTGAACCGCGGACCTCCCACATGGTATGCCCTAACCACTGGGCCAAGTCCACTTCCCTTGCCGTAGAACTTAGCAGCTCGAAAAGGAGACAAAATTAAGCAAAGAAACACAGAAGTAAACAGAACCCATACAACTGTGTCAAATACCTGGTGCTCCTAGGCTCATTGCAGATTTAGGATGAGTCATTTTGTGAGAGATTGAGGGATTCGTTCAAGGTCACAGCCTAAGCAAGAAGAAGAATGGCTTTCCATGAAAGAAAAAAATGGCTGTTGGTAGCTGATGCTATGCTGTGCCGCTAGCCTGGTTTTTCCATCACTATTTGAAGTTCAGCATGCCTCTCTTTTCTGTTGGCAGACTTTAAGTGGTCATTTTCCTACCATGGCTGCTTGGCTCCAAAGTTTAGATTTTTTTTTTCACCCTTGAACATTTCTAGTGTGTGGAAATTCTAAAGAGAGCCCTCAAGCCATTTCTGTAGACTATGACACAGACTTGTGATCTCATTCTATTAAAGCAGTGTGATTCCAGGCCCACTTCTGAAAAGTGAAAGTATGTACTCAGTAAATTCCTGAAACTGACAAGAACCCTTTGGCTATTATTCAAAAATGTCTAATACCATGGACTAAAGTGGTGAGTTATTTCCGCACTCCACCCCCAACCCCTCTCTCCAACCTTTCAAAGTAGAGTGCTAAACTATGTTTACCACTGGGTGCGAGACCATTTCTCCTTGAAGATCATATGAAATAATTTGATAATGATGGAGGATAGGAAAGCTATGCTGATACAAACTTATTTAAAACTGCCATGCTTTAATACATATTTTTAACTGACCGCTTATTATATATAATAAACTAAACATATATGATTCTAAATTAAATTTCACACACTGTTAACTAGAAATGACATTAGTAAGCACAGCCATTTCCTCTTATATTAACAAAGCTACACTAAGGGTGAACTCACTTTAAATATTTTTTCCCAAAATTATATTCACTTTCTTATATATAAACAGCACATTTTTTCTGGGGGCAAAGTCTGAAAAAAGCCAAAATTCACCACCTACTTTATAGTTCCTGTAGGTAAATACAAGCAGAAAGGTTGCTTTTACATCAGGCTTCATTAAAAACAAACAAACTTGGTTTTCAGTCCTTTTCTTCACATTTGTGTGCAATATCATTAAAAAATGTAAATTAGCCATTAAAAAACTGTAAGTGTTTTATTTGTTATGTTTTAAAATGTTGCATTAATTAGCAGAACTAAACTTTAAAGAGGTAATCAGTTTTGCAGAATTTGCCTCTGAGCTGTGACAGGCAAATGCGTCAGCCAATCAAGGAGTGACCACACAGACTTGCACAACAGCCACTGCATACCCAACAGCAAGGATTGTGACTGAGTAAATAACAGAGTTTTAAGAGTCCAAACTGGTTCACCACCTACACAGTTGCCCAGTCACATTTAAATTGGTGACAAATGCCACTTAATCTCAAGGGACTGCCCTTCCATTCATCACTCATTCCCATGTATCTCTATAATCTGTTGTAGCAGAAGATTTCTGAGAAATCATTTTCATTTCGCCTAGAACTGGTCAGCTCTATTTTGGAAATCCTAAAGTAAATACTTATAATCCCTGTCCTCTTTAAGTGATCAGTCAAAGGGGACATGACATGTTCTTTTAAGTGCCAAACAGCTGTTTCATTTCCCAATTAAGGGAGAGCTCTGTAAATGATAGTTCTAAATAAATATATAATGTAATCTACTGATAAGGACAATGTAAATATTTATGGCAATTAGGGAAACAAATGTACACATGTTTGAATATTCCCCAGAGACTGAAATCCATCCACTGTAAACCTTTGCCAGAAAGAGTCTCTCTGGTGGGTTTGAGGACGGTCGGCCACAGAGCGGTTTTGCTTCTAAGCTGGATCAGGCTCCAGCAGGCACGCACAGAAGGAAGAGTCCTAGTGACGGCGCCACACTGAACAAAGTGCTTTCCAAAATAGAAACGACATTATTCCTTGCTCTCTTGGATTCAAATCCTGAATGGGGCAGGACTGGATGTCCCTTGTCCCCAATCCCACAGGGAGAGGAGCTTGGCAGTATTGGCGTGAAGAATGGTGGGCAGAAGTGTCATTTCTTTGTAGGGACCTGGGGGATCTGTCTTTCTAATTAGAGCCCTGCTTTAGTTTTCACATAGGCACGGCGACTGCAGAGATTCAAAACATTGCTTCAGTGTGCGAACATTATTTTCCAGATAAGTGTGCATTGCTTTATAAGCACATAAAAAAACAAAAACAGAAAACCCCAAAAAACAGAAGACTGCCCTACGCATTACAACATTGCCACAAATTTTTGTTTAAGTTTAGGCCCTGCTCATCTGATGCTTAGTTTTCCCATCATTAAAAAGAGATTCTAGCTTCCTTATACTGTTCTTGGAACACCCAGGTATTAGACTTCTCCTTAAAAAAGAAGAGGTTGCCTGTTTTCTGGTTATGAAAATAAATGTTCATTGTGAGACAAAGGTGAATGAATAAGAATATAAAATCTCTTGTTTGTCCACCATCAAAATTCTTCTCAATGTGTGTGTGTGCATGTATATATATGTGTATATATATACACACATATATGCATGTCCCCATGTGTGTGTCTATATCTGTGAACCATTCTGATTATTCATATTGAATCCTGCTTCTGTGACTTGCTATTGTGAGCATTTCCCTAAGTCATTAACTAGTCTGTGAAAATATGATTTTAATGCTGTACGGTATTCTATAATATGGATGAATCATGATATATTTAATGGTCACCACTGTTGGCTATTTAGGCAGCTTCTAATATAAATGATCTAGTATAAAAATGTCTTCCTTTGCAATGTTTTAGTCTCCTAAATTCTGTATTATCTCTCATGTTAGCCTCACATGCTAAGGCTGGGAAGACAGAAGAAGCAGTTTTGAATCCTTGCCCTCTTACTTGCTCATTGTGTGATCTCAGTAGATGTTTAACTTCTTGGAGTTCTCCATTCCCCTATCATCAAAATGGGCACCAGAAGCCCTGCCTTTCATGGCCATTGTGAAGGGGTGTTGATATGTATGTCAAGTGTCTGCCACACAGGAAGCTGTGTGTAAGAATTAGGCTACTTATCTTTCTTTCTCTCTTTTTCTTAATCCAGGACTCTGAAGTACCCATAATTGGGGTTCAGGGTCTCTGTGCACCCCTGGAATTGTGTGCAAAATTTTGTGAGTATGTTCAGATATTTTTTTGGGGAAACCTCTACATATATAAGAATTACTACAAACCCTCCTCCCTGCCCCCGTAGCTTTCTATTTTGCCACACACACAAAAAAAGATAGGACTGACATATGCCTGGTCCCTAACACCTACCTTATCAGCTCTAATTTCTCTATTACTTTCTCCTTCATCTGTTGATGAGCTTACTTTCATCATGAATTCAGCCTGACACACATTCCATAAGTGAAATTCCAAAGCACTCAGTCCATTGCCTAGTATACAAGAAGAACTCAATAAATGCTACTTATTGCTGATACAATTATACAAATGTGATTTTTAGAAGAGACACATGCATCTTAAATTAACTCACAAACTTGATCACGGAAGGTATGTGGATATGAGTGATAGCTCTCTCTCAAGATGGAGACCTGTATCCATTTAGCCAAATCCTGAAACACCTCCAGGTTCCATTTATCTTGTGTAAGTTTATAAATGGATTAAGTGAGCCTGAGATTACAATTTTTATACATCAAATAAAAGGATCAAGGGAGAGGAGTTTGACTAGAGACAACATCAGTGTCAGACTTTAAAATAGGATGATGGTCCATCTGTCTTGAATAATTTAGACCACAAGCTGACTAGCAAAGGGGAAACTGCTGAGATTCTTTCCAACTTTATGATCCCCTGATCTTATAGATGGTCCATTTTGACTTATCCCTCAAAAGCAAGTCTGTTTTAGAGTGTCTATTACATACCTGGACTGCTTGGGCTAGTGGGTATACCAAGATAGTTTCTGTATTTCAAAGTTCCAAAAGTAGGTCGCTGATGCCACTGTGTACATTAAAAAAAAAATGATTGACTCCTAAAACATTTGACAGTGTCTTTCTGCTCACAGCAGCAGCACTCCATGCTGCTGACCTCACTCAAGAAATAAAGAGTTTTGGTTTTGTTTTACTCCGTAAAACAGGTACTTTTGGAAATATGTGGAAATGAATTCAGGTCATCAGAAATGAGTAATTAAGGAAACAAGAGCCTGGACTCACTTTTAGATTGCCTTAGAGAAGAGAATGTTTTGGAAAGATCCAGTTTGTTTTAAGCAGCACAGATTTCAGCAGCGGGGTTGAGGACCTCCTGTGAGTAGAAAAAATGACTATATCATTCTCCCTTGTGTTTTCAGAGGCCAAATCAGAAGCTTCATCCCAAATCTTGCAGGCTGCTTCCTATGTTCTTTTACCCACACTACCTAGGTCAATTAGAATAAGCTTTTCCCTGCCATCCACTGTTGCCTACTGTGGTAGGTTATTGCAGTTTTGGCCCCCAGTGTATCTTTCCTTCCTGCATCCAGGCCCTTTGCAGTCTCCTCCCACATTGACTCTGCATTTGGCCAGTGGTACATCAGAACAAATGATGCAAGCAGAGACTTGAGAAGCCCTTGTGCACTGGGGCTTTCTCTCTTAGAATGCTGTTACCATGTGAAGAAGCCCAACCTATCTTTCTGGAAGCACATGAGCCAAGTTACAATCGACAGCAAAAGCTGCACATGTGAATGATGGCATCTTAGAACACCCAGCCTCAGTTGAGCCACAAGATAGGCCTGCAGCCATATGAATGATACCAGATGAGATGGACAGAAGAACCACCCAGCTGATCCCAGCCCAAAGTGCTGACCCAAAGAATCATGAGCAAATAAAATGGTTGTTTTATGCCACCAAATTTTGAGTGCAGCAATAGACAACCAAGACACCTATTTTTGACTGAGTAGAGAGATGGACAAATCCAGTAACTGCTGCCTGTTTACTTAATTTTCATGCAGTTGACTTCTCCTAGTTGAGAGGCTGAGAAATGAGAAGGCAGGATCCTTGGACGAAGACTGAGATGGGCTAGGATGAAAGAAAGACAGGGCTTTCCCTTTCTCAGGACTTACTCTTCCGCATTAGTTCTCTTTTGGATGCTCTGCTAGAGTCTCCTTGGCTGCATAGTGGAGCAGAATGTTAATAGCAGGGAAATAAAACTTGCTTTCTTGCCTCAGGCACCACTTCTACAGAAGGATTCTTGAGGGAGCCAAACCTTCTGTCTGCTTCACACATTTGAACACCAAGGGATTGTGCTTTGATGGAATGCTACTGGGTTCTGTGGTACGACATTAGACATTCTGTCAAAGCCAAGCTCTCCTCTCACTTGCTGTTCTGAACCGTGAACGGCGTCCCTGGCGTGAATATCAGTGTGTGACTTTACCAAAGCAACTTTTGGGGTTTCTCCCTCCCACTTCAGTTAGAATATATGTAATTATCCACAGAGTGATGCAAATTCCAATACTAAGCTTAGAATGTTGTAACTTTTAAACATTTTTTTTCTTTAACATAAGGAATTGTTTGTTCAGATTAAATGTAACTATGCAGCAAAATAAAATAAAATGTAAAACATCCTCTAGGTGTCTCAGGCTCAATGTGTTTTCCAACACATTATTTAACTGATGAACAATATCTGGGATATTCATCTGAAGAAATAATGTATTTTTATGCTTCCATGTACCAAATGCCCCTGTATTTTGGAAAGGATGAGAAATTTAGCTAGAAAAGCCCCTACTATCCTCTATCCTAACTCTAATGTGATGAAGGAGAGTCTGGAGTTAAAAAGCTACTGTTTGTTAGGATTAACGGCTGTTGGATTCTTCTAAAGGACAACCCTACAACTGCATGGATGGACAAACAACCTGAATAAAGAAAGGAGCAAACTTTCCCAAGAGCTTCCCTGGCTGGCTGAGTCACTGAATGGCAGCTGACAAGGTTTTCAATAATGCCCACTCAGCTGGTTCCATAATCCTGTGTGCTCCAAACATAATTAAAAGTGTTAACAATTTTGTAGCTTTTACCCAACAATATTCGCCCCACATACCTTCAGTGACCTGGTCACAGCTACGAGAGACAAATAATGCCCTTGTTTTATTCTGGGTACTAAGGTCATTGTACCCTAGGCAATTTCCCTGAGTGTATCATTCCCAAACCTAGGAGACCCCAAAACCTCCCCACATGGATTGCATGGGTTACTTCAGCAGCATCCCTTGTCCTTTCTTGGAATGGCAGCAAACAGTTAAGCCCCTTGAATGTCTGTGACGGGGGAGGAGGAGTGCAAATGTTTTTCATTTTCTGTCAATTACTTTTGTTAAGTCTATCCACGTATTAGTTCAGTGAGTTAGGACTTACAGAGCGAGAAGGGACTTGGGAAATCATCAAGTTGCTCCCAACATTTTACATGTTGGCATCTGAGACTGCAAACATGGAATGACCTAGCTAGCACCTGAGTTTTCCGACTGCTAGTGCACTCTTCCTATCCCATACTATAGAAATAGAAGCACTTGTGGTCTTTGCATCTAGAGCTTGGATAAGTGTGAGGCTGTAGAAGAACTTGTAGGTCTGAAAAAAATAGGTGTTTGTGGTCAAGATGAAACATTGCCCAGTGTTCTTAAAAATGAGAGTAAATGCATTGGAAGCATCTACCTAACATCTTGCATCATTTGGAACAGAGTCCATTGTAGTGATAATTTCTCTCTGCTCTGTATGTGATTAGACATGACTGAGTGATAGAGAAGAGTGTCCTTTCCCTTGTTAGGTTGGTGGTCAGGGGTGATACACATCCTACTCTTCGGTACTGTGTCAGAGTAGACACCATTTCTTGATCACAGCTTTCTCTTCCACTGGATTCTCTTTGGAGCCTCAGGATTCTTCTGAAGACTGTACTTCCGAAAGCCACTATCTGGTTGGCATCCAAATGAAACTTACTTGTCATGCTGGAAGAGCAGGATCTATGTCCTGTTAACCTCTGTAGCCCTCTACCAGGATCCTCCTAGTGCTTTGTGCATAATAGGTACTTAGGAAATACACTAAAACATACAATCAACGTGAATAGGATAATCACAAGGGGACAGCAGGGGGGGGGAGGTTAGAGGTTGGGGACTGCTGTTTATTCTGAAAGTCCTAAGGCTTTCTAAAACTTCTAGCAGGATGGTTGAGAAGAATAGCTCAAAGAACCAGATTTACACTAGGTCAGAGAGACATCTTGGCTCCTCAGAGCTCTGTTCCTGGTTAACACGAGTGCTGGGTCAAGGGGCACCTGGAACTGAGGTGAAGTCATGTGGTTCAGCTTGGCCTTTCCAAGGCAGTGGCGCCAGTCGTGGTTTCCTCTGTTACTTCAGACCAGCATCTCCCCCTTGGCCTTGTTCTGGGCCTTTGTGGCTGGACACTCACCAACGCTGGCTCCACTTGAATAATCCAGGAAGGTGGCCCAAAGCCAGGAGGTGCCTCAGTGCCCCAGATTCCCATCTTCGTCACTCAGATGGACTTTGCTTGAAGGCATGGGAACTCAAGGAGAGCACAGAGCCTTTGGAATGATTTACTGTCACATTCCTTACCATCAGGGAGAATAAAAACCCAGGAAGGAGAGATGAGAATTTGTCTCCTATGAAGTTAAGAAGATGTAAAATAATCATCAAAATATGCTCCTTGGTAATAAAATTACAGATGAATACAGCCTAATTAGACCTGGGTAGGTCTGAGTGAAATGTTTAATTTCAATTGACTACTTATAAATGTAGATTTGCATTCTTTTCTCAAGACAAAATAGAAACATCACAGTTCAAGTCGTGAACTCTATGCTGGGTATTGTTCCACACTGATGAGGAGTACTAACAGAACTGATAGGGTATTTTTTTAAAAAGATTTATTTATTAAATCTGGGAACCAAACCCAGGACCTCCCATATAGGAGGGAGGCACCCAATCCCTCGAGCCACCTCAGCTCCCTGTTTGTTGTGTCTCCCATTGTGTTTCCTCACTGTGTCTCTTTGTTGCATCATCTCGCTGCATCATCTCATTGCATCTGCTCACCACACCAGCCCTTGTGTCAGCTTGCTGTCTAGCTCATCTTCTTTAGAGGAACCAGGAACCAAACCTGGGACCTCCTATGTGGTAGACAGGTACCCAAATATTTGAGCCACATCTGCTTCCCTGATAGGGTACTATATGTACTTAGAACAGAGGTTTCAAATGTAAATGCTGTCAGGAAGCAGGGAGGAATGCCAGATTTCCAGGCAAGTGCAGGACAAGATAAAAGAGTGGAGGGAGGCTGTGATGAACTAATTTTTAAAAATTATTCTTCGAATTCAATAATTTTACACACTTCTTGCCACTTTAAAAACCCTTCTGCAGGCCAAACTTGGCCAAGTCAGTGTGGTTTGCAACCTTTGATTTAGAGACTTTCTATAAATGAGTTTAAACTCTTTAAAAGAATATTCTTGTACTCAGACAATAGATGAATCACCCAGCAGAAGTCAGGTTATGCCCCGATTCTTCCCTTCCCTCTGCATTCCATATCCCATCATGATAAAGATGGGTGACTGAGATCTCAGGAGTTAAGCGAATTCTTTAGTCACAGAATTAGAATTAGGCAGGGACATTATTCAAAATATTCAACAAACAAGAGGCACTGGCCAGTGAAACAGGATGCCAGGCAGAGAACTGGAGCCCTCTTGGAAAGCCGAGAATTTAGCTCCTGAAATGTGAGGCGGTTTGAAGAAAATTGAGGGAGGGGCCAGGGAAGCTAAGGTGGTGGTGGGGGATCTTGGGTGGGCTCCAGCAGTGGCTGTTTACCCACCAGTGCAAAAACATTTAATATTCTTATAGCTAGTATGGCTATTCTTTACATATTATCTGAATATCCCAGGATGGGAAACAAGTTCTAAATGTAATTCAAGAATCTCTCTTATCAGACATTTTACTATTTTTCAAGAATTTTGGTTGCGTATTTGACCCTGTATTGCATATTATACCAGAGCTGACTTGGTCATCACAGCATACCCATTTCTACGTGCACACTGTTTCTTCTATTTAACTTACCATTTGAAGCCTTAGTGGAACACAGATGATTTTCATATCCATATCTGACATTTTATGATAAACACAAAAATGGCCCCAGAGTTAGAGATCTTAGATGATAACAGTATACTTTCCAAGTACTTTAGAGAAAAAATATACCTATATCATTTCATCATCTTTTTTTTTTAGGAGGTACTAGGGATTGAACCCAGGACCTGTATATGTTAAGCAGGTGCTCAACCACTGAACTACAAGTGCTCCACTGTTTCATCCATCTTGACTAATACTATATGCTTAACAATGAACTCAGAAAGAGCAAGGGAAGCACGGCTTGGGGTGAGCTGAGGCAATACTGAAGGCAGAATTTGTTTAGGATCTGGTCACATTTCTTATACCCCAAATGACCTAAAATGACCAGTCAGTGGAGTGCAGTGGTTAAGAGGATGGTTTTGTATTTTATTTCTTTAGATTTTATTTATTTCTTCCCCCCCCCCCCCCCCCCGCCCCATTGTCTGCTCTCTGTCCATTCGCTGCGTGTTCTTCTGTGTCCACTTGTAGTCTCATCAGGCAGCACTGGGTATCTGTATCTCTTTTTGTTGCATCATCTTGCTGCATCAGCTCTGTGTATGTGTGGCACCACTCCTGGGTGGGCTGCGGTTTCACGCAGGGCGGCTCTTCTTGTGTGGGGGCCAGTCCTTGTGCAGGGGGCACCCTTATGCGGGGGCATCCCTGCATGGGCCGGCACTCCTTGCTGTAGCAGGCACTCCTTGAGTAGCAGTGCAGCAGCACTGCACGTGGGCCATCTCACCACACAAGCCAGGAGGCCCTGGGTATCGAACACTTGGACCTCCTATATGGTAGGCAGACACTGTCTGTTGAGCCACATCTGCTTCCCAAGAGGGTGGTTTTTGAGATGCGCAAACCTAATGTGAATCTTGACTATGCTACTTCCTTGCTGTAGAATCTTTGAGCAAACATCAACTTTAAAATAGGTGTAATAACATCAGTTTTGTAGAGATGCTGTGAACACTAAATAGGACAATGTCGGTAACACTGTACTTAGCACAAAGAAAATACAGACCTGTATGTTTCTGTAATATGAATTAAGTCATATATTATTATGATAGGGAAATGCCATCTTTATAATGCAGAAGACATATTGGTTTGTGTGTAATTTTCTTTTTTTCCTAGGCTGGGAAAAAAGCCTAGGAACTATTGAACTATCAATAGTCGAATTTAAAGCTTGAGCAAGAAATGTCCTCAGCTTGGCCTGCTGCATTAGCAGCAGGAAACCTACCAATTGTTTTTTAAAGACTATTTTAGTACAAGTACCCACACTAGGGCTCCTTCTCCAGGGCTGCCTCGTGCAGGTCTCAGCCCTGAGCAGGCTGCTCTTCCTTCCAGGTCCAACCTTGACGGCTGCACTGCTGCTCAGAGCTCCACTCCCATCTGCATTGGAAGATGAAAGCACCTGCCCCCTCTAGCTAAGGCACTGCCAACATTTCTGCTTTATTTGCGAGTGTGTGCCTGTGTGTGAGTGTGCATTTTTAATAGCCACTATGCAGCCTCCTGCTTCTAAGTTGCCTGCTTGGGCTAGCCAAGTCATTTCCCCATGGACCAATTGTTTTTTTAGTGCTCTGGTTATGAAATTGCATAGATTTTGAGTGCCTCTCCCTTATTTTTCTCATGATATTGGTTATCTTTAGTTTATAATTTTGCTCAATAAGAGGCTTTTGTAGGAAAGCCCATATCACACTATGATGTGATGTACCTGTGGGCAACAGAGGATGGGAGATCTTTTTCCACAGTCCCCAGAGAAGAAGGTCACATCTACAGATTAGGCTTTCACCCAGTTTAGTGGGATGACATTTGGGCTGTCCCTCAGGCATTAGCCAAATGCCTAGTCTTAATAAAATGAAAGGCCCTGCTTTTATCTACAGTGGCAATGAGTTTCCCTTTTTCAGTATCACATCTTGTGTTTGTTCTAATACCTGCCTATTCTCTGAGAGTTACGGCAACCTTATAAGTTACATTATGTAATCCCCATTTTGCAGATGAGGAAATGGAGGCTATCAGAGGATTTGGCCAAGATTTCTTAGGAGAAGACTGTGGATTTCTGGGGCTGGCTGCCAGCTACCCTTGGGTCCCTGGATTTTCTTCACATGGCAACGCACATGGCCTTGTCTTCTTCTCTTCCATGTGCCGTTGACTTCTGGCTTCTTCCCTGGCTTTCCCTCTTGTCTCAATTTCTTCTGCTTGTAAAGCCTCCAGGAATCTGGATTACGACCCTCCCTCACTCCGTGGGGCGCACCTTAACTAAAGTAACATCTTCAAGAGGCCCTATTTACAAAGGGTTCCCACCCACAGGAATGCAGATTAAGGACACCGACTTGAGGGTACATAACCCAGCCCACCACTGGGGCCTTCTCCCTGACGTGTTCTCTGGGCTCCCAATCCTTAGCTGTGTTAACTTTGCCTTTAGTGTCTATGACTAAGCCCCCTTTCCAATTACCCATACTTAATATGTTTCTTTTTCACATTGGATATTGTAAATGATACAGAGGAATAGAATGTCTTGGATGTTTAGATTAGACCCAAGGTATCTGCACCAAAGATGAGTAAAGAATAATATGATAGTATATCATTTCCTGACAAAATGTGAAAGGTACATGATGCAACACTGTCTAGGGCTAACAGTTCTAATTCCAAAACTAAAAGAGAGACAAGAACTCTGGCAGAAGAATTTTTCTTCTGGTTTGTGAATGGTTTTACACACAGTACATGAAAGGTTAACAATCATTTTATTTGAGTGTTTAATAAATCACCTTCCTTGAAAAGAATATAATGCCGTAAAATCTGGAATCTCGTTGAAAATCTGGGATAATTGCAGAAGGATGAGTTAAGAAGAGGCCTGTGCACGTTGAAATAACCAAGGCAGGAAAGCTCTTATTTGTACTGACAGCCTCCTGGGTGCCAGGCCTTGTGGGACACGTTGGTGATGCCAAAGCCAGAGCTCTTATCACTCGCTAAAGGCAACTTGGGGCTCTCTTGCGCATCAGTCTAATGCGGTCTTTTTTTCTGTGTGTGTATGCTTTCTTTTTTAAAATTTTCTTTTTTCTAGTTGGGGGAAAGCATGGATACAGCCCACCACCAACACAAACTATGCAGCCGCGTTTCCCCCATGTGGGGAAGTTGCAGGGGTCAGCGGGTCCCCAGTGCATTGGATCAGCCTCACCCTGGGAAAACCACCTTCGTGATTTTCCCCTGCCAGGTAAGTATGAGGTCTTTTTACCATGAGTAAAACCCACATGGCAGATACTGATATTTTTACAAAACTTTCATGCTTTCACACTACTTTGACCTCACAGGAAAATGTTCTCAGTAGACAGGGTACTAGTTTGAACAAACGTCAACAAACGCAGGCACCTCACAGTGCAGCTGGTATAGTACCTAGGGGGAAGGCTTCATGGAATCTTACCCTCTCATCTCTGCGCCTGAACTTCTTAACCGGAGGTAGAAGTCAGGGCCATTCATGAACTCAAATAGGAAGAAAATTTGTATCACTGTTTCTAGTTATATTTAACTGAAACTTAGCAATTCCTTCAATTAGCAATGTAGGCAGCAAACCATGGTCGTATCAGCTGTACCTGTGACTACATCCTACTTATATAAATCATAGAAATCACATTACAGTTGTTGAGATATTTCAAAATACCGTTCAACTCCTTGCCATTTTAAAATTACAGTAATTATCAGGCCTACCGCTAGGCCTTGATATTTAACGTGCTAATAAATACATGTGTTACGGGCCTGTTTTTTAAAAAATATTTTGACAAATGTATTCCACGATAATTTGTGCTTTTGCTATGCTTTGCTATCATCTGTTCTTGATTTACACATTTTAAAATAATATTCTGATAAGGAATCCAAGCCTCATAGAAGGTTCGGGACCCCTGTTCCAAACCAAGGGGTACAGACAGCTTCCTTAGAACAACACACTTCCCCACCTCTGATACCACTTCACCAGTCCAATGCTTCTTTAGGGGAACTAGCATGTGCCTGGCTTTTGAGATCTAATCTAAGGCACTCGCAGAGTTCACTGGGAGGGTATTGGACCACAGTCGACTAAACATAGAAACTAAACATATTTACTGTCTAGGGGCTTTGGCCCCAGAAGGAAGAAGGTTCCCCTAACTCAATCCAGCCCTCCCATTCCTTCACAGGCATTTTTCTTTCCTGGCCAATTGTGAGGGTCCTTTTGTGACTAACATGTCTGGATTAGTTTGCGGAACAATTGCCTCATTATAGTTAGCCGCTGATTGTCCTTGCTTTTGTGAGTCAAAAAACCTTAATCTTATTTGAATGCAATTTAATTCCCCAGAGAGCTGAGTCTTTAGTCCCTTAGTTTTATAAAGTGAGTGCATAGTGAAAATGCATGAGAATTGACATGCTACTCCTTTAAAGATAAGTCAGTCTACCAAGGAAATAATTAGGTAAATGTGCACTCCAATCCGGAGAGGGAGAGGAAAAGAATTTCTCCACAAATAACTTTTAGGACCTTAAAGTGGAATTAAATTAGAGTGTCAAGGGCCAGGCAGCGCTCAGGAGGTCATTTGATCTAGTCCCCTGTTGCTGGGCAAGAGCACAGATGTGAAAATCGAGCCCATCCCTTACAAAGCTCTAGAGGGAGGAAAAAAAACATTTTACCTCAGCAAGTCCTGTTAGGTGGGTAGGAGGCCAATGTGAATTTACAGGAATCATCTTAATCAACCAAACACCAGCATGTAGCTCATTAATTAAATTAATTAAAATGCATTATACATGCTAAGAACTTAGAATAGGGCCCAACACATAGTAAGTCCTCAATATGTGTTACCTCTTAGCATACACACACACACACATATTTTAATAAACACCTTAAATTTGCTCGGGTTGTTTGGATTCAAAAGTCAGAAATAGACTTTCCCTAATTTGAGCAAAATAGGAAATTTATTATAAGAGTGGGGCGTGGGCCTCTAAATCACCCCCAGCAGTCAAGTACCCAATGCCTCCGGGAAACCCCTCACGTTCTTCCCTGCCTGGCTTGGGCAGGTTGGGAAGAGGAAAGGAGAAAGTAATCTTAGAAAGGAAGATGGTGAAATGATGAGGAAGTGGAACTGAAAGATAGGTAAACTCATCCCAGTTACTAATCTGGACTAGGTCTGAGAAATGGATTAGGTTTACAAAAGAAGTATTGGAGGAGGAGGAGGGTGTTCCGTGCTCCAAATACCAGCCGAGACCCAATATGATGCCAAATTTAATTGAACGGTTTTAATTTAATAGCATATACTATCTGCCGTGATTTCTCAGTCTAAACAAATGGATAGACTATAATCACAACCATGGTAAATTGACTCAGGGAAATGGATTCTGGAGAATTAGGTAATCTCAGATGAGGGAATTATTGTCCCAAAGATAGTCAGGTGGGAAAGAGACAAAGTGAAACCAAATCATACACATGCTTTTGACATTAGAATATCTTTTTTCAAACAAAACACAACTGATGTTGGATAAAACAATTTGCCCTGTACTTGGCTTCAGTCCATATCACCTACTCCTGCTGCCTTAGCTTGGATTTGTGAACCTGCTTATACTTCTACACATGAACTTCTCTGTCATGCAGAGCAAAACCTGACAGCAAACTGAAAGGTATAGGGGACTCAGTGGACTTTTAAACCTTGCTTACCAGGTCAATGTGATTTCCAAAAACTTTCTCATTTCAGACAATAATTGTATGCATAATAATTCTACTTGAATAATTTACACACTTGATTTTCTCCACATACATGCTAAGGCTGGAATCTATTTGCCACACTACCTTGGCTTACAGATTTTGTTCCAATCTGTGGGCATATAGTTTCCCTTATCCTCATCGATCTTCTTTTTTGGATGGAAATCTCACATTTTTCAATGAATAATACTCATTTGGATGCCCAAAAAAGGCAGGTGTGTGAAGATTTAGAGGGATTTGTGTTTGAGATATAAATGATTTGGGTTTCAAATAAGGTAGGCCAGAGAGACTTATTTTTATGACCAAATGGAATAGTGATATATTTGGACATATGGGATTCATGTTATGTCTAATTTTTTCCAATATTTTTGGCAGGAATGCCATAGCAAGAGAAATGGCTTTCTTTTCCCTTGTGTTTTTGCTTAAGCAATGGAGAGTCACAAACATTTGGTTCTCACATTGATCCTATGTTCAGGCTAAGGAATCACACATTAACAATAGGATTGGTCGCTGTCAAAAGTTGGGGGAATTAGAGCTTTTCAAATACAGATCCTCTACACACAGTAGACCTTCCCATCTTCAGGAAGTAGCTAGAGGGAGACATTCCTATACAACTTTATGAGAGAAAAAATCTGAGCAAGAGACCTTGAATGTCTACTTCCAGTGTAGTGGAGAATTAGGACCCAGATCTCCTTCTCAACAGCTGAGAAACTTCAGAGCCAAAATGGAATATAGAGATGATCCAGAACCGCATTCATGGAAGTATGATATATTTGCATTGCCTACCTACTAAGTGCTGGTATTACGCACTGCTCTAAGGACTTGCCATGTATAAACTGCCATATATATACTCATCTTAATTCTCTCAATAAGACTGTGAAGTTGTTATGCATTCTTATGAACCTGATTTTACAGAGGAGGAAGCTGGGGCACAGAGTGGTTAAAGGGCTTGCCCCTCATCATAAAACTAGCAAGTGACAAAGTTGGGATTGGAAACCAGGCTTTCATTTGGCCCTAGTGTCTGTGTTCTTGGCTACTACACTGTAGCTATTGGCTTCATGTATATTTAGAAACAAAAAGGTGCCTAGCAGTCCTTGCTTTGGGCATGCCTAAGGTATGCAGGGGACTGGTAACCACCCTCATGTCTGCCTCGGTATAGACATGGTACCCAGATGAGTCCAAGAATGGATCAAAGTCCAGGGACTGGACTTTCCACAATAACATGCTGGAAGGATGGGTAATTTGAGATTTTATGCTCTTAAATTAAAACCAATGCACATATTGTAAACTATAAATTTATTTTTAAAATTACAGATTTACACAGATATATGAATATCTGTATGTGACTTTATTCTTTTTCCCCAAAAATGGCAAAAATTGTGAAGGCTGTGTAAGCGTGATTAATTTTGTGAAACTCTGATTCTAGTTCAAATCCTCTATTGTAAAGTGGAGATATTTAAAGTCCTCATTGGTGACGTAAATTGCTGAAAGTAACGCAGTTAATTAGTATTAACAATGGTTTTGGTTTTTTTTTGAGCACTTACTATGTACCAGGTAACAAGGTAACAATCTAAGTATTGTTATGAGGCTTATCATATTTAAACCTAATCACATCTTATAAGGTAGATACTGTTGTTGTTATCCCTATTTTACTGATAAGGAAACTGAGGTTTAAGAGACTATGGAACTAACTTGCCCCAAGGTCGCATAGCTGGTAAAATGGAATTGGGACTTGAAACTGGGTCTGTCTAAGTCCAGAGCCCAAGGAGTCAACCATACAACTGTATTTCCAATCATGTGAAACATTAGCAGTTAATTACAAAGCAGGTCCCATCTTTCTTTCATACTATCATACTATCGCCCACTGCCTCGGATAACTGAAATAGCTATTGTGAAGTTTAACTATAGAAGGAAAGGTGGGTGGACTTAATGCTGCAGTTCACCCCCCACCCCAAAAATAACTATTTCAAAAGTTTCAAAATGAATGCAGTTCAAAGCAGAAAGCTATTACCGTATCTGTCACAGAAGCAAACACTCTTCATTTTAATGTGATGAAATAATGCCATTGGAACACAGAAAAAAATAACTTTAATGGTACATTCACAAATGTTTTGTAATACTGTGATAATGTTTTCATAACAATATGATGTAACTTATTAGAGATGAGCCAAATATAATTTAACTTCTCTAATAATTCTCCCTCTTTACCTCCTCCCACTCCACCCCCCATCTGGTTTTCTATTTTAAAATTTCACGAGGCACTGATATCACTCAATAACAAACAATAGCCTTTAGGTAGTCTTTCATCAAAAAGAGAACCTCAAGGTTCCTTTATAAACAGAACCTTGATTAACTGCCACCCTTTGGTGATGATAAAATGAAGCCGAAGCAATAACATTCTGCTCTCATTTCCAGTCAAAGAGGGTACTGCAGAAGAAATATCAGTGCTTTATTTATAGACTATAAAGCCCGATACTGGACTGAAAAAGCAGAAGCCAATGGAGTGAAGTCACCGTGTAAATGTAAGAAAAATCTACTCTGTGGGTAGTATGATGTAGCTTCTAGAGTTTTCTGTCATCACAGCCATAAGAGACAAGGGCTATTATCACCATTTACAGACTGGGGAAACCGAGGCAGAGAGTCGCTAAGTATTGCCCTAAGTCTGCACAACCAGTAGGGAGCAGTACTAAGATGCAACCCCCCCACCCGCCACCCGCTCGTCTGCCAGCTTTTCAGCTCGTGGGCTTGCCGTATTCCAGGCCGGGCAGAGGGCGGCTGGCAGCAGCACTCAGGGAGTCCGCGGGGTAAACGCATCCCTGTTGCCGACCCTCTCCTCACGCCTTCAGCTTCCTTAACACCTTTCGAGTGATTAAGGAACTGAATTAATTATTGACAGGGCAGCAGCCCAGCACACCAGCAAAAGCCCCACTTGGACTGGGCGCGCGCCCTCCAAGTGGAGGGTTGGGAAGCCCGGGGAGCGCTGTTTTGCCTTTCCTTTGAGAAATTGGTCAGGCTGAACCTGAGTGCCCTGTTTTTGGACAGTGGTTTCCTTGGTGCTTGGAAAAGGTAGCTGGTGCTCAATGTATACTTGAAAAAAATTAATTAATGAAAGCAAGTGCATAAATAGAGATTATGTAACTGTCATTTGGCAATAGAAGTACTCTGGATTAAAAAGGAAAGGAGCACATATAATGGGAGAGGTTATCATCTATACATTTCCTTTTCTTTACCACTTCGTTTTCCTTTCCAACTCCCTAGAGTAAGACATACACTACCTTCCCTGCCCCAATCCTCTTCCCCTGCCCCAGCCACTTTTCTCTCCTTCTGTTGGTTGTTACCAATCTGACCGAAACAGTCCCTAGCTTAAAGCATTTCCAGAGCATGCCAGAGCCCTGGGGAGAAAGGCCCAACTCTTTAACCTGACTCAGAAAATCTTCCGCCCTCCTGCCCATGCTCAGATCTCTAGCTTCAATGCTGGGCCCTTACTCCCCTCGCTGTCTAGATTCCAGCCATTTTTCCTTCAGTTTCCTGAAAGAATCATGTTCTCTCTTGCCTCTGGACCTTTGCATATGCTCTTTACCCGGCGGGGAACGTCCTTCTCCCTCACCCCCTCCATTCACCAGACTATAATAACATCTATTCAGCTTTCAAGCAGGGATCACTTCTTTCTGGAAGCTTTCCCTGGCCAACTCACCTTCTCCAGTCTGTGCTTTGCAAGGACCTTACATTCACCCATGACTGCACTTATCAGACCATCCTAAAATCCCAGCCCAGCTTGCCTGCCCCACACATTGCCTTTGTCTTGCATACTGCTACACACCTAGCACTGAGCACCATGCTTGGTGCTTTGTTGTCACTCAGGGATTTTTTAAAAATAAAAGAAAGGGATGCTTATTGCTTGATTTTAGAGGAAATCTCTAAATTGTCACTTGGAGACTTTTACCGATTGTCCCTGTGTCTGTAAAACCCCGGTGCCCAGAAATCACTTTGGCCTTGCCTGCTTTTTGAGTGATTACCCAGAGGCATTGTTTCCCCTGGGGAGGCTCAGCTCACAGACCCTGCCATTTAGAGTGTAATGTAAGAAGGTCATTTCTGGAAGCAACGTTGTGCATGGTGGTACTGCTCGGCAGAGCGCAAACTCGAAAAATAGGGTGGTCGCAGCCAAGGGTCAAATTGCAGATACGCAGCTTTATGTGTTTGGCAGCGCTCTAGAGACAAATACATAATCAGGGAGGCATGCGATCTGGTCAGATAATTCAGGCCAGATAGAGTGACATGGGCAGAAATGCACAAACACAAACATGTACAACAATGAGCGCTCTTGTATGTAAAAACCACATTAAGGGATGGCAGCTCCTGACCGCCGAAGTGATTTGTAAGTTAAAAATAATTGCTCCTTTGAACTGTTCCGATATTAATTGACCTATCACTAATGTACGTACAGTCTCCAAACCATGCAAACATTACCTAAACATCTTTATTCCTTTTATTCTGGAAATCCAAAAAAAAAAAAAAAAAACCCACAAAAATAGGTACTTTGTTCTGGTGCCAAGGGTAATAAAGGAAAAGCCATCGTCTTTGATGACTTTGCAATTCTTATTTGAATTCTTCATCGAATTAATTCTAAGTGAATTAGTGAGTGCTCTGAGCTTGAATAAGGCCTCCCTCCACCCTCCCTTGTAACAGTCCCATCCCTGAGCTCATGGATCCAGTTCTAGTTCAGGTTTCTGGTAAAAGGAGCAGGGCAATTCATTATTTTTAAAATTAATTTTAGCTTTGGGTACATATCCCAAACTACCCCAGATGGTGGGCGCCAGTGTTTCCTTCCCAGACAAAATGATAAGCTAAATTAGCCAAGGCCCAGATGTGTGTCGACGGCGGCAAGCTTGCTGGGAGTCCATTCTGCAAGAGTGATCTTGACCTATATCGAAAGGTAAGCGGCAAAGTACAGTGCTTAAGACAGGACTTCTAGGGCAGTCCTCAACCAGGAGTGATTTTGTCCCCAGACAGCATTTGTCAATATCTGGAGACATTTTTGGTTGTCACAGCTTGGGAGGTGGGTGTTGCTGCTAATGGCTAGCTGCTGGGATCTGCTCAGCTACGCTAGAGAGTGCACAGGAGAGTCTTGCACAACAAAGGATGATCCAATAAAAAATGTCAATAGGGCTAACATTGAGAAACCCTGCCCCAGAGACTAACATATTTGAATCTAAATCTCAGCTTTGCTCCTTTATGGCTGTGTGATCTCAGGCAAGTTTCGTGACCTCTCTGAGACTCAGGTTTCTCTTCTAACAAATGGAGATGAATGTAAAGTACCTACTTTGTTAGCATTTTGTCAAGTCTGGCTCTGGTAGGGCTTTTAAATATTTTCTATTTTTGTTGTTCTAGTATTCTATTTTACATGGAAATGCAAATTCTCATGATTTGAAGGGAAACTGAGGGTAACTCAACTTTTAAATTTAATTTATGAACACACATTTTATTTCCTCTTTGTATTAGGGCACAAGGGAAAGATACTAACTGTGTAATTCTACCTATAAAATAGAGGAATTTGGCATTAACTGACTTCTCAGTTGGTATGGCTAAATAACGTTTGTTTCAAAATGTCAAAACCAATTCTGTTTTTATTTAGTAGTGGGAAAGGATCAATTATGAACATATTCTTTTTTTCAGTATCTACATGGATTTATACCAGAAACACAGTAATATTAGATTTAATTCAAATAGAGAAACCTGTGTTTCCAGGGGGTAAAGACATAGCACCCCCCAAATTGTACCGTATCTAAGAGAGAGGAAAAAAATGGAAATATAAATCATATTCTGATATTTTTCTATGTGACATTAATATGTAGTATCAGGATAAGGAATCAGGAAATATGATTTCTATATAAAATCGAATGTTTATTTGAATAAAGGAACCCATTTGGGCTTAGAACATTGTATTGGCAAAGTTTCCTGACATGGTTATTTAAAATAACTAGTGTTTTGGTACCATATTGAAATAACCTGCTAGTGTTTTATATCAATTCTGAAAACTATTCCAAAATAATTTGATACATGAAAATTTTGATCTCCTAATACTTCCTAATGCCACAGCTCTCACTTCCCTGTTCTTGTCCCTACTTAAAGGATAAAGAACACAGGTTTTTGGTCATTTAACAAGCATTTATGTAGTGCTAACTATGTGTTTCCACTGAGATGAGTCTTGGGGATATAATCATATTTGAGAAAGTGCAAATGAAATGCAAAAGAATATCTCAGCCTACTTGTAATATCTGGACTCAGAGAGAGGTGACTTGACTCCTGGCTAAGCCACTTGCTAGCTAGTGGCCCTCTGGCCCTGTACTCAATCTGTCTGAGGCTCCGTTTCCTCATCTGAAAAATAAGCTAATAAGAGAATCTTTCCCACAAGTTCATTGAGAGGTTGACATCAAAAAGCATTGAGCCTTTATTTTTACTTTATTTAATTTCTCTAAATTAGTATGTATTCTATATCTAACCTTTAAATCCATCATTATATTCCATTTTACTATTAATGGAACTTGGCAATATATTAGGCAAAACTTCATTTCTGAAGAAGTTTTGGACCACAGAGAGGTTCAACTATGGTGGGGAGGAACACTGGTGTGGAGTGTTATTGATGGGGGGCACATGGTTGGGAGGGAATTCTCCAGGGCATGTATAAAGGGTACATAAAAATGTTTGGATATTTTCATGGTAGTTATAGTTAAAAATGACAGCTGAGGGAGTGCTGAGTTCCTCGCCAAGGGAACTCTATCACATTCCCCAGTGTAACAGCAACAATTCCCCAAGTGCAATGGCAAAGACCAATAAAGAAGGATGGTCCAACAATGAGCCCTTGATACTGATGATTATGCTTATGAACCTATGCACCTGAAATATGAAGTAGGCCTAGAGCTGCAGGGTGCCTAAGAGTTACCTCCTGAGAGTCTCCATGTTGCTCAAATGTAGCCACTCTCTAAGCCAAACTCAGCACGTAAATGCATTAACTTCATCCCAGTGTGGGACATGACTCCCGGAGATGAGCCTCCCTGTCACCAAGGGATTACTACCAAGTGCCAGCTGATGATGTAACTAGAGAAAGACCAGCAGAATATCTCAGCCTACTTGTAATATCAGGTGTTAAAAACTGCCTTTTGACCTTGAATAAAAGGGGAAAATGGCAAGGACAAATGAGTTTATATGGTTATGAGTCTCCAAAAAAGAGTCAGGAGGTCATCAGAGGGGTCGTGCTTATGCACGACTCAGCAGGGTCCCAGAGACAGCCAAAGTAGATACAACCCCAGGTACTGGTTCTCCTGAGGGCTACAGAGATCCACCGCTTCTCTGGTCATGGCAGATGGCTCTGGAGTTCAGTACCATGTCAGTTGGCCCTACTTAGGAGTTTGTGTTCCTGAGTGTGATGGAGTTGGACTCAGATGTCTCCTTTCTACACATGCCACTTCTGTCACTTTTACTGAACCTGTGGTTGGCACTGGGGTTGGTGTATACTCAGGAGCCCTGAATCTCTGGACCGTTCATGTGACAGCCAGGCCCTGAGCCTCAAGAGACGTGCAACTCCTACCCTGTGGTTCATTGGACTTGCCCTGGCCAGCTAACAGGGAGGTGATGAAGGTCAACCACCACACCAGGGAGCCAAGAGTGCCTACAACTGCAAGCAGGAGAATTGCATCCATCATCCATGTAGAATCTAAACCCCCTCTCGATACAGAGGTGGAGTGGACATAACCATCCCAGGGTCCACAGGATGGAGGAATAGAGTATGGATTAGAGTGGACTTACTGATATTCTTTTTGGAACTATTGTGATTAGTAATGGAAGAAATTGCAGCATTGATGTGGAGAAAGTGGCCACGGTATCTACCGAGGGTAGGGAGAGGGAAGAAGAGATATGATGTGGGGGCATTTTCAGGACCTG
Source organism: Dasypus novemcinctus (assembly GCF_030445035.2). Classification (NCBI taxonomy): domain Eukaryota; kingdom Metazoa; phylum Chordata; class Mammalia; order Cingulata; family Dasypodidae; genus Dasypus; species Dasypus novemcinctus. The sequence continues at coordinate 25,971,761 of NC_080698.1, forward strand.
GAGTTGTACTGGGTGGTACTGCAGGGATAAATGCTGGACATTGTATGTCCTGCTGTGGCCAACTGGGTGGACTGAGGGAGAGTATAAACTACAATGTAAACTATTATCCATGTGGTGCAGCAGTGCTCCAAAATGTATTCACCAAACGCAATGAATGTGCCATAATAATGAAAGAGGTTGTTGATGTGGGAGGAGTGGGTGAGGGGGTGGGGGGTATATGGGGACCTCTTATATTTTTTGAATGTAACATAAAAAAAATAAAAATAAAAAAATTTAAAAACACCAAGCTTGGTGCTTGCTATTTAGTAAGAGAATTGCTCAAAATAAGTTATCTTTTATTATTATAATGTCCATTGTGTTACTTTTAGAGTTCAGAAATGGCCCAATTTTGGAAAATGAAGGTTGATTTTCTACAGTGATGGGCAAATTTATAAAGCATTAAACCAGAGTTTGAATAAACCATTTTTCTGAGCCTAGTGTGTACAAGCTTACCAAATGGAGCCAGCTGTCACAAAAGCAACCCAGTGTTTTTTATTTTGTTTTTTAGGGAAAAAAAAGTCTGTTGGCCAACTGAATGCTTAATCCAGTAGCTGAACAAGCTTCTCTCATTGCATTGTTTAGATATTTTCCTTAGACATGAAATAGTGTTATGAAACAAATTTGTCACCATGCACACATTTAGTGCTGCTTTCCAACTTGACTTTAGATAAATAACTTTATTTTTATAGACAGCCAGCTAATGACAAAATCTTAAATGGTTGTTAGAAAAGATACACATACATAAAAAAAAAAAACCACTGTAAAAATCAAAAGAGGAATATTCTTTCTTCATACCAATAACATTTATTGGTTTTCTTATTCCAAAAGCAATGTATGTTTCTCATGCAAAATACAAACAAAAAAAAAGCAAAAAGAAGAAAAATTTAAAAACGCACCTCTATTCCCACTTCCTGGAGGTAACTATTATTAATTTTATTTTTTGCACATACCTGTGAAGCATTCCCTTCCTTCAACAATTATATTTTTTATTTTAGCTAATGCTATATTAGGATCATTAAATATCCCTATACTAGAGCAGGGATTGGCAAACTTTTTCTGTGAAGGGCCACATAGTAAACATTTTTGGCTTTGTGGCCCTATAGCCTCTGCCTCAACTGGTCAAACTCTGCACAAACTCTGCGCAAAGTAGACACAGATAATCCATAAATAAATAGATGTGGACAGGTTCCGCCCATGGTGGGCTGGATTTGTCCTATGTCCTGTTAATTTGCTAACTCCTCAGCTAGAGCATTATCGGTAGTTATAACATATTAATATTCTAAGGTGTTGTCAATAGTTATATTTTAAATTATAACAGAAGGGTAGCTTACGACTTTATATACCCTATGTCTTGGAGATTTCTTAAAGAATTGTCTTCTTAGGGCACATTTTGGGGAATTCAATATAAACACATAATCAGTGGGAAAAAATGGTTTTCTAAAGGTTAATTAAAAAATGCAAGAACTCCTACACTGCCCATCATTAAGTACATGCTATCATTTGATAACAATGTTTTGGGAGAAACATTTTCATGTGATGTGGGAAAATGCTGCCTGTTACTCCTGGCTATGAGAGACTTTCCGTTGTATTACATGAAGAGTGTGAATTCAGCCCTCTTCTGCACTTGCTACCAAAATCCAGTCGCTTCCTCAAGTAACAGTGTCATCTGTTACCAGATTATTCTTACGGGGAAAAAAAAACCTTGACTTTATTCCTTTGTGTTTAATTCTGTTGGAACATAGAGACATAAGCTGCAGCTTGAATTCTTTGGAAAGCAGGCTCTGAGAAAAATCCCAGCATTCAGGAGGTTTATTACGGAGTGTTCTTGGGATCAACACCTGTGGAAGAGAGTGGGAAGGAAGCCAGATTGGGCAGAGAGAGAATTTGGGCCATTTTGCAGTCTCAACAAAGGCCTCAGCTGACCCCATGGGAAGCTCTGGAGCTGGGAGGGCCCTTCAGTGTTGTCTTGAGTTGGAGTGAGGGGGCCAGGCCTTACACTCTAGTGCAGGAATTCTTAACCAGAGGTCTGTGAGCTTGAACTGAAATTCAAAAAAACATTATTCTTGTGGGGATGTGTTGGTGCAGGTGTGATAGATTTATTAAGTAATACACAGTATAGTGTGGACTTAGTAAGGGGTCTGTGGTTTTCACCTGACTGGCAAAGGGGTCCGTGGAACATAAAAGGTTAAGAGCCTGGTAATGTGTAGTAAAGGATTAACCTTACCCAAAAAGAGGTTTGGCCTTTGCCCTAGGCTCTTGGGAGTAACCTCTAAGTTTCTGGAATGTCCTTCCTATTAAGAGTGCCTTTGTTTACCTGGAGCCCTGCCAGATTTTCTATGCCGACAGTGTGATTTATGGCAGGGAGCCTCCTCTGTATCAGCTCAACCTCTGGAGGGCTGGTGTGAAGGCCACCAGGAGACAACCATATCTACATGACTGAGCTCCAATAAACCTCTGAACACTAACGTTCAAGTGAACTTCCCTGGTTGGCAGAACCCTGTATACATTGCCACACAAAGTTGCAGGGAAAAGTAAGCCCTGTCCACACAACTCTAGTGGGAGAGAAGATCTGGAAGCTCTGTGCCTAGAACTCTCCTGAACCCTGCCCAGTGTGACTCTTCCCTTGGCTGATTTGAATCTCTCCTTTCACTATAATAAACTGTAACCATGAGTGTAATAACTTTTCTGAGTTTTGTCTGTCCTTTTAGCAAACTATCAAAACTGAGTGTGGTTTTGGAGACCTCTGAAGCGAGGATGTTTCTGAATTCTGCACCTGTTTCTCCAGTTATTGGCTGATTCTGTTCCAGGGAGGGCAAGTCAGCTCTCTTCAGCAGAGGCTTTTCACAAAGCAGGCCAACAACCCGCAGGACTTCCAGCTGCTGGGAATAAGTCCTTCCTTCCTGAAAGGGTTTCTGGGTGGCACATCATGGCAGCTATCATCTCATGGGTTAAGTCCAGATGAGAAACTTGCCAGAGTCAGTGCTCTGTTCTTCATTTGAAAATTCAGTGTAGTGATATTTGGGGGCAGTGTGAAATTTTAAATTTGGTTTAATTAATCCATTTGGTTTAATAAATTCAACCCTCAAGGCACTATCAAGTATGTGTAGGTTGAATACAGAAAAAAATTCAAGGCATAGTTCTTGACCGCAGGGAGTTTATAGCCTGTGATGGTTAGGCTTATGTGTCAACTTGGTCAGGCGATGGTGTCCAGTTGTTTGGTCAAGCAAGCACTGGCCTGATTATAACAGTGAGGCCATTTCATGGACTTGAATTATCAGTAAGTTGATTGCATCTATGACTGATCACAACTATAGTCAACTGAGGAGATTGCCTTCATCGATGAGAGATGTTTCATCCAATCAGTTGAAGACTTTAAAAGGAGAAGCAATGATTTCAGCAGTTAGAAGAAAGAATTTTCATCTCTACTTCAGCCAGTCTTGGGGAATTCGTTGAAGACTTTCATCAGAGTCCCCAGCTTGCAGCCTACCAAGCAGAACTTGGACTTCTGCATCCCCACAGCCACATGAGACAATTTTTATAAAACTATTGTAATATTTACAGATATTTCCTGTCCGTTCTGTTTCCCTAGAGAACCCTGGCTAATATATAATTTCTTTGGGAAGTCCAGGAATATGAGTTTCAAGTTTAATTGGTGACAGTATTGGGGATGCTATTGTGAACTCTTGGTCCTAAAAAAAATCAGTCTACCCAAATGCCTATGGAAGAATCCCAGTTTATTTTGAAGCTGCTGATTTTTGTTAAGTTTATTCATAAATGGTATTAGTAATAGTAATGGGACTTAATTTCTGCTCAGGGAAGCCCGGGCTCAGAAACAGAATGTAGATATGTGACAAGGCTTAGAAATTGTCATTATGGCCAAGATTTATTATTTCCAATAGATACCTAGTTGTCTGAAGTCCCCTGTGTCAGCTAATCCACCTCTAAGCACTACTATCTATAACTTTCTTTTGCATGTCACTTTTTCCCTCCCCTGATGATTGTACATATTTTACAAGTATATTATAATACATTGTAGATATTACTCAGGGGTCCCATTAAATAAAAATATTATATTGAAAATATACTTCTGCTCACAAATGGAATGCAACTTCAGCTTTTTTTCACCTTCAAGTAAAAAATGAGGTCTCTGTACAATTAAAAAACTAGAGTGAGACTTTTATACTGGTACCTGGAGGATTGTGAACCAAGTTCAAGATTGTGAAAAAGTAGACATGGAATTTGAATGAGGGCAAATGGGATCTCATTCAGAATACATAAAATGTCAAAATAATTGCTTTTGTGTGATATATATTCAAGGAATATACAACCATGAGGTGTTTTATAGTTTTTAGTAAATACTAGAAATCACATTTAGTTTTCCCCAATAAGACAATTCTGTACCAATGGTTTCATTCACGCATTCATTTATTTATTAATTTATTCATTTTTCCGTTTAATACAGACTGCTGTGTTGCACATCCAGGTGGTAAAACTTATATCATTGTCTATGTGGATGGTGCCCCCTGGATGCGGTGCACAGTCTGTGCTATTATATTTGGTGGCCCCAATTCAACAGTATTTACAGGGTAATTACCAGGCACTTCACTGAGAATAGAGCAGTGAAGACAGACCTGGATGGCACCCTCATGGAGCTTTAGTATAGGTGGGGAAGTCAGACAAAAAACAACTGCAGAAACCAATACAAATTGAATAGATACAAATACATGAAATATAGAAACAGCATAACATGAAGACATATAACAAGGGAACCTACTCTTCTGGACTTACATGGGAGAAATTCTGAGGAAGCAACATTTAAGCTAATGCCTTAAGTATAAGTTGGTTTACGGACAAGAAAACCTGAACAGGGGAATGCTGTTTCACCTAGAGAGTATAATATGCAAGTCAGGAAGGATTAGGAGATAGCCGAGGTGTTGAGCCAGGCCAGGGTGGCTGGGATGCAGGGACTGGAAATGGGAGATGAGGCTAGAGGAGCAGGCAGGTGTCAGACCTTGTAAGGTTTTGAAGTGTATGTTGAGAATTTTGGTCTTTATTCTAAGAAAATTTAGAAGACATTGAATATTACATACAGAAAGTGACCTTTAGCAAGGTCAGTCAATCTGTGTTATGGAGAAGGGATGTGATGGGAACAAATATGACTGATGACATGGAGGTCCTTTCAGTAGCACAAGTGAGGCATGATGGTGGCTTGCTCTAGGGCAAGACCTAAGAAGATGAGAAAATTTTCAAATGAAATGACTTGACCTAATCTCATTCTCCTGATTGCTGGCTAGTACCACTAAGTTACTTTGACTTTTGAGTTGTCTTAGACAATATAATTTTCAACTGTTGTATGTTGACTCATCAAAAGGCAGAATTGTTTGATATTAACATTAGAAAGCATTGCAATCAAGGGATGGGTTTGCCTTTTTTTTCTTCAAAGATTTATTTTTTATTTCTTTCTCTCCCCTTCCCACCCCCCCAGTTGTCTGCTCTCTCTGTCCATTCGCTGTGTGTTCGTGACCGCTTCTATCCTTATCAGCAGCACACAGAATCTGTGTTTCTTTTTGTTGCATCATCTTGTGTCACCTCTCCGTGTGTGCGGTGCCATTCTTGGGCAGGCTGCACTTTCTTTTGCGCTGGGCGGCTCTCCTTACGGGGTGTACTCCTTGTGTGTGGGGCTCCTCTACGTGGGGGACACCCCTGTGTGGCACGGCACTCCTTGCGCGCATCAGCGCTGCGCATGGGCCAGCTCCACACGGGTCAAGGAGGCCCGGGGTTTGAACCACAGGCCTCCCATGTGGTAAGCGGATGCCCTATCCATTGGGCCAAGTCCGCTTCCCTGGGTTTGCCTTTTAATATGTCACAAAACCAGTGCAATAATCATTGCCTTTATCTTATTAAGAGCCCATTTAACAATGAATTATAAATAAAAAAATAAATCTTTAAAAAAAAAAAAGGGAAGCAGATTTGGCTCAACTGATAGAGCATCCGCTTACTATATGGGAGGTTCAGGATTCAAACCCAGGGCTCCTGACTCATGTGGTGAGCTGGCTTACGTGGAGTGCTGATGCAGGCAAGGAGTGCCGTGCCATACAGGGGTGTCCCATGCATAGGGGAACCCCACATGCAAGGAATGTGCCCCACAAGATGATGCAACAAAAGGAGACACAGATTCCTGGTGCCACTGACAAGAATGCAGGCGAACACAGAAGAACACACAGCAAATGAACACAGGCAGCCGACAATGGGGTGGGGGGAGTAGGGGGGAGAAATAAATTAAAAATTAATCTTTTAAAAAAGCAACTAATTAATTAATTAGATGGAATTACTTGAATTAAACTTCAAATTTAATCCTGCATTTCTTCCTTCATAACATGTAGCGCCTGCCTCAGTGACATTATGGTGAAGATTCAAAGAGCTAATTCATCTAATGCACTAAGCACAATGACCTGCTGTATTGTAATTATTGTTAGCTATTTTTTACGACTGCTACTGTTCATATCTATATTATGTTGGCATTTAGGGTGATAATCACATCTGTTCCCCTCTAATTTTGGAATCAAAATTTGAAAAAACAGACACAGGTGTCAAAGCAAGAGAGATGGTGAATTCAAGAACATGGATGGGTTTTCTGCCAGCCTCTGCAAGTTTCATGATGGTTATACTTAATCCAAGGGAATGTCTAGATCTGCTGATCAGAATTGCTTTTGCCTCCTTCAGGAACAGAGAGGCTGTGTGCAAACGCCTGACCCAGGTGTGCTTACATCTGGAAACACTGAGCAGAATATTCCCACTCCTTGGGTGAAACATAGAGCAGGGAAGGTGAGAGCGTGGATCCTGGAACTAGAGTGCATGAGTAATTCTGGATGTGCCACTCATCAACCACGCAGTGATACAAGTCTCTCAATATTTTGGTGACTCAGTCTCCTCATCTTAAAATGGGGATGGTAATTGTACTATCTCATGGGACTGTTGTGAGGATTGAATAAATTAACCTGTTTATGTCTGGCACATGGAAAGCTCCCATATACATTTGTCATTACTGTTCTTTGAAATAATAAAATCCAGACAGCCCTGAAATACACATGCTCAGTTCCTTCTCCATTTCTACCTACCACGGAGGTTATTCTTCTCCCCAAGGGGAGGAGCGAATGAGGGGAAGGAAAGAGAAGTATTGCTCCCGTGAATTCCCTTCCTGGGGAGTGGGGTATAAAGTCTTTCCTCTAGGGAAACAGATGTGGCTCAACCAATTGGACTCCCATCTACCATAGAGGAGGTCCAAGGCTTGATGCCTAAGGCCTCCTGGTGAGGGCAAGCTGACTCACACAGCGAGCTGGCCCACATAGAGTGCCAGCCCATGCTGGAATGCTGCCCTGCCTGAGATTGCCCCCCTGTGTGGCAATGCTGCCCAGTGCAGGAAAGCTGCCCTGTGCAGGAGTGCCAGCCAAGGCAGAGAGCTTGCACACCAAGACGATGCAACAAGAGACACAGAAGAGAGACAATAAGAAGACGTAGCACAACAGGGAGCTGAGGTGGCGCAAGAGAATGATCGCCTCTTTCCCACTCCGGAAGGTCCCAGGATGGGTTCCTGGAGCCGCCTAATGAGAATACGAGCAGATATGGAAGAACACACAATGAATGAACACAGAGAGCAGACAACGGGGGGTGGGGGGGGGGGGAAGAAATAAATAAAATGAATCTTTAAAAAAAATAAAGTCTTTCCTCTATGCTTAACATGCAACAGAGGGGAGTAGGTTTTACCTATCATTTATCCTTCACTTGACACATTATGCCTTGAATCTGTTCTATCCCTATAGGTCCCTGTCTTCCCCTGGAGAGAAGGGGCTTAGTCATAGCCATCAGTATATCCTTCCCATAACAGAGGGCCATGCATTGTGCTTCTCATCCAGTTGACACCCAATTGATGCTCAATGATTTGAACATGAGCATCTTCCTCTGAGAGATTTTGTTCCTAATGGACTAAACAGTGAGGGGCGGTTGCCTGGCAGCAATAGACAGAACCTGAATGGAAAGTCTAGGATTCCATTTGCCTGATGCCTATTTTCAGAAGATTCTGGCCTTCTGGATTCTAATTTTCAGGATCACCTAAGGCTGTAGGATACCTGAAAAATTGATTGTCTTGGTTTCAGAAGCTAACAAGCACTTTCCTAGCAGAGGGCAGACAGTTTTTACATTCACTTTCCTCACCGGTGTCTTTTTCTCCACCTAGAATTGCTGGACTTCTCTGCCCAAAGCAGAAGCAGAGAAATGAAAATGAGTTTATTATAAGATGATCACCTTGATTTATTTGCTCCCTGTAATCGTTCACTCATAAATTAGGTTTAACTACTTAGAAAGTGGATTGGGTAAAATATGGGAGAGCAAGTAGCCAGGCTCTTGCGAGGCCAGGAACATCAGTAAATATGAAGACTGAGCAGTTGCCTGGAAAATAATATAAATTAAATGAAGCAGAGCACTGAACTAGAGTTACATTCTGGTTCTTATATGAGAAATACATGTTTCCTTCCTAGCACTTGTCACTCCCTGAAATTATCTTTCTTTCCTATTTATCATTGGCCTCCCTCAACTACAATGCATGTTCAGTGGGACTTTGTCTATTTTATCTGTCTCTATATCTCCATGCCCTACAGCAGGGGTTGGCCAAACATGGCCATCCAGCCAAATCCAGCCTACCACCTGTTTTTGTAAATAAACTTTTATTGGAACACAGCCAGACCCATTTCACTTATGTATTGTCAGTGGGGGCTTGTGCCCTACACTGGAGAGCTAAGTAGTTGCTATAGAGACGATGCAGCTCACAAAGCCTAAAATATTTACTATCTGGCTTTTTAAAAAATTCCCCCCCCCTCCCTTGTGGCTTGCTTGCTGTCTGCTCTCTGTGTCCATTCGCTGTGTGTTTTTCTGTGTGTCTGTATTTATTTTTATTTATTATCCCCTTGTGGCTTGCTTGTTGCCTGCTCTCTGTGTCCATTCGCTGCATGCTCTTCTGTGTGTTCTTTTTTTAATTGTCTGCCTTTTTGTTGCATCACCTTGCTGAGTCGGCTCTCCGCGGTGCTTGCGGGCTGGGCGGCTCTCCATGGCACTTGCCGGCTGGCTGCTCTCCATGGCACATGCGGGCGAGCCTGCCTTCACAGGGAGGCCGTGGGACGTGAACCCAGGTCCTCCCATATGGCAGATGGGAGCCCAACTGACTGAGTCCCAGCCGCTTCCCACTATCTGGCTTTTTATAGAAAATATTTGCCATCCCTGGACTAAACCACAGACTGACACATATTAAGAGCTCAATAAACACTTGTAGAATGAAGGCGTGAATAAATGAGTAGAGGAATGTAGATAAAGAATGGAAGAAAATGCCAATGAATAAAAAGCGTTAAAGGACTATGATTAGAAATATTTTTTCTTTTTAAATTCTGTAATATTTGTTTAAAGGATTTGTTTTTTAAAAGCAGAAGCAAATTTTAAAAAGAAATACTACTTTGTATGTATATCATTGTGTTGTGTGAATATAGTTTTGAAAACTTGTTGCAATTCAAAATTACTGAACTGCTTGCTCATGTTGGAAGAAAAGTGTTTTGTTTTTTTTTTAGTTAAAAAACACAGCACCTTCGTTACTAATTATCCTTCTAATTGTGACTTATTGTGGGGAAAGCTGACCTCTGGGGATTACTTGAGACGCTATTCCAGACCATGTGGATTGTTCAAACATGAATTGAACAAACCCGACTTGTGCAGTAATGTAAATAATATTTACCAGACTGGTCATCCATCAAAATTAAATTGATCCAAGGCCCCATGAGGCTTGGTTATCTTAGTCTCTACTCCAGACATAACATTTACCTGATAACTCACAGGTCTCCCAGGCAGGCTCCATCCTCCTCAACTCTGCTCTTCTACTGTGGCCTTCAAAACATGGCGCTTTCTTTGTTTAAAACTCAATCTGTTAATCAAGAACGAGCAATGAGCCTTTGCACTTTTAAAAGATCAAAAAAAGAATATAGTTAGAGAGACATTTTATTTGTTTCATATAAGGATGAAAATTGGTCTCCCTTGCTAACTCTATCCATCTCCATGCTCATGTGAATTTGGCTGGTTCTTTTATACTTATTTGTTCATTTGCTTAACTCTCCTTTAGGGGCCTTTCCAACCAGTAGCACAAGCCAAAATAGGAGAGGCAATTTATTTTCTAAAAGGTTGCATTTTTTAAAAGACATTTTGCATACTCCATTTCACAAGGAAACAATGGCTCTAAGAGCTGTGGGACATTAATTTTTCACAGGCAAAAATATTCATCTTTCATGCACATGGCCATATGTTCAAAAAGTAATGTTCAGCTTGTATATGTTGGCCACAGAAATGCTATTCAGGACTTCCTCCTAGTTCTCTGTTGTAAAGGAGTGTTACCCCACTGTGTTCAGTGTTTTCCTTTGCATTTCAAAGACCTGGAGTCAAAATCGAAGTTGCATGTTGGATTTTTGGGGGTTAGTGTATGGATTTACGTGCATTTTCCTCCTTAATGAACAGTGGCGGTACTTTTCCAAAGTAACTCAACAATGTGGTGTACATTATTTGAACTTTTTTTGTTGCCAAAAGTTAATAAAAGTTCACCATGCACCAGAAAAAACCTGACTACCTGAATGGCCTCGTTAAAAATGGTTGCCCTATCCTGCTCAGAACTCCCATTTGTAATTAATCATTGAAGCGACTAGATTAAATAGAATGCAATGATGATGAAGGCTCAACTTGCCTTTTTTCTTTAGAATTGAAAATTGAAATAGTTCTTAAAGTCTTGGGAGATACAACTCTTTGCAAGGATTCACTTCATAATTGACCTTTTTTGAGGGGAGAGTTGAAATATCTTGGATTGAACAAGATAAGCCAACAGCCCCAATAAAATGTGGGTTTATATAAACCCACAGTGAAAGAAGAGGCCAATGGGACACAGTACCAAAAGACACACAAAAAAGTCACACCAACAAAAGAGGAGTAGGAATCTATTTGTGAATCTGCTTCAGAAGGAACATGTTTTTTATACCAATAATATAACTTTCTTCACAGTTTTAAACATAGGACATCTTATAAACCTCTCCTTTTTGCTGTGTATCGAAATCTACAGGAAGTCTAACAGCCGTGCACTTTGCTTTTATTAGGTTGAGTATATCCAGATGATTTTAATAAAGTTTTAAAAGGACATTAGTTTCCTGCTATTGCAATGAAAACCACTTGCAAGATGAATTTAAAGCGATAGATCTATTCCTTGTCAACACATACCTTCTTTATGCAAATATACCACTTTTTTATGTTAAGCAACAAAACAACACACAAACAAAATTGTCAACTGCATGCTATATGGAAGGAAAATGTCATCTTTGTCAGTGTTTCAGGATGAAAAAATGGTGCGATGGATGTCATGGCAAGCTGCCCAGATGCCCCCTTCAGGACTGCAGTTCTCATCCCGAAACTGAAAGCTGGGAGTCTTGGCTGCCAGTGGCCCTCAGCTGAGAACTTCTCTGGGAATTGTCCTCAGCCAAACAGCATCTTGTCTGCTCTCTAGGGGTAGCTCACAATCCCATGACTGGTTCATATATGTGCATGTGTTTGGGGGTGGAGACTGGAGTATAAAGTCCCAGTTCCCTGACCTCAGGGGACCTGAGGAGACAGCCCAGCTGTCCACAGCATCAAAGTTCTGCATCTCCCTCTGTCCAGTTCCACTTCCTGCAATATCCCATAGGGTTTAATCTCATGGGCACTCCCTGCTAAATCTCCTGCATGCAAATCTCCATCACAGAGCCAGTTTCCCTGGAAGCCCAACCTAAGATGCGGGGTAATACGTCTTCTCGATTTCTCTCACAATGATTTAAAAAAAAAACAAAACACTTTCATTATGAAAATATTCAAATATACACAAAAGCCAAGAAAATAATATAATTTGTCAACCGTGTCAACATCTTGCCATACCTGTTTCATCTAAGACCTCCTTTTTTAAAACTGCTGCATTCATTTAAAGTAAATCATTTCACCCAATATATCTACCCCAATGTATCAGTAAATAAAACAAAGATTTTTAAAAAATAATGCATAACTGCAATGCCTTTATATTGTATAATATTAAAATAATTCCATAATAGCATCTGAAATTCAATCTGTGTTCTTCAGTGGTTCCTAAAATGTTTTTAATTTTTTTTTACAGTTCACATTGACTCATAAACTTATATTCCCACTTCCAGGACTAACATTTAGGTGATCACTACTAACTCACCTAGATTCTCACCTTGGCTTTCTCTCTGGTCTCTTTGGCTTCACCCTTGTCTTCCTCTTAGGACACGTTTCCCACAGTTGTCAGGATAATTTTGCTGAAGTCCAGTTCTGTTTTTAATATTTCCCATCATAAAAATGTTCAAGTTCCCCACGGTCAATTGAATTATTTCTCAAAGAACAGTCTACAGAACTCTAGTCTGCCAGATGCTCTTCAAGAAAGGGGAAAAAAAATCATAATAAAACAGATATTCTATGATCAAACAAATCTAGGAAATGCTGTGAATTTTATCTCCCTCTTGGATGTTCATCATGCACATTAGCCAATTTCAAGGCTTTGAACAGTCCTGCAGTAAAGAAGCTATTGAACCTTTTTAATCCAGTATTTCCCAAATCTGTTTGGCTGTCTAACACTGTGCTTAACTCCTGTTAACATCCTGTGGAAACTGTACTCCGTGGAACACCCTTCAGGAATTGCTGGGTCCTAGAACAGCATTCAAGACCCTCTCTAGTCCGACTCTAGTTTTATCTCTTGCAACATCCTCCAAGTACCAGGTCTGGAATTTTCTTTTCCCCTTTCTTCTTGAGCTGTTTAGGTTCTTCTGCCTTAAATAGTCTTTTTCTCATTCCTTTTCATGGAGACCCATTGCATGTTTCAAATCCCAGGTTCTCTAAAATTCTTACACAGATTTCCCAGCCAGAATTAATCTTTATTTTCTCTGAGTTCTCAAAGTACCTGTGCAATAAATGGCACTGATGAAGACATTAGGCTCTGAATTCCTACTCTCTAGGTTACTAGAAGTGGACTTCCTCATCTGTAATATGGCATTATCCCATAGGGTTGCTTTGTGGTTTAAACAAGAGAATGGATATGGGTGCTATTAAATTTAAGGTTTTGAAATCAAGGATTGTGTAAACTCCATCTTTGTACTTTCCAGTGAGTCTGGCACAGTCTTGAATATATAATAGGTCTTGAATTATGTTTTCTGGATTGTTATACTTGGCTATAGACAGAGATTCTATAGCATACATTGCTCTCATAATATACTGATAGGGTAAATTATCTGTGCCTTTGGAGGAAAATTTATGTTTTAGGGTATGATAATTCATCATCGTGATGCTCTTAAGGTTACTTACCCTCTCTAAAGCTCAGTTTCCAGATTTGTAAAATTAAAGGGTTGGGCTAAATCAGTGGCTTTCCCAAGAATCTTTAAAAATTAGTTTTCAAACTTGATGTTTTCATTTGCTTGTTCAGTCTGATCACAAATAACTGGACCATTTTTTCCCCTGGGGATTTCTAAAATACTGCACCACAGCATCTAAACATTCATTGTTCCCTGATATGTAAGGAGTATAAGTTGGCAACCGCTGCTGTCAATAATTTTTATGACCACTTTTTGCTTAAAAATTCTGTGATAGTCTGAAATGAATGAGATCACTGAAGATTCAGTTCTTGCATGGTTTCCCCTCCTTTTCTGTATGTTTATTTAGCTCATGTTTCTAGATTATTAGTTCTTTTTTTTTTAAAGATTTATTTATTTATGTATTTATTTCTCTCCCCCCCTCCCCCCCAGTTGTCTGTTCTCTGCGTCTATTTGCTGCGTCGTCTTCTTTGTCTGCTTCTGTTGTTGTCAGTGGCATGGGAATCTGTGTTTCTTCTTGTTGCGTCATTTTATTGTGTCAGCTCTCTGTGTGTGTGGCGCCATTCCTGGGCAGGCTGCACTTTCTTTTGCGCCGGGCAGCTCTCCTTATGGGGCGCTCTCCTTGTGCGTGAGGCTCCCCTATGCGGGGATCACCCCTGTGTGGTATGGCACTCCTTGCGTGCATCAGCACTGCGCATGGGCCAGCTCCACACGGGTCAAGGAGGCCCAGGGTTTGAACCACTGACCTCCCATGTTGTAGACAGATGCCCTAACCACTGGGCCAAGTCCGCTTCCCTTATTATTAGTTCTAAAAGGACCAAAGACCTGGAACACAGCTTAGAGAGGCAGTCTTCTCAGCCTGAGGGGTTAGTAGGCATTGTCCATATAAATAAGGCCATGAGAGAGTGAGGTAGGAACAGATCTGAGCAGAAGAAAGAAAGTAGTATATAGGCTTAAATACAAAAGAGAGTTTGGGGGCTTGGTACTTAGCAGAACTATGTGTGTGTCTGTATGTATGTGTGTTGCATAGAAGGGGAGAATAAAGGTAGGGTTTCTACTAAGAGTTCAAGTTGGAGAGGTTGAGTAGTGACCATATACCAAAAATCTTTGTAACCCACATCAAGGAATTTATTCTAAGTACACTGAGGAACCATTCAAGATTTGTAAGTGGAGGAATGACATGATCCATTTTGCACATTGAAAACATTACTCCAGTGACTGGGCAGAGACTGGCTTGGTGGGAGGGCACAAAGGAGAGAGTAAACTTCAGGACAGTTAGTGTTAACTTATACTGAAAATTGTGTTCTAGACCAGTGCTTTGCAAACAAAGAACAAAAGGGCCATCACTGGGCCATGAAATCAATGTAATGGGTCATGGCTGCTATTTAAAACATTAGAAGAGACTAGAAAACATTAGAGTGCATTGCACATGTAAGAGTATCAGTTCATGAAACTCTTATTATTGTGTATATTTGAGTTTGTGTGGTTGTTTGTGCATTTGTACTGGGTAATAATGTTAATGTGTGTTGAGGTCAAACTGCATTGAGGTCTAAGAAGTTTGTCCAGACCTTCTTACAGATGTATGCTACAACTGATCACGAGGACTAGGTAATAGATGTCAAAAAGCAGCACTAATCCACCTCTCCCACTAAAAAAATGGGGCTCAAGAGAGCACCTCCTATTGCTGATACATAGGAATACACCAAGAAGTTCAAATTAAAGAAGAACTTGCCTCAGAAGACCCAGAAATGGACTGCTTCAGAAAAAGGAATTGGTTTAATGTATTTCATGTTTGTCAATGGCAGTTCTGGGCCATCTCTGTGGTGTTAGATATTTGTGGTCTCCACTTCCTGTGGTTCAGTCACTTTTTTTTTTTTTTTGCTTAGCATTTACCATGGGAGAATAGGAACCTGCCATCTGTGCAGGGAACTTCAAAGATGTGTTTTGGTTTACATTCTGTTACAATGAAGTCAATGCAAATGGCTTTTATGTTTTTTAAAAAATTCATTTTACTTGTTTTCGGGAGGGAGGGAATAGGGGGAGTGATAAGCACCGGCCGTGGTTTATAATATAGTGTTGGCCTGACTTAAAAAAAAAAAAAAACAAGTCCAACAGATGTTAGTTTTGATTCATTGTTTTCTGTGGGAATCTACATTTTACTAGTTTTCAAATTCTATTTGGATCCAGATTTGTCTTAGTAGGGGAAAATGCTAAATTTCCATTTAGATATATTTGTTTTAACAGTGGCAACTTGCCATACCCTCCTTCTTTCTTTCCTTATTTTTCAGAAATAGCACAAACATTTCCTTGAGCTTGAGGCTAATCTGAACTTTATTTAATACTCCTTCAAAGGGCAACTGAAAGGCATTTTTTCTCCTTGAGGGGAAAGCTCTCAAACAGAATTTATAGAATGTTAGAACCAGAATGAACTTCATGGTAAAACTAATCCAGTTCCTACTGATTTTCAGATGAAGCGGTTAACCTTCAGAGAAGTGACAGGACTTTGCCAAGGACACAAGTTCATTGATGGTAGAACTTGCCCTGGAAAGAATTCGATAAGGCTTTCCCCATTAGGTATCACTGCCTCTTAAAATGCTTGGCAACAGCTCCTCAGATGGCGTTTCATGGAAGACACTGACCATGCAAATCAAAGTCAGCAAACATTGTGTCATTAGCAAGAAAATCTCAAAAACAATTGATATGGTAGAATTGGCCATTTTATTTATTGATTAATTGAGTTTATCTTCACAGTAGGAGTCTTCAGAGAAAATTGGTAGTTTGTTAAGAGGATTCACTGTGGTAAAGAACGGTGGAAGGATAGCTTTCCTAAGAAGAGATACTGCTTCTCCTTTGATATGTAGTGTGTTTTCCCCTTATAATTAACAATTATTACAAGTGTATAAATTACATGCAGAGGAATTATCTGAATTACACATTGGGGATAGCAATTGAGAAAGGAAAATGTCTAATAATTTAGACCAGGCTTTTTCCACCTTGGTTCCATTGGCATTTTGGACTGCATAATTTATTGTGGGGCTGTCCTGTGCTCTTAGCATGTTTAGCAACATCCCTGGTCTCTACCCACTAGATGCCAGTAACAGCTCCCCGGATGTAACAACCCAAAGTGTCTTCAGATATTGCCAAATGGCTCTTGAAATCACCCCCAATTGAGAACCGCTGCTTTGGATGAGTCTGGATGGTTAAAACTTAAAGGGATAGTTCCTTTCTTAAAATAAAAAGTCTATTCTTTCTGACTGTAAATGTAAGAAATGCTTGTATTTATAAAATACCAAAACATGTTACTCAAATCATACCAAGCCACCTCAAGCACAGCCCACAGTCACAAGTATGGCACCAAAAAACAATGACAAATCTCTGTAAGAGATGTAGGAACAGGAACCATTGGGATGCCCTTAAAGCCCCGTTCACCCAGCTGTTTAGTTTCTCCCATCATAGCAGTTGTTCTTGCACAATCTCTTTTTCTCTCTCAAACTCTACCCTAGACTCCAGCCTTTGCTGACTCTTCCCTCTCCTCTCCCTGCCCATGCTTTAGTACCTAGAGAATCAGTTTTGTCACCCCTGCTTCTCTGACTTTCCAGTCTAGATCCATGAAGCTTCTTTCCACCTGGGCTATCTCTCCCACTACCTAGATCCATGCAACTAAGGCCTGGAACCCAGGCACAACCTAACTCCTCCTTGGAATGTTTTGAGATGAAGGAAGGCTGTAAACCCTAGTACAAGTCTATTTTTATTTCAGCGATACTGTATAGGAGAAATAGAAAGATCAGCTGCAATTTCACTGCTCACAGACGCCCCACTTGACAATCCGGTAGTGATCCAGGCAGGTGGTATTGACATAGGGAGGTGTAAGAAGAAACTCAGGTGAAAGTATAGATTGCATTCCCCAGGCGTGGAGGGAAAATGAGATAATTTAACCTTTGCTTCCACCTTCTTTTTTTTCCATCGAATTATGAGACTAACTTTAGGGTGTTTCAGTTGAATATGGGTCCAGCATTATCATCATGCACTTACTGTGTGCCACAGTGTAAGCATTTTACAATAATGTTATACTTAACTTTCATTACAACAGATGCTATGAATAGCTCCAATTGACAGTTGAGGAAATCAAGTCTCATAGCAATTACGTAAGCTATACAAGGCCACACAGGTATTTTTTTTAACGTGTAAGTAAAAAAAAAAATTCCTCCTGCTCAAGGATCTCTGGCTGCACCTCCTCATTTGCTGCATGTCTCTTTTTGAACATCCAGTGTAGTAGGTGGCCAGGAAAGAAGCAACCTCCTGCTATTTTTACTCACCTCTAACAAGGCACATGGATGACTGGAGGTGGGGGTGGGGGAGGTGGGGGACAGGTGTCAGATGGGCCATAGGAGACACCTCGCGTATGATTTCTATTGTAAGAACCCATCCAGACTTTGCTTCCCATGCATGTCAGCCCTGCCTGCTCTAGCTTTTTTGGAAATGTCGCATGGTCTTGCTACTCAGTTTGTTTTCTGAGGACCTTCACTACCAACATCATCTGGCAACTTGTGAGAAGTGCAGAATCTGGGACCCCATGCTCCAGACCGCCTGAATAGTTCCCCAGGTGATTCGAATACACTGACCTTAGGATGTTAGAAGATGGCTCCAACCAAAGGATTCCATAGTTGAGTGGTTCTCAGATTTGAGTGTGCATCAGAATCATTCGGAGGATTTGTGAAAACACAGATTGCTGCCCTCCAGCCCCACCCCAGGGTTTCCTATTCTAGGTCTGGGATGGGGCCTAAGAAATTTCCTTTATAACAAGTTCCCAGGAGGTCTGGGATCTACAGATTGGGAACCATTGCTATAGTCAGTTAGAGGAACTCCTTAACTTTAAACCAAATTAGACCAGTTCATTATCTAACAGGTATTCTAGGAGCATTTGATGTGTTAATGCTTGGTTTCTCATAGTCTTTGGCACATTGAAACCTTGTTTTGTTTTATGCAAAGTAGCACTATGAATTAATGTTCCACGAAATGAATTTTGGGAATCACTGGTCTACAAACAATAGTTGGCAATTTGACTTAAAAAAAAAAGGCTGAATGTAGTAAAATGACCTCTTTGGAGGGGGGGAGGGGTAGTCTTAGTTTTGGTATCATAGCACAGCTGTTGTGTCTTTCAGCAAATGAATAGCACATTTCTCAAAGGGATTTGTACAGTTTAAAAATAAATTCTAAATTATTGAGCTCCACATAAAACAGAATAGGAATTACAAGAGGACAGAAAATATATCTGCAACGACATTTGAATTGTTTCATCCACCCCTATTGAAATACAAGCCAAGAAAAAAACATTGATTAAATAGAGAGCATTGACATTTTATTCCTGTGGTGCTGGATACCAGCCTAGACAAAGAGCCGGTTAAATCCAAAAGACAAAGAGTCCTTTTGTGAAGCAGTAAGTTCATCTGGGAGAAATATTAAGTGAAGTCTCAAAGGAGAGAGTTCTCCAGCGTCTTTACCTACAACACTCATTGAAAGGCAATGGGTAAAATCACACTCAAAAAAATGGGAGGAGTATGAAGGAATTTATTAAAGGATGGAATTGGGATCCACATAAAACTCAACTTTTGCCTCCAGTAAGTGAAATTTATACGAGGAAATGAAAGTCAAACGAGCAATTAGATATGAGGAAAGAGATCCATTCTTCTGAGCAAACAAAGTATAAGGGGTTATTTTATCATATTCTCTATGGGTTGGAGACATAGCAGTAAACAAGATGGACATTTTGCCTACCCTCAAAGATCATATTGTCATATTTAAAAATAATAAACAGAAGAATAAATCAAATAAGTTATATTTGAAGGTAACCATAAAGGAATGGAAATGGAGAATAAAAGGGTTTATGTGGATCTATTTTGGAAATTGTGCTCAGGGAAATCCTGTCTGATCATCTATTTGAGCTAAGAAAGAAGAGAAAGGAAGTGAGGCATGTAGATGGTTGGATAAAGAGTGTTTTAGAAACCCAGAACAGAGTGCAAAAAGGCTGGAATTTGGAAGGAAAGTGGGGTATTTAAGGAATTAAAAGGAGACCACATTTATTGAACAGTTAGTATATATAAGTGATCATGCTGACTCATATGTGTGAGTGTGAGATTATGCACATGTGTATGTCAGGTTGGAATGGGGGGTGAGGAGTTCAAGATCAAGTTAGACCTTGGCCTCCTGTTTATGGCTATGTCATTATTCATAACTCATTCTTTCAGCCCCCAAATGTCCCATGCTGATTTCTGCCATGTTAATAAAAAACAAATAAATCTTTTGATTGTGTCCAGTTCTACATGCAGTCATGCATAACATTAGTAACTGTTGTTCTTGCTAAGGGGTCCTTTTATATCCTCTGCCTGTTTAGGGTTTAGGTGGCTCTATTTTGGAAAATATGCTCAGGGAAATCCTCTCTGATGATTTATTTGAGCTAAGAAGGAAGAGAGAAGTGAGACATGTAGATGTCTGTGGCTAAGAGCTCTTCCTCGATAGTCATCCTAAGTTCCATTTTGGGCACACAACTTTTAAGTTTGCTTGCAATGTTAAATCCTTAAGGAGGCTTATTACTTCTCTTCCTGTTGGTGCTACAATGATAAATGAAAGCCACTTTGAGTCACTATTGGCCCAAATTAATTCTCCTCGTTACATATAATTGTGGAAGAGCCTCACTTGAGTAAATATTTTAGGTAGATGTTAAGTATAAAGAGGTGGTTGGTTGAAGTATTTAATAAGGAACATAATAAAATTATTTAACTTAAGACAAAAAAAAATGAACATGCAGAGGATATAAATATATCTAAAAATAATTTTGAGTAACAATCTAGAAAGCTTGTGTGCAGAGAAGTATTTATATTATTTATTATAACTAAAATGAAATAAAAAACATTCATTATCAGATTGGTTCATTCCAGTCACTCAGGGTATTCTGGAAAGGCAGGGGTGGCTGGCAGGGAATTCAATAAAAGCAAGACAGCCCAGGCTGGTAATAAGAAAGTATTTCTCTTCCTCCTATGATTTCCAATATTATAAATCTGAGCATTTGCCTTCTAAGAAGGTCAAATCTCTGAAAGAGAAACTCTCCCACTGTCATAGCAGAGCTTGGGCCATGTTAGTGTTTCATCACCCAGGAGAAGTCCCAGATATGACATTTGCTGTATGCTTTTACGTGGCGTCAAGTTAATCAAGGCCAGCTAAAATCATTTAAAAAGAGACAAAAATCTGCTTTTCTTTTCCTTTCTGTAAGAAAATACTCTGATTGTGTAATCAAACCCCAGTCAAATCTGGCTTGTGTTGTTGGAGGAATTATCCCCTCATTAAAAACAAATCTTAATAGGCCTAATTCGAAGGCTGCTTTTGTCTGTAACTTGATCAAGAGGGTAATGACTGTGAGCCACGCTACACAGAGGGAAAGGAAAAGAAAATCAGAAACATTAAACAGGGCAGATTACAGTCACATTTGAGTGCTTTTGATATGCAAATAAAGCACACAAGGAAAAAAAAATATTTATATATAAATGGCCTTGCTTCTATTTCCTTCCTTGACAGTCTCTGTATTATATGCAGGAAAACCTAAGTTCCTTGAAAGGACTCGGTGTGGGAGGTATATACTTGCTATTTTCAGGGCTTCAGTTTCCTCATTTGTAAAATGGGGATAATAATAATGTCTGCTTTATAGGAATGTTATAGGAAAGAAGAAATACAAGTGGCCAACAGGCACATGAAGAGATGCTCAACATCACTAGCTATTAGGGAAACGCAGGTCAAAATTGCAGTGAGATAGCATTTCACACCTTATAGAATTAACATTTAAAAAAAACAAAATAAAACAGAAAACTACAAGTGCAAGGGAGGATGTGGAAAAATAGGAAGACTCCTTCACTATTGGTGGGAATGTAAAATGGTGTAGCCTCTGAGGAAGATGGTTTGGCGGTTCCTCAGGAAGCTAAATGTAGAACTGCCATATGATCCAGCAATTCCGCTACCAGGAATATATTCAGAAGAACTGAAAGCAAGGACATGAACAGATACTTTTCACACTGATGTTCATAGTGGCATTATTCACAATTGGCAACAGATGGAAGCAACCTAAGTGCCTGTCAATGAACTAATAAACAAAATGTGGTATATACATACAATAGAATACTATTCAGCTGTCAGAAGAACGGAATTGGGGAAGCCCGTGACAACATGGTGAAACCTTGAGGACATTAAATTGAGTGAAATAAGCCAAACACGAAAGGATGCATTGTATGGTTTCACTGATGTGAACTAAATACGATGGTAGACTTACAGAATTGTACTATGGAGTGTAGGTTGGTGGGAGATGGAATGTGGGTTGAGAAGGGAGCTGATGTTGGATGTGTGTAGAATGTTTGATAAGGCCAATTGCAAATATGTGGTAATAGACTTGATGGTAGCACATTACAGAGTGTAACGAACGCTGCTGATTTATGGATGTGATTATGGCTTAAACAGGTAGTCTAGGAAGCTTAATGGTACTTGGAGGACAGCTGGATGATAATCTAGGGACTGTACCACAGTGATTTGGGTAGTGAATAAGGATTGTGGTTAATAATATAAATACAAGAATGTTCTACTACAAGATATTAAGGATATAATGATACATGGGGAAAATATAACTAATGTAAATTACAGAATAGAGTTAATAATATTGTAATATTTTTGTAGCAAAAGGAAAGAATATGCTGTATCAATACAAAAGGTAAAAAATATGGGGTTTAGTTTTATGAGATATGAATATGGTTAAGCATTTTTTCCCTTCTTCATTTTCTTCATTAACAAGGAGATCTTGGTCAAGTCATTTAACAATCTGTACTCATCTGTGTATCTTTCTGAATATTGGCAGGATAATTGAGCTTGTTTTTAGGATTAGATGAGATAAAAGTACCTGGACAGAATTTTTGGAGTGATGCTTCCATAACTTGTTAGGCTACCTTTTGTCTGTTGTTTCATTTTTTGAATTTTAAATAAAGGTTACTGTTTTTAAAAATGCCATAAAGGAGCAGGCAGTTTCACAGATGGATAGTGGAATTGCAAATTGATACAACCCTTAGGGAGGGTATAACAAAACTAGATAGAGAAAAGGAAGTAAGAAAACAGCGGGTAAAAACAGCAAAAGTCCAACAAATGGAAAGCATAAAATAAACTGGTAAAAAGAAGTCCCAATATATTAGAGCCATGATAAATAGAAATGGACAGAACACTTCCATTAAAAATCCAAGATTGCTTATATTGAGAGAAAAAAAGAGAAGAAAGCCTAAGTTTTATAAGTATTATATGCAGGAAAACCTAAGATCCTTGAAAGGATTCCGTTTGACAGGCATATCCTTGCTATTTTCAGGACTTCAGTTCAGTTTCCTCAGTTGTAAAATGGGGATAATACTTATGCTGCTTTACAAGAATGTCATAAGGATTAAATGAGCTAACATATGTAAAGCACTTAGCATAGTGCATACGTGTCTAATCCATCCCGGAGTTAGTAATAGCACTTACTAAAGGGTCTAGTTATTATTATGGTTTTTGTTATTGTTATTAGTGCCATTTTCCCCTATTCTGCCTGAGCGACCGTATCAGTCATACACTCACAGAATTTTGGAATTGGAAAGAACTTTTTAGAGTATTGTTTCCTGAACGGTGGTCTGTGAATATTCACTGCTATTTAAGATACTAGTTATATGAAAAACTTTTGGGAAATATTGGGTTAAATAAAATCAAAACCATTTTACTGCTAAGACCTTTCAGAGCCTTTAATGTGCTGAGGGACAATGAGACTCTCAAAGAAGGTGATATTCTAATCAGTCTTTTTTAGATTTATTTGGCCATGGAATCCATCTTTCATAGACTGTCTCATAACCTCTTGAGGAACATTACTTCCAGAAGAAAATTATGGATGAGAATTCACTGATGACGTCTTGTCAAGTCTCCTGGTGCCTTCTCCAGGTCCCTTTACATAAAGCATGCAACTTGCTCTGTCCTGGATTTCTGTAGGAAAGGATCTTAGGTGAAATGAGGAGTAAAGGCTGCTGGTGAAAAACATGGACCCTGAAGCCATGGAGCATCTGGGTGGAGGGTCTCCTTCCCACTGTGTGATCTCATGAGAATTTTTTCACTTTCCTGAGCCTCAGTTTTTCTCCTCTGAACATGGGGATAATAATTGCACCTGTCTTGGGGAGTGGTTGAGAACTTCAGTGAGATAATGCATATAATTATAAATAAGTAATATAGTTGTTTCTGGCACATATTAAGTGTTCAGAATATATTGCCAATTATTGATAAATCATGTTTGAAAATAGGGACAGATCCCATAGTAGGGAAGGGCGATCTGATGACAACTGCTTGCTTTCTGTAAATTTCTTTTTAAAGAGTTTATCAATAGCCACTGATGTATAATGCTCCACTGAGCAGGGCTAGGAAGTTCGCCAGGCTATTGAACCAGTCCTGAAACAAATCACCATCCCTCTCTATCAGCGTGACCGGGAAAAAAAAGACTATTAACCATTACTGACAGGGTAGGAGAGTCTGACCTGGGCTTGGGGTCTTTGAATGCTACAGCTGGAATTTCTCAGTCAGGAAGGATGGGGAGAGCCTCTAGACCAGTGTGGCCATCAGCCTGGGAGTGCTGCACTGGTGCATGGACTGGGGGCTGGCTGTTTTAACTTTCTATAACCAATTCACAGTGAGGTAAATATCAACATTGGCAGTCAGTGTTTGGAAAATTTTATAGCAATTTGCAGAGTAATTTTGTGTCTTTTGAATCCAAATGATATTTTTTAAAAGGAGGCTTGCATCTGGATATTTCTTTCATTTCATTTTTTTCCTTAGTGATTTGTTTGTATTGTGTTTTATAAAAACATCAGTCTGGGACAGATTGAAAAGTAAAATCAAATGAAAGAAAAATCATCCTTTACCATATATAGTTTGAGAAGTATTGTTCTAGAGCAGTGACTCTCAAAAATGTGGTCCAGTATCCGTATCAGATCAGTGGTATCGGTATTACTTGGAAACTTGTTAGAAATGCCTCACTCAGATCTACTACTGCATTTAAAATTCTAGGCTAGGTCTCAGGAATCTATATTTTAACAAGCCCTTCAGGAGATTCTTGTGCACACTAACATTTTAGAAGCACTGAGTATATCTCCAGGTCAATTGTGCCTTTTCCCAATTCAGTTAAGCAAGGATAAATACTATACCCCAAACTCTAGTGTATTTAAAAAAAAAAAAGTAACACCAACATTACTCTAAAATCAAATTAAATTTTACTCTGAACTCACTCAATCACTCTGGGACTAAATTCAATCTCAGTTAAGATTAGGTTCATTTACAGATAATGGAAACCCAAAATAAGAGGGCCTCCACAAACCCGTTAGCCAGCATTCTCTTGAGGCAATCCTGCTTTCTGCCATACAACCCAAACCCAGAGAACACAGAAGCCTGCCCATCTCCTTTTTAACAGTGTAGGAAAAACAAAGGGAGAAGCCAAGGATTCCAACATACTCTCCTTCCCCATCACCAGTTTGTATTGAGTCATTGTCTGTGGCAATCCCAGATCCAGACTGAAAATGCCTAGACATTTCCCGAGTCACTTTGACTATCTTGAGTCATTTATGCATCAGATTTTTTTTTCCTTTTTGCTGTTGTCTACTGAAGGCTATTAAGTTCCCTTCATGTGGTTTTGCAATCCAAATTATTTCCTTGTCATTGTCATCGGTCTGTCAAGGATTCTCTCACCTATCATAGTTTATATTTTTACTTGTTGGTGCATTTCTTGTAACTGGAGCCCTCAAGTACAAAAGATGGATAAAATGCATTTTAAAAATTCATTCTCATGCGTCTGGCATTGAAGTCAATCTCTAATTGAAGAATTATTCTCCAGCGGGTACTAATTAGGTCTTGAGATTGATGCTTTGTCCAAAATTTAGAGTCTCTTTCCAGTCTGCCATATTTCTATAGCTCCTTCTTTTCACTGTCCCCAGTTTGTAGCTAAGGGATTCCATATTTCCATTAGTATGGACTACTAGGAACAATGCTTATATGGTGGTGTTTTAAAAAATGTAAGGGAAAACATTGACAAATTTAGAATAAATTACCATAATTTCCCCCATGTCTACTATTGTGTCAAATAGATTATATAAGTTTTTTTTAGGATATTAGAGAATCAGATATACATTCATTATATATTCACTTGGTCCTACAGTTTTAAAAAAGATGTATTCAGAAGTCCAAATTTGAGTTACTTCTGTTTGTTTCCCAGTGCCATTTCTGTTCCATTATATAAATTTTCACCTTTTGTTTCATAGTCAAGAAAACTCCAGGGAATATAGGAATCAGAACTTATATTTAAAATCAGTTTTCCCCTATCCCTATTTACTTCTCTAACAAAGTTTCTAGAAAAAAAATAGGGGAGAAGGGGAATCATCAAATCACATCTTATTTTTGGCAAATTATATCAATTATGTAAATTTTATATGAATAACTATATTCATATAAATACTAATATTTGAATAGCCACCTCATTCTTCACTTCTTCTTATTTCCACACTCTAATATGCATTTTCCCTCATTTTTCTTTTAGTTTTAAAGAAAAATAAATTTACTTTTTTTTTTTTAATTTCTTTCCCTTCCCTTCCCTGTGCCCCACCAGCTTTCTGCTCTCTCTGTCCATTCACTGTGTGTTCTTCTGTGTCTGCTTGTATTCTCATCAGCAGCACTGGGAAACAGTGTCTCTTTTTTGTTGCATCATCTTGCTGCATCAGCTCTCCGTATATGTGGTGCTTCTCTTGGGTAGGCTGCACTTTTATTGTGCAGAGCGCCTTTTTTTACAGGGCACACTCCTTGTGCGTGGGGCTCCCCTACGTGGGGGACACCCCTGCATGGCAGGGCACTCTTTACACGCATTAGTACTGCGCATGGGCCAGCTCACCACAAGGGTCAGGAGGCCCCGGGTTTGAACCCTGGGTCTCCCATGTGGTAGGCAGATGCTCTATTAGTTGAGCCAAATCTGCTTCCCTAAATTTACTTGTAATTCCACTCAAAGACATTGGTTCATTTCCTTTTAGTTTCAAAGAAAGGTAACATTTTAGGAACTGTGCCTTTTAAAAAATATCCACGTGTATTTTTTTCCTGTTTACAAAATAATACATACCTGTTACAATGAAAGGTAACATTTTAGGAACCGTGCCTTTAAAAAATATCTACTTGTATTTTTTTCCTATTATAAAGTGGTACATAACTGTTACTACAAATTCAAACCAACCAAAGGGTATGAAGAAAAAAGACTGCTGCATTTGCTACCAAATCTTTAGACCTATTCAACAGAAGGCAATGTTGCATGGCTTCTATAACTCCAGATAAATTATTGGCTGACTGTCAGTGAAACTTTGGTGCCAAATTATTATCATGATAGACAATCTCCTAGGGTTCCTCAGTTTATTTAGATGGACTATTTGATGAATTTCAAGATAATATATAAAATATATCTTGTTTTGCAATGTCTTCTCCCAGTGCTGTATCTGACACTTCTGACTTTGATGGAGCTGACTGCCTCAGGACAGCTCAATTAATGGAGTGTGAGATTTAAAATTTTATATTTTCACGTGTTTTTTTTCTGAGAGAGAGAGAAAAGAGTGTGTTTTCACATGGGTTGCAGAAAAACCATAATAAGCAAGCAGATTATTCAGCTATATTCTGAAACACTAAGGATCAGATGAACAATGGCTGTACAGCTTAAACCAAGAAAAGGCAACTCCTTACCTCTGTTTTTTTTTTTTTCAACTTTGCAGTTTGCCTGCCTTTCATTTTGTGCTAGCCAGGCTGAGCCAGTGATAGTTGAATGGAATTTCCTTCAGTAGTCTCTTCGATTCACTAATACCAGCTTCTAGTAACTCTTCCCTCCTGAGTGGAGAAAGAAAATGGGTTCAGAAGAGATGGGAATCATGAGTGCAGAAGATTTTTATTTCGATTAGACCCTGAGAGTTGTCCAGCTTCTTTCAGAAATGGAAGGGAAAGATTATTTTTTAATAGAAAGTATGAGCAGGAGAGTAAGAGTAGCTCTATCATTTATGTTTAGCCTAGGAAGGGCAAATATATGGCATACCTACTTCTACTCCTGCCTTGCCCTTGACAGACATTGCTAGTCAATCAGATCTCATTTCCCATTGAAGATGGATATAGTCTCAGAACTTTTGTCAGTACAGCCCTCTGGGCAGCTGCTACCAATCCATCTGGATTAGTTTATGGGATTGATTTACTGTGTGCATTATCTATTCATTTATTCAACATTTATTGAACATCTAAACTGTGCCAGGCATGTTCAAGGCATTCAGAAGCAGGACATGAAACTTACATTCTAATGAAAGCAAAACCTTTTAATTGCCTTTTATGGCTTTGCACATTTGCTTGGCAAGCAGTAGGTGCTCAATAAATTTCCTTTGTCACATTGCATTGAATTGGCTTCCGAAGAGCATTCTGGCATCGTTTGGCCCAGCTGAGAAGTGGAGTGTAGCTGTGGTTCTCCCCCAAATAATGAGAACATTAGTTCCACCTCACTTCACTTCCTGCTGAAGGTCTATTAAAAACAAACCATCAAGATTAGTTCTCAACTCCATACATTTCAAAAGGTAAGGATAGATAACTAAGAGAAGGATCAGATGCAGAAACTCATCTCATTGCTTAAATCTGACCTCTGAATGTCTTTTAGATTTGCTGATTGGATTCATGCTAGAATGCAATATCAGACTCCATCCTCAAAGGAAATAAAATGCACCACAGGAGGACAAATGGTTGACATTGTGCTCTTGCTAACATCTTGTGTGCAGCTGTGAACAGCTGTGTTAGTGCCAGTTAAGCTGTGATAGCAACATTGGGGAGAGAGATAAAGAGCAATTCATTCACGACGCACTTGTCAAATGGTCTCACAGGTGTGTTCTAAGTATTGGTTTTCTTCTATCTGCCTTCCATCTGCAATTTATTGAGTTAAGGTGATTGGATAAGTTCTGCCAGAATTATAGGTCTCCTCCCTCCAGGAATGGTGTTCTAGGAATACATACTGTGGCTTTCATAAACCAACAAGAAATAGGAAAAAGAAACCCCCCTCCTCCACTCTAAGAAGGCTCTCTAGAATAATTTTTTGACCATTTTTTCATTCCCTTGTGAATCAGCCTCAGCTGCCCACCTCTACCGGGGGCAGGGGGGGGGGGGTGGAGCAAAAAATATGCCAAAAAGGGGCTACTTTAGAGAACAACATTCTTTCTTTTCAGCTTTTAACGTTAGGCAGCTTTTCCCTTGGAAAGTTTGCACTGGCCGATTAGATCTGTGTTGCTTGATCTTGTACTGCAGAGATGATCATTTTCCATAGTGGCTGTCAAACAGACTGGCCCGATAAGTTGGTTTAGGAAGGCACCAACACAATTTTGCTGACATGTTTCTGAATATAAACATATAAGCCTATATTCCCTTCACTCTGTTTGGGTAAGGTTTCTTGGTAAATCATCTGGATAGAAAATACCAGAGCACCCAGGCCCTCTGAGTGCCCAGGTCCTCCCAGTGTTACCTACATGGAGAACAGCTTTCTTTATCATCCTTATTTTCAGATTTACTCTTCTATAAGAAGCCATTAGAGGTTTGTCCATTGACTACAAATGGTCAGCTCCTTTAGTGAACAAGGACAGGGCTAGACTTTAACTGCTGGTAAAAGGGGAAAATAAGACAAAAAAGGGAATCTTGTAATAAGAGATTGATATGACACTTGTATGTGTTTTTAAATAGACTTCAATTTGCTGCTTGAAGGGAAGATTGTCTACATGGGAAGTTATCTTGAGAAATAGAGTTAGAAAATAAAATGGTAAGATTAACCTAGGTAGAAAACCATGGTCAACATTCCCAAATTCTGGCCCAGTGCATGCCCCAGCTCCTTGGAATTGCCTCGTGACCTCATTAAAGCTGCAGTGTTCCTGGTTTCACTTTTGGGTGCAGACTTATTGGGAGTGGTGCCTGAGTATGTCTAACAAACTCCCAGCTGAATCTAACCATACACTGCTAGGTTTGGGAATTACTGGTAGATCCCAACCCCCCCCAAAAAAAAGCAGATGAAATACTTAAACTTGCAAACAGGACCAGAAAAAATGAGATAGCAAGCCTGGACCTCTGTCCAGAGCCAATCCAATAAATACTATTTCACAATTAATAAGTAGGAATTAATTGAGGACTTACAACGAGTCCAGAATAAATCCAAAGGTTTTGTATTCATCCAGTCTTTTAACCCTCACAAGAACCTTATGAAGTAGGATCCATGAAGCCCCCTTCACTCATGAAACACACGTTTTAAGGCACTCAACAAAGGTCAATTAGCTGGTAGGTGGCAGGGCGGGGCCTGGAACCCAGGCAGTTCTGGCTCTAAATATCTACAGATACTGTTTCTCCTATACAAATAGAAAGCCTTGGGGAAACAATGTTGGATAAGGCAGCCCTTTCCCTCAAGTTAATCACTTACTTACTTATGATGTAACATAACGCAGCAATGTGCAGGGTGCAATGAGCAAAGAGAGACTTAACAAGTCATGGCAGGGTCATGGAGGAGACCTAACCCAGTGTGGGGAGAGGGCTCCCTGGAGGTGATGATGTCTGAGATGAGGCCTTAAAGGATGACTAAGAGGAGCCAGGTAAAGGTTGGAGGGAGAGACGGTCTTGCAGGAGGAGGAGACAGCATGGGCAGAGGCTCAGAGAAAAGACAGAGTTGTTCCAGGCTTCCTTCAGAGTGCTGTTACCAGGAAAAGAGTGGATGGATACAAGGCGCAAGAAGGATAACTAGCGTCTTGATTACTGAAAGGAATGATGAATGATGGTTGTGTATTTGGGACTAATGGTAATAATTATCACAACAATTTGTAATAACTGGTTTGATTGCTGGGTAATAAATTATCCCAAAGCTTAGTGGCATAAAAGCAGGAATCCCAACAGGACATTACTTGGGAGGGCTTGAGTCTGCTTCCCGTTGTCTGAGGCTTCCGTTGGAGGTGACTTGAACTGCTGGGGCAATGGAAAATTGGAGCTGGAATGTCATTCCCAAGGTAGAGGGTCTAGTGCCTTCATAGGGATGACCAGAAGGTCGGACCCAGCTGGGACTGTTGGCCGGAGCACCTCCCTGTGCCTGCTCAGGGTGATGACGTCAGGGAAGTGGCTCCTTAAAAAAAGGATCGTGATCCCACACGTGAGGGGAGGGCGCGTGCTTTGTGACCTAGCCTTGAAAGACTCCGAATGTGATTTCTACCATACTCGATAGGATAAAGCAGCCACAAACCCAGCCGGCTTCAAGGGAAGGGGACAGCCACAATTTAATGGGAGCATCACAGAAATGCAGAGCCAAGTTTTACGTTTGCCGCACATGGTTTGCATGTACGGAGCGCTTGCTATATGCTGGGCATTGTATTAGAGACTTTACCAAAGTTTGTCATTTAAAGCTCATTGCATCGCTATGAAGCATGTGCTTTTTTTCACCCCAGTTTACAAATTAGGGATCTGTCCAAGGTCACCAGCTCGTAAGGGGCCAGGCTGAGATTTGAGCCTGAATTTGTAGATTTGGAAACTTAAGCATTATCACCTTGGTATTCTTTGTAATTTGGCCCTGAATCCTGGCCCACTAAGCATACTAGGCTCATTATGAATGTGGAAAAGAAGGAAGTCTCAGCAACTATATGTTGAAGGGGATTTAAATAGAGGACTTTTGAAGGCAACTACCATGTTCTCTTTTGCCCTTGTCAGAAGTGGAATCCTTAGGAATCAATAGCTGCATGGACTTTGGGCCTGACGTTTACATTTCTCAGGTAATCGCTTGTATAATTCCATCCATGGTGGCCTCATCTTCAGAGACCTGGTGGAGATCTTCAGAGTTCTCTCGGATCCATGAAGGAATTACACAAGTTGGGGACATTCATCCCAGGAACATGAGCAAATATCATTTCATTGCTTTTTTGCAATTTGTACTGATCAGGAGAGTAATCAATGGTATTTAAACTCAAATTAATTTTGTTTTCATTTCCCCACTCATCCAACAGATATGTATGTGCCAGGCACTGTACTAGTTTATGAGGGCATGGTGGTGAACGAGACAGGACTCCTTCCTTACAAAGTTTCTATAGTCCAGTGAGGGAGATAGAGACGCACTGAGCAGATAACTCCACAAATATGTAATCACTAATTCTCAAAAGTGCTGTAAGGAAATTAACAAGGTGAGGAGATAAAAATGAGACAGAAGGTGAGGTGGGAAATCTAGTTTAGGTGGATGGTGGTCCGGTTAGACCTCTCTAGAGAGGCGATATTTCAGCAGAGACTGAAAGAGAGAGAAGGAAAAGAAAGAACACTTTATTAGCTTTCTGGGGCCTCTGTAGCGAATTACCACAACCTCGGTGGCTTAAAACCACAGAAATGTACTCTCTCACAGTTCTGGAGGCTGAAGGTGTCCACAAGGCAGTATTCCCTCAGAGGCTCTGGGGGAGAACCTGTTCTTTGCCTCTGGAAGCTTCTGGTGGCTGCCAGCATTCCTTGGCTTGTCACAGTGTAAGTCCAGTGTCTGCCTCTGGTCAAGATGCCGCCTCTTCTGTGTGACTGTCTCAAATCCCCTCTCCCTTTCTCTTAAAAG
The DNA here is from genome assembly GCF_030445035.2 of Dasypus novemcinctus. NCBI lineage: Eukaryota > Metazoa > Chordata > Mammalia > Cingulata > Dasypodidae > Dasypus > Dasypus novemcinctus. The sequence goes on from NC_080698.1 coordinate 26,003,894, forward strand.
GACAAATGGTTGGATTTAGGGCTCACGCAGAGAATCCAGGATGATCACTTGATCTCAAGATCCTTCACTTAATTATATCTGCAAAGGCCCTTTTTCCAAATAATTCTGGGAATTAGGATGTGGACATAGCTTTTGGGGAGGGGGCGGGGCTACCATTTAATCCATTACAGCCATGATCCTGTTTATCTATATTCTGATTTATTCTTTGCTCTCAACTCTTCTCCCTAAAATTCTGACCCTGTTCCGAAGGGAATAAGCTAAAAGATTATTAGAGTGTGGGTATAAGGAGAATCAAACTGATCCTCCAATAACTAGTTTGGGTGTCCAGATTCAATACAAGCTGAGCCCTTTCCCTGACATATGTAAACATCATGGTTAAAGGGGTGACCTTATTTCCCAGCTACATAGAAGCTGAAGTATGGGCCAAGCTGAATTCAACTTTGCTTCAGAGTGCCCGTCTTTAGTGTGCCCACCAAGCCCCTTGGGCCTCATGCAAACAGAATCTCGGTGGGCCATTCTGCCCACCTTATAGAGAGCTCAGGCACCTTCAATTGACAGGAGTGGGCTAGGTCCTCAGGCTAGAAATGTGTTCAAAGATGTGCTTCCAAAAAGCTCGCCTGATCTTTACTATTCATTATATAAACACCAAAACACTGACATTTAAGGGAACCCAGACTTGGTGGTGGTCCTGCTAATAATTAACTCTTAATTTAGTTTTTAAAGTTTAGACACGCATATTCATTGATCTCATGAAGGGGGTTTCTAATATCTGAGATCCCAACATCTGTGGCAGTTCAGGAAATAACACAGGGAGACTCAAATGGTACATTTTGATAGTCTATGGAATATTTATAAATACAGTTTTTATTTGAGACCTTTCTTTGGAAATTGCTTCATTCACATGTGTATACATATAACATACATATGCAAATATGTAGCTGTGTAATTAGCACATATATATTAAGAATTTAATTCCTAAAATGTGAGCTGATAAACTCTTACATACTTATTTCACTTAATTATTGTAACAACTCTATAAAATAGTTATCATTATGACATTTTAAAGGTGATTAAACAGCAGTATAGCAAGTAAGAACTGTATTGTTCAGTAGAGTAACCACTAACTACATGTAGCTATTTAAAATTGAATTAATTAGATTTAAATGAAATTAAAAAGTTGTTTTCATTTGCCAAAGGGTTGCCGATGCAAAGTACGAGAAATGTGTTGGCTTTTATAGAAGGTTTTTATTTGGAGTAAAATCTTACAATTCCAAGACTGTGAAAAGTCTAGCTCAAGGCACCATAAGTCATACTTTCTCACCAAAGTCAGCTGCCTTGTGTTGAAACAAGATGGTGGCTATCTCTGCCTGATCTCTGCTTTCTCCTCCAGGCTTCCTCTCTTAGGCTCAGCTGCTTCCCTTTCTTCTTTATTTTAGCTGCAAGCTATGGGCCTAAGGCTCATCTTCTCTTGAGCTGTCTGTGTGCCTAGCCTCCTGGGGCCTTCATGCCTAAGCAGACCTCTAGTCCTCTCTCACCTGTCCTAGGGCTTGCCTCTTAGGGCTGCTCTCCTTGCAGCTCAGCTGTGGGCAAAATTGGAGTCTTTTCTCTCATGTGGCAGGCTCAAACAAGGCAGTTCTTTTTTTTTTTCTGGGTCTGTCCATGTGAGTCCATTTGTATCAGACCCAGCAAGGGGGCAGGGACTCAACCTGAGCAAGCCTCACTGACCAATCGAAAGCCCCAAAGCAATCTTATCAAGTGATCTAATCAAAGGCCCCGTCAACTGAGTTCAATGCAATGAAAGGATATCATACCCAGAGACATAGATTTGTTTATAAAGATAATCTTTCTCTTTTTGGGATTCATAAATTAATCTTAAACTGCCACAACAGTCACTTTCTCAGTCACACTATGTACATTTCAGGTTTGAATAGAACAGTTCCATGTTGTAGAAGTTCTGGGGAACAGGACTGGAGACTCTAGGCCAGAGTTGCTCAACCTCAGCCCCACGGACATTTTGGGCAGATAATTCTCACTGTGAGGGGCTGCCCTGTAGGATGTTTAGCAGCATTCCTGGCCCCTAACCACTGGATGCCTGTAGCACCCATCCCCTGGCTGTGACAACCAAATTTGTCTTCAGGCATTGCCACATGACCCCTCAGTGGGGGAGCCACGTCATCTCTGCCGGAGAACACTGCTCTAGACTCAGCCTGGGTGGAAAGGCTGGCTGGCAACATGTGTAAGTTGCTTTGAACTCTTTGTTGCTTAAGTTTCCTCATTGGTAAAAGGAGATTTAAAAAACTTGAACTCATTTTCATAGGGTTTTGTAAGGGTTAAATACTGTAGGTAAAGCTTTTGGTAGATAACAAAAGCTCATTAATGTTTTCTTGGTTAATGTCCTGACTTCCCCGGTAAAGTGTGGGATATTTGCATTAGCTGGTATGGTGACTGGAAGCCTGGAAACCAAGATTTCTGCACAATGTTCCCTTCAACTATCCATTAACTTGGGCTTCCATGTTTAAAGAATTCCAAAGCACCATTCCTGTGCCACATTGAGCGAGTTTTGTCAGGATAGTCTTGAGAACGTATAGAACATTGGGCAATCAAACAGTGAGAATGATTTTTAATTTCTCTATAAAAATAAATTCAGAATGTTCAATTATAGTGAAATGATTAAAATGCATTAATGAAAACTGGCAGTAAAGTTCACTGAAACTTCACTCTCAAATGTCTAAATAGGCAATTGGCCATATCAGTGTGTCAAGCTCAGACTGCCATGTTACTAGGGTGGAAAGAATATTTTCTAAGTTTGTGACTATCCTTGATTTGAAGAAACCAAATAGAGGTGTTCTGATGGGCTTACAGGAGAAACCAGCATCTACTCATTCTTTTCCTTGAGTTTTTCCATAGTTTGAAGGATTATGCTGTATATAACTTGCTGAATATAAAATTACCACTAATTGAACCATACCAACCAATATTTAACCATTTTTGACACATTACGATGGCATTTCCATAAGAGCTTAAACTAATGCATTGAAGAGGAGAATAGAAGTAAATGAGAATTATTGAATAATCAATTTTTTCAATTTATGTTAAAATGGTTAACACTTGGTACAACATCTCTCTTTTAGAAACAGAATTCAACGTCATCATTCATATAATAACCTGGTCATTTGTCATGCATTTACAATGTATCAGGCTCCAGGCTAAGAATTAAGCATTGCCCATTAACTTCATTTAAACATCACAAAAATACTATGAAGTGGGTATTATTTCCTTCCATTTCAGAGATGAGAAAACTGAGGCTGAGAGAGTTTGTGTAACTTGCGAGTATGGGGCGCAGACAGGTTTCAAACTCAGGGTCTGAAAAATCCCAAAGGATGTAGATCAGAGGTGAAAGGATACTCATCCTGAAATGTTGTAAATCTACAACTAGCACTTTCCCACAACCATAGATCTGATCTTTGCATCTGGATGACATGAGACTTAGTAGATGTCATCTTTTGGGGTCTGATTACCTTTGCATGATAATTCATTAAATCAGATTGAATCATCTTTTACATCCTCACTACTACACAAACTATTATCTTCTCAAAATGAGCCAATTAGCCACAATCTTGGGAAAAATTATTTTACCCTTACACTTATTCCAGATTTCTTGTTCAGCAGAAAAAAGTTCTGAACAGCTAGTTTTAAAAAGGAAGCATATTCTAAACCCATCTATCAAACGACCCTACACCACCAGGCCCAAGATAAGAAAGTTATTAAAAATGGTCTCAAAGAAAGAACCCACTAATTTAGAATTACTCAAGGAGAGACAATGCTGAATTAATAAAATGTCTTAATTAAAGAATAGGCTAAAGGAATGTAGTCTTATTATCTTTTTGATGTTTGATCGATGAATGAATCAATCAAACTGGAGTGTGAAAATAATAAATGATATGAACTGGGTAAAAATAGAACCATGTAGCCAAGGGCTATTTGAATATAGCTTTCCGCTTATTTATGGGTCAAAGTGCTGCTATACTTAGGGAAAAAAAAGTGTTCTGGTAAGCTGGTAAACATTCCCTTGTAATCTTTATACCCTGTATTTTCTTAGCTAACTCTTTATGTATAGCAAAGGTAACAAATTCACCAGACTCTATCTAAGAAAAATTTAAATTTAGAATTGTTTAGATTGGAGTTCATGAAATCATATAGTCAAAATTAAAAACCTGATTTAAAAAGAACAACTAAGTGTTGTTACTTCTCTCCAATTGAACCACTCACATTTTATTTCCTTAAATATATCACTCTTCTTGTACCAATAGTATGGAAAACTAAATTCTGATTTGGTGTCTGGTGTTTATTTTTGACTTGATTCAGGATTTAATCCTACCTCCAATATATGTGAAAAAAGAAAAGCCACCTAGCTGACAAATGTTATTGAATAATCTTGGGGAAAGGAAAAAACAAAACATGGGAATTAATTTCCGTGTATTAGCTATATTGCTCATCAGAAATTACCCCCAAACGTAGGGTCTTTAAAACAAAATAAAAAACTTTGTCTCACATTTTCTGTCACGAATTGGGGAGCAACTTTGGTGGGTGGTTGTGGCTCAGGGTCTCACAAGAGGCTGCCATCAAGGCATCAGCCAGGAAACAGAGAACTGAGGCATGCCTGAGGTAGTAGGAACTGCTCCAAAGTTTGCTCAAGTGGCTATGGGTGGGAGGCATCAGTTCCATGCCACATGAGCATTTTCATAGCAGAGTGAGTGATCTAAGAGACAGAGAGAATCCAAAATGGAAGCCACAGTCTTTTTATAACCTAATGTTGGAAGTGACATCCCATTGCTTCTGTCAAATTCTGTTCCTTAGAAGAGAGTCAATAAGCCTGACCCACACTGAAGGAGAAAATGTTACACAAGGGTATGAATACCAAACAGGGTATGGTCACTGGGGGACAGCTTAGAGGCTGCCTACCACAATGTTTCTTATGTGCTGGTACAATATGTACATTCTGTCTAGTATCTAGAGGTAGTCATCTCTGCAGAGCATGTCCTGGGGACCATAGCAGGAGAAATAAAGCAAGGAATAAAGTCTCTAAAACATGTTTTCATGTTTGTTTTCTTCCCTTGTGAGGCTTCCTGTAAGTCACTTAAGGAAAACGATATTGTTCACAGATATTATAATTGTCCAACCAGAAGTGCTGAAGTATTGGTCACTTCCATAGTGTGTCCTGAGGTAAATCAGATAGCCCCTTTGAGAGCAGCTAAAAGAAGCTATGTGATCCTTGGAGTGTGAGACGTGCATTCTCAAGGTGGGTGATATCATCCCCAATGGGGCAAAAGTGGGTTTTGGGGGACAAAAAAGTGATTTCTCTTTTTAACATACAAAGCACAGTATATAGACAGATATAAAGTATATCTGCAGTATTGCGATTTCAAGGCAGAAGTCAGGGTAGGGTTATGGGGAAAAGCCTTCAAAAGCTCCTTAGGAGGGTAATCATGACAAAAAGTTTGAGGAAAACTGGTATAGGACAAGTAATGAGAGTTTTAAGGCAAAGAAGACCTCAGGGAGGGAGAGACAGGGACCCACATCCATCTGGCTGTGGAGAATTGGGATTTCAGAAACGGTGTAAATGGACTTTCCCAGGCACATTCTGGACTGTGGTTTCCCTCAATATGATTTTACCTGATTTCTGCCTTTCAGGGATTCCTCAGTTTATTGCCCACCAAGAGTTCCTTTCTGATTTTGGAGCATGGCTATCTAGAAATTCATTTTAAACATTTTCCAACATTTCTGGGAGGCTTAGGGTTAGTGGAGGAGGCTGTAACATGTGTTTGGCTTACCATCTTGGAATGGAAAATATTAAGTGTAGAGTGAGAAAAATTGGCACCATTTTCCCGCTTCTTCTCCTTCCTCCCACTCTGTGTTGAAGCAAGAATGTATACTTCATAATTTTTATGAGGTTTTATCATTGTGGTTCAAATTTCTTTTAGAAGAGGGATACTTAAGTGTTAGAAGATCCCACTTATGAGCAATGTGGCCTTGGCAAGTGTCAAACTTTCTAAGTCTCAGTTTTATTATCAGTAAAATGGGGCAAAAATACATACTTTATTAAAGTTTGTTAGGATTGCATGAAATAATTTATATAAAGTTCCTATCATGGTGCTTAGAAAGAAAGAGGGAAGGATTAGGAAATAAGCAGGGTGGGGGAGGAATAGGGTAAAGAAAAGAAGTGTGTTGGCAAGAAAACTTGGACTTTAGCACCCACGATACCAGGGTCTGGTCCTGATGCTCACGGTAAATCTAAATTTGAGTTTTCTCATTTTGAAAATGAAGGATTCATATAAAATAATCTTCAAGGTTGCTTCCACCTTCAACAATATATGATCTCATGAAATACGATTCACATCTTCACGATAATGTCTTAAATACAGCTGTTAGAGTTATAAATCTTAGGGTTAAGATTTTGATTCTCCTGTTGCAATTCAAATACTTGAGACCAGTGAGAGTTAAGCTGTTCGCCAGCAAGTGCCATCTTCACATAAACTGCATTCTTATTACAGTATAAGGTAAAAAGACCTGTACTCTGAGGAGCCTTATGAATTCAATCAGGGATGAAGTCCTTAGGGGCTCTCTAGTACTTGAAAGACTCTGAAGACATACTTAGCCAAAATCACAACTTTACCTAAAGTCAGCCTATTAAGTTCAACCCCATGAAATTCCAATTTTTGCAGGTCAAAAATGGTTGACCACTGGCAATTTTATTTAATTCAACCTGGAGTGGAACCAGCAGATCAGTCTTCTTTAGTAAGAAGCAAGCATTTTATCCATTTTATGACATTTATTAAATGTTGCCAATTTTTTACCAACTTCTAAATCCAAGGTGTAACTGAATTTGAAAGGAAAAAAAAAAAAAGGAAGGATTGGTATTTATAACCACTTAGCTTGAAAAAAAAACCAAAGTTATTTCACTGGGTCTAAAAAGAGAGTTTGCTAATAAATGTGGTCACCTGCTTGCAGTTTTATGTCTCTGCCTCATGTATGCCATCATTTCCCATCCCAGAGAGTTTGCAATAATTCCCAGTGGAACTGGCCCAAGAAAATAAGAAACTCTAGTTTAGCACTCATAAGAGCAAAGGTGTGGTGGCAGGAGTAGAAAGGCTGAGGGTGCATTATCTTCTTTCACTTTAGCTGGTTTTGCTAGGTCTGCACTGAAATTCTGAAGGAAAAAATCTAGATCCTATTTCAAACTAGAAAATGAATCAACTGGATAAGTAGGCTGAGGCTTACTAAGGAGAGAAAGAAAGAAGGGAAGGAATGAGGAGTATTAGAAAAAGACGTGGAATTGGAAGAAGAGGACTTGGAGGAGACGAAGGTCTGGAGAAGAATTAGAGAAATACTGAAGAAGAAAAGTAATTGAAAAAGGAGGAGGCAGGTGAGCAGGAGAGAACAATCATGGTTTCCAATCTGTGATCCCTAGACAGGTCACTTTAAGAGAAGACAAGGGAAGTGAATTTTGTTTGGGTTTTTTTTTTTTCTTTGTCATTTGCTTTTTGTATTTTAAATCATGACTTTATTCCCCACCTCCTTTCAAAAGAACTTCAAGTGACTAGGAGAACAAAGGAGCAGGAACATTCCAAAACTGCTAAGAGAGAATGTTTCATTTTCAAAGAAACTTCTACTTTCTGCTCCACTCCCATTGTCATACAATGGCCTAAGTAAAATTGAATTAGAAAATAAAATAGTTTTTAAAAAATGTGACAGGCGCTCTCTGGATTGTTTCTCTCTCTCCCATTCTTCATCCTTTACAAGCTAACCAATCCTTTTTGGTATTTATGTTTTTTCCTGTGGATTCTCTCCTTTCTGGCAATCAACATGGATATGCCATATTCTGGAAATAGACTTGAAAATGTTTGACATGTGGATTAGGCTGTATTGACAGTGTGATCTGTCAGATATTGCACAAAACACTGCCACCTGTAGAAAACACCCCCCAAGTACCCAGGTCATATCTTCCGGCATATGCAAGACCATCTCCTTTCTGAGCAAAAGGACAGCAGAAAAGGAGGACTCACATGCTACTTTCCAAGATGTTCCTTATTTCCATGTCACTGTGGTTAGCAGTTCCCAGGACAACACCATCAGCTATTTTACTAAGCAAATTAAATAAACAAATAATCCCTCTTTGTATCCCTTTTCAAGGTCCTTCTCCTAGAACAACTTTCTTCCCTCCAGAAGCAAACTCCAAGGCCAAATATGAGGATGTTATTTGTACACACCCTGGCTTGTTGGCAGTATATATTTTCAACCTGCCAAAAAATGTGAAAAGGAAGCATGCTGAATTTAGCTTCTCCCAGAACTGAATTCAAGTGGATGTCAAAATTCTAGTTGGGCTTGTAAAAGTTCCACTGTTGTTGGCATCTGCAGTTAGAGCAAAGAGACAGCTGTAAAAAGGATCTTCTCGCCAAAACGTGATTTGGGAAAGGTCAGTTTATTACATGATTTATTTATACTGCTTCTCCATGGTACAAAGCGTTCTGATGCGTACATGCAGCCAAGGGGAGGAGGAGGAGAAAGAGTCAAGGAAATCCTTAAGGCCCACAGCTCGCAGGCCCCACAAGGACCAAGGGAAGTTTGCTGTATATTCTTTAGCTAAAATAGCCTTCTGCATTCATAAAGCTTAAAAGGACATTCTACCATAATAAGATCAGTTTTCTCCCTTATTCTCTGAGGTTGATCAGTAGAAAACATGATTAAAAAAGGCTTTGCTTTTATGGTCCCCAAAAACAACAAAGATATTCTTCCCTTTTCCAAAAAGGAAAAAAAAGTCAGCTGAAGTAAATTTCTAATGGCTGTTCCTCTTTACACCTTGTGCTGTCATTTTTAAAGGGCTTCAGTTTTCTCTTCTGGATTTCTTTTTCTGAAGAGGCATGTGCTCGTTACATTCTAAACAGACCTACATTATTTAATATGGAAAGTTGAGTATCTTTTTAAATGGAAACAGATGGGAAGTTTAGTATCTCATCACTTGGCTCCATCATTGTGTCCCAAACATGTGGGTGGGATTTTTTAATACCAAGTTCATAATAGCGACAAGTAGAATTTACTGGATAAATATTTCTTTGACCATGTATTTAATTTAACCTCCCCCTGATGTGGAGCCCACGCTAAATGTTTCTGTTTCTTTTTTTGTAATCATTGTTCCTGATTGTTTATTGCCAGCATAATCCAGACGTTGGTGTCAGGTGTTTGAAAATGAGAACCAAATAGAGTTAGTGTTTCTCTTTTGTCTTCAGAACCTAGCTAGTGTTGAGACCTTTTACTTCATGTGCTGAAAAGTTCTTTAAAGAAAAGTAAAAATAAAAGCCAAGTCTATTGAGAATAAAAAATGTGATTTGGCTTGCAATAGTTTCCTTCATCCCAAGCGGTCACAGGCATATCGCCTCTTTTTGTTTTTACAAATGTTTATATAGGTAGTAACTTTCAGTATCCTCTAGCTAAATGTAAGTTATATGGTAGTACACACTCTATCGCCTCATCTTCGAAAGTGGCTTGCAAGGAAATGCATGTGGTAAGGATTGTATTCTCTGACAATATCTGTGGGTATGTTTGGCTGATTTGCCTTTTAGATGATGAAGTCTGATGTCTCCATGGAATTCCATTTGAGAGGGATTCAAAAATTAAACATCACGAATATTCAGCAATGCTGCCTGGAATTTGAGTTCCTTACTTTTTTTGCAGATTTCTCTAAAAATGTCATTTTTGAACTAGGAAAGCATTTTTTTTTTCAAAATAGAAAAAATATTAAATAGTAATATGTGGAACAATTTCTTGAAATAGTGAATTTTCATGCCCCTCAGAAAATATTCATTCTAGCAAGGCCACTTTTGGATAACAAATGTATTGCTGAATGGAATTTCTCTGCTTGTGGGCATGTTGAATTAGAGTTTCTAAAGAACACAAGGCCAAAAACGAGTTGATCCACCCTAAGTCCACACTTTGCTCTTCTTTGTTTTGTCAGAAAAAGAGAATCCCAAGGCACATGATACCGCAATCTACATTAGGGAGACCCTACCAATAATTGGGATAGAAATAGTAATCAAACAATATGCTAGACAATCTCAAAGACTAAGGAGGAAATTACATGCATACTTTATTGAACAAGGAAGAGAGTCAAAACTGGTGTCACAATCAGGGACTGTGAGTTAGTCATTTCATTAGTCACACACCTTTAGTTGAGCTTCTGCTAGTAATGCAATAACTAGGCTACATGGGATCAAGTCCAAACCCAGGAGATCATACCAATTTTTTCCCTATACCAAATGGTGGGTTGTGGGGTTTCCCACTATAAGCAAAGCATGATCTATCAATTAACTAGAATCCAATTAACTAGAGCTGTCACTAACAAATGACCATACAATTATAATAGCATATTATATGCATTTAACATTTGAGAGTTCAGAAATCATTTCTGGCAAGTCTTGGTACTCCAGTCTTGGAAGAGAGATGGCGTTGTCCTTGTACTACAATTAAGAATATGGGTGATCCCTGGAGAGGTCCAACAACTACTTGGTCTATAATATTCAGAGCTGAGAATGGAACTCAAGTCTTTTGTGAGTTGTGAGCAAGGCTCTGGGTTTAAACATACCTTGATTTTTATCTTGGTTCCAATGCTTAATAATTAAGTAGCCTCTGATAAGTCACTTTTCTGAGCCTCAGTATCTTTATCTCTAATAAGGGGGAAAATACTACCACTAACTCAGTGTTGTGAGAATTGACAGACTTCATTCATTTAAATCACTTAGCATAGTGTCTGGCTCATAGTAAGTACTCAATAGCCCTTAGCTGTATAATAAAAAGAAAATGACATGATAGCAAGAAGTTGATTTAAAAAATTTTTTCCCAACATATTCAAGGGGAAATACTAGGACTACAGATATTCAACTCAATCTCCAAATCCTAAAAAAGTAAATTGTATTGAGAACTTAAGTGAAAATTAATGAGTCACAGGCATAATACAGTGTACGATATTAAAAGAATGATACAATTGATCATGTTTACTGGGAATAGTAAGGCAGAAAACTGTGCATTTATTTATTTATTTTTAAAAAAGATTTATTTTTTATTTATTTCTCTCCCCTCCCTCCCCCCTAGTTGTTTCTCTCTGTGTCCATTCATTGTGTGTTCTTCTGTGACTGCTTCTATCCTTATCAATGGCACCAGGAATCTGTGTTTCTTTTTGTTGTGTCATCTTGCTGTGTTAGCTCTCCGTGCGTGCGGCACCATTATTGGGCAGGCTGCACTTTCTTTCGCACTGGGTGGCTCTCCTTACGGGGCACACTCCTTGCGCGTGGGTCTCCCCTACACAGTGGACACCCCTGCATGGCAGGATACTCCTTGCGTGCATCAGCACTGCGCGGGGGCCAGCTCTGCACGGGTCAAGGAGGCCCAGGGTTTGAACCGCGGACCTCCCATGGGGTAGGTGGATGCCCTATCCGTTGGGCCAAGTCTGCTTCCCGGAAAGTGTACATTTAAAAGCTTTTGAACTTAATAGCAATGGTAAAATAAGGCCATTTCTAGTTAGCCCTCAGTTAGCTTTGAAAAAAATGAATGGGCATTCTGGTTTATATAAGTTATGTGTGTTAATGTAAGACTTTTTACAGCACATGAGACTTAAAAAATAAATAAAAGGTAAAATTTCAAGACTATTTGAGAGCAATCAGGAGTCCCTTCTTAACTTTCCTTTTCTGGATCTTCTAGTCACTTACAGCAAAATTTACTTGACCTTCCAGTAAAAGATTCAGTTTATTTGAAGGAATAAGAAAGACAGGAAAATGAAAGAAATCAGAGTCACAGAGCTGCCAGGGCTGCCAAAGTGATTCTGAACTCAGAGAATCCTTGTGCCTTGAGCCCCCTTCAGAGACAGGCTACCAGCAAATCCAGGGCAGAACACCAAGCTAGTTGCCAGCTCGTTTCAGTACAAAGCAAAGCAAACTTAAGGTCAGAGATTAGAATGATAAGGTGGCAATAGAAGATGGATTCCATCAGTGGAGTTGTTGATACAACCAACTTATCAGTAACTTTCTGAGTAAGGTACACTAGGCTCCAGTCCAGGCTTCTCATTTTTTTCCTTTTTATTTTTTTAAATTCATCTTTTCATAAACAGTTCTTCCCCCCAAAAGTCAACAAAAATTCCTCTTGCATCACCTTGTCATAAAGACAACACCACATTTCCTTTTTTTTTTTAAGGACACACGAGCCCATTTCTTTATGAGGGTTCTCTTTGGGAACTTCTTTGATAATCGTTTAAAACCTAGTGACCTATTTCCTCTAGAATCTCTTTACCAGAAGCCTTTCCCAACCACTAATAATATCAAAGTTCAGCGTTTAAAGGACAGTTCCTTCTGGGTTTCCCGCGATGGGGAAAGGGGATGAGAACCATTTCCAAGGGTTTTTCTCGTGACATTTACTCCTCGGCTCCGCGGGAGCACACGTCAGCTGCCCAGTGCGCAGGCGCGTCTGCCTCCACCCTGACTGCAGTGCCCCGAGATCTGCGTCCTCAGTCCTCAAAGGGGCCATCAGGTTGACGTGAGAGCTGGGAGGGAGCCAGCACCGGGCAACAGTCTGTAAACAGATCAGGCTCTTCCTAATCCTCACAGCAAAGAAAGAAAGATAGAGGTTGGCGGAGAGAAATGTGGGAGACAGAGTGTGATGAAAACTTATCTCAAACGTGAAAATAATGCAAAAAGATGGCTGTGAGTCCGTCAAAGCCATAGTAACTGTGCTACCTAGCTCATCTAAGGGTCATTCTGAGCTCTAGGGCTGCGCTGTCCAAAATGGTGGCCACTAGCAGCATGTGACGTTTTAAAGTTACTTTTGAGTTCCATAAAATTATTCCGGTTTTCAGTCATACTAATCACATGTCAATGTGGCCACGCTTAGCTAGTGGCTACGATGTTACAGCCCAGCTATAGAACATTTTCCTTATGGCAGACAGTTTATTGGACAGTGCTGCTCTGAGGGAAGGTAGCTTTAACTTAAATTTTACTAGTAAATTAAAGCCCAGACTCTGTTGAAGTTAGATGTCAACTGGTAAAAGATTGATAATTTGCAAATGATTTTTGTTCTCTAGAGATACAAATAATTCTGCCCAGAAGAAAATATAACCCCAGTTTTCTTGCAGGAAAGGAAGTTAGCCAGTTTTGTATCTAATTTTGCAATCTTACTCCAGCATTTTTAAAACTTTTTATTTTGAAATAATTTAGAATTTATAGGACAGTTGCAAAAACAATATAAAACCCATACAGAGAACTCTAACTTAGCTTCCCAGATACCCAGCTCCATCAGCTTTTAACATTTTGGCACATTTGCACATCATGCTATTTTGCCATCCATCCGTCCAATTATTTTTTTGTCTATGTATCTATTTTCTAAACATTTGTATACATTCTTCTCATTGAACACTTAATATTTTCATGTATATTTCCTAAGAACAAGGATATTCACTTATTATTATTATTTTTTAAAGATTTATTTATTTATTTAATTTCCCCCCCTCCCCTGGTTGTCTGTTCTTGGTGTCTATTTGCTGCGTCTTGTTTCTTTGTCCTCTTCTGTTGTCGTCAGCGGCACGGGAAGTGTGGGCGGCGCCATTCCTGGGCAGGCTGCTCTTTCTTTTCACGCTGGGCGGGTTTCCTCACGGGCGCACTCCTTGCGCGTGGGGCTCCCCCACGCGGGGGACACCCTTGCGTGGCACGGCACTCCTTGCGCGCATCAGCACTGCACCTGGTCAGCTCCACACGGGTCAAGGAGGCCCGGGGTTTGAACCGCGTACCTCCCATATGTGGCCCTAACCACTGGGCCAAAGTCCGTTTCCCGATATTCACTTATAAAATCACCTTAAGTACAGTTTTCAAGTTCAAGACATTTAACACTGATGTAAAACTTAGACTATATTCCCGTTTTTTAAAAATGTCTCAACAGTGCTGTTCTGGGCATTTTCTCTTCCATTATTAGATCCAGCCCAGGATCACGTACTGTACTTAATTGTCATTGTCTCTTTACTCTCTTTTTATTCCAGCATTTTTAAACTGACTAAATATATACGTATTTAATTGTCATTGGCTCTTTACTCTCTTTTTATTCCAGCATTTTTAAACTGACTGAATATATATCAGTTTCTAATATTCTTCTTTGAACCAGCTTTGTCATCCTGTTGGGTCCCTTGTTACTGAGTTAAAGAAATCTTTGACATGTTCTCAATATATATTTGAAAGTATATTATGTTTCTAACTTTTTGAAAATTATACTCTGACAAAAGGATTAAACAGCTGGTAGGAATTTGATTTAAATAAGGTCTAAATTAAATATTGGGCAGATTGTTCTCTTTGCAAAATTTATGTAAGTGCTTCTCAGCTTTTCCAACAGTGCAGCCATGTGCCATAGAGATTAAGAGTCAAGGCTGCAAAGACCTGGGTCAAAGTCTATAGGGACCACTGCCAGCATAATTCACTGTAAGAAGGAAATGGAAATAAAACAGAAGAGAAAGTGGGGAAGGATGGAAACGTTTCCCTTTTTACTTTGTGTAATATTGTATGGTTTGATTTTTTAAGTTATGAACCGATGGAACTAGATTATTAAAAATAAAATGAAATGTTACATATAGAGGGAGGCAAGTTAGTATTATGGGTAAGAGGGTTTAAGTTAATACTCTAAGGTTTAAGTTAATACTCTACCAATTACTAGCTTTGTGATCTTGAGCAAGTTATCTCATTCTCTGAAACTCAGTTTCCTCATCTGTAAAATGGAGATCCTGACAGTTAGGTCATGGTAGATTTAGACTTGTCCTCATCTTAATCTGCATTCCTTTGGATGTGAACCCATTGTAAACAGGACCTCTTGAAAATGCTATTTTTGCCTAAAGTGTGACCCAACTGAATAGGGTGGGTCTTACTCCACATTACTGGAGGCCTGAGAAAGAGAAAGCCACAGGAAGCAGCCAGAGCCAGGAAGCAGCAGGAATCCAGAGGAGAAAGGAGAGGATATCACCATACTACATTAGGCAGGGATTCCAGCCAAGGAACCCCAATGATTGCAGAAAGCCACACTGGAATGCTACCAACCCTAGGAGGAAGCGAGCCAGTGTTCTAGCCTCCAAACCTGTGAGGCAATAAATTCCTGTTGTTTAAACCAAGCCACTGTATGGTATTTGTCATAGTAGCCTGGCCATCCAAGACATCTAGCATATACTAAAGACTCAATAAATGTTAGTTGTCCAGGGAATTGTTATCACTCCAGGGAATCTAGAAGTATTCCACAGTTACCTATAAAAAAGCAACATTTTGGGCCTCCCATCTGAGCTGGAAAATCATGGGAATACTGCATGGCGTATGTGATAGTTATAAGGCTGTGGGTTCAATTGTCCTGAACACTAGCAGGAAAAACCTTTTAAACTGAGTTTTAGTTAACTCTGAGGAATCAAGTGTTAGATAAAGCACACACATTCACACAAACATATGCACACCACTACCACCACCACCACTACCCAAACAATGCCCAAACACTACCTCAAAACGCCTGGAGCTTACAGTTTGGAAAATCATTTTTGGCAAAGGAAAGGAAGAAAGAATAAAGACTCCATGAATGACACAGTCACTTCCTTTTTATCCTAACCACTTTCATTTTCTCTTCCTTCTGGCAGAATACATATATTTAAAGCAATTTACCTGTGAGAATACAGAGAACTCCAAGCAGAGTAAATTCTTAAACAAACACACCAATGTCAAAGGAGCAATCTTAAGTGGGTCCAAACCCAAAGCAGTCTCCCTGGGAGAATGAAGTCCCTTCTCCCCCCAGAGGGCACATCACCAAGGCTGTGTTCCCCATCCCACGTGGCAGCTGATAGTGTGGGAATATTTCAATGTGTGCCTATGAATTCTTCATGGAGAAGTTGGAAGAGGAGAAGAGATAGACAGTTATTAAGTATTACGACCCCGTATATTTGTTAGGTTTAATTCAGCTGCAGTGATGGAAACCCAGCTCAAACTAGTGACATGAGAACAAAATATAGACCCACATAACTCAGATGTCCAGGCTCAACTAATCTGAGCTGAGGTCTATTTGAGATCCTATCTGGGGCCTGGGGTTCAAATGAAGTCTTTGGTGTTCTACCCCTATTTCTCTCCCTCTTTTGAGAAGGCTTTCCCTCCCGGCAGGGAAAATTCACATCATATGTGGTTGACTCCCTTAATTGGAAGAGCTCACCCTCTATCTTTGTCTGCACAGTCTTCTCAGTCCAAGAAATGGCACTGATTGGCTCAGCATGAAGCACATCTCTAACAATCAACCTATCACCATGATCATAAGTATTAAATACTTAAATTGGCCAGTATGGATAACATGACCATTCCTGGAGTCAGCAGTTGAAATCAGCTACACCTGAATTGAGGAGACTGACCAGGATTTCTAGATAATGAAGGAGAGATGGTAGTCCAAAAGGATGCTGGGGAGTCAAAAACATGCCACTGCCAAGAAGATTGAAAACATGTCAGCACAAAAACTTGTACATGGATGTTAATATTAATAGCAGTATAAGTCAAAATAACCAAATGGTGGAAACAACCCAAATATCCATCAATTGATGGATAAACAAAATGTGCTAGATTCATACTAAATACTGTTCAGCCGTAAAAGGAATGAAGTACTAATACGTGTTATAATGTGGTTGATGCATGCTACAACATGGATGAACCTAGATAGCATTATGCTAAATGAAATAAGTCAGACAAAAAAAATACCACATGATGGATAATTCCATTTATATGAAATGTCAAGAATAGATAAACCCATAGAGACAAAGTAGATTAGTGGAGCATAAGAAATGACTGCTAATTGGGTTTCTTTTGGGGCTATTGAAAAGGATAAGATGGTGGTGATGGTTGCACAACTGTGAATATACTAAAAAACACATTTATATATATATACGCATGTTTAAGAAATTTTTTATTAGGGAAGTTATAGGTTTACAGAAAAATCATGAAGAAAAGTGTTTCCAAATATACCCCTATTATTATCACTTTGCATTAGTGTGGTAGCTTTGTTACAATTGATGAAAGAATATTATTACAATTGTACCATTAACTAGAGTCCATAGTTTACATTAGGATTCCCTGTTTGTGTTGTACAATCCTTGTTTTATTTTTAATTTTTGAGTAGTATGTAGACAACCTAAAATTTCACCTTTTAACCACAGAGAAATATACAATTCGGTGGTGTCATTCACATTCACAATGTTGTGTTACTATTACCAGCATTCATTACCAAAACCTTTCCATCCCTTCAAACAGAAATTCTGCACCAATTAATGTTACTTCTCATTTCCTACCCCAAACCAGGCCCCTGGTAAACTGCATTCTAGTTTCTGACTCTCTGAATTTGTTTATTCTTATTATTTCATATAAGTGAGATCTTACAATGTTTGTCCTTTTGTGTCTGGCTTATTGCACGCAACATAATTTCTTCAAGGTTCATTCATGTTGTCACATGTATCAGAACTTCATTCCTTTTTACAGCTGAATAATATCCCATGCATGTATATACCACATTTTGTTTGTCCATTCATCTGTTGATAGACATTTGGGTTGCTTCCATCTTTTGGCTGCTGTGAATAATGCCACTATGAATAATGGTGTGAAAAGAATATGTTCAAGTTTCTGCCTTCAATTCTTTTTGATATATATCTAGAAGTGGGATTTCTGGGTCATAAGGTGATTCTGTATTTAACTATCAGAAGAATCATTAAATTGTTTTCCATAATGACTACATTCCTACCAAAAATGCATGGGTATTTCCATTTTTCTGCATCCTCCCCAGTGCTTATTTTCTATATTTTTAAATAATATAGGACTAGTGGGTATGAAATGGTACTTATTGTGGTTTTGATTTTCATTTCCCTAATGACTAATGATGTTGAACCACTTTTCATTTGCTAACTGGCCATTTGAATATCTTTGGAGGAGTGTCTATTCAAGTCTTTTGTCCATCTTTTAATTGGGTTATGTGCATTTTTGTTGTTGCATTGTAGGATTTTTTTTTTTTTAGTGTATTCTGGATATTAAACCCTTACAAGATATGTGGTTTCCAAATATTTTCTCCATTTTATAGGTTGTCTTTTTATTGTCATATTGAAGTACTTTGATGAATAGAAGTTTTAAATTTTGCTGAAGTCCATTTTCTCTTTTCTTTTGTTGTTCATGCTTTTAGTATAAAGTCTAAGAAACCCTGCCTAAGACCAGATCCTGAAGATGTTTCCCTATGTTTTCTTCTTGAAGTTTTATAGGTTTGGCTCCTATATTTAGGTCTATCATTACTTTTGAACTAATTTTGTATATTGTGTGAGGTAGGGGCCCACCTTCATTCTTTTGTGTATGGATATCCAGTTTTCCCAGTACCATTTGTTCAAGAAAATATCTTTCCCCATTGACTAGACTTAGAACCCCTGTTAAAATTCAATTGGCCATAGATGTGTTTATTTCTGAACTCTTAATTTGATTCCAATAATGTGTCTGTCTCTCCTTGTGCCAGTACCATGATGTTTTAGATAACTGTAACTTTGCAGTAAGTTTAAAATTGGAAAATGTGAGTCCCTGAAGTTTGCTCTTCCTTTTCAATATAGTTTTTGCCATTTGGAGCCCTTATCCTTCCATATAAATTTAATAATTAGCTTTTCCATTTCTGCAAAGAAGGCTGTTAGAATTTTGATTGAGATTTCATTGGATCTATAAATTGTTTTGGATAGAATTGACTTCTTAACAACATTTAGTCCTCAATTCCATGAACACAGAATGTCCTTCCATTTATTTAGGTCTTCTTTGATTTCTTTTTGCAATATTTTGTAGGTTTCCATGTGTAAGTCCTTTACGTTGGTTAAATATATTCCTACTTGATATTGTAAAGGGAAATTTTTAAATTTCCTCTTCATATTTCTCATTACTAGTGTATAGAAAACACTTCTGATTTTGAGTTGATCTTGTACCTTGCCACTTTGCTTAATTTGTTTATTAGCTCTAGTCACTTTGTTGTGAAATTTTCAGGATTTCTACATAAAGGATCATGTTATCTGCAAATAGGGAAACTTTACTGCTTCCTTTCCAATTTAGATGCCTTTTATTTTTGTTTCTTACCTAATTGCTCTGGCCAGAACTTCCAGTACAATCTTGAATAACAGTAGTGTCAGTGGGCAACCTTGTCTTCTTTCTGATCTTAGAGGAAAAACTTTCAGTCCCTCACCATTTGGTATATTATTAGCTGTGGGTTTTTCACATATGCCCTTTATAATGTTGAGAAAGTTTTCTTCTATTCCTAGTTTTCTGAAAATGGTGCTGGATTTTGTCAACCACCTTTTCTGCTTCATTTGAGATGATTGGGTGTTCTTTGTCCTTTGATCTATTAATGTGGTATAATACATTATTGACTTTCTTATGTTGAACCACTCTTCTGTGCCTGGAATAAGTCCCACTTGATCATGGTATATAATTTTTAAAATATGCTGTTAGATTCAGTTTGCTAGCATTTTGCTGAGTATTTTGTATCTTATCCATAAGGGATATTGGTCTGCAATTTTCTTTTCTTGGGTGTTATTACCTGGCTGTGGTACTAGAGTGATGTGGCCTCACAGAATGAGTTAGAGGGTGTTTCCTCCTTTTTTATTTTTTGGAAGAGTTTGAGCAGGATTAGTGTTAGTTCTTCATGGAATTTTTAGTAAATTTCACCAGTGAAGCCATCTGGTCCTGGGCTTTTCTTTGTTGGAAGGTTTTTTTTTGTTGTTGTTGGTTTTTTTTAGGAGGTACCGAGGATTGAACCCAGGACTTTCGGACCTCATACATGTGAAGCAGGTACACATCCACTCCTCTTTGTTGGATGGTTTTTGATTACTGAATCAATCTCTTTACTTGTTATTAGTCTGTTGAGATAATTTTCCTCTTGCGACAGTATAGATACTTTGTGTGTTTTTAGGAATTTTTCCATTTCATCTAGGTTATTTATTTTGTTGATATGTAGACATTCACAATATCCTTTTAAATTCTGTGGGGTCAGAAGTAATGTTCTCCCTTTCATTTCTTATTTGAGTTATTTGTGTCCTCTCTTTTTTTGTCACTCTAGCTAAAGGCTGGGGGGTTTTATTGATCTTTTCAAAAAACAAAATTTGGTTTCATTGATTATGTCTAATTTTCAGTCTCTATTTCATTAATCTCCACTCTAATCTTTATTTCCTTTCTTCTGTTTACTTTGGGTATAGTTTGCTCTTCCTTTTCTAGATCTTCCAATTACGTGGTCAGGGCTCTGATCTGAGATCTTTTTTAATAAAGGAAAAGCACTTAGAGCCATAATTTTCCCACTCAGCACTACCTTTGCTACATCCCATAAGTTTTGGTATGTTTTGTTTCCATTTTAATTTTCCTCAAGATATTTCCTGCTTCCCTTTTAATTTCTTCTTTGACTCACTGGTTGTTTGAGAACGCACTGCTTAATTTACATCTATTTGTGAATTTTCCAGTTATCTCTCTTACCGATTTCTGGCTTCATTCCACTGTGGTCAGAGAAGATAACATTGTATGATTTCAATGTCTATCTGCTGCTGTTGGGTGAAGTGTTCTGTATATGTGTGTTAGGTCTAGTTGGTTCATAGTATAATTCAAGTCTTCTGTTTCCTTATCAATATTCTGTCTAAATGCTATACCCATTATTGAAATTAGTATATTGAAGTTTCCTGCTATTAAGGTAGAATTATCTATTTTTCCCTTAAATCTGTCAATATTTGCTTCATATAGTTTAAGGCTCTGACATTATATATATATATTTATAATTGTTATGGCTTCTTGCTTAATTGACCCCTTTGTCAGTGTATAGTGGCTTTCTTTGTCCCGCCAAACAATTTTTTTTGTCCCTCCAAACAATTTTTGATTTAGAGTCTATTTTATCTGATGTTAGTATAGCTACCCCAGCTTTCTTTTTCTTATTATTGACATGACATTTTTTCCATGCTCTCACTTTCAGCCTACTTGTATCTTTGAATTTAAGGTATCTTGCAAACAGCATATATTTGGGTCATACTTTTTATCAACTCTTCAAATCTATTCATTTGGACTGGAGAGTTTAATACATTTGCATTTAAAGACTAATAATGCAGGACTTTCTTCTGCCACTTTGCTACCTGACCTTTGTAAGTCTTTTACTTTTTTAGTCCCTCAATCCTCCATTAATGCTTCTTTTATTATTTATCTATCTATATCTACCTATCATCTATTTATATATTTATTTTAGTGTGCCATTTTGAATCTCTTATTTCCTTCTGCATATATTTTTCAGATATTTTCTTTGTGAATACTATAGAGCTTTAATATCCTAAATCTATAACAATTATATTTGATTTGATAACAAATTAACTTTAACAGCATACACAATCACTGTTTCTATTCCCCCTCATTCTTGCCACATTTTAGCTGTGTTTGTTACAAATTATGTATATTATACATTGTATTCTTGGTTGGCAATTTTTTGTTTCTTTCAGTGCTTTTAACATTTCATTCCACTGCCTTCCTGCTTTAATAGTTTCTGATGAGAAGTCAATATTCAATCTTACTGGGACTCCCTTGTACATAACACTTTGCCTTTCTCTTATAGGTTTTAGAACGTTCTTTGTCCTCGGTACTCAACAGTTTGAGTATTACTTATCTGGGCAGGGTTCTTTTTGAGTTCATCCTCTCTGGGATTTGTTGGGATTCTTGAATGTGCATATTCATGTCTTTTGTTAAATTTGGGCAGTTTTCTGCCTTTAATTCTTTGAATGTTCCTTCTGCCCCTTTCTTTTTCTCTTCTCCTTCTGGGTCTACTATAATTGGAATACTTGATGGTGTCCCACTGGTCTCTTGGACTGTTTGCTCTTTTTTAATTGTTTTTTCTTTCTGCTCCTCAGCCTGAATCATTTCAATAGTATTTCTTTGAGTTCACTGATTCTTTTTTCTGCCAGCTCCAATCTTCTGTTGAAACTCCCTCAGGAATTTTTTATTTCACTTATTGTTGTCTTCAAGTCCAGTATTTCTGTTTTGTCTGAAAGCTGCTTCTGCCTGCATGGCAAGTTCTGGCAAGGGTTAGCCCAAGACAAGTTTCCTGGTTCGGCCTTTCAGGCTGCCAGCTGTTAGATTGACACGGGCATCCAGTCACCCAAGTGCGCAATAGAGGCTACTCTGCTTCTTCTCAAACAGTACCAGGGACCCACAGTGGGAGTGCAGGCTGGCTCCACACCGTGCCAGGGGGGGGAGTGGGGGAGGGACCAGCAAGGGAACCACAAGCTTCTCTTTCCTTTTTTGAAGTTGCATTTTCTTGATTTAGCCCTTGCCCTTTTACTACAGCCCTTTAACTATTGTCTGGAGTATTGAAGAAGCTGGATCTGCCACTTTTTTTCTAGTTTTTCAAATATTCTGTGGAGGCACAACACCCTGGAGCATTTAATGCTGCCATCTTGTTCAACCAGAAGCCTTGCCTATCTTAAATTATACTTTTTAAGAAGTGAATTGTACAGTATATGAATTACATCTCAATTAAATAACAACACATGGTTGCTACATCACTAACATCTTCACAGTTCTAAGTGATGGGGACATATGGTGCACTGAGAGTTAACGGTAAAGGTTTCCAGAGAAATTATTAAATGAGATAGTGTTTTTGCTAAAATAGCCCCCTTGCCTTTATTTGTCCAGTTCCTGAAAAATCCCTCCCTTGAGACTTAGATATTCTTCAGCTGTAAGTGCCCTTTAAATGGTTTCTGCCACTTGCAGCCCATTTGTTTTTGTAAACCTGTTCAGTTCAACCTCTAGAGATTCTTCATATACAGTCTTAGCACAGTGCGTGGTAAAATGGAAAGCAGTAAGTGTTGACTACAATTGTTATGAACTCTAGGATCACCGTAAGGAGGGTATTTCCTAGTATTCCTTAGGCTTGCTGAGGAAAATCCATTGGAATGCTTTATCATTCTGCATTCTGACGGCATCCAGGATTCACCACCGTCCCCTAGGCTGAAGCAGTAAGGTTTTACACTGCTTAAAGAGGTGAGACCTTTGAGAGCTGGTGAGTCATCTGGGGACTAGCAACCCAAGTAGTTGTGACTATTCCTTGAGCTGAAGATATAAGGAGAGGAAGTATTGTTACATGAGACCTGAAACCCAGAGATAGACTTAGTCACTGCCAGAGGCGACATGACAAAGCACAGGGGGAGCGGGATAGAAACGTTCTGACTTCCTTGTCAGTGTCATTCTCTAACTGTGCCCAACTTGAAGCAGCTGGCCAAGGAACCCGAGTGAGGCATTCTATACAGGTCAGCCTCCTGGAGTGCGTAGAAGGGTGGACAATAGCTCTGGGGGAAGAGAAACAGAATAATCACCTTTTAAAACCTGGGGTCCAATTGATGACTGATTTGCTTATTCCCTGCTGATGGTTGAAATCTCTATGTATAGTAGATCATGGCCTTTAGTCCCTAGTTCTGTCAACTCACTTCCTTTCATTAGCAGATGTTGCCATTAAAACAACAACCTAACCAAGTCAGAGGGTATGCAAAAATAACTTGTGCTACTTAATTTCAAAGCCCGAGTTCTTTGAACAGCATTAAAGTCTGTTTCTCATAGAAGGCAAATTAGTTCATTTCAAATGTGCTCTGTGAATATCAACAGACCACCCAAATGTTTACTTATTTTAGCCCGTCCTCCTAGTAGGTTCCAAAAGAACGCACTTGCTTAAGGATAAGGAGGAACATTCATGCATATAAATTGTCTACATTAAGGACCAGTTCCATAGTAAAACATTAAGTTTTCACATAGCAAGGGAGAAAAATTTACCTACCTAGGGTGATACTCTTTCCCACAAACCTGCCTGTAAGCCAAATAGCATCCCAAACACCCCTTCTCATGCAGCCTCTCTTCCTGGAAATGAGGAAAGGCTGTGGAAAGAAAAACAACTGCATGCTTTATAGTCACGCCGTGTCTTAGAGGTTGTTGTAAGCAAATTCTCTCAGACAAGGAGGTCAGATCCAGAATTCCAGAGATGAAGAACTGTGCGTGGCTCTTTAATAAAGGCCAAACTTTAGAAAAAGTCAGCAGGATCTGTTCCAGGCCTGAGATTTTGGGGCCTGGCAGAGAAGGACCCCTGAGGAGGGGTCTAAGACCTGGCCAAGTTTCCAACTCGCCACCCCCACACCCCTAGGGACTCTCTGGAAGCGGAACAATCATTGTCCACACTAAAGTCACAGTATTCCACCAAGAGAAAAATCTATTGTTCTGCCAAAAGGAATGCTTTGGATTTTCAACAGCAGACTAAAGGCATGTCTCAGGGACCCAAGAAGAAGAGAATCCAAAGAACACATTTTTATTTGTTAGAAAACAACCGTTTTGTTCATTTAATCATAATAAAGTTGAGATCTGAATCTTTCTACTATATTAGTCTGATTAAAGTTGTGCTCACTGCCTCCATCAAAATATTGTGTAGTAGAATGAAAGCAATGGCATTAAAGAATTTGTATTTTTCTGTTTTTAATGGACTAAAGATCTTGATTTGTAGCCTACTTTGGGAAGTCTTCTGTATGAACTAGACATTTGAGGGTGCAGGATTGCTAAAATTTTGAGAGTAGCAGCCATCTGCCTGGAGTAGTGGAAGGAGCCTTGGGGAGGCCCATGACCTATGAAGATCTTCCCTGTCACTTCTTTGTGTGGTTTGAAATTCAGCCTTTCGAGATTTACTTCTTTGGGTCTTTCAGGTATCTTACTTTCCAAGAGATCCATATTCTAGGGCAAATATCACTAAGAAAAGATACTCTTGAAACTGTGGGGATACTTTTAAGTTTTGGGAGAGGTAGGGCAGGGCAGCAGGGGCTCTTGATGGCTTGAAACGAGAGGGTTAAAGAGTTCTAAAAGTTCTTTAACCACTTCATAACTTTTGTGAATGTTCATTACTGTGGTTCAAATTTCTTTCAAAAGTGAGAGGCTTAAAGTTTAGAAGATATGATGTATTAGCTCTGTCACCTTTGGCAAGTGTCTTAAAGCATCTAGGCTCAGTTTTACTATCAGTAAAATGGGACAATAATATTTCCTTTATTAAAGTTTGTGAGGATTACATGAGATCATTTATATAAAGTTCCTACCACAGTGCTTAGAACATTGTAGATGTTCAGTAAGTGGAATATTATGGTGATGATGATGATCGCATCTGCTTCCTACAAATAGATAAACAAGGAAGAGCATTGAAATGTGTACACAGAAAGGAAAAGTAAGGAGGAAGCAGATGGTTAGAACATTTCAGTGACATCTGATTATCTGTTTCACTTTCACTAATGTCCTTTGCTAAGAAAGGGAGGCTTTATAAAGGAACCATCATTGCTTTCTGTAGAACTGATTTGATTCAGAAGAGCGAGGAAGACACTGGGAAACCATAAATAGATGCAGCTGTCCCTGGGAGAATATTTACTTAGTGCCAAGGAAATGGTTTTATTTAGTAGATTATGATTTAAAAATTTCTTCATGTGAATGTCAGTATTTCTTCTCTTCAACTACTTGCCTTTTAGTATTTTCTGTGGCTATCAACCTGTCTGAAATAAACTAGCCTGCTGTGGGCACACTTCATTGCATCATATAGTGATGGGACAGTATTCAGCCAAGATACTGGAAAACAAAGCAGAACCAAAAAGAAATAGATTTGGGATCAAATTGAGGCACTATTCGGTGATACTTCTGGTTTGCCCAAAGTCTTAGTTTATCAAGGCTGCTATAACAAAATACCATAACTTGGTTGGTCGAAACAACAGAAATTTATTGGCTCAACATTTGGAGGTTAGAAGTCCAGAATCAAGGTCTTGGTAGGCTATGCCTTCTCTGAAGTCATTAGCATTTCTCGGGGGGGGGGGGGGGGGGGCGCTTGTTGGCAGTTGATCTCTGTCTCTATCACAGGGTAACCTGGCTCTTTCTGTCTCCTCCTGTGGCTTGTACTTCTGTGTCTAAATTTCCTTTGCTTTTAAGGACACCTGTCATACCTGGATAAGGCTCACCCTGTTTCTATTTGGCCTCATCTTAATAGGATCTTCGAAAATTCCATTTACAAATGAGTTCACACCCATACGACTGGGAGTTAGGGTTTGAGCATGTCTTTGTGGAGTACGTGATTCAATCCACTACACTCAATAACAGAGTTTCAATGTAAGGAAAATGGTATAGATAAGGGTTTAGTCTTCATGAAAATAAATTCAAATGTTGTAATTTCAGAAGCACATTTTCTTTGCTTATCTACCTGATGGCTTGATTTTCTGGCTGCAGGCTTAGCATCTTAAAAAGGAAACCTGTCTCATCAAATAGGTAATGCATGTTTACCGTGAGGTTGAATGAAATCATTTCTGTAAAGAGGAGAGAGAGGTGTAGAACTATATTCCGATGTTCATCAAATTGCAGACTATGCAGTTAACAATGGGACACTGGATTTCCCTGGATTTTCATCTAGTCAAAGCCTGGTGAAACAGTGCCTTTCTTTTAAGCTCAATGTGGTACTTTGCCAAGTGACCTAACACAACTGCCATGTCTTAGAGATTTGTGAAAAGGGCTCTAGATGCTCCTAAGACAGGGGTAGCCTCGTATCTATCTTATGTCCTCTTATCCATCCACCTGTGAATGATGTTTCAAGATCTACCTTACAGGTCCTTCTTTCCACTCAAACCTAAGTATAGACACTTTTGGCTACACCAAGACATGTTAGAAAGGCATCCCTATAGGCTTACCTAGGATTCTGATGTGCATGGAACTCATGGGTTGCTAAGTGCCACACCCACATGCCATGGGAATGGAAATCTCTATGTTCTCTGCATATGCAGAGCAACAACTATCCAGTCAACAGCCCCACTTGGTCAGCTGCTCGCAAGGTTAATGCCACCCCTGGCTAATGACTTGTGGCCTAAGTCACCAGCAACTTTACTTTCTATCCTTCCTGGTAAAGGAGGTACCAAGCCAGTGAATGTAAAATATCTTCTCAGAAGAGATTTGATCTTACTTACAGTAACCTGGGAAACCATTTTACTCCCATTGTCCCAGCGTCATTATTATTTTTTTCTTTATTAGAGAAGTTGTAGGTTTACTGAACAGTGATGTATAAAATGCAGGGTTCCCATATACCACCCCACCACCAACACCTTGCACTGGAGTGGAAGATTTGATGCAATTGATGGTGACATATTTTTTATAATTACACTATCAATTAAAGTCCATGATTTAACTTAAGGTTCACTGTTTAGTGCAGTTCTATGGATTTTTAAAAAAATTATTTTTACCATATATGCAATCTAACATTTCCCCTTTTAATCATATTCCGATGTACATTTCAGTGCTGTTGATTAAATTCACAATGTTGTGCTACCATCACCACCACCCATTACCAAAGCATTTCCATCACCAAACAGGAACCCTGTACATTTTAAGACTTAACTTCCCATTCCCTGTCCCTATCCTGTCTCCTGGTAACTATTTTCCATATTCTTACTCTGTGAACTTGCTTATTCTAATTGTTTCACATCAGTGAGATTATATAGTATATGTCCTTTTGTGTCAGGCTTATTTCATTCAACATGACCAGTATCATTATTATTATTTTTAAAGATTTATTTACTTTTTATTTATTTTTCTCCCTATCCCCACCCCCCCAGTTGTCTGCTCTCTGTGTCCATTCACTGTGTGTTCTTCTGTGACCACTTCTATCCTTATCAGCGGCACCGGGAATGTGTGTCTCTTTTTGTAGTGTCATCTTGCTGCGTCAGCTCTCCATATGTGCGGCGCCATTCTTGGGCAGGCTGCACTTTCTTTTGCACTGCGCAGCTCTCCTTATGGGGCACAATCCTTGAGCGTGGGGCTGCACTACGCGGGGGACACCTCTGTGTGGCATGGCACTCCTTGTGTGCATTAGCACTGTGCGTGGGCCAGCTCCACATGGGTCAAGGAGGCCCGGGGTTTGAACCGTGGACCTCCCATGTGGTGGGCAGACGCCCTATCCATTGGGCCAAGTCCGCTTCCCCAGTATCATTATTAATAGGGCCCTTTTTACTCTCAAAAGAGTCCCAATTTCAATAATATAATATGACTTTGCTAGGTTTTTAGAATAGTGACCATGGTGGAATTGCTTCAGAAATCGTATTATTCTCCCAAATTTGTTTAGGCAAAGGTAATTTTGCTCTAACAAAGTGATTCCAAAATACAGTGGCTTAAAGAATACCAAGAGTTCTTATACCTGAGATAAACTGTCCAGTTTGGCAGGGCCCCTACTCTCCACAGTCATCCAGGGACCAAAGTTCCTTCCATATTGTTGTTCCATCATCTCTTAGAAGGTTTAATTTGCCTATATGTTTGAGTCTGGGGTTTAGTTTGGGTCACAGGAAGGGTAAGAGAGCATCTTAAAGAGAGCATGCCCAAAGTTGAAGGCCCAGAACCAGAAGTAGCGCTCATCACTTATACTCAAATTTCTTCATAATATGTAGTTAATGACCACATGAAGTGTCTTTGGAAGCAGACCCTGGAGCAAAAGCTACTACTTTATTAGGAAGTGCAGTGCTAAGAAACAGAAGTGAAGGGAAAATGGAATGCAACAAGAAAGGAAGGAAAGCAAGTATGAGTCGGCCAACTCTTGGTATCAGGTGCTATTGATTGCTCAGTCTTATGGGGCCACCTTCTAAGATACCATGTGAACTCCTCTCTCCTCTCTCCCCCCCGCTCCTTCCTTTCTTCCTTCCTTCCATTTTAGAGCATAATCTATAAGTGTACAATTCTGAGTTTTCACCAGCACATATAATTAACTACCACCGAAGTCAAGATAAAAAACAGTTCCATCATCTCAGAAAGTTCCTTTTTTCCCATTTCTTGTCTTCCTCTCTTCTCACCCCAGCTCCTGGCAACCAGTGGTCTTTTTTACTGTCACTGTGTTTCACCTTTCCAGAACATCATATGAATGGAACACATGGTAAAAACAAAACAAAACAAAACAAAACCTTTTGGTTCTGGCTTCTTTCACTTAAGAAAAAGTCTTTGATATTCACCCATGTTGTTTTGTATACCAGTTTATTCACTTTTCTTGCTGAGTGGTATTTCATAGCATGCATTATAGCACAGTATACTGATCCATTTATCCACTGAAGAACTGTTGGCTTTTTCTAGTTTTGGTCACTTATGAAATAAAGCTGCTGTTAACATTGACATACTGATTTTTATGCACACACAGAGGATTTCATTTTTCTAATCCCACGAAATCTTTTGAGGTAGATATTAATATCCTAATTGCCAGGGAAAAAAACTGAGTCTCAAGGAAGTTAAGTGTCTGACCCAGTGTCACACAGCTAGGTGAGTGGTGAAAACTGGATTTAAACCCAGGTGTCTTAAGCCCATGGTCTTTGAGCAAAAGACATGTAAACAAATACTTAAAAACTTTATCGTAAGCTGTAGAATTTTTTTTCCATGCGAGCAAAGTTCAATGGAATCTGAGGAAAGTTTGTGTAAACCTTTCCTCTCCCAGGTGAACTTGGAAGACTACAGGGAGGGTCCAAAATTCTGTGCCTTAATGAGCAGCTGTTCTCAAAGAATACAAGGTGGTGGAAGGGCTAGAATGTAAGTGCCTTTGGGTGAGTAACTGTCAGTTTTATTGTCCACTGTGTAGGCACCCAATAAGTATTCACTGAATGAATGAATGAATGAATTTCAGGCAAAGCACAGCACATGTAAGGGCAGGGCACCCGGCTTACAGGCAGTAACTCCTCATTCCATGTACGTGTCATTTTCCAGCTGCTTTTAGCAGAGGCCTTTGCAGAAATATTGATATATTTTTTATATATCCAGCTGTCCAGTGGCCACACCCTCTATCCTGAACCCTGGGAGCCAAGGGTCTTTATCTTTCACAAGCCCCGTTCGATAAGCCAGGCTGTGGTCTCCGTGAGCTGCCCTGATGTGCAAACCAACAAAAAGGAGATGTGAAAACTTTGGAGGCTGGCTTATCTTGCAGTGTTCTGGCAACTCCTTGGATGTCATGAATTCTGCTCCTTTTTTCTAAGACACCAGCTCGGGTTCTGGCCATAGAAGTCTCAAAGCCCATGAAGTGGCATGTCCCTGGCCAAAGGAAGATGAATAACAAGCTATTGTTTGAGAGACTTAAGCGAAAGGGGGGTTCAGACAACTACATTGGGGTGTCAAGGAGGCATATGGAGGGGCTATTGTTTTTTTTTTTCTTTACTACAAAAGTAATACTTATAGAAAATTTGAAAACAGCCCAAAGAAGAGTCTAAAGTTATCCCAGTCCCACCATTGAAAGAGTAAGCAGTTAACATATAAGAATGCTTTTATATCTTATAGCTGCATAACAGGCATAGAGACATATGCAACAGAATGACACTTGTGGCCGGTTTCTGTCGCCTAATGAAATATCAGGAACATTTTACATATCCTAAACTATTTTTTTCACTCATTTATTTTAAATATCTGCTTCTTGTTAAAAAAAAAATCTACATGTCAGGATACATCAATTCTTATATAGTTGTATTGTTTTTGGAAAAAACAATTGATCATGTAGTGGTTAAAAGAATGGGCTTTCATGTGGGTTCTGGGTTTGAGTCTTGACTCTGGCACTTTTTGGAGATATGACTTTGGGCAAAGGACTTCATCATGCTCCCTCGTCAGTAAAATGAGGATGGTAATAGACCCTATTGCATCGTTCTCTTGCAAGGATCCAGTGAGATGGTCAATGTGAAGTACTTGGCATGAAACCTGCACACAGGAAGCCTTCCCTACACATTAGCAATAATTATTAATATAAGAAATACAAATAATACAAGAAAACCTAATATTGAAAAATTGCCTGCAATCCTACCTCCCAAGGATAGTCGATATTAATTGTGTCATATTAAACAAGTGCTCCTGTATCTAACATATTGTGGGCATCTTTTCACCTCAATTAATGTAACTCTCTGGTCTGTATCATTTTTATTTAAATAGCTGCAGAACATTCCATTGGGACAAGTATGCTGGAATATATAAATGAGGAATAAGAAATAAATTCAAGCCCAGCAGAACACACTTTGTGAGTTGTATGCTTGCCATGTCCTCATCTTGCACATTTCCTGATGCCAGTTAAGAATAATTTCACCACAAACTCAACTCTGCAGAGTTGGGGAGGATCTGAGAACTGTGTCCCAATTTCTGGAACGGAGCTGACCTCGATTGTTCCAGGATATAACCCTTCACCTGCATACTCTGCTCTTGGCACTCAGAAGAATTAAAATGGGAAACAGTCAAATTCCCCCTGTTGTTTCTGCTTGCTCAGCAAGTAGGGGAATCAGTGAGAGTTCACAGCGACTTGGCAGAGCAGGCGTAGCACTGGGGCTCCTGGAGCTTCTCTCAGCCTCCTGGTGACTAGGAGTGGGGCGGGCCTGTTTACACTACACCCCAGACCAACCAGCTGGGGAAACTGTAAACCCTTTAATTTTGCCTGGCTGCCTTAAAGAGAAATTTGATTATACCACACAAGGAAGATTTTTCTTCTTCTTTTTTTCTCTCCTTTTTCTTTCTTTCCTTCTACTTTTTTCCTTTTCTTCCTCCCTTCTTTTTTCTTTCCGCTTTTCCTTCTCTGCCTTTCATTTACTTTCTCTCTCTTTTCCTGCCTTCCTCTCTAGCTCCTCTTCCTCATTCTTTCCAACTTCTATAACTAAGTACATTTTGGGGAAAGTTTAGGGATAAATCCTTTAGTTTCAGAACCAGTGGATTTTCTGTTTTCTTGGCCAAAGATTTATTTGCTGCTGAAAGAACTAGTGAAATAAATGGGCCAAAAGCCTCTTTCTTATTTAGGCAAAATGTCTGTAGAAGTACTGAAAGAGCCAAACCTCATGGTAACTTTAGCCAATGTGATTTTGGGAAAAGGGGATTGGAGTTTAGTTTCTACCCATGTCTCCCAGGTATTCTGTCCCAGCCCCATGGGTTGGACAGTCTACTGCTTGAATCAAAGGAAAGAAGGTAGAATTGAAGACAGGTGTGGCTAAAACTCCTGGCTTTATGTCACCTGCCAATCTGCCAATCGGTTCTACATCTTCTTCTGAGTCATTAATTATATTTCATGGGATATAGACCCATGGCCTGCATCTAGAAATCTCTTTCAGGGCCTATCTATCCATCCATTCCTATTTGCTTATTAGGTTATAGAATAGTAGTTAGAAGCACAAATCTAAACTCTGCTACTGACACACTGTATGTCTTCAACAATGTGATTCAATCTCTCTAAACCTCCATTTCTCCATCTCTGAAAATGTGAATAACAATGGTGCCCACTAGACAAATGTGTGCATGCAGAAGGCTTAGCACAGTGCCTGGCTCATTCAGTGTGCCGTTAATGGTAGTTACTAGTTATAATTCAGTTAGCTATGAATCCAATTCATTGAATGATTATCTAGCTCATGATTTCCACAGGAAATCATACATCTGTTTATCAAAAGCTCTTGCAGGAATGAAAGTGTATGATGCCTGGAATATTTTATTGATATATCAAAAATAAACTATTAAAAGAGGAAATCAAGTTAGGTCAGCAAGACTTGCACCTCTGCTAGCTCCAGCCATCTTGAGTTGAGGTTTCTTTCCTAGTGTTCATAAAGGGTGTGGTTAATAATTGGTTTTAGAATGTCATTGCCTTTTAGTTTCTAGAATCCACATTGTTCTCATTTTTGAAAACTTGGATAACATATTCTTGTCTCCAGTTCTTGGCCTTACTCCCAGTCTCTGATTTCTTTAAGATTGCTGTCAGTGGTTTTGTAATCACATCTGCAAGTTCTTTCTGTATTCTAGAATTTAATCCAACTTGAATTCATTAAGTGTCTAGTTCCCCTTTTATTATCTTTTGTGCTATCTTGGGCTTCAATTCTCTCTTTAAAAACATGTTTCTTTTTAAAAAGACCTTAAAAGTAATACATGTTCATGCCTGAAAATTTAGAAACTATGGCTAAACAAAATGAGGGGGTCAAAAGTCTTCAGTAATCCTAGCATGAAGAGATACTGTGCTTCCTGATTTGAGATAACGCCTTCTAGTAATTTTCTGTGTAGAGATAGATGTACACATGGTATTATATAAACAAAGCATGAACATTTTCCCATATAATTAATTCTTTTCCTACAATACTTACTTATATGTTGGCACAGAGTTTCAGTGTAGTAATGTGAAATCTTTTTTACTGAGCTCAGCCCTTTTGGTTAAGCATTTGGGTTTTTAAACTATTTGCTCTTATCAAGTCTCCAGTTACTTCTTTGTTAAAAGGAGTAGGTGTTTGGTAAATAGTTGCTGATATCCTTAAGTAAAGAGGCTCCAGAGGCATAAAAATGTAGACTTGAGAGTTCGAGATGCTGTGTCATGCCATCTCTCACACCAGTGCTAGTTTATACCACTCTTCAGGGACTCAGTTTTCCTTCTGAGTTTTCTTCGTGTGAAAGGGGGTGACTGATGGTAGCTCCTGTAACAGATGGTTGTAAAGATTAAATGTGGCCCTGGATATGATGCTTGTAGCACAGTTCTTGGCTCTTAGGAAGTGACCAATGAATAATAACTATTGTAGTTAATTAATATTACTTGCATTTTAAGATCCTGTAAGTTTCAGTCCACGTACTTTGAAAATAAAGACATTGCTAGAGGTCAGTGATTCCCTTGATTCCAGGATTTACATTTTGAACTCAGTGCACAGTGAGTGGACTCCAGGGGTCACCGTAGATAAACTATCATGAGGACTCCTGCAGAGGCACTCGTTTGATATGTATGTCTTTTCTGCTCTATGCCAGATAGGTGTTCCTAAATATCATCACACTGTGCAAAGTCTTATAGGAAAGTGATGTTATGGCAGCAGTTCTTAAAAGGGGGTGATTTGTCCCTCCCCCCAGGGGGCATTTGGCAATGTCTGGAGATATTTTTTATTGTCACAATTTGGTTGGGGTGGGGGTTGCTACTGGTGTGTAATAGGTTATGCTGTTAAATATGCTACAATGCACAGAAGAGTCCCCACAACAAAAAAATTATCTGGCCCAATAGTCTCAAGGTTGAGAAAACCTGGGTTAGGGTTACAACATTGAAAAACTTGGTCAGAGACTTTTTGTAAAAGTGAGAAATCTAATGAAAATGGCAGCACAGTTTTACTCATGTTAAATATTAAGAAACATAAATAATACAATCAACCCACTACTGCGCCTTGACAAAAACCTGGAGTTTGCTTATGGACGTGGGTTTCCAAAGTGTTGCAGCTTGTTAGTTATTATAAAGTGGTAGAAGGAAGTGTGATCTGAACTGGGATGGAAAGTTTAACACCAGATATGGGTGGGCGTGGCTCATAACATACATAGTAAACTGAGGTAGCTGCTAGATGTTTGAGGTGTGAGGATTTGGTGTATTCCTACGCAGTTGGTTTCAGCTGGGTGCCATTTTCTGCGTTCACCCAGTGTTTCTCAGGGAAGAAAGTGCACATAAGCAAATGTGAAATCTGGTCATGCTCAAATTGTTTCCTAATATATCAATGGCACTGGAACAAATTCATGTTCTCAAAACAAGCATTATAGTAGCATTGACTGTAAGTATTTAATTTCACTGAAATAACTTGAATAAATCTGTAATTCACAGCAACAACAATTCTTGAAAATGCAACAGACTTTGTCATCAGAGATACTTTTAACCCATAGAAATTACCAAACAAAAATGATCTAGAGAAACAACTAGGGCCCTGTTGAAATAAAATTCTTTCACATGCCATTGTATAGCATAAGAGTTTTCCATGACTTGGCAAGTTGCCCATACTATTTCTAATAAAGTCTATTTTAAACCTTGAATAATGTTGAAATATTTAAGGGTGAAATTATATGATAAATAGAATTTGCTTCTTAATAATCTGGGTGGGGACAATCAGTGAGTTGGTGGGGTTAAGAGGAAACAAGATTGGCCCCGGATGATCAATGAAACTGGGAGATGGGAACATGGGGACTAATGTACTTTTCTCCCTATTTTGTATAATAAAAGATAAAGAAAAATACTTTAAAAAATCATGTATAAGTAGCACACTTTGTCAGCAGGTTCACATAAATATTGATTTTTAAATAGTGATACTATTGTTTTCGAACACAGGGTTTTGGTGTAGCTATTGTAATGAAATATGCTAAAAATATGGAATGTGTAGAGACATTTAAGGCATGCTGACTTTTCACAGGTTCCAAAGGACTGGCTCTTATGAGTAGAGCGTGATGATTAGTAAGATCAGGTGTCAAAAGGTGAAAATTAACACTCAAGTCAAGGTCAGTGGCCAAAGTGAAATGCTCAGAGCAGTGTTTCCCAGAGCTGAGCATATCAGAGGCCCTAACAGCAGAAGTGAGCTGTGAGCCAGGGATGTGTGTCCATTCACAGTGCAGAACCTGACTGAGCAGGAATCTTATGGTTAAGAGCATGGGTGGGCGTTAGACATTGACCTGGTTGGGGAGGCTTGGTGCCAGCGAGTAACCTTGGGCAAGGACGTCTAATCATTCTGAGAAACCCTTTTTCCCCTCAAGTTTGTGAAAACTGGATTCTCCTCATCCTGAGAAAAAGGAGATTTAAATAAACAACAAAATGGATGTCTGTGGCGATAAAGGCACAGAACAGAATAGATTTGCAGAAGTTCCTAAACAATGTTTTAGTCATTCCTTGGAGGACCTGATGAAAATGGTAAATACTCTCTCAGAAAAATGCACCCATGAATTAAAAATTTTTTTGTGCGCAACGTCTGGGAGTTCACCAATCCGTGACTCCGTTCCAGGGCTCTGGATTAAGAAACCTTGGATTCAAGGCTGTGCCAACCTTCACTCTAAAAGGCAAGGAGCAGAGACAGCTTACACTTGTTCCTGTCCCTGCGGGCTGTCCCTCCTCATCTATTTATCCAGCCTAAAGTGTTTCTACCACCTTCTAAATTCTATGCCATTCTTCAAAGTCCTGTCTTTCAGGAAGTCTTTCTCAGCCATTGCTATCTACTGAAATTCCTCCTCTGAACTCTCAGTATAACTCTTATCAGCACTGCTATTTTTGTCCTTAAACCCAGCCTTTCTTTGGATGCTTGCTTTTTGATACCTGTGTTTACATGCTTGCATGTAGCACGTATATTGCCTAGTTACCCAGATTGCAAGCAACTTGAGAGCAAGACCGTTTACCGTACTTCTGGGTATTTTCCCCAAGTACCATTTAGAAACCTAACTAATAAATAGATTTGTGGCTTAAAGATGGTGCACATGAAATAAGGAATGAATGAATTAATGGATCTATTAATCCTTTCCTTATTTATTTCCCTACTACTTTAAGCTTAGCAGGCTCTGCCTTTTTTCTGGAGCCCCCTTCCCCTTAGAACTGGCTAACAAACTCCTTTTCAGATGGAACCTCAGCTCAGAGTCCTCAGGGAAGTCCCTCTCCCTGCCTCCCTCCTCCTCCCTGATTTTGTGGCATCAGTCTCTGGAGTATGTTCGTCATATACTTCCATAGGGCCCATGGTGTGGCAAAGCTTCCCCACGTGTAGGACATGCACTGCTGGGAGGGTGTGAGGTGTCTGTATGTGTTTCACAGATGGTCAGGTTTACTTGCTTATGCATTTATTTCAATGTAACAATGTAACAAAATACTAATATGTCAGTCCCTTGATTTCATATAGAGTATATTGATTAGAAGGGGCTAACTAAAAACAAGAGCGGGGAGAGAGGAAGGTTAAAAAAAAATAGTTAGGGGAAGTGGACTTGGCCCAGTGGATAGGGTGTCCATCTGTCTACCACATGGGAGGTCCGCGGTTCAAACCCCGGGCCTCCTTGACCCGTGTGGAGCTGGCCCACGCGCAGTGCTGATGCGTGCAAGGAGTGCTGTGCCACACAGGGGTGTCCCCCGCGTAGGGGAGCCCTATGTGCAAGGAGTGTGCCCCGTAAGGAGAGCCACTCAGTGCAAAAGAAAGTGCAGCTTCCCCAGTATTGATGCCACACACATGGAGAGCTGACACAGCAAGATGATGCAACAAAAAGAAACACAGATTCCTGTGCCGCTGACAACAGAAACGGACAAAGAAGAACACCCAGTAAATGGACACAGAGAACAGACAACTGGGGTGGGGGAAAGGGAAGGGGAGAGAAAATATAAAGAAAAAAAAAGAAAAATAGTTATTAAATGATAGACTAGTTACTATGCTTTTATGGCATTTATGAAATGGAGGGGTGTGTTCATTCAATCCACGTGTTTGATATTTATAGAGGTAGTCTTTCTCTCCACGCCCCTCCAAGGCAGTTCCAGGAGGGCAGGAATGGGCCTCATTTACCTCTGCACCTCAGAGAGCTGTTGCTCAGGAATATTGGACCGAATTAAGAAATTCTGCCCCAGCACCAGCTTTGCCTTCCTCACAGCACTGTTGTGTCTGCTCCCCAGAACAGAAGGAAAGCAAGAAGATGGGAAGGAAGATCACAGCTCCCCCTCAGCCTCTCCCTTCCTGGCACATCACCAAGTGATCCAGAGAGACCAACACAGGAGTCCATTCTGACCTGATTCACCACCACATGCCTCTGTTTGGTTAAGTCTTTTCCAGGTTTTCTATTCAGCATAAAAACCTACTTAGGGATGTGCAAAGAGCTTTCTTTGCCTTTATCACAATTAACCAAGGACTCTCAGTACTTCCTAAGCATGAACACAAGTTTTACCTCCCTGGGTATTTGCTAAAGTCTAGGAAAAATCCTTGTCATTCTGGATTGTTAAGCCAATGGCGGACAGATTATGCCGAAGCTGAGAGAGGACATACTGCAGCTTCTCATGGGTCTCACATGCGACCAGGTCATCATCCATATAGTGGATGAGGTAGCCCAGATCTCGCAAGGGGGCGACTGCCGCGTTCACATACAGCTGGCAGATGGCCGGGCTATTGCGCATGCCTTGCGGAAGGACTTTCCACTGATACCTATCGGCTGCCCCTCGGTGGTTGGGGACAGGAACGGTAAAGGCAAAGCGTGGCGGTCCTTTTGGTGAAGTGGAATGGAAAAAAAGCAGTCCTTAATATCTAGAGTGGCCACAAAAAAGTGTTTAGGAATGGCCACTGGGTGAGGGAGTCCCGGTTGGGGAGTTCCCATGGGGAGGATATGCTTGTTAATCTCCCTCAAATCATGTAGAAGGCGGTATTTGCCAGTGGCCTTCTTTTTAATGATAAAAACGGGTGAGTTGTAAGGACTTGTGGACGGTTCTATATGTCCAGATTCAAGCTGCTCTCGAACCAACTCACGAAGAGCATGGAGTTTGTGGGATGACAAGGGCCACTGCTCCACCCAAATAGGCTCCTCTGTATCCCACCTCAGAGGAGTGGGTGTGGGAGGTGTTAATTGAGCAGTGGCGCAAACTATTGGGGGGGCTGAGTGGTTAACCGGACACCGCACTCCTCCAGGACATCTTGCCCCCAAAGTATAGTATCAAGGGTGCTAAGGAAGAGGGGCCGGAATGTGCCCACACGTCCCTCACTGTCCTCCCAGGCAATAGGGTGACTGGCGCGAAGGGAGGTAGAGGAGCCAGTGGCCCCTTGGATGGAAGGGCCTTCTTGAACAGACCACTGGGTGGCGAAATGAGCAGGGAAACAAGAGACCTCTGCACCCGAGTCGAGGGTTCCAGAATACCAGCGGTGGTGAATCTTAAGCCTCATGGTAGGCCTGGCGGACGTGATGGGGACTGTCCACATCAGGGCTTTGGAAGGTTGGGACGGGGAGCCTCTTTGGAGTGGGGCTGAGGCCTGCCCCTCCTGGAGTTTAAAGATGGCTGCTGCTGCTGCAGGGGAAGCTGCACATGGCAGTCGCGAGCCCAGTGGTATCCCTGGCCGCAGAGGGGGCAGGGGGTAGAAGGGCCCCTTCAGGGCAGTGGGGGGGAGGAACAGGAGGGCCCAGCGGTGCGGAGACTGCCGGGCATTCACGGGCGAAATGTCCTGGCTCACCACATTTGAAACAGGAGGAGTTAAGTGTCATGGCTGTCGTGACAGCCTTGGCGAAAGAAGCAGCCTGTTGGTTGAGGCCGTTACAGGCAATTACCCAATCGTCTATCGACTTTTCCCTCATGGGAGCAATCGCCTGTCGACAAATGGGGCTGGCCCCTTCAAGGATAATTTCACGGGTGAGGGCGCGCCGAGCCTGTTCATCGTGGACCCTGTGCTCACACGCCCGGAGGACTCTGGAAACATAGGTAGAAAAGTCCTCAACCTTGGTCTGTGTGAGCTTAGTGAACTTGTCAGCACTACTGGCAGTGCAGGCGCGAAAGGCCTGTAGGGTGACCTCACGAATCTGAAGCCAGAAGCCAGCTGGAGCACGGTAGTAGGCCGCAGCCCGGCTAAACTGACCGGTGCCGGTGAAGGGTTCTGGTGGGTGATTAACACCCATTGCGATGTTGGCCGCAACCTGCTTTTCAGCCTCGGCATGAAAATGGGCGCGCCAATTTATAAACTGGCCAGGTGTGAGGATGGCACGGGCCAGTTGGAGCCAATCGAGGGGGATGCACAGAAGGGTGGACATCTCCTCTAACAAATGCTGAGCATAAGGGCTGCCTAACCCGTCCTCCTTAACGGCCTTGCGGAGCTGCTTAACACTTTCCGCATCATGTGGGTACCAAGGAAAGGGGCGCTGAGGGGTGGGAGTTACGTTAAGGGGAAAGCAGGTGGTAGGAGGCGGCAGGGAGGTAGGCGGAGGTGCCCCGGCGGGGGAGGAATACAGGTCCAAAAATAGGCTAGAGGGGGCCGCGCGTGCGGCAGCTTGCCACGGATCGGATGGAGGGGGCTGCCAGGGGGAGGCGGAGCCGGGGGGGCCGCTGGTGCGGAGGGCGTGAGAGGAGCCATTGCCCATGCGGTGTTACAAAATGGCTGCGGGCCGTCCCCAGCGGTACTACAAAATGGCGGCGGGCCACAAAATGGCCGTGGGCTACAAGATGGCCGCGGACCGCCCTGTGCGGAGGGGTAAAATGGCGGGGAGGGAGCTTCCGGCCCACTCAGGCAGGAAGTCGTCGGGGGAGGGAGGGGTAAAGGGACCTCCCCTTTTCGAGCGAGGAAGAAGGCGGAAGTTCGCCATCTTCACCGGCGCTTGGCACTGCAAGATTACTCTGTTTAGGGGGACAATTTTCGAGCGTGTTATTAAGGCGCTCGACAAGCGACTCAGAGTCGGAGTAGGAGCCGGCATCAGGATCCTGATCAGGATCCCGGTTAAAGTCGCCGTCGTGACAATCACGGCGGCAGCGGTGGCGCGGCCGGGGGGAGTCGATGATAGGGGCGCCTTGAAGGCAGGAGCGGATGGTAAAAAGCGCCGGTAATAAGCCAGGAGGGAATCTTTTACCTTCCTGCTCCACAGCAGAAGTGACCCTATCTATAAGGCGAGTATAGGTATCCGGGTCCCAGAGCTGACATGTGGTAAGCCACGGATTAAAGGGGAGAAGAAGGTCCCAATATACTTGGAGCTGTTTCAAAGAGATCTTACACCAGTGAGTGTCTAGGAGACCGGCAAGGGCCTGAACTTGCAGGGCTTGCTTAGCAGAAAGGATGTTACCCATTGCTAATGGCCTTTTGGAGCCGATAAGAGAAGGGGCCCTTACCTTGAGAGCGTGGCGATGGGAGCCGAGGGGCGCAGTGAGACGAGGGGTCAGAGCCGGTGGGGCTCCGACGGTGGTCGCGGGCCAAGAGAAGGCCCCGACGAGGGGAAAGCGGAACTAAGAGCTCCTTAGGGGAAGAGGAGAACGACGAGCAGTGGAGCAAGGTGAAGGGGGTCCTCACCCTGCCCCACGTTGGGTGCCAGCTGCGGCGGCTTGCTCTGTCGGTGGCGGTGGGGTCTGGCTGCAGACGAGGGGTTGGTCCAGCTTGGGACGAGGGGTCGGTCCGGCAGCAGACGAGGGGTCGGTCTCACAGGGGTTGCGCGGTTCGGCTGACGGGGTCGCCCGGCGTAGCCGGCGACAAAGGGGTCGCCCGGAGAAGCAGGCGATGAACTGGGGACAAGGGAGGCCAGGCCCTTGTCGGGGGCTCTCAGGACTGGAGGGCGCACGGCAGAAGAACTACCGCGGAGACGAGGTAAACACGCAGGTCCAACTTTATTGAGGAAGTGGCTACTGTTTTATAGGGGCTGGGGAAGGCTGATTGGTCGAAGCTTATGCCATGTTCTGATTGGTTGCCACAAGCAGTTACTGGGGAGAAAGGGCAGTGGGAGGTACTGGAAGGGGGAGGGGTGGTGATTAGGGATTGGCTGTTGCTGTTGCCGGGGGAAGTGGCAGGGTTTAGGGATCGGTGGCTGCTGTTGCTGGGGTAGAGGGCAGACTTGAGTTTCCCGCCTTGTGCCTGGCTGTTGCTGCTGTCGGGGGGGGAGGGGGGAAGAAGGACAGACTGGAATTTTCCGCCCTGCGCCTGCGCAGGGAGAAAGAAGAAGAAGGGTGTTGCCTCATAAGGCATCGTGTGGCGCTATCCGGGAGGAGGGGCAGCCACGGAAGCATGGCTGCCGAGAAGGGGAGACCCGAGGGCACTCTGTGCCCATGCCGAGCTCCCTTCAGGGGTGGCGGTGAGACTGACCAGCCACCCTATTATGGGGGCAGCGGCTAGGAATTAGGCCTACTGCGGCCGCTCCCCCGCCAGGCCAGCAAACCACACTTCAGCCCGAGGGGTGACCGCAAAAAATGATGATTCCCAAGCTGATAGGGGATTACTGAAAGAGAGGCAATGCAAAACATCTAAATTGCACAGAAGGGATCAAGAAGACAGAATGAGAAACTTTAGCACTCCATCCCCTCACCCCTTGCCCCTCCCACAGAAGCTTTCAAAAGCCAGTAAGAAATGGCAGAAACATCTTTCTCAAAGCTCCAGAAAACAGTTAAAGGACTGCAGTAATAGGCAAGCACTGAATTAAGAAAAGGCTACTTCAAAGCTGTAGGATCTCCTGGTGTACTGACTGGCCCCTCCCCCCCCATCCCCCAGTGTGTGGAAATGGCCTGTGTTCCCAGTGCAAATCCCTGGCCCTGGTTCCAGATGGAGTAGAGTGACTCTCATGTACATACTGGGAGTAGGTATTCCTGGCCAAGTCTGTCTGGTGGTGGCTTGAGGGACTTGCTGTTCCTGAACTCCTCACAGAGCTCTCCCACGGAATGCTAAGGGAGAACAGTCAAGTTGTGCTGCCTGGAGGAAGAGTTTGCTGGCTGTAGGACCTACACTGCTGTAGGAAATGGTTTCCTAGGGAAGGAAACAGTTTCCTAGGGAAGATGGGACACTGGAACCCTGTAAACAGGAATACCTAGGGCCAAATGCTCATGTGCAAGATAAGATGCATGAGCAGAAAGGACCAGGGAGGTCCTGATGCTTTGGCCTGGAGCTATTATCTAAACTCATTATATAGATAAGCTGTGAAGGAGAGTATGTACCCAGGTCAATCTGCAGAGAGAAGGAAATTGTGTTTTTTCCTTCTTCTTTTATTATTATTTTTTGTTAGCGCCTCACTTTTAAGGAAAGCTCTTTCATAACACTAGCTGGATACAAGCTTAAGAAACAGATGCCTTAGAGTCTATGTTCCAGTGATAACATGTTAAAATATCAAAATATTCAGGTTTCAACAAAAAATTACAAAACATACAAAGAAAGAGGAACAATGACTGAGGCAAAGGAGAAGATGAAGGCATTAGAAACCATCAAGGAAGTGGCTCAGATCTGGAACATTCCAGACAAAGACTGAAAAAAATGTTTCTAAATATGCTCAAAGATCTAAAGGTAAACATTGATAAAGAACTAAAGGAAGTCACAAAACTGATAGATGAACACAAGGAAAATATCAATAGAGAGATGGAAATTATGAAAAGAAACCAGGCAGAGCTCAAAACTGTAGTAAAAGAAATTAAAAATTCCCTAGAATGATTCAACAACAGATTAGAGCTAGCAGAAGAAAGAATCAGAGGACTTGAGGATAAAATGATTGAAATCATCCAGTCAGGGGAAAGAATGAAGAAAAGTGATCTGAGCCTGAGGAATCTCTGATACACCATCAGGCATATCAATAGAGAAATTGCAGGAGTTCCAGAGGGAGAAGAGAGAAAGAAGCAGAGAGCATATATATATATTTTTTAACGGCTGGAAACTTGCCAAATTTAATGAACGACAAGAATATACACATTCAAGATGCTCAATGAACTGCAAACAGGGTAAACTCAAATAGACCCACACCACACTATATTATAATCACACTATCAAAATGCCAAAGATAAAGAGAGAATTCTGAAAGCCACGAGAGAGAAACAACATGTCACACAAGAGGGGGCCTAACAGGATTAAGTTAATCTCAACAGGATGCAGTGGGAAGACATATTTAAAGTGCTGAAAGCAAAAATTGTCAACCAAGAATTATATATCTGGCAAAATTTTCTTTTCAAACCGATGGCGGGGGAAGCAGATGTGGCTCAAGTGATTGGGCTCCTGTCTACCATATGGGAGGACCCAGTTTTGATTCCTGGGGCCTCGTGGTCAAGGCAAGCTGGCCCATGCCACAGAGAGCTGACAACCCATGATGCCCACAGCTGGCTCAGGCAAGATGACGCAACAAAGGTAGATGTAGAGGAGAGACAGTGAGAGACGTAGCAGACTAGGGAGCTGAGGTGACTTAAGTGATTGAGTGCCTTTCTCCCATGTCGGAGGTCCCAGAATTGCTTCCTGGTGGGAACAATGGGAGTTAATGCAAAATTAGTATAGGGTTTCTGTTTGGGGTGAAGGGAAAGTTCAAGTAATGGATGGGTGGTAAGTGTGCTGAAACATTGTGAATGTGATTAATCCCACTGAATGGTATGCTTGGTAGTGATTGGGATGGAAAGATTT
Organism: Dasypus novemcinctus; assembly: GCF_030445035.2. Classification (NCBI taxonomy): domain Eukaryota; kingdom Metazoa; phylum Chordata; class Mammalia; order Cingulata; family Dasypodidae; genus Dasypus; species Dasypus novemcinctus. The sequence continues at coordinate 26,047,785 of NC_080698.1, forward strand.
ATGTTGTATACATTTTTTCCCAATTAAAAAGAAAAAGAAACTAAAGAGATAATGACAACTAAATGCAATATATGATACTGGATGGGATATCAGAATGGAGGAGAAAAGGCTCAAAAGGACACTGTTGGGATATAAAAAATTGGAATATAGACTGTAAGCTTTGTGTCAATGTTAAATTTCTTGAACTTGATAACACACAAGGTAATTATAAAAGTGAATATCCTTGTTCATAGAAAATGTACATGGACGTATTGGGTGTTTGAGAAGTATGATGTGTGCAACCTGCTCTCAAATGTTCGATAGATGATAGATATAAAGGATGATATGGCAAAAATGGGAAAATGTTATAATTGATGGATCTATATAGGGTATGTGTTGTTTCTCCAACCCCCTTGTAAGTATGAAATTATTCAAAACAAAATGTTAAAGTAATTGCACAGAGGGAAAACTTAGTCAACCAACACCTGCCGTAAGAAGCAGGAGGGGTGAGGAAGGAGTGGGGAGGTTCCGGCCAGCTCTTCCCCAGGGAAGTTACTAAACTTCAAATTCTGAAGGTCTTTGTGTAAGAGGTGAGGGCGTGTGGTGGATTGAGTGAGTTGTGGCTGGGAGGCAAACAAAGAAAGGAAAAGGGAAAGGCAGGGGTGCTTCCACTTCTCAAGGTAACATAGTTGAACGAATCCAAGATTGAAATTGGCTCCAATCACTGGTGATTCATTCTGAGAAAATCACAAAGGGCCTCTTTCCCCCTTAGTTTCCGCTTTAGGGATTTCCCATGCTAAGCGGGCAGCCCAGTTTGAGTCACTGGGTTTAAGAAACCCAGAAATGATAACGTGAAGCAGATCAACTACTCTCCTAAGGGCTATTAACCCTGTGTTTACAAGATTTCTTTTAAAAATAATTTATGAGGCTCTGAAAAGAAAGTTTCCTAATGACTGTGTATTCTCTTTTGTCATTTCCAATTCCAGGAGTATTTCCTCTTGCTATGAAATATTGTACAAGCTGAATCAGCAGAGATGGAGAGAGAACAAAAGAGCTGTCATCTCAAAAAGAGGCAGAAGATTAGAGATTAGGGGGAGTAAGAAGGCGGCCAGTCTTTCATGGCAAGGAGCTTCATTACTCTCTGCATTGCCCAGACTTGGTTGCCATGATCCACCATTCTGAAAATCCCTGCCATCATGTTGCTTTTATTTTCTGAGTATTGGTTTCAATGCTTAATGAGAATCCATGGGGTATCATTTTCCCAGAAACAACCTCCTTATTCATGGACTGTCTGAAACGGGTTGTTCAATTTAGCAGTGATAAAAATAAAGTACAAGGGCTTCACATTTCATCATTACCAGAGCGGAGAATAACGTGTAGTTCAGGGAGCCAAGTCAGGCCCCCATGATATCCCCTAATAAGTCCTGATCACGTTTGTCAGATTACCTTCTTGGAGGGACAGTTTGTCCAGAGGCACTTTTCACATTCTAATGCCCGGCTAGTCATGTTCTTTTATCCCCAGGCAAAATACCAGCGCTAAAGTGACTGTCCTTTGGTGATGTTGTCCAGACGCTCCTAAGCCCACTCTCACTCTGCAGCAATGCTGTAGGCTGCTGGAGAAAAACTGAGCTGGGCAGGCTTATAAAAACAATAAAATTGTCTACTTTTTAAAGACCCCGCCACCTTAGCATGCTCTCCCTGGGAACTTTCGGATTCTCCGGATCACATTCTCTAAGCATAACACTGAGCCTAGTTTCTGTTTGAGTTGAGGTAGGAAGAGCACATATGGTTATCATTCCCATTTGACAGACAGTGAAACCAAGGCCGATAGGTTAAAGATGTGGTGAAGCTCAATGAATATAAATGGTCAGGATGACACCGGATGAAATTCAAGGCTGAATTAAGGAGTGTTTAAGTGGCCCTCAGAGATGACATTTTAGGGGAATTGATAAAGTTGGATGCTAGGTGGCTAGGTACCCAAAGTATCAGGAGCAGGGATTGATGGGGAGGTGGGAGGGAATAGCAAGAGGGGATGGTAGTGGTGTCATGGGCCATAAATGGCCAAGAATTGAAAATTGTCTTGGCCAAAGGTAGTTGAATGAGTTTTTAAAGTTGTGGGCTTTGTCATACTTGTTCAAATTTGCACTCTCCCACTAACTATGGTGGCCCTGGGGTTAGTGATATTTAAATTTCTCTTTGCCCCAGTTTCCTCATTTCTTAAAATTACAAATACCACCACCTACCCCAGAAGAAATCAACAATGGCACTCTTGATATTTGGGGCCAGATAATTCAGTGCTGTGGAGTCTGTCCTGTGCATTGTAGGATGTTTAATGCATCCCTGGCCTCGACCCACTAGATGACAGTAGCACCTTCCCCAGTTGTGACAAAGAAAAATGTCTCCAGACATTGCCAACATGTTCCCTGGCAGGCAAAATCGTCTGCTCTTGGGAACCACAGGCCTAGATAAAGGCCATACGACAGTGATAGGCATTTGACAAGTGCTAATAAGCCTTACTGTTCACTTGCTTTTTCTGTTTTTTCTCTGCTTCCAAGATGTCTTTTCTTTGTCCCCTTCCAAGTAACTCCATGTCCTCTGTCTATGCAGGTATGTTCAAAACTACCTCTCAGGAAGGACTCTGACCAACTCATTTACATTGGGAGTGCTGTCATTTTAATCAGGGTATAGCCCCCTAAGCCAAGTTCATCATCTCGCATGGGATAAGCTAAGGTGCCAGTGGCTTGGGAGAAGCAGATATTTTATTGAAGTTTCCTCTGGGACCTCTCAGAAGATACCCTATGGACCCTTTTAAGACTTGGATTAGTGGTTCCCAAAATATGTTCCCTGGAACACCAGTTTCAAGGAGATGTGTTATTCAACAAAAAGGTTTTGTGGTTAAATCAACTTGAGAGATTTTGGGTTGTTCAAACAAACAGATCTGTTACTTCTAGCCTTCTCAGAGGCTTTAAGATGCTAATATGTACCATGATTGATACAGTTTGTACCTTATCCAAAACTTATTTTTTCTTGGCACCAGTTTTTGCAGGGCATCTTATAGGCTGGGGTCAGCAAACTAAGCCAAAAATGTCCCATTGCCTGTTTTTGCACATAAAATTTTATTGGAACACAGCCATACCCATGTCTATGGCTGCTTTCAGATGACAATGGTAGAGTTGAGTTGTCATGACAGAGATGGGATAGCCTGCAAAGCTTAAAATATTTACTATCTGATTCTTTACAGAAAATGTTTGTGGAGTCCTATTCTAGACTGAATGAATGTTCTATGGAATACATGCTGGGCACACACTGGCTTAGAGAACCTCCAGGATGGAATGGATTTGAAAGGCTATCTAGCTCACTTGTGGCTGAGTGGCTTCCCGATGACCAGATCCTTCAGTATCAGGATCCTTCAGATCCTGTGTGGACCCATTGAACCAGAATGTCATAGGGGAAGGCTCAGGGCTCAGGAACTGGCATTTAACTAAATTACCTACTGATTCTTAGGCACAGCTATGTTGAGTACCCTGATCTAATCCAACTGCCAATCCGATGCTTGAATCTGACCTCACGTACCCCTGGCATGATCCATTCAGCCCCTTTCCTCATACCTCCAACTTCCCAAACAGCCCATTATATTCTTAGCCTGTGCTAATTATCAGAAAGTTCCATGTGTTGAACACAAACATGCCCTCTAGGAATATCTAGTAACTGACTTCTATTTCCTTCAACTCCCCCGTATTGCCAGTTGTGGATTATGTATATAAGCAGGCAGCAGAGGGCAAAGTTACCATTTTCAAAACCCGTCTTTTCTCCCCTAGTTCTAGAAATCCTCAGGCCTTTCCTGGCAGAGTTAAGTATGCCCTGCTCTGCACTCCCACAGTATGCCAGAGGGTCCTCTGTGCATTCTCCACATTTCTGTAATTTGGTGTCATGTTAAAAAACGCAGGCATTTGACCAAGGCAGATGAAAGGTGGGCCTAACCTGGGCAGTCACTTTCTGTAGGCCCTCAGGCAAGTTGCTTTACCTTATGCCTCCCTTATCTGCGTAATGGGTATTCTAGTAGCACCTATCTAGGGATAGTTATAAAGCTTACGTAAGGTACCACAGGTACAGGGCTTTGCTCAGAGCCTGAATCCCCGTAAGTGCTCCATCCATGGCAGCAGGGAGGGAATCAGGCTGCTACATCTTTCCCTGGGCTGTGAACTCCAGGAAAGGGGCCATGTATAACTTATCTTCCTTTGAATCCCCAGTGCCTGCCACACAATAAATGCTTACAAAGGGAAGATTTATTAAAGGAATGATTGAATGCCTAAAGAGGGCAGATAGAACAGTAAAGAGCAATGGGATGGGAAGATCAATCGCCTCCCTTCAAATCCCTTTACCACCTGTTGCTTCATGTGTGGTCTTGGGTAAAGAGCTCGACTTCTCTGATGCTTTAGTTTACTCCTTGCTAGAAAGGAGTCCCGCCTAGGGGGGCAGTGAATGTTAAATAAGATAATGCATGCAAAGCAGTAAGCACACTTTAAAAAGCTCAATAATTGTCCTACTTATAATAATTATTAATAGAATTACTATCATTAGTAATAGTATTCTATTGGCATGTCCCAGTGTTTTCTGGGAGAAGAGACTTGCCTGGAAAAGATGTTTTTGCTCGTGGAGAAGTTTTATCTCTGTTTTTTTTTTTTTTCCTCTTCTTCGACTTCCTATCCTTAAATCCCTTGGGAAATACATAGCCAGGGAAACAGCTTGAAATTCAGGAGTTACACACAGTAAATCTTGTGTCTACACTAAGCTGTGCACAATTAACATTTCCCTCAATGCCATAAACCAGACAGCCCCCTACCCTCAGCTGATTGCACATGTTAGGCACAGATTTAGTTAAACAACTAAACAGGGAAATGACAGCACCCAAAGGAGTTGGAGGGATGTCTTGTGTCCAAACCAAATAAAAGAGAAACTATAAATACCAGGTCTCCAAGACATCAACATTTATACTCAGAAGGCTCTTCATACAACTAAACTTGCCTCCCTAATCCTTCAGAGATTTTCCCATGATTACCTCCCTCGGAGGCTTATGGCCAAACTTGAGCACCTGGAGCTTTTATCATACCTGCTCCGAAGGAGGTCACATAAGTTGAATGTTGGATGTCCAAGTCTCTACTGTATATACCAGGCACTGTTCTAGGCCTGGGGGGGCAAAAGACAGACACACACAGTTCCTTCCCTCATGGAGCTCATAGGTCAGTGGAGGAGACAGTCATTGACCAATGATTCACACAGATAAATGTAAAATTAACAATGAATAGTGCGACGATGAAACAAAGATACAGGGTGCTTTGAGATCATGAAATCCATGATCTATAAGGAAGAATGAGAAATCTTCCATTAGGAGCTAATCGAAACAGTGGTGATCTGATGAACGGGCAGGAGGTGTCTAGATGAAAGGAACAGGGGAGTGGTTGGGAGAGTCATGTCAACAGAAGGAACAGCATCTGTAAAGTCTCAGTGGCTGGAAGGAAGCAGGCATTTTGAGAGACTGAAAAGAAGGCCTGTTTGATTACAGAGCAGAGTGTGGTACAAAATGAAGCTGGGGAGGACAGGGAGACCAGACCACAGTGACACAGAACCAAAAGATGAAGTGCGGTTTCTTTGAAGATGGGGAAGGAGTGCCGCTTCTCCACCCCTGGTAGAACAGGAGATGATCAGCTTCCACAGGAGCTGGTAGATTTACAACTAGGGGATAGAGCAGCTTCTCAGGGGCCACTGCAAAGGCTTCACACATTTTTGGATCTCAAGCTTTAGAAAGAAACCCAGTTGTACAATTGATATTGTAAGTCTGGTATTTTCCATTCTATTGGATCCTATTTTATTATTATTTTCTTAAATTCTGGTTGTGACTCACTGAAGTGATTTCCTGACCCTTGGGCCATGACCCAGGGTTTGAAAAACACTGGGTTAGAGAAGTCATATGCAAGTCCTTCCAGGAAGGCTTCCTGGAACAGCCTCTCCCCAGGAAGGTTGTTCCCACATTTCCATTTCCTTGGCTCTTAGGATTCTGGGCTGGGCCTCACCATGTATTCATAAGTCTCCTTTTCCTCCGTAGATACAGGCACTATTGGTGTGTCCTTCCTACCTTCCCCTCCCAGCCTCCCACATGCCTATACTTCCATGAACCATGATTTAAGCAGCTGGTGCAGGTTACTATATATTTGTGGTAGGGGTGGGTGGGATTAATCCCATTGGCCGAGCAGCTACTCTGTGCCACGCACTGTGCAACGCTCAGGGGCAGCTGAGAAGGCTGGAGGGGAATTCAGAGTGGAAGGGAGCACTTGGCCTTTGGTGTGAGGCTGGAAGGCTCCTGAACAGAGGTGTGGCGTGATCAGATCTCCGTCCGGTGCTGAAGCTTCAGGAACAATATTCCCTCTGCGTAAGGACAGAGAATGGTACAGATGTCCTTGACGGGCCCAGGTTAGAAATGGAACTGACCTCATTTCTGCTTGGCCGTTTAAGTTTAGAATGGCTATCCAGCCTGCAGCCGTTGAGAGACCAACTCCTTGGTTAGCCCTGCTAACCTGGAGCACGACAAGAGTGGGCTGGCAAAGAGGCGGACAGCCCTGGATTTCGATTTTGACTCTACACTTACTGTGTGACTTTACTTCTCTGAGTTTCTCTTTCCTAACTGTACAATGGGACTAATAATAATACCTATACAATAGAGTTGCCAAGGAAATTCAATGAGATAATGCATGTAAAGCCCTCAGTACAGTCCCAGGCACAAAATCAGCCCTGAAGCAACTTGAGCCCGGGTGATTATTTTTATACACTCAATTCATTATAATTGAGGGGGAACAAAGGGCAGTCACTAAAACAGCTTTTCCTCCATAAAGCCGAAAGAACACAGTTTCCTTGTGAGAAAATGTGGCTAAGTTAGGCCCTCACTGCACCCGGAATACCGAGTCCCTCCCTCAAGCCTCTGTGTCATGCTCACGTGCAGTAGCTGGAGATCGGCCTGCAGCTCCTCAGGTACTGCCGCCAGTTAGCTCCCGGACTTGCAGTTTCATTAAGGGAGGCTTCTTCTGTCAGCCCCGGTCCCCAGGAGACCCCTAGGCTCAGGGGACTTGAGACTGCCTCGGAAGCTTTTAGGAAGCACATTCAGGTAGAGCCTTTTGGGAGGCCTGGGGATCTGCTCTACCCTCTCCTCACCCGACGTCCCCACCAGCCGCGGCCCTACCTGCTCCAGTGAGCATGCAGCACCTCAGGGCCACTTCTGGTTCCAGCTCTAACTGGCTCCCAAAGCCTGTGGCCTCCTGAGGTCTCTGGCCTGTATCAGTCTTTCTTTTCCCTGAGGTCTTACAGTATAAATTTAGTGCCCATAGCTGCCCAACAAAAAATAAAATGTGAGTCAGTTAAATAATTTTATATTTTTTCATAGCAAGATTAAAGCAAGTAGCAAGAACCAGGTGACATTAATTTTAATAGTACATTCTGAAATCTGGTGTATAGTTTACACTTACAGCACATCTTGGTTTGGACCAGCCATATTGCATGTGCTCAACAGCCACATGTGGCTTGTGGACTTTGAAGACTTAGTCTGCTCCAAATGTAAAATAGCTCATTACATTTTCATATTGCATGTTCAAATGACAATGTGGACATATCGGGCTAAATGAAAAATATTTTTTTATTGGAGACCTCTACCTCTTAGGATCCTCTTTCCTGATCCTTTAACTAGAACGTCAGGGTTTCAGTGCCCCTCCCCACACACAGCTGGGTCTGTCTCTAGGGCCATCAGGCAGAGTGGCAAAAAGCCACACAGATTCCCGCCAAGGACCACAGTTCCTCTGGTCAAGGATAAGTTTTTTCCTTTCTCAGAGCTTTCGCATCTGCTGCTGTTGTCATCATTCAACTGATAGTTTTGCCCAGGATTGCAGTTTCTGGACTAGGGCTTGCCTAGGGGCTTGGGTGGAAGAGGAAGAAAAAAACAACGAAAAGCCCCCAGGAGACTGCTCTCATAGGAGGACCCCTTCCTACTCCTTGGACCGGACAGAGGGTCTGCTCTTTCTACCTGTGACCCATGTGCTGTTTCAGGGGTAATGCTGCCTTTGGGTTCATGTGAAGAAAAGCCCAGGACACTCATCGTCTTCTCAGTTGTCCTCAGAGTTCTGGTTGCCTTCGCCAGTCCACCTACTCCCATTTGCTTTCCAGAATCCTCAGAGAGCCAACTCTACATTCTGACTGGGGCTTTTGGTTGCTATCAAGAGAGAACAAGGATGGAATCTGTTTATTCTGTCTTAACCAGAACCAGAACCCTCAGGGAACATTTTCAGTGTGTTGTGTTGCACTCAACCTCTAGGATATTTGATCATCTACAAATGCTATGTTCAGAAATTTAAGATTGGGTTCATTAGAATATCATATTCCTTTACCATGCCAAGTGTCCCTTGTATTCACAGTCTCACACTTGTTCTTCTTTCCACATTGAGAACAAACACAAATGGATTTCAATGCTTGCCTTTGAGTCAGGAATGACCTAAGTTTTATCTTTGTGGAAAGTTTAAATATCTATTAACCCATATTATAGACTCTGTCACCTATGGGCTTAATAGGACAGTGTATATTTCCTCCGTGTTTTCAGTCTGCATTTTTGTAAGAATCCAACTTGATAATGGTTTTATTTATTCGGAATCTCTACTTTCATTCCTAATAGCCCCAAGTTTCCTTTTATGGTAGACAATGGATTATGAAATTGAATAAATTAAGGGTGTATTGTTAAGAAGAAGCACATCCATTTATACTGGACAACTAATTTCCCAAAGTATTGTGCACTTAACCAAAAAGGAAGTGATCCATACCTCTAAAAGAATCATTAGAGGGCCATTCATTACTTTGGACACAGTATGTGCTCAAATGCTCACTCAGAGCTGATAACACTCTGATAAAGATGAGCTGGATTCCAGAAAGAGTTGTGAAATAATTTGGTGGTTAAGAACATTAGAAAATAAGTTATTGGAAATGATAACATGGATATTTGCTTAGCAATATGTACTGAACAAAATGTTTTTACTCAATCATTTACTCATTCTTGTAGTATCATTTATTATATCTATGATGTGTTATCATTTTGCTAGAAATTCATATATTCATAATCTGTGAGTAACCCGAGGTATGGTCTTTTGAGTCAGAGACACCTAGTTTCATGTCCTTGAAATTAAACTTGATTTCATTTGTAACTTGGGGAAGATTACAATACCTGTGTGAAAGCATTGTTGCCAAGTGTGTGTAAGATAATGTAGGTAAAGTTCTTAGCAGGAAGGTAAGCACACAGTAAGATCCCCGTAAATAAAACATAATGATACATTACAACTACTACGTAAAATGAGGTTTATTTGCATGACTTATAATGAATTATTTCTCAGCAGTTGATATTTTTGTCAAATATATGAGTCTGTTCAATTAGCTATATTGTTGAAGAAGAGGGATTATATGCAGGAAAAAGCTTGATAAGGAATTGCCAGTATCAAACACTTGAATTTTCATATTTTTACAAATTCTTTGCCCTAAAGGAAATCAATTTGATCCTTATCAAATTTCCTTAGTCTATTTTTATATTTTTCTCTTATTAAAGCACCCACTTGTGTGTTCAAGGATTTACAGAGCCCACATTAGACATAATCCTTGCTCTCAAAGAATTTACCTGCTGAAGAGACAGGATGTACTTAAAAAGGGAAACTTTTGGAATGAGAATTATTTGTGTTGCTAAACTTTGGGTCAGAAAGGAGGCAAGTTCATTCATTCTTCTCTTCATGTCTCATTGATTGGGCTTGTGATTTTAATGAGATAAAAATACTTAATCATTTTCTTGAATTTTCAAATGGGGTTGAGTCTTTCAGTTGAATGAGCAGAAAGCAAAGCCAGGATGACATGGTACTGAAGTAGCTTAGGAAGTCCATACTTATACCAATAATTATTATTATTTATTAAGTACCTGAGGGCTGCTAGTCTCTTTATTAGACATTTTCACATTTATTCCACACAATAGAGTATATTATTAATGACCTCCAGTTCACCTCTGTAGCCAATGAGGTTTACAAATGTTTAGTGACTTGCACAAAGCAGTAGGCCAAAGCTCAAATTTAAACCCAGACTGTCTGCTCTTTTTATATTACTCCTTAAAGCAACTGAAGAATAGGGAATGCTATAGAATACAAATGTCCACTCCTTTGAGAGTCTTTTCATCCTTTCTACAAAAGGTAAAATTCTTGTAATTAATATGCGGTATTTGAACCTCAAGTCCCCTCAGTATTATGCCTGGTAGACATGGCTAATTGATCACAGGACTTTTTTCCATAGATCCTGGAATTTGCTTCAGAATCCTTCTCAACACAGTGTTCCAAAGTAGTTAGTTTACCAATTGATCTAAAATTAGCACTCAAACTAAAATCTATTAGACATTTCTACCACAGAACCTTGTTTGTGACTCTTTTAATAGCACACACGACACTACATTTTAATTATTTGCTTCCTTTTTAGTTTTTCTTCCTATGCTATGAGACTTCATTGAAGGCCAATTCATATTCTTAATCTAGCACCCCACACAGTCTATCACATACAACAGTGGGTACCCAGTAACAGTTTTGCTAGAATGAATGTTAGTAAGTAAACTTAATTGATGCATATTTGATCATGGGATACCAAACATAAGTCATTGGTTAATGATTAGAATAGTTAACATTTCCTGTCAAAATAACAATATTTTGTTGTCATGTACTGAACTAAGCAGTTTGCATGTATTAATTTGTTAATTAAAATATAATCATACCTCATGAGAGCTTCCTTGTTGCTCATATGTAGCCTCTCTCTAAGCCAAACTCCACATATAAATGTATTACATTCTCCCTGGCATGGGACATGACTCCCGGGGATGAGCCTCCCTGGCACTGAGGGATTACTACCAAGCATCAAGTAGTAGTGCAACTGGAAGGACCTTGACCAAAAGGGGGAAAGGGCAAAAACAAATGAGTTTATATTTCTAAGAGACTTCAGAGTGAGTTGGGAGGTCATTCCAGAGGTTACACTTAGGCATATCTCAGCAGGATCTCATTGACTGCCACAGTAAACATTTCCTCAAATAGCAGGGCTTCTGAGGGTTCTGGAGACATCCAGACACTATAAATTTATAAAATTCCTGCTTTGGAATTTATGTTCCCTAGTGTGACAGAGTTGGACTCAGTTGTAGTTTCCTAACACATGCCTCTTCTGCCTCTTATATTTGAACCTATAGTTAGCACTAGGGTTGATAGGTTTATGTCCAAGACACTTAAATCTTTGTGCTTTCTATGTGCCAGTTAAGCACTAAATCTCAACAGAATTGCAACACCTACTCTCCAGTTCATTGGACTCACCCAGGACAACTAACAAGGAAATGATGATGGACAATGACCATCCCTAGGATCAGAGAGAGTCTACAACTGCAAACAAGGTAGTTCCATCCATCTGCTCCATGGGTTCTAAGCCCCTCTCAGTTAGTGGTAGAGTGGGCATTACCATCCCAGAATCCTTAGGACTGAGGAATGAATGATGGACTAGAGTAGATTTACTGTTATTCTACTATAGACTTACAGTTTTTCTAGCAATGGAAGAACTTTTATAATTGATGTGAAGGCAATGGCCACCAGAGGTTCTGAGGAGAGGGAAAAAGGAAAAATAGGTGTAATATGGGGCTATTTTTGGGGCATTGGAATTGTCCTGAATGACATTGCAGTGACAGATACAGGACACTATATATTTTGTCATAACTTATAAAATTGTGTGGGAGAGAGTTTAAACTATAATGTAAACTGCAATCCATACTTAGTGACAAAGCTCCAATACACGTTCATCAATTGTAACAAATGTATCACACTAATGAAGGATGTTTTAATGTGGGGAAATGTGGGAGGTGTGGAGAGTGGGGCATATAGGAATCCCCTACATTTTCTATGCATCATTTATGTAATCTAAGTATCTTTAAAAAGTAAAAAATAAAAAATAAAAATAAACCAATAATCACGTAAGTATATTATCCTCATTTTGTATAGAATGTTATTGAGATTGGCTATAGGACCCAATGTGGGTATTCTGACTCCCACACCCACACTCCTATTTTCATGTAGCAAAAAGGCCATTTACAACTAGTACTTTCTCATCTCACAATACTTCTGTATACTGTACTACTGTCCATCGAGAACCTTGCCAGGTGATTCCTGAGTTTTATGCCAAAAACTTTGCCAGGTAATCATCAAGTATCTTTCATTGCTCCTCTTTGCATCTGTAAGGCAGGTATTTGTCTAATCAAATACAGACTTCTGAATTAATGGATGAGAATGAGTTAAGGGGCTGGGGAACTCACTCTCTCTCCATTTCCACTTCCCTTCCACCAGAACCATTTCAAGGTCTACTCAGTGCTGGCCATTACCATAGGTACTATGGGGTACAAAGATGAGAAAGATTTGTTCCCCAACACTGGGGTTTGTGGTAATGGGGCTGTCACTGAATGAAGCAGGTGATGCCTTGACTGAATGAGAAGGGACACTCGACTTTCCCCGGGGGCTCCTGAATGGTGAAAAAGAATCTGCTGGGAGGGAAGGGAAGGAAGGACATGGCTCTGTAGGAATACGTGCAACATTGTGGCTTCAAGTTTAAATCTAGGCATTCCAAGGGCCTGACTGTTAATGTCAAAATCCTTAGAATGTAACTGTTACCCCCCTCTCAAAATGTCTTGGGACCTTTCAAATAGAACTCCAGTAGGTTCTGCCTGGATCTCTAGAGTTCCATGGGTTGAGCTAACCATTGTACATGTGCTTTCTATACCAACACATGAGAAAATTCTTCCATTTATTTATTATTTTAATGCAGTGATTGATCATGGTTGTTGAAGGGGATCATGAGTTTTTGAGGATTTCAGCACACCTTTTACATACCCAGAGGGTCCACCTTCTGAAATCAATGAACGCCTCACGGGTATATTCTTTTAGAACTGAGACCTTCAAAAAGAGGCACATAATTTCCCCAGTTTCCTATGAAAGACATTTTTCAAGTGTCCTCAAGTGACGAATGGTCTAATAATCAGCAAAAACGTGCTTCTTACACTCTGAGGTCAGCCCTGTTTTACTGAAGAGTTTTCACGCATACAAGTACCATCTGGAGCCCACATCCTTCGTCTTAAGCTTCAAATAAATCCTGATTTACCTCAGAAATGATTGCCAAGAGCCTGCTAGCTAGAAAAATGACCATTTTCTCCTCTTTGAGGCAAACCTTTGCAATATATGGCACATATAGGCCCTGAATAATGATTGTCCATTGGAATACTCTTTAGGATGCTGCAAAAGATACCTGTTGAGGAACACAGTTTTGGGAAGTGCAGCTAATCTTTTAGGACAGGGAATCTGGCAATAGTACCTGATTTTCTTTTAGCTGAAGCATCTAATCCGAATTAAAGCTGCATGTGCTACATCAATATTCTGACTGAATACCACTGAAGTTCCTTTGCCAAACATCTTTTCAGCTCTCATAATTTGTAACTCTGGAGAACATTTTGATCTGATGATGTATGTGCATAGAAGAAGAAAGGATGGATGTTTGAAAATGGACTTTAAATCTTTAAGGGATCATGTGCGATGGTGCTCCTTGAAAAGCCCAAGGACTGTTTGCTTGCCAGCAGCCTGCTGGTGGCAGGTTTGAGGCTAGTTCCTTGCAAAGAGGAAATGACCTTGGCAGCCCGTGTTTTCTCGCCAACCAACCAACAAACAAAAAACAAGGCACATATATGATTTCTTTAACAATTCCAAAGTGTTATCCAAACTCAGTCTGGGTCCAACACATTCTGGAAAATGCCATAAGCATTTGAGCTGAACCACTGAGAAAGACAATGCATCTCTTCCACTGCTCTCCTTTCGTGTGTGTGCCAGCCTATTGACCCACAGACGCTCTGAGACCTGACCTGCTTGCCAGGACCGGGAATGGACCACTCCTGTACTTTGGCACTGACTTCCCCTGACACCAGGAAAATATCCCTTTCCTCTTTAGTGTGGACCCGGATGCAGAGTCAACTAGCCTAAACTCTTTTTTTCAAGCTTGATTCATAACCTTTTGAGTCAATTCCTGGTAAGAGGTAGGTTCAACATATATAATTTTTTTTTCTGAAATAAGGAAATGAGTAATGCCTATGTATTGGGTCAGGATGAAAATTTGGAACTTTACCAGGTTTTTTACTTCTTGGTGAAACAATTATAAACATCAGTTAAAATATTTTTTTAGGGACAATCACTCATAATTCCATTACCTAACAATAATGTCTTTATTAATTTTTAAAAAATCTAGTCTTACTCTAAATATATTTTTCCCTATTTTAAAAAAAATGTTACATTCAAAAAATTTAAGTGGTCCCCATATACTCCCCACCCCCCTCACCCCACTCCTCTCACATCAACAAATTCTTTCATCATCATGGCTCATTCATTGCATTTAGTGAATACATTTTGGAGCACTGCTGCACCACATAGTTAATGGTTTACATTGTGGTTTTCACTCTCTCCCAGTCCACCCAGTGAGCCATGACAGGACATACAATGTCCAGCATCTGTCCCTGCAGTACCATCCAGGACAACTCCAAGTCCTGAAAATGGACCCACATCATATATCTTCTTCCCTCTCCCTACCCTCAGGAGCTACCATGGCTACTTTCTCCACATCAATGCTGCAATTTCTTCCATTACTAATCACAATAGTTCCATAGAAGAATATCAGTAAGTCCACTCTAATCCATACTCTATTCCTCCATCCTGTGGACCCTGTGATGGTTATGTCCACTCCACCTCTGTATCGAGAGGGGGCTTAGATTCCACATGGATGATGGATGCAATTCTCCTATTTGCAGTTGTAGGCACTCTTGGCTCCCTGGTGTGGTGGTTATATCTTAAACAACAAAACAGGCCTAATGGTGCATAAAATTTTGCAGGATGCATTCTCTTACTAAAAATCCTGTTACTATTTTCCTATATACTCAGTTTCTAAATATTTTCAACAACTCGATTTTCAAGGGTCACCTACTAGTCCATGAACGTTCTTTGAGAAGCCTTCTGTAAAATCAGACTAGGTAATATATCATGTGGTTAATAGGAAAGGCTGTAGTCAGAAACACCTGAGGTTGAGTCCTGGTTCTCTCACTAACCTACTGTATTAGTGTGAACAGTACATAAATTAATAATGTAGTAATTTTTATTGACCACCTACTAGCTATCAGGCACTTTGCAAGGAGCCTTACATGAATGAGTTTCACTTGTTCCTTTCCAATCCGTAGGGTTGGTACTATTATTACTGCTTTGCAGAAGAGGCTATGGAAGCTAAGGAATGCTTGTTACCTACTGCAGCTCACACGGTGGGTATATGATGCCATGTGCTCTTTACCCACCTCACCGGAATGAGTTTCCACTGTTCCCCTCTAGCTGTGGGGATGTCTTCCCAGTGCTCAATTCCCCTAAGGCCTGGCTCTTCCCCATCCCAGCTGCCGCACTACTACCTCCAATACTCAGCCCTTCCTCCTCACCCTTCACAGCTCCCCTTACATGCCACTTGCTTCAGGAAGCCTTCCTGGTCTCCCCTGTTATGTTCTCTCTTGGCAACCTGCACTTCTCATTCAGGGCACTTAGCGTGGAGATTAGTTATTTTTGTAGTTATGAGTTCATTAGCCATCTCCCCTGCTGCCTGCTGCTCCACGAAGCCCTCACATCTGTATCCCCATCCTACAGTGTGAATGACTGTCTCATTAGTGACACTGCTTTCTCAGTTCTCCAACCGTCACTAGAGTCAGTTCTCATCAGTTCATTTCTAATCCGGTGGCTCTCAGTGTGACAAAGAGGAAGAACAAGAGAGAAATGAAACTGCCCAGTTAAACTGCGGACTCAGAGTGAGTAACTTGGGAAGGGAGGGGCTTTGGAAGCCTTGCCCATTCCATGTTCCTTTTAGAACAGAAGCTTGTAACTGTGCACACCATTTTCCCCAGGAGAGTACAAACCACTTCTTTGACAACATGAAGCCTCAAGACCGCAGAACTGTCACCAAATAAAAATTTTACCCTGTGAGGTTGTGACCAGAGAACTTCTCCTGCCATGAGGAGTGGAGGTGGAGGAGTGGAAGAAGTGATTCCTAAAGGATGTCATTCTACCACTCACTGGTTCTCTATGGCCATATAAATAATGGAAACAGTGCAGCAAATCCTGTCTTGGAAATTCACAATGCATATTAGCACATTAGCAAAGCCGAGAGGTCACGTGGGAAAAAAACAAAAGAGAAAGAATATTGACTTAACTTTGTTCAGTTCCTAAGCTTATTTGGTCATGTTTAGCTATAGAATGCTGTGTTAGATTAGATCACCCGAGAAGCAGATCCTGAGTGAAAGATTTAAGTGCAAGCAGTTTTATCTGGGAGGTGAATTTACAGAAAACATGAGTAGGTGAGACAGGAAGTGAGCTTGGAACGTGAAACATGCAAGGGGTGGGGGAGGGGGCATTAATGGGCAGATTTTTACCTCTATGGGCATCTGGGGACTCAGTGTTGCTGGTGATCACTGGGAGGAAGGGAACTCTCATCATTCATAAACTGAGAGCTGCTTCCAGGGTGACTAACTCCCTGGCACCTCCGGGCTGTCTAGCATGGCTTCCAGAGAATGACTTCAGGCGAAAAGGAGCAGGTGCTTGCAAGATGAGGACCCGAATCTTGCTGTAAGTGCTGAGGCACTGTCTGCTGCACATGTGTTCCACCTCTATCTTTTTAGTTTTCATGCCAGATACCTAATGATACCTGGAGGAAGTAATACACAAGGAACAAAATTTGGAAAACAACACATAAGACATCTATGTAGTTCCATGAATCCTAAGAAGCTACAATTTAGCTGGACACACAGAGCCAAAGTTATGCTGGTAAAACTCCAAAGGGAATTTCTGTAAACACAACCAGATACCAAACATATAAATCTCAAGACTCAGAAGAAATAGCCTTGGAAAACTTGTGGGATGCTACGTCAAAGAGTCTTCTAAGGATCCAAACTTAGGGTGAGGTTTTAACTTGGTCTTTCCATGAAAGAAAAAAGTCATGTTTCCCAAGGGAAAAAGGGATGGCATAAGTGAATCCTATGGATGGTGATGACAGGTCCAGAGCAGGCTGGAGGCTGTCATATAAAGATAGATATGGAGGTAGAGACAGGCAGAGAGAGCACGAGAGAGAGAATATATTCTAGAGAGGTCAGACAATATAATATCAGCAAACATTAGCAAACTAATAAAGAAAATAATTGTGGATGGTGATAAGAACTATGAAGACATTAAAGAGGATAGTGGGGTAGAAAGCACCTGGAAGAGAATTACATTAGGTTGGGTCATCCTGGAAGGCATCTTTGCAGAGGTAAAATATGAGTCAAGATCTTTTGATGTGATAGAGCACAATGAAGGGCATTCTGGGGAGAGGAAATAGCAAGTACAAAGGCCCTGAGATGGGAACAAGATTGGATTATTTCAGGAATAGAAAGATGGACCTGGAGTATCGTGAATGAAGGCTGTGCCCAATTAGAAAACTTTGGCAAGGAAGGCTGTAGTCAGAACTCATTTGGTAGAAATTTGGCATATTCCCCCTCCATTTCTCTTGCTCCTAAGGAAATAGACTCAAAATCACCAAAGAACATTTACTAAGCACCTAATTATGTGTCTATGTTCCTAGATTTCTGAGAAACCTTTAGAAGGAGTCTTATGGAGAGCTGTCTCCAGTTGGCCATCCCAATGGTCTCATCCCATTCCTCAGCATCTCCTACCAAGATCTCAAGGAACCTCACAAATTAAAATCAGTCCCTAAAACCTGAATGTTGGCCTTCTCTGAAAAGGCCTGTGCCCAGTCTCAGAAGACAATAAAGACCCAGGATGCAGTGTTCCCAGGGTCCACTTCTTGCTGGAAGAAAGTCTGCTGAGCTATACACCATCTGATCTTCCCAACAGCCTCCACCAGCCCCTCAGCATTCCCCAGGGTGGTCCTCTACAGGACCCTCACTCAGTGAATCTAGAAGCAGAATACCCAGGGATGTAGCCACAAGGCATCTCCCATGTCTGATTGTGAGAACAGAGAGTCTGCTTTGGGAGTGCTGTGAGCCTTGTGTGGTAAGAGAAAGCTGATTCTTCACTATCTGGCAAGGTCAGAGTCAGGAGAAAGGAGGGAAGAAGAGGTCAGCTCTTGGCCTCTGGGGAGACGGATGCCACAGCAGAGGGCTCGACATCCTCCAGGACCCTGGACACATCTCTGCTCTGGTTCACAGATGGTTAATGGGCACCTGCCACGTGCTGAGCAGTGCGCTCCTACAGAAGGGAGTGAGCACAGCCTCTGCCCTCAATGTGCTCTCTTGTAGGGGAGAAAAACCCTTGACAACTCCTGATAAAACAAGGCAGGATGAAAGCAGCATCAAAGGAGACATTCTAACAGGGAGCTACAGGAGAGCCGAGGGAAGAGAAGTAACGAGCCCATTAGCTTTCTCTGGTTGGAAGGCAGTTGATGGGCTGGCCAGGTGCATGTAGGACCATGCATCTCCCTTGCCACACTCATATGTCTGACCCTTTAAGGCTGTGAGTAGAGAAACGCACACTATGTCAGGTGACAGCATTTTGATAAAGGGACAAAGGGAAGTGAGCAGGACAGGAAAGTTGCTCATGAAGAGCTGGAACAATGGCCCCTTGTTGTTCGGGATACAATAGCAGTTCTGAGGGCCAGTTTGGGCTTCTTCTAAGAAGCAGCTTCTCTCTTACCCTAGATACATTTGCTGCTTGCTTCTGCTGTTCCCTCTATTTCTGGGTCCTTCTCTCAGCATCTTGTTTGCAAAATTCACCTGGATAGATCCTCTGCTTGGGTGTGAAGGCCAACTCTGACAGCAACATTTACTAGTGTCAATGTACCTTGACCAGGTTGCTTCTCCTTTGTGCCTCAGTTTCCTCATCTGTAAAAGATGGACATTAATATTGCTTACCTCAGTATTAACAGGGCTGTTGTCAATGTTAGGCTAGGATGATTATCTATGCTGCAACTAACTGTGGCCAGGGTAGCAGGCTCTCATGAACAAACTGGTTATTTTCACCAAAGGCAAACCAGTGTCCATTTTCTTGGAAGGCAGATGTGGGTTATAGAAGTGTAGAATCTTCTAATACATCTTTCTTACCCATCACGATATCGCACACAATAAATTTTAAGGCTTTTAAATATAAAATATGAAAAGTATAGGCTCATTAAAGACTATTCAGAAAATAATAGTCTAGTGAAGAGCAAAGAGAAACAAGAGTCACCGAAGATACATGATTTCCACCTGCCTGCATCTCTCCCTTTGCGAGCCAACTCTCCCCCATGGCACAGCAGTCCTGCTCAGTCCCTGTGGTTTAGTGGAGCTGCACCTGCCGCAGGTGTGGACCAGTGGATCAGGCAGAAGTGGCCAACTACAGGCTCCCAGGGACTTCTGCTACAGCTATTGAAAGAAGTTCTGTCTCCTGAGACTAGTGAGACATATGATTAGTAAGGTTGAAGCTTTGGATGGTGAAGAATAGAGAAGGCAGATTACAGCTCTCTGGATGGAGAGAAAGAAAGGTGGGAAGTGAGGGAATCCTGATGACAGGTTGAGGCCTGGGATCCAGTTGTGCCTGGAACTAGTAACCTCTGCCTGTGAGCCAAGGTAATAGGAGCCAATGTTCTACTTTTTTCCTCCACTTAAGCCCGCTTGAGTTGAGCATCTGTTATTTGCAAGTGAAATAATTTTAACTAACTATCCAGAGGAAAATGCTATTTCCGTTTCCAGGCTTTTCTTTTTCTCTCCTTCTCTCTGCATAGTTTTTAGAAAAATGAGAATGGATCTTAGTTTACGAGTTTTAATACTTTTATTCCTCCCTGGTCCTTTTTCAATATGTTTCTGCCTGTGATTAGCACCTAAATCTTTCTAAGAGAGGGAAGAAGGGACTTCTGCTGCCTCTCCCTTCCCACCCCTGCACCTTCTGCCCCATCTGACACTATCTAGGGGGCAAGGAGCTGTTTCCTGACCTCCACCAATTGTCAGTTCCTCCCACGCTCAGTCTATACCACTGGGCTGCTGATTATCAGTAGAAGCTTTGAGAGAGACATGGGCCTTAGGTCAGCTTGGAATCTTGCCTGCTCTTTGAAAGCACTTTCCTTTTAAAGGCTCCAAACCCAACATTTTCCATAAACATCTTACTACTTTTTTTTTAAGTGGAAAGAAATTCAAGGATATGCATATTGTATATTAATGATGGTGTAGAGACAAGCAGTACTGGCAGTAGTTTTTAGGAATCTGAAAAGAGATGCACAGAATGCGTATGACTGCCAAACAACTATTTGGCATATAATTAAAAATTTAAAACGCCGTAATAACATGGCTGGAGTGATACCTGGGATTCCTAAAGAAAATCGTGGGTCAACTGGCCTTTGCATTATAGCTAGCAGGATGAGATAATACAGGCCACAGTACATTTGCTAGCAATTACGGTGCTTGCTTGCTTTGCTTATGGCTCAAAAAGAACAGCAAAGTTTGTTTTGCTAATCTTTCCCCTGGATTTGTGAATTATTTGCTTTTATTATCTTAGAGATAAACGGGGAAGAAAAATCCAGTGTAGAGGGAATTTTTATAAGACAGAACACTCAAGTTGTCTTTGGATGGGGATGCCATTCTTAATTTAATAAAAAACAAAGCAGACCATGCTGGAAGCTCCAACTGAAGAATTTGTTTATAATGAAGAAAGTGCCACAGGCCAGAAAACAAGACGTGGGCTTTGAAAGTGAGGGTGATGGTTATACCTGCTACTCCTTTTTCAACCTGGGGACTCGGAGCAAGTCACTTTAACTTCCTAGATTCTAACTTTTCTCCTCATCTAGGCGAGATATCTAACCTGCTCGGCCCTACTCAGAAGTTAAAAGCAAACACGATAATGTGCTCTAGAATATTTCAATTTATTATAAACATAAATAATACTATATATAAATTTTTTAACCTTCTATATTTAGAAACTATTCTCTAGAACTGACAGAGTGCTCATGTATCTAATATATAGTGTTAGGGTTACAATTCCTAGCCACTTTCTCCAGTCTACATACCATAGATCTCTGCTGCTCAGGGCAGTGAATTTCCATTTTTGAGTCAGACAATCAGGGATTTGAACCCAGCTCCGACTGTGTGACCTTAGGCAAGTTAGCAACCTTTCTGGTCTTGGTTACCGTCTCTGTGCAAGGGGGATAAGGCAACACTTGCCTTTCTGGTAGACAGCACGTATGAATACTTTTATTACAATAGCAGGAATACTCAAATCTTAAACTGTCAAATGAATGCAACACCAATAACACAACATAATAGTTGTCCCATTTTGAGCACCTTCTCTGTCTCATGATTCTTAATACCTGTTATGCTTACAACAGGCCTATGAGGAAAGGGCTATCATTCTCACTGCTGCACAGATGAGGAAACTGAGGTATGGAAGGGTGAAGTAGCGTGGTCAAGGTAAGTGCTGAGTTGGAATTTGGCCAGGCAGTCTAGGTGCAGAGCTTGCCCTCTTAAATAAACTCTATCCTGCTGATGCTCTAATAGCTAGTTTATTGAGCACCTACTACATGAAAGTCACTCTTCTAAATGGTTTACATTTATCAACATTTAATTCTCTCATCACCCCTAGAGTAGGGTTACCAGATTTCATAAATAAAAATATAGGATGCCCAGGCAAGTTTGATTTTCAGACAACAACAAATACGTTATTTTAAACATGTCTTTCGAAATATTTGGGAAATACTTAAACTAAAAAATTATTCATTTATTTATCTAAAAATTCACATTTAACTGGTGTCCTATATTTTATCTGGCAGCCCTACCCTAGAGGTCATTATGATGATAAAATGAGTCTATAAAGCACATAATCTAATTTCTGGTACCAAGTGAATGCTCAGAAAATGATAACTCCTACTGCTATTGTTAGTTGCACGTTATTTTGACATTTGCCTTCAGCTGTTTCTCTGTCCCAACTAAACTCCCAAGCTATAGGCATGGACGTAATAATTTTGCTAAGAACATCATCTTAGAATAATAGAGCTTTTGTAATTCTTTCACAGAGATTATTTAAATCTAGTAAATATTACTATGCCCATTTAATAAATGAGAAAATTCATGTTCAGAATTATTAAATAACTTGCCCAAGAATACATAACTAAAAAAGTATAAGTGGAGCATCGTACTCTAGCCCTTGGGGAGTGTGATAGCTGTATCACCGCATATTGATTTTATGATGAAGAAAATATTAGCCAAGGTAGGAGTCTGGAGCCTGGCACCAATTTCTGTTAATGACAGGGCCCATTCTGAAACTCACCCAGAGCATAAAGTTGGCCAATCACAGAGGGAGAAAAGATCTTCAAAATCTCCATTAAATTCAGCAACAGGATCATCACACTAATTGCTTCTTTCCTCAGCCCCACTCATATTTCTATGGTGCCACAAACCTCAGCAATATGCTTGCATAGTTTCCATGTTTTGAGAAGTTTTAGAAAGTTCCAGATACCTTGGCAAAAACTTTACCACTCTGCAAAAGTAAGTAAGAAAGAAAATCCCCATTACATGTATGAGAAAATTGAGGCTCTGAAAATTAAGTCACTTGCCCAAGCTCCTACTTCCAGGTTGACAGTGAAAAGGCTGAGACTATCTTCTGTGATTCCACAATCTATTCTTATGTCAAATACATGAAACACATGCTACCCTTTCCCCTCCCTTGCCCATTGCAGACATTACTAGCTGATCGTGGCACTCTTTCCCTTTGAGCCTGGAAATGACCACGAATCCTTCTATACATGTATTACTCTGGGCAGCCACTACAGGTCCAAAAGAACAGCAAAGTGCTACCCCTGCACTATCTCCTCCTGCTGAACACCTTTTTCTTAATGGCTACAATGAAAAAACAGTCATCTTTGCATGCTGTGCGGTTAAGGCTACTTTACGAGGACTATGTGGTAGCTCTCAGAAGTGGAAATCATCTGGGATGTGATGGTTCGGAGGCTGTGGCCCAGCTACCACTGACAACAGAGTTTGGTGAAGAGCCTGGGGCCAGTCGGCCACGAAGCAGGTTGCGTGCCCGTCACCTCCACGCTGCTGTGACGGTCTGCTGCTTCCCACAGGAGAAGAGTGCACCGCTCCAAGCCTGCTGCGAGCCGCGCTCCCGCCTCCCCTCTGCGGAGCTGCTTCCTGCTCAGGCAGCACGCTTTCAGGCGGCGCCCCTGGTTTGAGGCTGGGAGCGCCCTGGGATCAAGACACGGTGTAGACCTAGCAGGGTAGCAGGGCGTTACCCCGGCTTCCCGGGCGTCAGCAGGGCCGGCTGGTTCACCTCTGTGTGCCCCCAGTTTCCCACCCATCTCCCCCTCTAACCCACAAATAATGATGCTTTTCTTTCTTCTCTTTCTCAGAGAGAAGGATTTAAGAGCTGTGAGGACACACCCAGAGCATTGTTAGTGAAAGTTCAGGAGGAGAGCAGGACCTGGGTTAGGAATGAGCAGAATCGAAATGAGAGGAGGAGGGAAAAGAAGGAAACGCGTGATTCTCTGAAGATGCCCATCCTTAAGAGACTGGAACTTGTAGACCTCTCCAATGGGAGCCCCAAACTGTGTCCGGCCCCAGCCTCTCCTCACCACTGTCAGAACCAGTTTATCCGGGCACAGACATACCTTGAGAGGAGGGAAATGTTATTCTGAATCCACAAATAAAACGAGGCTGGGAAGGGACCAAAAACGAAAAAAAAAAAAAAAAAAAAAGGCAACAGAATTGTGCAACACAAAGAGTGAGCCCCAATGTAAACTGTGGGCTATAGTTAATGGTATAATTATAATAAACCTTTCATCAGTTTTAACAAAGGTACCGCACGATTGCAATTTGTTCAAACAGGGAAAACGGCGGGTGTGAGAGGAGGTAGATGGGAGCCTTGTACTTGCTGCGTGAAGCCTAACTGCCAGACGCTGAACCCCAGCTCCATTTGCACCAGCTGTGTGACCTCAGGGAACTCGCTTCAATCCTCTAACGCTCAATTTCCCCATCTATAAAATGGGGATATTAATAGTACCTTATAGTGTTGTGAGAATTATGTGAGGCAGTTTATGTAAAGTGCTTAGCAAGGAGCCTGACACCTAAATAAATAAATAGAACTTAGTGCTGTTATTATCTAAATATGTCTACAATATATTGCTGAGATTAAAAAAAAAACACTTTACAGAATACTATTTATTGAAATACCTTATTTATAGAAAACATTTTCTTTTTTATACATATATACATACTCCCAAAAGAAAAAGTAAAAAGAAAGATCTTGAGAGATATGGACAAAAACCATAGGGAACAGAAATGATTTTTTGGAAACTTATGTATTTGATACTTTCTACCTTATATATATATATTTTTTTTTAACTTGCATATGTTTGGCTTTTACTTTTACAATGAGTATGTACTATTCGTATAAGAAAATAAAGATAACATTATAAAAGGGACAGAGCAAATGACTTCTGACCCTGCAGCTTGGGCATAGTGTCGGGTCTACATGGGAGCGAGCTGGACATGACACCCTTGAGCAAGGAGCAGATCTGCCAGATCAAGCCCAAATGAAAGAAAAAAGATGAGGCTGCTTGGGAAAAAAGGTTAAAAATGAAATGAAAAGGGGGATGGAAACAGGACAAAACGTGCAAGCAGGCACCTAACACTAGGTGCAGCACCTAGCAATTTCCATGCGAAGCACATACGTGACCCACCTTCCACCATTTTTCCCCTGGGAATGTGGTGCTTTGTGTCATCTTTCACGTGGGTGATGGCTATTCCTCTGTCCCCAGCTGACCGACCTGCCCTTCAGATGGCTGCCACTTGCGAAAGAAGAACTCTTTCCTGAGGGAAAATTTTAGAGCCTATTTGCTAAGTGAAGATGAATTCACAAGGCCACCTTTGGCTGAAGTGTCCTGAGCACTGGGAAATAAACTGAGAAAAACATAAAGATGGGCTTACTTTTTAGACTGAAGTTTTTGAACCTGCTATTTAATCCAAGAAATGTTTTTTAATTGAATAGATCAGTAAAAAGAGATTTTTTTGCACAGTCTAATTGCAATGAGTATTCAGAGTATGATTTTGTCAACCAGTATTTGATGAGAGAAAACACACTTCCTTGCCTTTTCATTTTCTGAAGATGGTTTTGGCAAGGTATGAAGCATCTGAAACCTCCTCCGTCATAGCCCGGCTTCTGCCCGGGTCAATGAAGCTGGCTTAATGTTCCTAGGAAACCCTGGAGTTGAATTAGGAAGCAATCAGGAGGGTTCCATTTGCTTGTTTGTTTCTGATATTTTTTGGAGAGTAGGATAAACTCTGATGAGGCAGGTTGGGTTCAAGTCCAACCACCGCTTTAATTTTTTAAAAATTATAATTTAATTTTAATTGGTACTAATCCTAATACTAGTCTTAGGTGGCTGTGAACCTTTTTGAACAGTCCACAAAGGTTGCAAGTATCCTTGTTTCCTATCTTTACATCACATCCCACATCCACTCTTTTTAGCTGACCTAAAAATGTGTCTCAAAACCAACCACTTCCTACCTCCTTCACTGCTACTTTGAACAAACCACCAACAAATGCTTCTTGTAGGTTTCATTTTTGCATCCCCCATCCCCAGCAGCCAAGCTTGTCCTTTAGAAGTGTACCTCAGATCACATCACCGTCACGCTCAGCACCCTACGCAGCTTCCCTGGCACGCGTGACCACCATTCCAAGTTCTTTCAGGCCTGCTAGCTGCGCTCCTGCGGCACTACCAGCCTGCTCCAGTCCCACAGCTTTGGCCTGTGCCGTTCCCACTGGCTAAACACTTCTCCCCTGACACTCACATGGCTTCTTCTCTCACCCTGATCACCCCAGGTGTCACCCCTCAGCAGGACCCTCTCTGACCACCGTATAGGAAGCAAATGCCCCCATCCATTCATTGCTTGACCCTATCCCTGTCTTTTAATAGTGGTTTTCGACCGTACACTGTATTGGTTGGTTGACTGCCTGCCTGCTCCAGGACATTACACGTTCCACAAAGGCAGGGACTTTGTTTACTGTTATAGTCCCAGTAAGGCCTTGCCCAGGATTGGTGTTCAATAAATATTGACCGGATTAATAACTATATAATTGAAAGAATATTTTAAAATTAAGTAGCACTGTAAATGGTACATAGTAAGTGCTTAATAATTGTCAGCTATTGGGGTTCAAGGAATAATGCAGTTTTCTCCTCTTCCCTCTTGATGCTGCCACCCTTTTGTACTTCACCAGTCCTGATGGATATCAGTTGGGTTAATTTTTATAACCCTTAGCTTATAAAGCCTAACTTGAGGCCATTTGGGCCACTGTTTCGTTTATCTAATGCTGCATAAAAAAATCAGCCCTAAATTTAGTCCTTAAAACAACAATAATCATTTTTTATCTCTTTGGGTACATTTACGGCAAGGATTTGGGAAGGGCTCAGCTGGGCAGCCTCGCTAGGATCTCTCTTGTGGTTGTAGTCATCGGTTGGCGGGGGCTGCAGGTATCTGAAGGCTTGACTGAAGCTGGAGAGGCTACTTCCAAAGCTTTCTGCTCACTGAGCTAGCAAGCTGCTGCTGGCTGGGGGGCCTCAGTTCCTTTCCATTCGGACCTCTCCGAAGCTCCACAGGGTAGCTTGTATGTCCTCACAGCTTTCTCCCTGGCTTTGCCAAAGCAAGTTATCCAAGAGACTAAAGCAGGAGCTACAATGCCTTTTAGGAGCTGGCCTCCAAGTCCCATGCTCGCCTCAGAAGTGGGTGTAGGCCAGCCGCGATGCAGTGTGGAAGGGAACTACACAAGGGCGTGAGTAAGAAGCGCTGAGGATCCCGAGGGCCTCTGGAGGCTGCTGCCATCAGCACCACTAGATGTGGACAGGGTTCAGAGCCCACGCTGGCAGCAATGCTGGTCAGAGGTGACGCTCTTGACAGAGGTTATAGAAGCCTGAAGTATAGGATGGACGTTTTGCATAATCACAAGACCAGATGCAGCCCTGTCTTGAAGCAGGGGATGGACACTTAGACTTCCAAAATGTGTCTGGGCTCAAGTGTGGACCTATTTCTCATTTAATCCTAAACTTGGAACCCTCTGCCCCAGGAATAAATGGAACATCAGTTAACTAATCCCTTCAATAAAATATTTATAATATTCATAGGTTGGCTTCTATGTATCCAGCCCAGTGCTAGGTGTTGGAGCTGTCCCCTTTAGTAGTACCCACTCCAAGGAATACCATAAATACTTACTTGATTAATAACTTATAAATTTTCACGAGAAAATCATAGGATGCTATGAGGACTAAAATTAACCAGGCATTGCCAAGGCAGTGATATTAAACTGAGGAATGATGAGTAGGGAGATCTCCAGAAGAACGGGAGCAGGGAGGCAGTTGTAGGTAGGAGGAACCACATGTGCAAAGGCCCTGAGGTAGGAATACAATGGGGTACTCTGAGTCCTGGACCGACTGCCCTGTACTTAGGAAGTTACTGATACTTCAGTGCTCCGTTATTGGGAGAAAAATCAGAATCATTTAAGACCAAATTATTTGTTTTCTTTCATTTCTGGTTAAAGACATACAAATTATCTATGTTCCAGATACCCAATGTTGTGGGGCATGTTTTAGTGGAAGAAAACTTCTCTTACATTTTATAGAATAGGTAAAACATCTGAATTATAACAGGCAAGTTTAGCTTAGAATTTTATTGCTAACATCTCTGCTTCCTTTCAACATCTGCAATTAAACTGAACAGTTCAAGAAATACTAAGAAGTGGGCATTTAAGTCTCATAACCAAAGGCATCATGGTCATACATGGGCAGGTTATTGTAAAAGGGGACAAGCCATTTGAAAGGCTGATGAACTCCCTTTTCTATATTGTGATCACCTAAGATATAAAAATCTTAAATGAACAATAAGAAATCAGGTAATGGTCCCTTTAAGGTAAAACTGGCAGTGTTTAACTAGAAATTATGGACTGCTCCAGAAATGACATTCTGTGTTCTGCAGTAAGACAGAGAGCTTTTTTTTGTGCGTGTATTTTCTTCCCTCCCATTTGGTTACAACAATGAGTCACCATTATCTGCAAAGCTAGACATGTAGAGTCGCCTCTCGTGCCAGAAAGGCAAGGTACCAGTTGGCAAGGACTTAAAATGAGAAAGGGAAAATGTTTAATTTACAGATTTAATTAAACATGAAAGCTTCCAGGGAGGAAAGCATGTCCCCCACCCCCACTGCCCACTTTTTAAAATGTTCCTACTGCTCGTCATTCCAAGGAGGCTACATACAGTAGAGAACTGATTTTTAATGATTTACGTAAGGCATCAGTTCGCCCAAATAAGAAAAAAATGTGTAATGAGGTCTGATACAGACAAAAACCTGAAATTTTGTCTGACCAGGCCACACCTCTAAAGAAAACTTACTTGAAGTTATTTATTTAAAAGCTGTCTCTTGTACCCACCTATCTTTGGCCTTTACAGGGCACAGTGAAGGTGAGGTAAGTGGAAACATAAGCTCAGGGATTTCCTAAGAACATGATGTAGACCAGACCTGAGTTACCTCCTAAGATAACCCCTCTTCCCCAGCCCTTTTCCCCCAAACAAGGTATACCCAGCCAAGAAACCTGACTCTTATTTTTCATAATGCTTCAGGCATGCATAACAAAGAACAGCTCTTTCTGCTGCTATAGTTTAGGCAAGACCCACCATCTGAGCTGAAAACTTAGTTTCACCTCTGTCTTTGCAAAGCTGAGTAGACAGAAAATAAGAGGATCAACTCATCTCTTTCTTAAAATAAAGGAGTAAATAAAGGAATGGGAGCACATACTTTTTGAAATATCTAAGAAGTAGATAGATAGATAGATAGATAGATAGATAGATAGATAGATAGATAGATGATAGATAGATAAACATTTCAAGATTCCCAGGGCATGGATGAATTGGTTTATAAATTACTCCAAGATCTGTTTAGTGTTCTCATTTTCAGCTCTAATTATGTTTTTTTAAATTATTTTTATTTTTTTATTTATTTCTCTCCCCTTCCCCACCCCCCGCCCCAGTTTTCTGTTCTCTGTGTCCATTTGCTGCATGTTCTTCTTTTTGTCTGCTTCTGTTGTCAGCGGCACGGGAATCTGTATTTCTTTTTGTTGCGTCATCTTGCTGCGTCAGCTCTCCGTGTGTGCGGTGCCATTCCTGGACAGGCTGCACTTTCTTTTGCGCTGGGCGGCTCTCCTTACGGGGTGCACTCCTTGCACATGGGGCTCCCCTACGCGGGGGACACCCCTGCGTGGCATGGCACTCCTTGCGCACATCAGCACTGCGCATGGGCCAGCTCCACAGGTCAAGGAGGCCTGGGGTTTGAACCGCGGACCTCCCATGTGGTAGACGGACACCCTATCCACTGGGCCAAGTCTGCTTCCCTCTAATTATGTTTTAAGTCCTGAAGCCTAATTTTCTCAATTCTAATGAAACGTGTCCAAACATGACTCCCATGAATAAATGACAAAGGAAGGACATGCTCTTCGATACAGAGGTGGTAGTGAGATGACAAAAAGGCCGACAGCATGAGGCTGAAAAGGGGGCATTTGAACCTCAAATGAAGAGGAAGCACATTTTCTTGTGTTGAAACCAAGAAAGATCTTTCCTTAGGAAAAGGGAGAGATTTTGACCATGAGTGGGGAGACATCAGTTTCTCTACAGGCATTTTTTCAGGGGTATGCTAATTCGACATAAAAATATTACTTAGATGAAATTGTTAGTCTAGTAGACCAGAACTGCCTTTAATTTTATGCTCTGCACTGTTAGCACTCAATCACTGAACAGCAATATTCTAACAGAGATAAGAAGTCGAGTACATTCATTGCTTCAGTGTCTGCCTTCAGTGGTCACTATCTTGAATATAGGTAGGTATAATGGCAGGCAATCATGCTGGATATTACTTATCTAATTTCTTTGTGCAAGTCACAAAAAGACTTCTACTCTCATTTTATTTTTCAGTTGAACTTCTCTAGTATCTTGAACTTCAGTACAAGCTCCTTCATCTTTACTCTCACCAAAACTTGTTTCCCTAATCAATTGAGAAGACAATGGCATCAGAGAGGCAGAGGGAATGGACTATTCTATCTGCTCAGCAGGCTTCATTTGGAAAGAATCCCCTCAGATTTGGGAATACTCGTTCCCTAGCTCTCATCCTTTGGTTCTTGTGGGGGCTGCCGACCAGTTTAACTCAGCTCCCTGGTTGCAGGGGTAAGCATGTGACCTGGCTGGAGCAATCAGAGTGCCCCACCTCTGACTGGCCCAGGGCCTGGCACGTGATCAGCTGGGCCAGCGAGAGTCCCGTTGGAACTGGAGCTGATGCCGTAGCACTCTTTTGACTCTGGTGATGAAACTGGGAAGAAGTGAGCCTGGAAGCTGCCCCCCAAACCTGACCCTGGCTTTGGGGAGGAATTTGGTCTGAGGGAATGAACCTAACACTCAGAGAGAGAGCCTAGAGTGGGTGAGGGTGGAGTTTAAGTCCTGTCTCCTGCATCGTTTCTTCATCCCTTCCTTCAAATACAGGTTACTCCAGGATTCTTCCAACTCATTAATCCCTCTTTTTCCCTTTGCTTAAGATAGTTTTAGATGAGTTTCTGTCACTTTACTGATTAAAGCAGATTTTAACAGTACGTGGCACCTTGGTTGAAGTAGGAACCTAATGTGTGTGGGTAAATCAAAGGGTGAGTGCATTTCTTTTCTTTTTTTAACAAATGAACTTTTGAAAGCAGGAGAGGGAATTCTATATTGGATGACTGCTTGAATTTTACTGTTATTATAATCATCACTATTAGTGATACTATTTCAGATCTACTAACATTTCAGGTGTTAGTATGTGGAAGGATGAAAGGAATAGACCAATGCATGGAAATACAGCATGAGCCATATATATAATTTAAAATTTTGTAGTAAAAACATCTTAAAAAAGTAAACAAGTGAAATGGACTTAAATGTATTTTATTTAGTCCACGATATCAAAAGTTATCTTTTCAAAATATAATCAATGTAAAAAAAGTATTAATGGGCTACTTTAACATCTGTTTTTTTTTTGTCATGCTAAGTCTTCAAAAGCCACTTTATATTTTACACTTAGGGTAGATGTCCATTTGGACTAGCCACAGTTTAAGTGCTCAAGAGCCACATGTGGCTAGTGATAACCGAATTGGAGAGTATAGCCATATTTCCTGGTTTTAATCCTGGTTTCACAACAAACAGGTTCTATGATCTTGGGAAAGCTATGAGTTCTTCCTGCCTCAGTTTCCTTGTCTGTAAAATGGGGACGATTATAATCATACCTGCCTCATAGGGTGGATGAGGATACGGGGATGAGCAGGTTGGAAGAGTTTCCTGTCTACACTGAGCTATACTCTAGTGGGCAGTAATGGACAACTGACTGGTATAAAAATAGACCAATAGAATAATTTCAGATGGTGTTACGTGCTAAGAAGACAATACAGTAGCCTTACCCCCTCAGGGGGTGGGCAGAAGTGAGTTTCTTAGGTGGCATTAGCCAGGAGGGCACCTGTCTGAGCAGGTGACCGATGACCTGCGAGCTCCTCAGTGAAATGACGCTGAGCACATCATGACCCCAGGTGGGAGGAGGCCAGGATCGATGTTCCCGGAGCCTAGTAACTGTCTTCCAGAAAGAGAACAAATAAGTATCATGAGAAGACTCCTGTCATGGCACCCAGATGCCAGCAGCCAGCACCAAGTCACTTTGTGAGTTTCGGTGCAGTGGAATGCTGCCAACAGCTGGTTAGCGTCCTGCATATTTTTCTCAGGCAGCCCCTGCATCTGTTCCTCTCCCCCAAGAGAGAAAACAAACTCTGCTGACAGGTGGTGTAAAAGAAGATTAGAGCACGGTCATTCCAGGTAACTCTGCTTTTGGAATGAGGCTGGCGCAGGTGCCATGGGGTAACCCCGACAGATCCTCCCCGCGAGCATTTCGGGACAGCCCTGAGCTTGTGAGGTCCTGCAGAGACATACTCTCTGGGCGGTGCACCGCTTGCTGTTGTGCTGCCAAGCCCCAAATTCGTCCTGGCTCGGGGCTGGGCCCGCTGCTCGCTGTCTTGTATTTATTCCAGCAAATTGTCTCCCCAGGCTGTTTACGACATGTCTCAGGCAGCTGGCCTGGCAGCCTCTCCAGTGGTTTGGGGTTTGCCATGCAGGTAAGAAAGCACCAGATTTGCTGCTTCATCACATCAACAAGGGATTCGGAAAAGGGTTTGTGCCTTTGCTCAGTGCCTTTTCATACTCCGCAAAAATAACCCCGACAGAGAGGTATTACTACTTGCACTTTGCAGTGGAGGAAACAGGCTGCTCAGAAAGCTCAAGCCATTTCCTCAAAGCCCCACAGCAGTTAAGGTGACTAAATCCTTTGACACTTCCCCTCTTCTGTGCCAAATGGCAAAAGTGCAGGCTGGAGAGAGGGGAAGATACGTGGAGGTGGGATCATGAGACAATCTATGAGGTTTGATAGGTAAGAAGCTCAAGCCAGGAAAGGACTTGAACTTGATTCTGTATCTACTAGACTCTGATGTCACATGCCCAGGTCTCCACACGCAGATTTTCCATTCGGTTCCCATGTCTGCTCCCAAGACAACAATACTGCATAGAAAAGACGCACTTCAAGGGCACAGAGAGTGCATCACTGGGGACAGAATCCAGAGAGGGGGAATGAAGGATTTGGATCTGTCCTGCAAAGCCAGATGCTGAATTCATTAATAGATGCCTTTAGGAGTGTTTTTAGAAACAAAGGATCATAAGGTTGAGGCACGAAGATATAAAAAGCAAAAACAGATTGGGTTATTTCTTCTCAAAAGGTCATATTTCCCACCTGCAGCAGAAATTGGACTTTAAATTTGGTAGCATCACATAGGATCTACACACTCACCTGTGGTAGCCTTGACACTGACCCTTTCACCCCAGTAACTCAAGTGCCGCCCTGCAAATCCTGGCACCTGCCTGTCCGATTCCCTTACCACCCTTGGTATCTCAACCCTCCTAAATACTGTGTCCTTGCTTTCCTTCTGTGACATGACATGATAGTGCTTTAGTCACATGTTACTGTGTCAGAAATTACCCCAAATTTAGTAGCGTAAAACAACCTGCCTTTATTATCGCGGTTTCTGTGTTCCAGGAGTCCAATCCCAGCCTAACCGGGTCCTCTGCTTCTGGACCTTGGAGGGTGCCTGCGAGGTGTTGGCCGGGGCTGGAGCTGCTTCCAGACCCACTCGGTGGGCGAAGGCAGGCTTCAGTTCCTGGCGGGTGGCTGGACTGAGGCTTTTGGTTCCCCGCTGGTTGCTTGGCAGAGGCTGCCCTCAGTTCCCCGCCACGTGGGCCTTTCCATGGGAGCTTCATGAGAGGGCAAGAGAGGGAGCGAGTGGCAGCAAGACGTCAGCCACTGACTGTTGTAACCCAACGGCGGAAGCGACGGCTCCTTGCTTACATCTGCTGTCTTCTATCCCTTAGAAGCAAGTCCCCAGGCCCGGCCCACATTCAAGGGGCAAGAACCCCGGGATGTGGAAATCACTCAGGCCATCCTAGAAACCTGCCAACCCCAAAAACGCCTGTGATGTCCCTCCTGCATGTCTGATCCTGCCAAGTGTGCGGTAAATGACGGCTGTAGCCTGATATTTGACTTTAAATTCTCCCAGCTCTCCTGCTTCTCCCATGGGCCTTGGATTCACTCTGAGGATGGACCAATTACTGTGGCAGTAGACATAAGAAGTTAGTATCCCTCCTCTACCCCACTCTGTACACACACCCTTTCCCCCACAGAGCAGCCAGGGTGGTCTTTCTAAAACTCCAATCTGATCAAGTCACCTCCTACTTAAAACTTCTCCTGAGGTTCCCCAGTGTCCTCGGCCCTTTAGCAAGGCTTTGGAGAACTGCCTGCCCGCCAGACCCCAGGTTCCCTCTCCAATCTCCTTTCTCTCATCACCTCTTTCCTTTGATGATTCTGCCTTACTTAACTCCTTTTAGTTGTAGTTTCCTTTCATTCTTTAAAGATGCGTTTCTCTTCTGTCTCCAGGCCTTATGCTGAATATACCCCCACAATCCAAGCTTCTGCACCTGAGAAGACGTGGGGCCCTTTTTCTTGTCCAGGGCTACCGAAAGGCAGAGCTCATACCTATTTTTTTAAATCACTGTATCCTTAGTACCTAACAAAGTGCATGGTGGTAGTTAACAAACACGGGTGAAAGCAAAATTACACTCTGTGGAGGATGGTAGCAGAAGCTGTTTGCTCTAACATCACCTCAAAGGCAAAGGGGCTAGGAAGCTTGGTAGGTGCAGGTTTTGTTTCCCAACACCAGCCTCTTTGATTCTACTTCACCCTGTGATGCCCTCCTGCAGAGGTGAGATCATACCTTCCTGGCACCACATTTTCAGGACTGGAAAATGCCTGAAGAAGCATTTGTATTGCGAGCCTTTGTATTGGAGGCTCCTGTCATATTTCTGAATGAATGAATGATCGAAGATATCCAAGTACATAGAATACCTATCAGTCCTGCAAATACCTTAGCCAATATTTATTAAATACCTATGATGTGTCCAGCACAGTGCTAAGTGATTTATATGTAGTAGTCTCATTTAATACTTAAAATAACACCATGGGTATGTATCATTATTCCTATTTTATGGGCAAAGAAAATGAGGATCAAAGAGGCACAGTCTCTTGTCCACAGTCATATAGTTAATAACTGAGTTGGGACAAAATGATGACAATGACAGCTCCTGTTTATTGAGCATTTGCTATGTACCAAGCCCTTTTTCAGCACTTGATGTGGGTTCTTTGACTTAACCCCTTCTAGCAACACTATGCAGTAGGTATTGTCGTTATTCCTGAATTACAGATGAAAGGACTTTGGTTCAAGGAATTTTAGAAGACTGCCTCTGCTCTCGCAGCTAGAAAGAGGCAGCACTGGGATTTGCGCTGAGACCTGGGTGGTGCTGAGGCCCATGCTGTGATCAGAACACACACCAGCTCCCAGAGTCCATCTCTCATCTACCTGGGTCCACTGAATCGACTACAAAGTATGGAAAAAACTTGTCCCTAAAATGCCAAGATGCTCGAAAGCTGTTGGATCCTTGCTCAAGGAAAAGCCACAGACTCTCTGGACTCAGAATATAACTCTACTGGGCACCTCTGAATCCTTGATGGCAACTGAGCTGGAAGGTTTTACATGCCTTTCTCAAGTCCAGTGGTTTTAAAAGCAGACTGGTAATCAGAATCAGCTGGAAGGTCCACAAGCTCCATGTTCCTGGGTGCACCCCAGACCTGTGGACTCCGAATAGCCAGGGCTTAGGAACCTGCTCAACAATTCTGATGACCAGACAGATGGGAGCCATGAGTTTCCCACAAGGCCCTGCTTCCTTAGCACGGTCTCTCCCCTTCTCCCCACAAAGTCCTCAAGCTGCCACTTACCCATCTATAAACTCCAAAGGAGGGCACACCATTGCCAGCTGGTGCTTGAGAATAAGCAGGTACAGCCTGAAGAATAGGCAGAAGGAGTTTCCATTTCTTTGGAGAGGTTTATCATTTACCTGCCTCATCACAAAGACAGACCCTACTGACTATTTCATTTAATTTAACTGCATATTCTTTTCCCCACACCACTTAATAATATTCCTTTTGGAACATTAAATATAAAAGAGGATGGTGATGATATCTCTAGACTATGGTGGAGCACCTGCTGTGTGCGTTTACATATTTTTTTACATTATTTTATTCTCCCCATTTTGAACATAACGAAACAGAGGCTCAGAGACTTTAACTTACCCAAATATGTTCATCTGGTATATGGCAGAACCAGAATTTGAATCCAGGTAATTTTAATGCAGAGCCCAAGTTCCTTCCACTCCCCAGTACCTTGTGTGGGCAAGTTACTTAAAACGATCTTAATTAAGTTTTAAGATTTAAAACTTCCACGTTTTAAGATTTAAAACGGTCAACGTTAAAATCTCTCTGCGAAGAAGGAAGCAAAAGTACCCAATTCATAAGGCTGTTATATGGATTCAATGGAATAGTTCATATAAAACTCTCAATATGGTAATCTTACATATTACTAGAATAGCTTTTTATACCAGTTTTCCAAATATGCCTCGAAACCCACACATTCCCCTAAATAAAATAATTTCACAAATAATTTCAGTTCTGCAAGCTATAGCTTCCTCTCCGTGCTCCTCAATGCTCATTAACATATTAAAGACTCAGAGAAGTTGCAAATAAAGAATCCTGTTTCACTTTACCCAAGCTAAAGTTATAGTTTTTTAAAATTGCTTTAATTTCACTTAATATTTTGGTTCTACCAAGAAGAAAAGGAGTCTTTTGCACCCCAATTTGGAATGGAATTGCTTTGATAATCTCATCCTCTGCTGGTTCTTGGAAAAGGCCCTCCTGGAAGAACGTACCCTTAAGTACTTGCTTTGATACTGGCTGTTAATCCCATGGCCCAGTTTGACATTGTCTCTTAGCAACATCCTGTCCTTTTCCCCTTTTCATTCTTGTGCCTCTAATAACACTTCCTCCCCTCTGGTTTCTCTTCAGCCTCCGGCTTTCACAGCCCCTTAAGCCTCCCGTACACAGAGAGAAGCAGGCGCTGCAGGCCCCGCGCACATACTTATGTTAATAGTGCTGAGGGGAAGAACAGGCTGTTCTGGAGAAGGCTTTCCAGCTGTCATATAAATCAGCCAGAAAAAAAAAGTCACTGTGTTCACCAAGACACTGCCAGAGTAGAGCACATCACCCCTCCATGCCCCCGCCCCCCCCACCCCTTAAGCAGCGCCTGCTTGTAGTGGTAGCCTTCTGCCTCAATCTCCTGGAAGGAAGAGATGAAGGATTTCACAGACGCAGAGGATTTCCAATCAGGAGGCACCTTTGAGATCACCTAGTGCTAAATCAAATGGAAACTTCTAGTAAATACCTATGCCTGGGTCCTATCCTCAGAGATTCTGAGGCAGTTGGTTGGCAGTAGGGCACAGGAAATGTCCTTAACGCTTTCCAGGTGATTTAATGTGCAGTCAGGACCGAAGCATTGACCAGCCATGCCCTCATAAAGAGAGGAGGACCAGAGAAGGTGAGACGTCCCCTGGATCACCCAGGGAGTTAGTGAAACAGCAGGGCCTTAACTCCCTGTCACATTTTCTTCCACTGTGACACGCTGTCACTAAGTTTTGGGGTAGAACAGCAGAAAGACCTAGAAAATGGTATTATTAGAGTTGTATGTCCAAATTGCTTGGCGAGCAATTTTAAGCATGCATTCCTTCTCCTAGCTGCACTGGGACCTATGGAATCAGAATCTTTGCATGGATTCCCAGCACACAGAATTTGAGAAAACTGTCATTGGTGCTTGCGATGCATATCCCAGTGTAAGAACACTGGCTTGATAGAAACACTACCTGTTGTATAGGGAGAAAAACTAGGGGTCAAATCTAAGATCCATCTTATACTAACTGTGGTTCCCTTGACAAGTTATGTTACCTCCCTGAACCTCGGTTTCTTCTTCTGTAAAATGGGGGCTACACAGCTAACTCTTAAGTGTCCTTCAATTTGTAATTCAAATGTCATTTCCTCTTGGAAATCTTGGCTGAAATTTCAGACTCTGCTAGTCATTCATGCTCCTATGATACACATTTCCAGAGAACACCCAATACTACTTTGTAACACTAACCAAAATTCATTTATCAAGTAGGATGAAGCTTAACACATGCTTGTTGAATGAATGATTAAATAATATATATGTGTAACGGTTTGCTCACTCTCTATCCCACCATGATTTAAGTTGAGTGAGAACAGTTAGGTCATCTTGTTCATTGTTGTATCTGCAGTATCCGGTGGGAGGCTAGTGCACAATAAATACTGAACAAACAAATGACTAAATAGATGAACAGAGGATGAGTGTATTAAAAACACCTAGCACATAATGACATATAACAAATGTTAGCTGTATAATAATTGCCTTCAGAGAGAGCATGTGCCTTATGTAAGGACACACAGCAAAGTTTAGATTTGAACTCACTCCTCTGGACTCACAGGCTCAGTTTTAACCCAGAATGTCAATCTGGATTAAGGTTTTCATATTGGAGGGGAGGAGAGGTTTAGGAAAAGGTGATTGGCTGCCTTTGCCCACTAGAAAACCTGGAAACCTAACCGGCCCTCGCATACCCACTGATATAATCCACATGTGCATGCATGCACACACACCTGCAGATGACAATGGCTGTTGGCATGGAGCACCTAGGTCCTCTCAAGAAATTTTGGTTTGCAAATCCTTGAGGGCAGGACCCCTGACTCCAGCCATCACAAGATAGACTGCAATTTGATGTCCCTGCACCAGCCAAACCGCATACCTTTGCCAAATACCTGGGACGATTTCTTTCATTTATTTAGCAGTTACTAGGCCCTCAATGCTATGCCAAGTGCTTCACAGACATTATCTTTTTAAATTTTCTCAACTCTAAGGGGTTTATAGCATCATATCTTAACAGATGAGGAACTTGAGACTGAGTAATTTGCCAGAGATCCCAAATACCTACAAGGCCAATGCTGGAACTAGGTCCAGCTGATAACTCCAGAGCCTCAATTCATCCAGCAAATATTTGCTGGGCAGCTATGAGCCAGGTCCTTTTCTAGTTACAAGGACTATATTACAGACAGAGGTTTGAATACTAAGGGAACTATGTGGCCTTTCAGAAGATGGTAGTGCTGTAGAAAACAATGTGACAGTCAAGGAAGGTGAGGACTGGTTGGCGAGTGTGTTTGAAGCAGGGGGAATCATGATGTATGTTTGCAGTTTTAAACAGAGGGGTCAGGATAGACCTCAGTGATGAAGTCACATTTGAGGATGGACAGACTTTTAAAGGTCTAAATGATGCTGTGCTCAGACTGCCTTCCTAAAAATGAATGGATGGATGAAGAGTGAAAAAAACATGACTGATTAAGCACCTACTTTGTGTCAGGTGCTGTGTTAAGCACTTCACCCACAGCTTCTCACTGAGTCCTCACCAGGGCCCTCAGAATTATATCACCCCTATTTTCAGGGGAGGAAGTTAAGACTCAGAGAGGAAAAAAATATTGTTCCAGCTTATTCAGTTCATTAGTGAAGGGGCTGGGACTTAAGCTGGAGCTCCTCTGTCTCCTGCTCTTTGACTACCTTGATCCTCCCTCCTTTCTTAGGTGGGTGAAGAGTGTGGGGAGTTTGGGGCTGTCAAACAGAGCCTTGAATTGAGAAGGTCAACTGCATTGCCGCCTGCAGAGGTGGGATCCCCCGAGGCTGGTGGGTCTCTTGGTGCTGCTGGACGTACACAGCGGTGGGTGGTCTCTGACGCTCGGGGTTCCCGCCATGTTCTATCTTCCTCATTTGTCTCTATTTTCATATGGTCTTGGCATTTTTTGCTTCCATACTTAGAGCAAACAGATGTCGACAAGCAGTTATACCATTCACAATGTCAGAAAACACACATTCTCTGGAAGCCTAATTGACCTTGGCCGCCAGGAGGGCTGCTATTCCACAGAGGAACAGTGGTACCCCAGGCTCTATGGGCCAGCAGCTAGGCATCTCTCTAGGGTATTTTTGATGGAACCATCCATAAACTGGATGCAGTCCTGCCCTTGACTTGGCAAGTGTTGTTCTTGTGAATGGTCTTTGCCAAGCCTGGCCTCATGCCTCACATGTAGCTCCTCCTCTCCCATGGAGACTAAGAGCCACATGGTCTAAGAAGACTTCACTAGCAGAATGCAGGTCTCCCTTGCCTCACTTAAATCCTACTCCCCAGCCTCGTAAGATAGCGATGTGCTCTTGCCAAAGGACATCCATTTGGAAGCCTACGAGTGAAAGAGTTGTGCCACTTGAGTGCCTTTGCCTTACTTTTATCCCCAGTGAGCTTATAATGATCAAGGTCAAACTAAAACCAAAACAGAGTCATCAAACAAAGTATGAGAGTATGATTTTTTACACACTTAAGGGTTCTAGGTCAATAGCTAAAGGGATGCTTCTTGCTGGCAGAAAAAGATTGGATTTATTTTTTTACTTTAATTGCCAATCATTACTTTTGAGCCAATGGAGATAAATATTACTCCTTGGCTTGTTTTTCTATTTTCTCATACATAATAAGATGTCCAGACTTTCTAAAGGAATGTGAAATGTTATTCATCCTTCCTCTGCCATTTTTTTTTAACTGTTAAAACTTGAGGGAAGCGGGTGTGGTTCAAATGATAGAGCATCCACCTACCATATGGAAGGTCCAAGGTTCATTACCCAGGGCCTCCTGACCTGTGATGAGCTGCCACACACACAGTGCTGCCCTGTGCAAGGAATGCTGTGCCATGCAGGGGTGTCCCCTGTGTAGGGGTGCCCCACATGCAAGGAGTGCACCCCGCGAAAAGCACAGCCTGCCCAGGAGTGGCGCCACACACACAGAGAGCTGACGCAGCAAGGTGATGCAACAAAAAGTGACATAGTTTCCCGAGGCCGCATGAGAAGAATGCAAGCGGACACAGAAGAATACACAGCAAATGGACACAGAGAGCAGACAATGGGGGGCGGAAGGGGGTAGGAGAGAGAAATAGATAAAATAAATCTTTAAAAAAGAAACAAAACACTTGAAAATGATCTTTGTGGTCCTTATTCAAATTTGATCTTAAATCCTCTTACTGAGGAAGAGAGTCTGTAAAGTC
Organism: Dasypus novemcinctus; assembly: GCF_030445035.2. NCBI lineage: Eukaryota > Metazoa > Chordata > Mammalia > Cingulata > Dasypodidae > Dasypus > Dasypus novemcinctus. The sequence continues at coordinate 26,088,577 of NC_080698.1, forward strand.
ACACGCCAAACCCTTTTTAAATAAAAACTTTCCTTTTTGGTGAAAACAGCTGAGGATTCATCAAATGAGTTTATAGTCTGTGAGAAGCAAAAATAGAGGCCAGTCCCTGGTTTCTTCCAGTCCCAGAGAATGGCAGGGAAGCTTACCTCCTTCAGCCTTAGCCTGTGGAAGACATTGCAACATCATCTCTAATCAGGGTCCCCTGTGGAGTGGAAAAGATTTTACAGGATAAAAGGACATTTTATGGATGAACTTTGAGAGCAAAGAGAGGGCCATGGGTTGACTAATAGTTTAGCCAACAGATGGGAGGCCCCTTCTGTACATGAGATGCCCTTCATCCATTTCCATCCAAATAATCAAATACTTCTTGAGAACATACCATGTCCTGGGCCAACTTCTAGACCCCTCTCCTAGGTCTTCAGCATCTAATTTAAAGCCCTGCAAACCTTGGCTTCTGCTGGTCATTGCATCTAGTGTTTCTGTGGGCTGTACAGATGGTACAGAAATGCTTTGTGCCTCCATTTCCCCATGTGCCAAATGGAGACAATATCAAATGAATATGACAAGATAATTTATTTCCAAACTGGGCATTTCTTAGAGTATAAAGAAGAGCTGACTTAACAGACTGGGCGATATGGTGACTTGATAACAGAGTTACCAAGACAATGAGGCATGACTGTGAAGTAACTGATGTGTGCATACTCTGAAACATTAGGAGCACCATAGACATGCACTTTGGAGATAATGTGGAAGAAGAGGAGGAGAAGGATGTTGGAATCCTCTCCTACTAGATAACCAGTGTTTTATCGCTATGGTCTACCCTTTGGCCCAAAGCCAACCCTGAAAGCATAGATTCTGTTAACCTGGATCTGCTGTACATAAATATATTTAATATTTATATAAAACAATAATAATTAGTATTTGTTAAAGCATTCTTAGGTTTTAAAAGCATTGTTCATGGGCATCAACTTGCTTAAATCTCATTCAAGTGTCACAATAATCCAGTTAATGGATGAGATGACTTAAATCCCTGTATTGCAATTGAGAAAACTGAGGCCTTACAGAGAAAGAATTATTTGTCCAAGGATGAGCTGTTAGTGATGGCAATGTGTGCAACTCAAGCCCAGGTATCCTGAATCAAATGCCTATGCTTTGTACCTGACAATGAAATGGTGTTTAGGACCATATTCACTCAAAACAGATACATTACCATCATACTCTTTTCCCAGTTTCTTTTCTTCCCTGTGTCTCCGTTTAGCTCAGGATGTCTGTTGTGTTCTCTTCCTCTCCCTCTTATCTATTCTCCTCCTAGGATTTCAGTTTGCTCCCAGGTGTGATATTCAGAAGAGACTCATTACAAGTTGGTCTCACCTACAACGTGATCCTGTGGCAGGATGCTGTAATGACACCTTAGTAAATTACCCTGGAGTCCTGAGCTGGCCACATGCCATGGAACCTCACAGCAGGTACAGTCCTTCTTAGAAGCAACATCTAGAAGCAGGATCACATGGATGGAGAGATGATCAAGGTTGCTCAGAGTGGAGGTCAAACCCCCAGTGCTTCATGGTGCTTTCGGCAACTCCTTTGCACTCATCACATTTGGATGTGTTCTCCTGTCCAATGTCTGTCTTCCTACTAGACTTAGCTTTGCCTTGTGAACTGCTTGGACCACAGTTTAGTGTCAGACTTGGAATAAGCCCTTGCAAACATGTGGGGAATAATGGGATGAATGAAGAAAAGGAGTATTAATGGAATAATAATAGTTTCATATATTATCCCTCTCAGGAATATTTGCAGTTTGAAAGAAGATCCTAATCAAGGACAAGTCTTAACCTCATTAGGATCTTCACGTGGAAGGAGTACAACATGGAAGGACCATTCTGTAGTGATGATGAGATGAGAGCATCTTCCTGAGGAAAAAAGCCACTGGGGTTTAACTTCACACCCCCTCGGCATCCTTTTCTGAGAGCCTCTGATTATTTCTATCCTGAACATAAGAGAGATATATAGAGCACCTGAGTCATAGCCTAGAAGATGTTCTTGTGAGGGCAACAAAAATCAGAACCAATTGCTGGTCCTGCTGGGTCTGTTAACAGAATGAGGTTCCCCTTTTCATTTCATTCAAACTGAAGAAACTTTCTGACAGGGTGTTAGGTTTCAAACACAAACATCAGCCAAGGGCTCAGGAGGCCAAGGTCTGAGCAAATTTGATTCAATTTATGCTTCGGGTAAAAATTCGAATGTAACTCAGTAGTCTGGTGGGTCTATCTGTTAAATGTTCCTCATTTGCATGTCCCAGACTAGCAATCTGCCAAATGTGTATGAAATCAATATCAGAGACCCGTGTGCCTTCTTTTACCCCATATGAGGGTAACCTCATTGATAAGCTGTGAAGGGCAGAAGAGAGTGACTTTCTTTCTCCATAAAAAACAGACAAGAATTGGAACACATTCTTCTAAACTCCTTGATCCTATGATCTGGTCAAAATCAACTCAATAATAAGAATAACCTTTATTGAATGTTAACATGTGTCAGGCACTGTGCTGTGCACCTTTCCTTTATTGATCAATTAATGTTCTTGACGATTTTATGAAGTAGAGTCTATTATTTGCTCTATAGAAAATGAAACAGAGGCACAGAGGTCCAAGGGTGCAAGTAACAAAGACCAGGATTGAAAGTCAGGCAGTTTGCCTCCAGACCCCTGTCTTTAATGTTGGTCAGGGGCTGGTTGAGTAATGAACCATCCATCAACATGTAGGAATATAAACAAGGTGCTTGTTGTAGGATTAGTTGGAATTTCATACCCCATATGGCATTTCTCAGACTCTATTTTGGTGGCAAAGATAGTTAAGCCAGATAGTACATTTTGGTATTTTCCTTTTAGTTGCTGGTACAAGGAGAAAGCACTAGAATAAATTAACTCAAAACTGAAGTATCCAAATGCCTTTGCTTTGCCAATAATCTGGATAGGTCAAGATTCTCTCCTGTACCCTGGGATATTGGAGAGAGTTAAATCACTTTTGTAGACTCTTAGTATTTGGGTGATGGTACATCCACAGATTGCCTAGGATTCTTGAAGCTGTTGTAAAGAACATGGCTGGAAGGAGATGCTTGTTCACCAGCCAAATAATTCACTTCTGTACCTTGATCTTTGCCTCATCAAAAAATACATGAAAGATGTCCAACTCTAGTATTATGGAAGGAAATGCAATTTTAATGACATTCTCACCCATTATTTAGCAAACATTTCCATTTTACAACATCAATCATACTTAAGGTAAGGGGAAACAGGTACAGTCATAGAGTGCTAATGAAAATGTAAATTGGGGGATGGTGGACTTGGCCCAGTGGTTAGAGCATCTGTCTGCCACACGGGAGGTCCACGATTCAAACCCCGGGGCCTCCATGACCCATGTGGAGCTGGCCCACACGCAGTGCTGATGCATGCAAGGAGTGCCCTGCCATGCAGGGGTGTCCCCCGCACAGGGGAGCCCCACGTGCAAGGATTGCGCTCCATAAGGAGAGCCACCCAGTGCGAAAGAAAGTGCAGCCTGCCCAGGAATGGCGCCGCCCACATGGAGAGCTGACACAGCAAGATGACGCAACAAAAAGAAACACAGATTCCCATGCCGCTGACAACAACGGAAGCAGACAAAGAAGACGCAGCAAATAGACACAGAGAACAGACAACTGGGTGGGGAGGGGAAGGGGAGAGAAATAAATAAATCTTAAAAAAAAAGAAAGTGTAAATTGGAATGGTCATTATTGAATAAAATTTGGACATATAAAAAGTACACCTGTGAACCAACAATTCTGTGTCTTGGTGTCTACTACAGGAAATACTCATACTTATTCACCAGAATATTCATTGCAGCATTGTTTGTGGTACTTAAGAATTAGAGACAGCTGGAATATAATGCATCCCATCCATACCATGGAATGCTATACAGTTCATCAAAAGGTAGATCACTGTGTACTGACAATAAAATGTTTAATACATACTGTTCATTTAAAAAGTCCACACAGCATAACATTATCCAATTACATAATCTCTCACACACACACATACACCTACATACGCATACAACCAATGCACAGAAAAAGGAGTAGAAAGGAACACACAGAACTCAGATGAGATTATATCTAGGGAGGTCCCAGAAGAGGGGAGCAATTCATCCTTCATTCATTCAACAAATATCGTGTAGCATCTTTTACATACCAGCCATTGCTCTAGATGTCACTTTTGATGTACAAAACAGACAAAAATCCCTGTGGTCATGACACTTATATTCTAGTGTTATTACTAGTCATATTTATAAAACAGGAAGATTTTTCATGTATTTCTTATGTGATTAAAATTAAGTACAAATAAAAACCATTAACAACAACAAAAAAAACCCACAATATTATCTTAGCAAAACATCAATAGATATTTTTAAAAAAATATTTTGAGGTACTGAAAGTAGTCACAATGGTAAATATATTGGTGATGTCATGTGGCTGCTGTAATCCTCAAGTGGTCCCGTTTGGATGGTTGGCACAGACATAGGTACAGTGACAATCTCTCATGGTACAAGCACTTTACACAGGTTTGTCCATTCCATTCTTTCTACCAGTGTATTCTGGGAGCAACTGCAGGCACAGAGTATAAGTAAAAGCCAATCTGAGTATACACATTCACCAAAAGACATGTTCAGGAATGATCTTAGTGACACTATTCATGATAGCCAAAAACTGGAAATTCCCTAAATGCCCATCAGTGGTAGAAGAGATAAATAATGTACTATGTTCACACAAAAGAATACTATATTGTAGAGGAAATCAATGGATTTAGACTACAAGGAACAAGTGGGTGGATCTCACCAACATAGTGTTGAATGAAGGATGTCTGGCACAAGAAAGCACACCCCATACTTCCATTTATATCATGTTCAATTGCAGGCAAAAATGACACAGGGTGCTAAAGGCCAGATAGTGGCTACTTTGGGGAAAGAGTGGTAGCCATGATGGGGCTTTACGGGGTTGTTAGAGATGATCTGCTTCTTGATCTTGGCACCGGTCACAGGAGTTCATGAAAATTGGTTGAGCTGTACAGCTACAATTCTTTGACTTTTCTCTGTGTATATCCTACTTTCATCAGGAGTTTACAAAGAACTAAAACAAAATGAGATAAAAGCAAAAATCCCTGAAATCCAATTTGTACTTTTTGAATCTTGCCTTTGGCAAATCATGTACCTTGCTTGGGCTTCAGTTTTACTGTCTAGATGAGAGAGGGATTTGCTAGCTGATAGGAAAGGCCCTTCTGTCTTTATGATTCTGTGTATTTTCTCATCCATTCCAATAATCAATTTCTGAAATAATGGAGAAATGGGCCATTTCCTATTAGACTTCGTGCAAGGTGACCAGTGTCACATATGTCTCATTTTCTAGGCATTTGCTGTAAATTAAAGATGCAACCGATGACCAAGGGAAATTCTTTCTTCCAGGAAAATGCATGTAGCTAGTTCTCTCCTGAACTTCCCAGGGGATAAGTGTGAACACGCCAAATGCTGTGCCTGCCAAGCCTCCTCCTGTCATGCCAGTTCACACACCCTGTGATGGGAGAGTCAGGAGCATAGGAAGAGGGGCCGTTCCCGGTAGGAAGGAGGCGGCTATCATGCCCACCACTACTGTTTGAATAGGTACTTCCTCTCAGAGGGGAGTAGATTCGCAATTTTCCTCTTACTGCTACTGGAATTCCTTGAATGGCAATTTCACAGCTTGTACCCATTCACAACAGGAAAGCTTGACATCCGCAGACACTTTTGGCACGAGAGGAGGAAAAGTCCAATTGAATGTGTCAGTTTCTAAATTAGAACCAATAAAATAATTTCTATAGTGTAGACCACGCTGTACTCTTTTCATGCTGACATCGGCCACCTCATCAGGAAATTTTATGGAGTTTATACCCGACCTTTACTGATTTCTGCAAAGCAGGGACCCCAAGGAAAGCAATATATTTAAGATCCTGAATAGACACATTGTGTTAACTTTATTTACCCTCAAAGAAGTGTGCTCTTGGCAGAGTGAGAAAGCCTCCAGTGAGGAAGCTTGTTTTACTGACATGATTCCTAACCTTTTGAACATAAGCCTTCTTCAACAGATTCAACATTTTGTGGCCCTTTACATGATAGTAATTGTTTGACCTATGTGATCTACTAAAAATGCTTTGATGGATCTGTTAGGTTAAATTGTAATAATTTGGGAAACGGACTTTGGCCCAGTGGTTAGGGCGTCTGTCTACCACATGGGAGGTCCGCGGTTCAAGCCCCGGGCCTCCTTGACCCGTGTGGAGCTGGCCCATGCGCAGTGCTGATGCGCGCAAGGAGTGCCGTGCTACACAGGGGTGTCCCCCGCGTAGGGGAGCCCCACGCGCAAGGAGTGCACCCATAAGGAGAGCCGCCCAGCGCGAAGGAGGGAGCAGCCTGCCGAGGAATGGCGCCGCCCACACTTCCCGTGCCGCTGACGACAACAGAAGCGGACAAAGAAACAAGATGCAGCAAAAAGACACAGAAAACAGACAACCAGGGGAGGGGAGGGGAATTAAATAAATAAAAAATAAATCTTTAAAAAAATAAATTGTAATAATTCAGCTTTTATGTGGGTAAACAATAGATGAATAGGGGAGTCTCATGTATTTCTCCTAATATACATATATATATATGTTTATGTACCTGTGTATACATGATTGGTATTTACGAAGCACCTATTTTGTGTCAGGAACTATGCTAAGCATTGTCTTCCTTAATCTTCATATCACTGTGTGCTACTGTCCTTAATCCCCCTGTCAACTTTCTGAGGAAGATATTTTGAAGAGGAGTAAACCAAGGCACAGAGGGAGGGGTTAAATATCTTGCTCAAGACCACACAGCCAGTAAGTGCGGATGCTGTGTCTTAAATTTACACATTTTGACTCTGGTATCTTTTAATCACTATGGAATAATGCCTGCCAGTATACTGATTTAAGGTCTGCCTGTAATAACTACAAAGCCCCAAAGTAGTCCATTGCCTACAGATTGATAACACTGAGAAGGACTGAATGTATAATTCACTCATTAGCTCATTCATTCACTTATTCATGTATTTTTTCATTCATTCTAATAACGTTTGATGTGTACCACATGGAAGGTTTTGGGCTGGGCACTGTGAAATACAAAACTATATGCCTTGACATGACAGACATTCAAGTTGGAGATATGAGGTATGCATGTCATTAGTGTGTGGAAAAAAAAAGATAAATTCCTTCAGGGATGTATAGACAAAGAGCTGTGGGCGGGAGGAAGAGAAAAAAGACTGCTTCCAGCCAGAGGGCGTTGTAGCAGTGAAGTGGATGGAAACTTAACAGTGACCTGCCCATTGCATCTTGAGTTGGACGGCCACATCCAAAGCAGAGGTGGTTTGGCTGGGCATGGCTGGGGGTTAGAGGGCTGGTAGGATTGCCTTGGGGTTGTATACAAAGAGTCACCGTGAACCCTGGCTGTTGAAATTATTACAGAGTCCTCGGGGCCCGAAACAGGGCTGTGCACATAAGAAATGCTCAGGAATGTTTTGGAGAGTTGAAAGGCCTTCTGAGGGTGGGATCCCCACAAATAAAGACAGGTGGGGAGTATGCTTGTACTTAGAGTGACAGTTGAAGCTGGAAGAGAGGTTAGGATCAGGTTGTAAAGGACACGTGAAATGCGTGCTGCAGAAAATGGGGAACCACTGAAGGTTCTAGGAGGAAGGGGGGTAACCAGAGTTGTGCTCCTGCGAGATAGTGTGGGTCCATGTTGTAAAGGAGGCCAAGCAAGACCAAAAGAGGCCTGAAAAATACAAAGTGGGGGAAAATATCAGGGGCCAGTCTGTTGAGATGAGAATGGCTACACAAGATAAGAAGACGGAAATGATGGAAGAACAGGTAAAATACTAGAAAACTCGGAGGTCAAGAGTTTAGTGATAAAGCAATTTTGGGTGACGGTGACAGGAACCTGTTGTTTTCATTAGAGTAAGACTAAGGGACATCAATAAATTACCTGATTAATTATGAATAGAGCTGGTAATAGATGTCTCCTCATTGAGTCCAGCCAATCCAGATGTTATCAACAAATAGGTACCACATGAGATACTAAAGTTCTGGCTCAGTTCAACCTGGGGTCACTGGGTAGATAAATGATACTTTTTCCCACCAGTTTCCTACCTGCAAATTGCAAATGGAAAACTGGTTTTTCAAAAATTCTCTTTTCCTCTTTTACAAATTACAAATATAAGAGCTCATGTAGCTATAATCATAGTTAATGATTCTTGAAAGGAAATTTAAAATTAGGGACAATGACAACAAAACATTACAAGAATAAGCTGTAAAGCAATTTTTTAAAATTACAGGAATAATTTCTCACTGTAGCAAGCCAGTCATTCTTTTATCATTTTGGTATTTTGGAAAAGAGACAGAGTTAAGTAGGTAAGTCCAAAGACTGAAATTCTACAAGCATTTTAGTTTCCTGTCCAAGACAGCTGTTGGGTGATATCACCCATTGTGGACACAGCCATGCATGGAGGGAATTAGCAGATGAAAAGCAAGCAAACTGGATACAGGGTGTGTAAATGTGCATTCCCAATGTTTAAACGTGCTTTCTGCGTCTCTTTTGAGTCTCCTTCTAGACAGACACACCTAAAAGTGCAGTTACATATGTGGAAGTTTATATGAAGAATAAAAGACACAGAACGGGTCTGAGACATGAAACACGAAAAACAGTAGAGGAAGATAAACATTTCAAGATTCAGATCATGTTGCTGCCTGAATTCAGAGTCTGTGAGGAAATAGCCAGAAGGGCTGTTCAACGCTCAGCTTCCTTCCAAGGAATAAAGAGTTTGCTAGGAGCAAAGGAAGTGCCAAGAAAGTGCCGATTTCTGTCACACTAACATCTTTCTTAATTCTCAGTGTGGACTTTGGAAATGTGAACTTTTGGCTACAACGAACACAGTCAGCCTTGAGGGTTTGCTATTAGGTTCTTCAGAAAGACCGAGGGAAATCTGAGAGAAGATCAAATTAGACACCCACTAATTAGAAAATGTACTGACACCAGAGACTTGTTTGCCATGAGTGGCAGGGCCAACCTTTTCATGGACCTGAGGTGAACTTAGAAAAAGTAGAATTCTTCAAATCACGTTTGGAAATGATTTCACTGGAGACAGAGACGGCAACTGCTGGAGGGAGGAAGAAAGGACAAAAGGCAAACCAAAGTGGATGCTGTAATCGAGAAGACCTGGCAGAGACAGATGGAAGAGCGTTCTAACTTTTCTGACTCAGACAAAACAACCTTCAAAGTCTACCTTTCTCCTAGCTGGTGGGGCAAAGTTGCTTAGATTACCCACCAATGCATTACACATATTTAAAACTCTTTCCTGGGTTTATAATTTTCATAGAGTCAGCTTCCTGTAAACTGGAGTGATGAATGAAAGATGATGCTCCTTTGGGGGCAGTAAAGACAATCTAAGAACAAGCCATTTCAGAGTAACAAACTTCACAGCCGGAGATAATTTCCAACGCATCATACACTTACCCCTGAAGCTTTCATTGCTTCACTCTTACCCAATTGTGTCATTATTTTACTTACCTCATTGGGGAAATTGTTTAAAAACGGAATATAAACGGTGAAGTCGTCTTCTACTTATCTTTTCCAGGATAACAGCTTCCCTCCCCTCCTCACCATCCTAGGAGGGTTAAAGCCCATGTGGGTGATGAATTGCACCAAACATTCTGACAGTCCTGGAGAGAGGAATGAGAGCAAAAATAACTAGCTGATTGCCAATAGGGAGCAAATTAGCCACTCGGGAATCGAGTGGCTAGAATGACAAATGAGAAAAAGAAAATCCTCATCAAGGGACTAGAGTTTCTGATTAGTGCAAGTGCTGATGACTACTCTCCATGCCTTTCACTCCCTGCTGTGTGATGATTTACATCGGATTGGATGTCATTTTGTATTGGGGGCAGTCATTTCTAAAAGGGGGTTTGGAAGACTTTGAAGTACTTAATTATAACCAGGAGGCATTTCAGGGCTGAGCAATGAAATGGAAGATGTTCTGTGTCGGGCTTGTGGAATGTTCATTTATAGAAGGAGCTCATGTCTGGTTGGTCTGGTCTGGTTTTTCATTCCATCACCCCATAAGGCAACCTTCCAAGGGTTTTGAGACTCTGAAAGAAAATAAAAGCGGGAGGAGTATTCTTGGCCAAGGGATCCGCATTCAATGCAGACTCAAGGGTTTCAACATGTGGATAGACTGGGCTTTCTGTTAATAGTCAGCTACTAAAAATAGAAATAATTTTGGAATCCTTTGAAGAGAGGCCATTTTTACTAGTCCTCCTTTATACTAATCTATCAAGAAGGGAGGAGAGTATTAAAAACCATAGACATGTTAGCTGTCCTTGGAAAGCTTAAATACATGTCAGTGATGCTAAGCCATATAAGCATGAAGAGATAAAACAGAACCGTGGGCCCTTAGCCCCCAAGATGACATAGCCATATGGGCTATAGGAATTAAGAGGAGAGCAGAGGGGAGTTAAGTTTGGTAGTAAGGATAAGATTCAGGAAGGAAAGTGATGCACCCAAGTTTTGATGGATGGATAGAACTGTAGTAAATTTCTAGATGGAGATGACTTGAATGTGCTTTTTATGCTCTGATTTGCTGTGGCCATTTCAAAAAGACTTTCTTAGGAGAGTGAGTAACCTGCTTTGTCTTGAGCAAAGGGGTTTTGAGTACAGACATCTAGAGAGATGTGGTTAGACATAAATTTCCCATGAGTGCATGGACCTTCAATACCAGGCAGGGATTTGGTTTGGTCTTAAAAACACTAAGGCAACATTCAGGGTCCTGAAAAGAAGTAGAACTGTTTCAGAGGTTTGTTATCTCTGTTGAAAAAGAAGAGGGAAAACAGTATTCTCTGGAACTTCACCAACAGGTATAAGATCTAGAGATCACTTTGATTCTCCTTAGTTAACTGACACTAGGTGTAGTGGACGATAAGAATGAACTAGCATAGTGTCTGGTATATAGGAGTCAACAAATATTCTTGAATGGATGAAGGATGGTGAAGCTTTTAAAAACCAGAGTACTGTCATTTCCTAGAACAGTTGAGGGAGAATTGAAATTATGCCAACCCTCTCAGGAGGCAGCAATGAACAATTCGAAGAGGACAAGATTGGGAGTTATGTGGACGTGGACATGTAACTTTACCTTCTTGGGTATTTCCTCACCTGGAAGTCAAGGGTGAGTTTATGAATGGGCTTTTATTGCAGGAATTTTTTTAGGTGTGTATTTTGGGAGACAGAGATGTCACACTTGTGTTGGATACTGAGAGGAATTCATGATCCAAGACAAGGCTAAGAATCTCTAGATTACATTCCTTTTAAACTATAAGAATCTGTAACTCTGACATTCCAAGGACAACTGGAACATCTAACACCATAGCTCTGCCAATTTTGTCACCTTATAGGAAGCTTGTGGCTGATTGATGTGACTGAAATGAGGAGATAAGGATGTTGTTCTTAACTGTCAATCCAACCTCAGATGCCACGAGCAACTGGAGGAGCACTTTTGATCTGATCAGCCATGCCGGGGTGTAATTGACCACCAAGAGACACAATCAGTGAAAGGCACTTGCTCCCATCAGAATGTGACAGAGGCAATGTGGAACCTCAGACACAGCCTTTCTGTAGATTTTTTTCTTTCTATTTCTACCTCTTTTGTGAAGTGGACATGTTCTCAAAGGCCTCTGTATTAAGATTACTGGAAAGAATAACCAGTAAATCATGGGGAAAAAGCATTTGGGAACATGATACACTTCTACTCTAAGCCTATTCTACACAATATGCAATAATGCTTTGGTGAATGGACTTACTCAGTAGTTAACTGTATGGGAAACTTGTTAATAGTGATATGATGATAACCAGTTGAAACATGAGCAGTTAGAGAAAATGTTATTTTTCTCCAGAACCTATTGTCACTGTGAAACTTCAGCATGGGAAGCCAATTTTGACAATTTATAATGAGACAGGACTCTTATTAATGATTTTTGGCTTAACACATTAATGAATAAAGATCTGAGGGATAAAACATAAAGGAATTGCAATATATTAAGAAAAGATAAGGCTCAAATAAAAATAAATTGGGATTGTAGATTGATTTTCATAAATTCATCTCTGTTTCCCTTTATTTATTAGCAAAGATATGCATTGTGGTAAGCTGATTCATATCATTGAGGATAAAGAATGGATATTTATATTTTAATACAATAATAACAAAGTGAAAGTATTAACTTTCAAGAAGAAATCATATACATGGAAGAACAGATATTTTTGGTGAGAAAAATTTTGTCTATAAATGTCAGTTTCTCCTTCTGAATAGTACCTACCACATTTAATTGAAGAACTGATTAGCACCATCAGAAAAAAACTAAAATAGCAATGATATGAATAATAGCAATGAAATTTTTATTATTATCTTTTCTTTCTATTATCCCTCCCCCCAACTTCTACTCTCCATTAGGCTACTTAAACTATAAGAAAACTGTTTCCCCTAAGAAAGTACATTTATTTTTTTTTTGTCTTTATTTTTTTAATGTTACGTTAAAAAAATATGAGGTAAGAAAGTACATTTAGAACTCCAATTTACTTCTTATAAATAGGGTCCTGTAGAGAATACTGTCAAATATTTAAACTAAGACCACTCTATTTAGCATCTTATTATTCTAGACTTGTCCATATCTTAACGTGTTAGCTCTTCAGCTTGAAAGCAGAAACCTTTATTTCTTCTGTACTTTCTTTTTTCCATTGCTAACAATTAAAAAAAAAAAAAACCAAAAGCCTGGCACCAACATCTCTGCCTTCCACTGGACATCAGAATCCTTCTGATCACAGTAAGTACTTCTAATTGCCTATTAGATGGCAATGAAAGCTGTGTGTTAACCCTGGCACCCAGTACAATCCTATAGCATACCATAGGTTATAAGTAACAAATGCTTAGCTAAATCTCCTATGGTATCCAGCAATAGGAGGTGTCTAGTAAAAACTTCTTGACTAAGTAAAGATGAAAATAGTCCAAAATTGCAGTCAGTCTTCATCTGCAACTGCATGGGTCTCTACTGCATACCCCGAGTGGGGTTCCTGTGGTTTCCCAAACAGCCTCATCTCCTTTATCATTGCATATGAAATGCCAGGAAAGCTGCCTGGCTCAATGTGTTTATTGTAAATTGATTTGTTATTCTATTTAGTCTATTTTTTTTTTTAACCTACTGACCTGATTCTATGGGGGTAAAATCTGAGGTAGCACTGGAGTCATATTCTCAGCATAGAGAACACTGTGGGCAAAACTGGAGACAGTTAGGAAGGATGTAAACCAGGCTTATCTCTACTGAACTCTTATTGACTTCCTGAGGCTGAGAGGGTCTGACAGTAGAGAGCGTACCCAAATAAAAGCACGCAGAGGCATTTATTAAATGCCTTTAGCCATTTAGGTTATATCACGCTTAAATGACAATGAATGCTTTAATTTTCTGGGTTGTATAGAATCACTGACATTTCACAGCAAAACTGTGGTTGTGCATTAGTTTTATGATAGATATAAATGAATCTTGCATTGGAAATTTGGGATGGCTCTCTTTTGGTATTTGAAACATAACGCGGCATTTTCACTGGCCTCTATAAAATCACTTCTCTCTACCTGTGGAGACAAGTTCTCATTGCAGAGACATTATATCCTAAAGGTACACAGAGTCATGTCAAAGTGCCTCACGGTGCCTCAAGGGAATAGGAAAAGTGTCTGTAGTTTGCAAACCAATCAGATGTGCTCCTGAAATGTAGGCCAGGCACTAAGGGATCTGTGCTCTCTCATTCATTCTTCAAAATTATACCTCCCTCAAAGTCTCCTTCTCTCCGTTTCACAGACAGGGAAAAACAATGCAGGAAAGTAAACTGGCCATCCACAACGACACAGCTAATATATTGTCAACACAAATTCATTCCACTGATTTTTGAGAACTTCCTACCAGGGTCCCAGACAGGCTGCACCCCACAGAGCTAACCTTAGAGGCTCTTAAACAGCAATAAAGACCTACTGAGTATATAGGAGGAATGAAAATAAGGCAATCCATCTATATTTTTGCTTTTCATAGGTGCGTGTTATGGGGAGAGGGTTAGTGGTTTTTAGTTACAACTCTGTTAATATGTTTGAGTTTGGGGAAATCACTGTTCATGCCTTTCATTTCCTCATTTGACAAACAGGGGTTGTTAAATGAGTAATGGGAGAGGTTCAACTGCATGCATTCTTAGGGCTGATGCTGAAGGAGTCTAACATTATTTTATACCATAGCATGATCTGTAAATGCTTGAAAAGATTGTAATTTGGGGTCTACTTTTCAAGATCCTTCCCCTCTATCCTACCTATAAATTTGAGACTTCTCAGAGTTCCACCCAAAGCCCTCTGCTCCTCTCTAGCACTGCTTTCTCCTTGGGTATTCTCACTCTTTCCTAGCTCTTGCTTTAAAGTCTATTTTGCCTGATGTTAGTATAGCCACTCTGGTTCACTTATGGTGGCTGTTTGCATGGTACATCTTTTTCCATCCTTTTACTTTCAACCTATTTGTATCTGCAAACCTAAAGTGTGCTTCCTGTAGATGGCAAATTACCTAGACCTTCCTTTTTAATATAATCTGATACTCTCTGCCTTACCTTGTAGTAAGTGGATTTTTTCTAGTGTAATGTATTAATTTCTTTAATAATTTTAAATTATATTTTTAAAAATTATTTTCTTAGTGGTTGCTCTAAGGCTTGCAATATACAGCTTGAATTATCAAAATTTACTTTATATTTTTACTAACTTAATTCCAGTGAAATATAGAAATTTTAATCCTATAGAATCTCCATCACCCATTTTGTTTTGTTATTGCTTTACATATTAGATCTCTATATATTAAAAACCCAATAATACATCATTATAATTATTATTGTATGTAATCTTAACTCTTTTAAGGATGCTGGCAGAAGAAAACCAAATGCTTTCAGCTAATTGTGTTTATATTAATCTTCCTATTTACCATTTCTGATTCTCTCCATTTTTTTTCCTGTAGATTCTAGTGACAGCTGGTATTATTTCCTTACTCCAATACAGCTTTGCTTCTACGTCCTTTGTACTGTTATTTTCAAATATCTTACATTTCTATGTGTCATACTCTAATAACATTTACAACATTTACTTTTTAAATCAGTTAAGAGAATAAAGGTCAAGAAATATGAAATTACAGGTCATTTATAATTCCCTTTCTTGGTACTCTGTGTTTTTATCATGTGGATTTGAGTGCTGCCTGGTGTTCCTGTTTCCAGCCTGAAAACTTCCTTTGCTGTTTCTTGTAAGGAAGGTCTGGGAGCAACAACTTCTCTAAGCCTTTGTTTAATGGAGAATTCTTTATTTCACCATCATTTTTGAAAGCTAGTTTTGCTGATTATTGGTTGTCAGTTTTGTTTTGCTTTTTTTTCTGTACTTTAGTATGTCATCTCCCTGCCTTCTGGTCTCCATTGTTTCTGATGAAAAGTCATTGGTTAATCTTATTGGGATTTTCTTGTATGTGATGAGTCTGTTTTCTCTTACTGCTTTTAAGGTGTTCTCTTCATCTTTGCCTTTTAACATTTGACTTTTATGTATTTGTATGTGATCTTTTTGCATTTATACTTCTTGGATATACTTAAACTTCTTACATGTGTTTAATGTTTTTCACCAAATTTGGGAAGTTTTCAGTCACTCAAATACTTTTTTCTGCTCTTTATCTCTCCTTTCCTTCTGGTACTTCCATTGCACATAAGTTGATGTGCTTAATGATGTCCTCCATTGATCTGTGTTTTTTTTTTTCATGTTTCTTTATTCTTCTTTTCCTTCTGTTCTTCAGATTGTTTAATATTTATTGATCTATCTTTGAGCTTCCTGATTCTTTCTTCTCCCAACTAAAATCTACTTTTGAGTCCATTAGTTCTTAAATTTTTCAATTTGAACATTTCTATTTGACTCTTTTAAAAATCATTTCTATCTCTTTATTGATATTCTTAATTGCTCAAGAGACATTGTCATCATGTCTTCCTTTAAATATTTAGACATACTCTTCTTTAGGTTTTTAAACATATGTACAATGACTACTTTAAAGTGTAAGCAAAGTAGCTGGGTACAAGATCAACACACAAAGATCAGTGGAGTTTCTACATACCAGCAATGAACAACCCAGTAATTAATTTAAGAAAATAATTCCATTTACAATGGCAAGTAAAGAATAAAATATCTAGGAATAAATTTAACCAAGGATGTAAAAGACTTGTACACTGAAAACTATTTTACAAAACACTGCTGAAAGAAATTAAAGAATACCTAAATAAATGGAAAGATATCCCATGTTCGTGGATCAGAAGACTTAATATCATCAAGATGTCAATACTATTCAAAATAGATTTCAGATTGAATACAATCACAATCAAAATTCCAAAACCCTTCTTGCAGAAGTGGAAAAGTCATTCATCATATTTAAATGGAAAGTCAAGGAGCTCTGGACTGCCACAAACATTTTGAAAAAGAAGAACAAAGTTGAAAGACTGTACTTCCCAATCCTAGCTTATTATAAAGCTACAGTAATTGAAACAGTATGGTACTGGCTTAAGAACATATATACCAGTGGAATAGAATTGAGAATTCAGAAATAAATCCACATATGTATGTCCAATCAATTTTTGACTAGGGTGCCAAGTCCATGAAATGGGAATAGAAAAGTCTCTTCAACAAATGGTGCTGAGAAAACTGAATATACACATGGAAAGGAATGAGCTGGAACCCTATATCACATCATATACAAAAATTAACTCAAATTGGGTTAATGACCTAAATATAAGAACTAAAACTGCAAAACTCTAGAAGAAAACATAAGGAAATATCTTTAGGATCTTGTATTTGGCAATGGATTCTTAAGACTTTACATCAACAGCACAAGCAACTAAAGAAAAAATACGTAAATAAGACTTCATCAAAATTTAAAACTTTTGTGCAAAGGACATTATCAAGAAAGGGAAATGAAACCTACAGAATGGGAGAAATTATTTAGAAACTGTATATCTGAGAATGGTTTAATATTTCAAAATATATAAAGAACTCCTGTAACTCAACAATAAAAAGACAATCCAATTTAATAATGGACAAAGGACTTAATAGACATTTTTCAAAAGATGATTTGCAAAGGGCCAATAAACAAATGGAAAGCTGCTCAACATCATTAGCTATTAGGGAGAGGCAAATCAAAACCACGTTGAGATACCACTTCATACCCACTAGAATGATTATTATTAGTAAAACAGAAAATAACAAGTGTTGACAAGGGAATACAAAATGTTGTAGCCACTGTAGGAAACAGTTTGGTGGTTCCTCAGAAAGTTAAACAGAATTATCATCTGACCTGCCCAATAGCCAAAATGTGGAAGTAACCCAAGTATCCATCAACAGATGACAGGATAAACAAAATGTGGTATATATGCAGAATGGAATATTTTTCAGCCATAAAAAGTAATGTCCTATGCAGTACTCACTGGTTATAAGTAGCTATTGAGCATTTGAATGTGGCTAGCATGACTCAGGAACTGAAACCAACCCTTCTCCCTAATGTGTGACTCCAGCAAAGCCATCCTCCCTACCCCCTCAATGGTAACCTACAAAAGTATTTAACTAATCAATAAACATCTCATCCCTGCTTTGGATGGAGCATTGTACTGGGTCCTGGTGAGGACTGGAGGGAGACACAAAGAAAGTCAAACTAGGTCTGTGTCTGACAGTGGAGAGTTAGGCTTGTAAACTTACTCATAGTAAGGCCTAAGTGAAGGGGGTACAGGTGGAGGAAAAGCTGAATATCTAGGTCTGCAGCCTTAGGGCTCCAAGTGGGACTCTGGAGTGCCCATTTTACAGAAATTGCTGTAAATCCCATTCACACCTGGACTGGAAGATTAAAGGGATGTAACCAGGTAAGCTTTCAAAACCAAGTTCATAACCAGCATGGGCAAGTCTTATTGACATCTAGAAGGAGAAAACTGGCCCTGATGCAGAGAACTTATATTTCAGCCCAGTAGCTTGGGCTGATGCAAGATGGATCCACTTCTTGGAACACAGCTGTACTTTTTAGGGAAAAAAGAAATAATTAAGGAAGGAAGAAAGTCACACACATTAATTTGCTAACTCATGGGCAATTACTACTCATATTCCAAATGACATCCAATAATTGGGGTAGTGAAAATGCATTTCTTTCCACCCACCATTTGCATACTTGGAATCTCACTTACATTGTATGTAGGTTAGAGCAAAAGATGCTGCTTTGTTTGGATTTTGCTTTTTCTGTGGAATCCATTATGAAGCAATGTGCTTTTGTATGTCAAAGAGCAGAAAGCCTCGACTTCCTCTTTTCAAAAGGATTTGGGCAGAAGTTAACTATTGTATTCATTCCATGCAGTTTACTAGTAATTCATTGGTCACTAGATGTGTACTGGTTATAGATGCCACAAAATAAAGCATTTATTTTTTTTCTCCACAAGGGACTTTCTCTCTTATGATACGTTTTACAGTAGTATCATGACTCTGAAAGTGAATTTGTAAGTTCGTCAATCTAAACGTCATTCTGTAGATATCAAGCATTTATACATGTAGAAATGTGCAGCTGATGAGTAAGCGCTTCACTTTTCATCCAGGTAGCTGTTATCAGTACACGGGTAGATTGACCATGCCTTTGATTTTTCTAGACTTCCTCACTTTTACACTTTTCAATAAAACCTGTTCATTAAATACAAAATCAAATCAGCTTTCATTTTGGTGCCTCTCTGAGACTTTTCTTATATTAAAGATCAGGAAAAAAGATAAATGCTAGATCTACTGTCCCAGTCTACTCTAAGTTGATATAAACATCTTCTAAGAAATTAACTCTTTAACATCTCCCCCAAAGTGTTTTCCTGAGAACACTCCTCCATGAGATGAGCCATAAAGAAAATTTTCCACAGTGAATGCCCTAAGCCCATCTGGCATGCAAAAATGGATGGGCTGATTTCATACATATTTTTAACCTCTAGACTTAACACCACTCTCTCCTCATAATAACCTTTCTGCCAAATATTGTCTTAAGTAAACAGATGCAAGCAAGTCTTAGACAAAATTCTGCCGAACAGCATACATTTAATAGCTCATAAACACATTTAAAAAAACTGTTATACATGTTGTTTTTATAAGCTCAGGGAAACCCCTCTCTGCCTTTAGGGTCTCACTAAAATGGTCTTGCATTTTAAAAAAATGTTCAATCAGAGACAAGGCAACTTCAGAACCATGTCAAGTAACAGAGACCTCAATGAAGTAGTGATGCTGGACCTTGATTACCTGGGCTCTCCCCATTTTCCCACTTTGTTCATAGAATGATGATGGGGTCAGGCAATCATTCTGACCCAAACATATCTGATTACCACTCATTTTAACTAGGAAAAAGTACTTCTAATTTCCCTTTTGTTAATTAACTAACTATGGTGTAGCTTGTAAATGTCTGAGTAACAATCTCTAGAGGATAGATTCTTGCTGAAGGGATTTCAAAATGCTATCTAACTATTCCTACTTGGTAGGCTAACGATAATTTACACATGCATGCATCCGTACACAAAACACTACCAGCTTATATTAAAGCTTACAAAGTTAATTACTACACTGACACTATCACGAATGTTTAGATAAGTTTGAAAACCCTCCTGAGAATTCACACAACAAACATGTTAAAGGATGCAAATCCTGCAAAAAGGAAACCTTGGCTAAATCTTAAGGATTTCAAATGCATTTGGAAACCTCAGGACACATGCATTTGAGGGAAATTCTGATTCTGTGTTCACAAAACAACCTACTAATCTAAACCTTCATTCCAGGGTGGATTCTAAGTAAGAACTGCTGTTAAATACCATGTTGAGCCAGTTATTTACACATGAGTAAGTGGACATATGATTTATAAGTCAGTCCCTTGTAAGTTAAATATGTAAGCAAATGTCACTTAGAGTCTCATATCCTCTGTCTAATATGGTAAAACTGAGTTTCTGACTCAGTAAAACTCACAAGTCATAACAATCCTTCACTAAGGGGGTATGATAACATATACTAGGAATGTGCTATAAGAACTTAACATTTATTACTTAATTAACTCTTCTCAATAATGCATGACAGAGATATTATCATTCTTTTATAGGAGAGTAAACGAATTCTTTGAAAGGCTAAACAATTTTCCAAAAACACTGAGCAATTAAGTAGCAGGGTTAGGATTAGAGTTAGATTTGAGCAGGCAGATTGAAAAGCATGACTTCTTGACCACCATGTTATACCTGTGAGGAGCAGACCCCATAGCTGTGTTGAGCCACTTGAGTTGTTCCCTCCTCTGTGTCTAGCCCTCAGTAGCCAACCAATTGCCTTCGTTTGCCTTATTTTGCACTGTGCCCCACAAATTACACAGGCAGTCCTGCCCATACTACATAAACTATATTTGACATAGCTTTAAAAGCTGCAGAGGGTTCAGGCTCAATTGCTACCCAGTTCTGGAAGCTAATTTTAGAACATATTGTCCAGTCTTAGGTTATAAAAGCGATTCTGCCTTTTTACAACTTTAGTGGAAGTGGATAAGCCCCAATTTTCAATCTATTAATATCCCTGGGGAGTGTTTTCAAATCTCATGGACACCAGGGCAGCAATTTCCAGTCTCCAACATGTGACCCAGTTCTACATGATTAACTCCAATAAACTGGACCAATCAAATGATTGTGTACTCACAAATAGTTGGTCACAGTACTCTTAATTATATATTTATGGATACCCCACATATGTCTCACTCTTTCACCTTGTGGCAAAAGCTATTGGTTAGATAACCCAGAGTTGTCTCCATCCCTAAAGAGGCTGGGAAAAAAACCCGGGATCCCTGCTTTTTTTCCCATACTTTTGCACATTAGAGTCATATGTGACTCAGTCCTGACCAAGGAGATGGAAGGGGGAATCTTCTGGGAGACATCTGGGGAAGGTTTTTTCTTTGTTAATGAAAGGAGAGGGCTGGTAGAGAAAGATATCTTTTTCCCTACCGCCTGCATGCCCACTTCCTACCTTGATGCTGTTTGGAGCTGCATCAGTCATCTCGTGACAATAAGGTAACAAGCATGGATATGAAATGCCACGAGCTAAGACAGTAGAAGGCACAGCTAGAAGGGGACTGGATTATATGCTGGGGATGGAGCAACTGAACCAATGCTGTGGTCCCCTAGTTGAACCACTATTTGTTTCAACTTCTGTTAGTCTATATATTTTTATATTTTCAACCAAAGGCATTCTCTGGTAAGCATATAATTTTGCTAAGGTGCATCCCTTTCACTAGAGAACAAGTCTTTCATTACCTTCTAGAGAAGGTCCAGTTCACACCAAGCACCCAAAATACCTTGACCTTCGCGCTACCTCAAGTCAACAAAGTTTCCTGCACTTAACGCTATGTGTATTATAAAGCTGTAAGCACTCTTATGTCATTCCTATGTCTTAATCACCATACATCCCCAAAGACTAGCACAGAGTCTGGCACCCACAGGCTCTCAGGAAATTTATTGAATAAATTGATAATTTAGCATTCTGTCATTTTCTTCACTGACAAAGTCTTATGTCTCAGAAACTTTTTCTTTTGCAACTGAATTTAAACATTAAATATTTCCCACTTAAAGCATTGATAGGAGGTGACCTAAAAAAGAAAAAAAAATAGGAAAAAATATCACTGCATATTGGTATGCAGTGATGATTGAGAAACACTAAGCAGAAAATTGATGGGTTCTAATATGGCATCATTGGACCTTTCCAATGGATAGGTGCTGGGGTGGCATGGTATGGCATAGAGGTCAAAATAATGGCTTTGAAGCCAAGCTAACATGGTTCAAATCCCACCTCTGCCACTTACTAACTTGGATATACTTAGGCGAGCTTCTTCTCTTCTCTGATTCTTGGTTTCCTTATTCTAAAGTGGAGATGGTATCTAACTCAGGAAGGTTGTATGAAGATTAGATAAATAAGACATTGGAAGCACCTAAAATGCATAACATGAGGCATGGCTCTCAGTAAGTACTCAAGAGGTTTTAGTTATTGCTTTCAATCTCAAGTACTATTTGCGAGTCATTTCTGAAAATTTCAGAGTATAGTAAAACTCTAGCACCTAGGACTTAAAAGACATATAATAGAGAAGCAGACTTGGTTCAATGGATAGAGTGTCTGCTTACCACATGGGAGGTCCATGGTTCAAACCCAGGACCTCCTTGACCTGTGTGGAGCTGGCCCACATGCAGTGCTGATGTGCACAAGTAGTGCCATGCCACGCAGGGGTGTCCCTAGCGTAGGGGAGCCCCACGCGCAAGGAGTGCACTCCATAAGGACAGCCACCCAATGTGAAAGAAAGTCCAGCCTGCCCAGGAGTGGCGCTGCACACATGGAGAGCTGATGCAGCAAGATAATGCAACAAAAAAGAGACACAGATTCCTGGGCCGCTGACAAGAATAGAAGCAGACAGAGAAGAACACACAGAGAGGAGACAACGGGGGGAAGGGGAGAGAAATAAATAAATATTCTAAAATATAAATTAATAAATATTCTAAAAAATAAATTAATAAAATAAAATACATATAATAAATATTTAATGAAAAAAAAGTAAGCTGAAAACAAGCAGTAGTGGAGAATCTTCAAATAACCAAACTGATCATCATATCTGTTCTATATAGCGAAGCAGAACTTGGGGCTGGATTCCTACGACCTGCCTGCCAAACTCCCTCATAGTCTAGAGCAAGTGAATTAAGTTCACAGTGCCTCAGTTGCCTTAACTGTGAATTGGGAATAATAATAGTACCTTCCTTATAGTTGTTTGGGGAAGTGAATGGTTTCTTTTCCCCAGTGTCTGATGCTTACCAAGCAGTAAATGTTTTTTTAATCAACCCTGTAGGAGTCTCCGATGCATATGTAAAATGGAAATGTACATTATATAGAAACGTTTTCTTTTTCACTGTCTGAGGCCCTTCTTAAACCTGTGACATTCAGTTATACACCAAGTCCTGGTCAATCTAGCCTTTTCTACCATCCGTGTAACTGTGAGTCCTAACGTGCTAAGTACATAACACATACCATATCATCTCTCATTTAATAAAGCAAATTGCTTTATGCAAGGGTGACAATTCTCATTTGCAAATTCATATCTAATTAGCTCTCTAAGTGCAATTTGAAAATTGGATCCAGGCTGATCATTCTGGGAGTACTTGCTCTGGTAAACTTAGATGAACTGTGGTCCCATTCTATGGTTGGTCACAGATGCTGCATGTGGTTGTAAAATTGTGTTTCCATGTTTCCAGAAAATCCTAGAAGCAGCTCTTTTTGGCTGCCTGAAGCTGTAGGCATCTTCCTTTCTTTTAGTTATAAGATGTTCTCACGGAAAAAGGGAATCAATGTGACAAAGGGAAAATCCCCAGGTGACATTCAATCACATGGGAAGAGATGCTCAACAGCTGGAACCAAGACCTCACCAAGGTTCGTATGGTACAGGAAGAAAAGTGAAGGGTGGGCAAATGAACATCATTTGTGGGCAAGAGGCACATCTTTTACGGGTAAATGACAATGGTGTGTGAAGGAACGTTATCTTAGGAAAACTGGGCATAAAGAAGGGACAGGAAGCAGAATCCTTACTCAGAAGGAAAAGATGCAAGGAGGTTTATTGGGTTTCTCTGCCCAACATCCATGCCCTCCTCTTTTGATATCAACACCTCCGTTTCCTTTGGGACATCTCTCTAGCCCACTCTGTCACTGTAGTTCAGGTGCTGCTCACACTAGTTCCTTGACTGACAGATAAAAGTGTGGGAGCATCAGGTGACCTGGTCCAGCCAGAGGGAATTTTGGGGCATTTGTGGAAAAAATTTGGAAAGTCATTTTCTTTCTGTAAGGATTCTAAGCAGGCAGGATATGAACTCAGGGCTTCTGGGAACACCCAAAAAGAAGTGTGCTTGAGAAAGAAGCCAACATAGACTAGAGAGAGTGAGGAGGTGAAGAGAGGTGGCTTCTCTGGTCATTGTCTGAAACTCTGAGTCCACCCATCCATGAATCCCCTGGACTTTTCAGTTACAAAAGCCTGTAAATTCCCTTTTTGCCTAAACCAGTTTTAATTAGTTTCTGTCACTTGCAAGTGAAAAAAGGTCTGACTCATTACTGAGGTAAAGGTGAAATCACAGAAATCACACCTAATTATAATATCTAGTACTTTTCCTTCAACCACCAGTTATTTTTAATGTGATCTCCATATTGATCTATGCTGACCATATTTTCCCAACCACTCCTCAACAAAATCAGTATATATGGTCAGAAAAATATATTTTTACTCATAGAATATGGAGCAGAATGTTTGAAAATCAGAACTACCCTGGAAATGTGGGCCACATGTAGAAGAAACATTTCCTGAAGAGTCTTGTTTGTTACCTTGGTGAACTCTTGAGGCATGAATCTCAAACTCATATTCCTCCATTTAGTAACCAGGCTAAAATTATCTTCCTATGCTCTCTGGGTAAAGATCAAAACACATTGCTCCGAAGCTGTGTCTGTAGCAGACTCTAAACTGGTTTGTTAAAATCTGGACCCTGTGAAGAGAATCCCCAGGGAGAATTCAGCCCATACAGCCCTCCTGCCATCTTGTTTGTGTGGAAATGATCCACCTCGGTAACTTGGTTCCCTCAGTAGCTCAGTAACCTCTTCCCCTCACAGGAGTGACATCCCTTATGCCATAGATGGTTCCCCTGGGAACTGTGCAAACTCTTCTTGAGTGGTTATGCGGGACATATACTCATTTCAGAAATGATCCATTTCCAGTTCTTACAGTAGTAATTGGCAAGGGACCCCTAATGTTGTAGCTTATGTTGTGACTGCTGGAATCCTTATTTTGCTTTTGTAATCCAGACGGCTGTTGCTGGTTTTAGTGCTTACTGCCTACAAAACATCATGTTAAACATTTTACATGCATCCACCAATTAACTCTTCATAAAACCTTGTGACATAGGAGCTATTGCTATCTTCCATTTTCAGATGAGGAAACTGAGGCTCAAAGCACTTGAGCAAACTTCCCAAGATCACACATGCAGTAAATGTTGGTGGTAGGATTAAATTGAAAGGGAATCCCGTCTGCTCCCCATGGCCCATGTTTTTAACACCTACTTAATTTCAGACTCGTGAGAACTTTGGCATTTCATCTGGGAACATGGGTTTTAATTTTTATAACTTCAGAGTATTTCATAAGGAATTCTGAAAATAATTGATTAATTATAAGCTTAGCAGGAATATACAACACTAATAATTAACAATTAACACCTTCTTTGTGCCAGAAATCATGCCATGTTTGGGGACTATAGCAGAGAAGAGAGAGATGTGGCCTCTGCCTCATGAAGCAGGACAGACACTGAATGACCAAGGCAGGCCTGTGTAGTTCTAGAGGAAGCCGAGATTTGAGAAGTCTGATGCTTCTTTTCTGGCATTAGTTCTGCCTTTCCGATGGCTGGCAGTGTGAAACTGGCCGAATTGCTTGCCCTTTTGTGACCTCAGTTTTCTTACCAATGAAATAGTAAGGATGGATTGGATGATCCCCAAAACTTCCTCCAGCCCTGGCATTTGTTGAGTCTAAGATTCTCTTGCTGGGTTCTTGAAGAGTAAGAAACGAAGGCAAACACATACTAGAGTGTAGTCCTCAAATTTAATGAACACCCAAAAAACCCTAGGGTGCTTATTAAAAACAAAGACTTGTATATCCAGATCCAACCAGAGGGTTGGATCCAGAAGCTCCGGCATGGGCTCCCAACACCGGTACCTTTATTAAGTCTCTAAGAGGATTCTGATGCATGAGTCTGGATTTGCAATCCTGGTATACCAACACTCGGGAGCTTGTCAAAAGTGCAAGTTTTGGGACCTACCCTGGATGCTGTGAATTGGAATGTGCATTTTAAGAAGGCACCAGGTAATTTGTGTGCATATTGAAGGGTTCCTAAAAACGGGCAAATCTGGCCAATTTCAACACCAAAGAAACTGCACCATCCTCCCCACCTTATCTATTGCAATTAATTTCATTTTTAATGAATTTTTCAAACAGGAGAAACCCATAATTGCTAATCCTAAAAGCATCATGTGGGATAGTATTTTTCAAATTGTGCTTGGCAGAGCCCTAGGCTTTAGTCCTCCAGGACTACCTAGGGATGGGATTACTGAGGCGAGGTGAACTGAGCTGGCCTCCAGGCTACAAACTCCACTTCAAACAGAGCTGCTTGGCTTTGATCAGTTTTAGAAATTGGGATTGCCATTTTATTTCCTTCGAAAGGAGTATTTGACTGCTTCAGTTTTTTTCAGTCAACTTTGTGTTCCAAGTGTCCCTCATTACCATTGGTACCTTCCCTGCAGTACCCAAGAGAAGAGTTTAGGGAGTAAATGTGGTTCTGTTTTTCTATACTCCTTTCCCTGGCAGTAGATATGTGACCTTTGAAATGTCAAAAACTTCTTCTGCTCCCTGGAGGATTGTTAAATTATTTCCTATCCTACTTTAATATGTAATGACCAAGGAAGACCACTAATGTGGAAAACCCTGCATTTGTTCTCACGAAAATTCTGTGTAACTTTTCTTATAAACCAAATGTTTCCCACTAGTCAATGGGAATGTGATACTTAGAGTAAACATCAGCATTTGGACCTTTCTTTAGAACACGTGTTTGTGGGACATCTTTAATGATTTGCATGGCTTGATGGCTCTAGAGGTTGAAAGTCTTGGCATTCACTCAACAGAGAAGTTACAGGAGGACCAGGGAAAGCCCTTGTAGTATCTAATGAATGGCTCTCAGTTCAGCTACAAGTAATACCACCTGGGGACAGTTTTAAACTCTTGCTGTCTAGGCCACACCAGCTTTGTTTGAGTGCCCCCAATATTTTCTATTTTCCCAACATTTGGTATTTTCTGAGTTTTAAATTTTTTGTCAATCTAGTGAGTATGTAGTGTCCTATTTTGGCTTTACTTTGCATATGCAAGATTATTAATGAGGTTGAGCACTTTTTCCCTTGTTTATTGGCCATCTGAATTTCTTCTTTTGCAAAGCAAAAGACTTGGATCTTTCTCCATTTATCTTTTTTTTTTTTCCATTGATTTGGAGAAGTTTGATTTATTTTCTGGAAGCAAGCCTTTTGCTGGTTATTTAGGGTAAGCATCAAGAGCATGGGCTGGCGGAATAGAATGACCAATAAAAGAATTTGCAAAGAACAATGTGATTCTTGTGAGAGGCATGAGTCACCCTCCATTTGCTGAGCACCATAGGGCTGCAGGAAGTTGCTGTTATAATGCTTCCAAAGCACCACTGTGAGGTCACAGAGAAGAGGGGACAGCCAGGGAGACTAATCTCATTGCCAATGCAGGGAATTCTGAGTGCTTTTGTGTAAAAGGTGCCACCATCAGAGGGGAACAGGATAAGCCAGTGTGACAATGAGTCACCAAGTGAAATCATGGCTCCTGAGGTTCTAATGCCAGCTAGGCTGGGAGCGATGAGACTGGCCTGGTGTCCCATCCTCACCATGGAAAGATCAAGGATGGCTTATTTCCTGGGCATAGATAAAGGGAGGAGAGAGCTTGCTGTCTTAAGGCAAGATTCTTTCTTAGGGCAAGAATGACCCTCTATTTTTCTTGAAATGTAATATGAAGAAAAAATAAAAATGCTCCAAGCTAAGCAAGTAATATATAAAAGAAGATCAGTTTGTGCCAGGTATATATGGTTAGTAGACATTGTACTATCAAATGATGTAATTTAACACATTAAAAATTGTGGTAGCTTGTCTGTAAAAATAGCCTCTTGGTGTCATATCCTATGCAGTCCCCTTCCTCACTGAATCTTGACTGACCTGTGACTTGAATTTAACCAACTGGACATGGAAGAGGTGGTGCTATACCCCAGGAATATGCCTCAAGAAGGCCTGGCACCTTCCACATTTGCACTTCGGGAAGCCTGAACGACCATGTAAAATACCAGGCTATCCAGCTGGGAAACCTTATAGAAACCACATGGAAAATCCATATAAAGAGAAAGAGGCCACAAAATTACATGAAGATAGAGACCCAGCCATATGCACCAAGACTTCCAGTCATCTCCAACCAAGGCTGCAGACATGTGACGAGCCATTTTGGACATTCTAACTTCCAAGTTGAGCTGCAAGATTGTTGTCAGTCCCACAAAACATTTCACTGCAACTGCATGAGTGCACCAAACAAAAACAGAAGGATTTCCTTGCTTAGGCTGCTCAGCCCACAGATTTGTGAGATAAGAAAATGGTAGTTATTTTAATCCACTAAACATTGGGATGGTTTGTTATAAAACAATAGATTACCAAAACATATTAAAGGAGAAAAGCCATAAGAATATCTCAAAGGATGCAGAAAAGCAGGAGAAGTATTTGAAAAAAATCTACATTAATTCATGATAGAAACAAAAAAAAGGAAGGAAGGAAGAAATGAAGAGAGAAAGAAAGACAGGAATGCAAGAAGGGAGGGAGGAAGGGGGAAGGAAGGAAGGAAGGCAGGAAGGAAGAAAGGCAGGAAGGAAGGCAGGAAGGAAGGAAAGAAGGAAGGAAGGAAGCTGCAGACTAGGAAAGAAGGGAACTAGTTTCTTTAATCTGATAAAGGATATCTGCAAAAAACCCACAGCAACAATCCTCATATGTAATGATCAAACTCCATTTTAAAAATAAAATAAGGGTGTCCACTACCACCACTTCTTATCAGAATTATAAGAAAACTTCCAGTCTGTGCAGCGAGGTGAGAAAAAGAAATAAAAGACATAAGGATTAGAAAGGAAGAAACAAATTGTTATTTAATAAATGATTTTGATGTATAAAATCCAAAAGAAACTACAGATGAATTGTCCAAATTAATGAATTAATTAAACATATTTGCTGGATATAAATTATTAAACAAAACTCAATTGTACTCACAACTGACGTCATACTCAATGGTGAAAAACTAAAAGTTTTTCCACTTAGGTAAGGAATGGCAAGGATGCCTGCTTTCGCTGCTATTCAACATTGTTCTGGAAGTTCCACGCAGAGCTATGAAGCAAGAAAAAGAAATAACAGGCATCTAGATTAGAAAGGAAGAAGTAAAACTGCCTCTATTTGCTGGTGATATGATCCTGTATTTAGAAAATCTCAAAGAATCAACAAGAAAGCTAACAAAAAAATTCAGCAAATTTATGGGGTACATGACAAGCATACAAAAGTCAGTTTTGTTTCTATACAGCAGCAATGAACAATCCAAAAAGGAAATCAAGAAAACAATTCCATTTACAATAGCTTCTAAAAGAATAAGCTATCGAGGAATAAACTTAACTAAGGATGTGAAAAACTTGTACACTGAAAACCACAAAATATTTCTGAAAGAAATCAAAGGGAAGGACACCCTGTGTTCTTGGATTGAAAGATTTAACACTGTTAAGATTCAGTACTACCCAAAGTGATTATAGATTAACATGATCCCAACCAAAATGCTATGAGCCGTTTTTGTAGAAAAGGAAAAGTCAATTAACAAATTCATATGGAAATAGAAGGGGTTCTGAATAGCCAAAAGCATCTTGAAAAAGAAAATGTTGGGGAACTCACACTCCCAATTTCAAACTTTATTGTAAAGCTGTAGTAATAAAAAAAAAGGTATGGTACTGGCTTAAGGACTGACAAATAGACCAATGGAATAAAACTGAGAGTTCAGAAATAAACCCACACATCTATGGCCAATTGATTTTAGGCAAAGGTTCCAAGTACACGCAATGTGAAAAGAATGGTCTCTTCAACAAACAGTGCTAGGGAAACCGGAGATCCATATGCAAAGTATACCTTCCTGATACCATATACAATCATTAAATCAAAATGGACCAATGACACAAATAGAGAAGCAAAAACTGTAAAACTCTTAGAAGGAAACGGGAAAACCATGAGAACCTTGTATTAAGCAATGTGTTCTTAGATTTTACACCGAAAGCAAGGTAGGTAAGACTGTCTTAAATGAAACACAAAAATCATTAACAATAAGGAAAAATGTGTATGTTTCATTACATTTTTAAAAATTATGTTAAAAGACACCATTAAGAGACTGAAAAGACAATCCATAGATTGGGAAAAGATATTTGCAACACGTATAACCAACAAAGAGCTTTTTTAAAAATTAAAACAACAAAAACACACAAAGTCTTCCAAATCAAGAAAAAAGGAGAAAATACATAGGAAGAAAAATGGGTAAAGTCTTTTACTCTACAAAAGAGGAGATCCAAAAGACCAACAAACATGTAAAAAGGTGTTCCACCTCATTAATTATCTGGTATATGCAAAATAAAACAAAAAATGAGATACTGCACACCTACTAGATTGACAAAAAGTTTACAACTCTGAAAACACCCAGTGTTGGGAGAATGCTAAATGTTGTGACCCTTTGTACACAGCTGGTACAACCACTTAGGAAATCATTTTGGCATTATCTACTCAAGTTAAAGATACACTTATCCCATGACTTCATGATTTCAAGCTTAGATGTACACCATTTTTATATTTATTCCACTAACTATATAAATGTTTTATGTACTTTCCAGTGTATGTGTTTTATTTCACAATTATCAAAGCAAAAATAGGACAAAATCAAGTATGTGAATGTGCAAAGATTTAGTACAGAGGTGTCAACCATAACCCTGCTTATGATAGGATAAAAAAACCCAATGTTAAACCACTATCTTCGATAACATGAGGGAATGGATCAAATGTGTCATCACAGACAGAGCCACACAAGGGAGTACATGCAGCCTCTAGAAATGATCTCGTGGTATGTAAAACAATCAAGATGTATAATTAGGTGGGAAATGATATTTAGAATACCTTATGTACAGATAGTTCAGTGTTTTTAAATAAACTACAAACATTTATGCATGAAAAAAGACAAAGAAGTATTTATATATTATAATGTTAACTATGGTTCTACCTGGATGGTGGTATGATGAGGGACTGTTTTCTTTGTTCACTTATACAGATGCACTTTTGAGAAAGGAATATGCATTACTTTTGAAGGAAGAACAAACAAACAAGAGCCTAGAGATCTCAAAATGGGAATAATAAACTTGGTATTAGCTAATATGTGTATCTGGAAATCCCCTGGAAACTGACCAATCCATCAGGCCATTTGAATATAATGTCTCCCTTGTCAGGGGCCACCCACCTGGTTAACTTTCCCAGCATGCCTAGCTCTAAAATTAAAATCAAGTTCTGGCTGTCTGCTTTGGAAGCAAATAGGGCAGTGACAGGGTGAGGGATTCTCTCTGAACTGCCTGCTCTCAACTGAAAGGAAGCAAAAATCCCCCAAAATCTTGCAGGGAAAGTTGATAGACCATGCCTCGCTTCTCCCCATCTAGTCTACTACCTGCCACTGAAACCGAGACAGGAGAAATGAAAAGAATCTAACACAGGAAATGAGGGAGTCACTCAGATGGTATACCACCAATGCCCCAAAAAATGTTGGGGATGGGGTGGGCAGGGACACAAAGGGCACCCCTCATAATGCCAGTATCTGACTTCACTCTGGAGAAGTAGGTGCTTGAAACCAAAGGATGGTGAGTGGAGAGGATTCCACAGTCAGTAGCTAAATATTCCCAACAGCCTGGTCAGTTCAACCTGGCACACTACATGCCTGTTGGCTCATCCGGGAGGAATTCCCCAAATGGTAAGGTGTGGTGTCCTGGTTTTTCCCACTCTATTGATCCCCTCAGCACTCTAGGCTAGTGCTTCCAACAGCAAGCAGTCTAGTCAACTTACATAATAATTAACTGAGGCATGTAAAGATAGTAAAAATATTAAGTG
The DNA here is from genome assembly GCF_030445035.2 of Dasypus novemcinctus. Lineage (NCBI taxonomy): Eukaryota > Metazoa > Chordata > Mammalia > Cingulata > Dasypodidae > Dasypus > Dasypus novemcinctus. Next base: position 26,120,566 of record NC_080698.1, read on the forward strand.
GTAAAAAGATGTTAACCCATACGTATATACTTGACATACAACTACTATAAATTTTATTCTACTTTCCTATGTGTACCATGACATAAAAAAACTGGAATGTATTTGGGCAATTGTAGGTTATCCTCACATTTAAAAAAAGTACGAAGAAAAGAAGGGCTGAGGTGCGGTAGTGAAATGCTAGTTATGGTAAATAGGTATGCTATAAAATAGGTGTGCTAAAAGTAGCATCCAATAAATTGGGGAAAAGATAAGTTAAAGATATATATTATTTTAGAAATTCTTAGGGCCTTCAATTGATTAAAATGCATTGTGCCAGTTTTCCCAGCACCATTTGTTAAAAAGATTGTTCTTTCCCAGGTGAGTCTTCATTGCCCCCCTTGTCAAAAATCAGCTGGTTGGGGAGCTCAGTGGTTTGAGCACCTGTTTCCCATATGTGAGGTCCTGAGTTCAATCCCTAGTACCTCGTTAAAAACATCAGTTGGCCATAAATGTGAGGATTGATTTCTGAGCTTTCAATTTGATTCCATAAATTTATATGCCCATCCTTGTGCTAATACTCTACTGTTTTGATTACTATGGTTTTGTAATACATTTTAAGCTTGGGCAGCATGAATCCTCCAATTTCATTCTTATTTTTCAAGATGGCTTTAGCTCTCTGGGCCTCCTTACCCTCCCATATAAATCAGATGATTCCCAGGTCATTGGTTAGTTCTACACTTAGCTTTCTGAGGAACTGCAAACTGTCCTCCTGAGCAACTATATCATTTCACATCACCATCCAGCAATGAATGAGTATTCCTATTTCTCCACATCGTCTCCAACACTTGTTATTTTCTGTTTTTAATAGCAGCCATTCTAATGGGTATGAAATGATATCTCATTGTGGTTTTGATTTGCTTTTTCCTAATGACTAATGATGTTGAACATCTTTTCATGAGCTTTCTGGCCATTCATATATCTTCTTTGGAGTGATGCCTATTCAAGTTTTTGCTCATTTTATAAATTGGGTTGCTTGTCTTTTTGTTGTTAAGTTGGAGGATTTTTTTTTAAATATATATATTCTGGATATTAAACCCTTATTGGATATGTGGTTTCTCAAATATTTTCTCCCACTATGTAGATTGTCATTTTTCTTTCATGGTAAAGTCCTTTGAGGCCCAAAATTTTTGAGAAGGTACCATTTATCTATTTTTTTTCTTTATTGCTTATGCTTTGGGTGTAAAGTCTAAGAAACCATTGCCTAACACAAGGTCCTGAGGATGCTTGTCTACCTTTTTTCTAGGTGTTTGATAGTCCTGGCTTTTATATTTATATCTTTCATCAATTTTGAGTTGATTTTTGTATAAGGGGTGAGGGATTTGCAAATACCAATCCCACTACTGGGTATATACTCAAAAGAACTGAAAGCAGTGACTCCAACAGATATCTGCAAACCGATGTTCATAGCAGCATTATTCACAATTGCCAAAAGATGGAAGCAACGAAAGTGTCTCTCAACTGATGAATGGATAAATACAATGTGGGATATACATCAATGAAATATTATTCACCCATAAAAAGGAATGAAGTCGTGATACATACGACAACATGAATGAATCTTGAAGGCATCAGATTGAATGAAATAAGCCTGACACAAAAGGGGAAATATTGTACGATCTCACTGATTTCAAACATTAGAATAAGCAAACTCATAGAGTTAGGATCTAGAATATAGTTTACTAGGGGACAGGGTGGGAACAGGGAATGCACAGGCTTCATATTTGGAATTGATGGAAATGTTTTAGTAATGGGTGGTGGTGACAGCACAACATTGTGATTGTAATTAGTAGTAGCACTGAATGTGATTAAAAGGGGAAATGTTGGATTGTATAGATAGTAACAGAATAAAACTTAAAAAAAAAAAAATCACAGCACCACACAGTGAACCTAACTTAAACCCTAAACTATAGTTAATAGTACAGTTATAAAAAAATATGCTATCATCAGTTGTAACAAATATTCCACACCAATACAAAGTGTTAATAATTGGGTGGTCTATAGGAATCTTGTATTTTTTGCATGATTTTTCTGTAAACCTACAACTTCTCTAATAAAAAAAAATATGCGTGTGCCTCTCCAGAAGCAGAAATAGCATGGAGTTTTATGCAAAACTATCTGACCACAGAATATCTATCATCTTTGGAAATCACTGCAGCAAAGTAATCCTCTTAGTCACCATTTACCAACATAGGTGAGAAGCAAGACACTCTTCTTTCTCACAGACTTCTTTGAATGTGTGATATGGAATGGGTTTGTCTCCACACAGTGTTTCAATCCTTTCCCGTCTGATGATCTGGTTGCCTCCATGATGGATTTTCTTTGTGTATATACTTGATAAAGCTGAAAATACTAATGAGTATCAAGGGCTTTCATCAACCAGACTGAGTCCAGAACCTATGCAAAATGACCTCCCAGAATTCGGAAGTTGGCTGGGGCTGGAGCTGTTAGCGATTCACTGGAGAACACATTTTATTTTATTTTTCCCAATGTATTTTCTTTCCCAGAAGAAAACAAATGGGCTCAAAGAAATGAATGGAGGATTGCATAGAAATACCTTAAGAATGACATTTCCATGGCTTTGCCAAATATATGAACAATGAAGGCATAATTATGTTACATGCATTTACATACTCATTACACATCACTGTGATTTTATATGGCAGTAATTTCTCTCTGAGAACAATGGAATGTAAATATTCAGTCCAAGGGTTTGCCTATAGATGGAGTTTAGTTAAGATATAATAAGAACTATATTGATTAAGACCATGGCAAAGAATTATATATCTTTCTTCCTTCACTTTTTCTAACCTTCTAAGTAGCTTTTATTTTGCAGTAATGGAAACTCCAGCCATATGAACAAAATTCAGGTGAAGATTGTGTGCCAAAACAAATAGAACTTAGCATTTTATTTTCTGTCCCTACTTCCACTTGGAAGGTTTCTTTTTCCCTAAGAAATACATTTAAAACGATATAAAAGTGGCTTTCTATTTCTGGCCAGAACCAGAAAATGAAAGACAATGGAGAAAAAATATTAGCTCAGCTTTTCCAGACCTGAAATACTGTGCAATTTTTGCTGTTTCTCCAACTTTTGAGAGCAGGTCTGGTAGAATGTTTAATTCATGCAGATGGTGAATCACCTTCCTTTGTGGGAATATGAATGCCAAGCTAAAATTTCTCCATATGACTAAAGGTAAAAAAAAAATTCAGCAAGGCTGGGTAATGGATTGGTAAACAAAATATTCCATCTCTACCCTATTAATTCTCCCTTCATCATTTGGAGTTTCTGTGGTATGTAGCAGTGTATCATTTAAATAACTTCAGGTGTTTCACTGGGATATAATTAAAATTGATGTTGTCATCTGGCTTTTCATTGTGCAAGTTGTCTAACTCCTTGCACATGGCAAGGCAGAGCTCTAGGTTCATGATTGTCCTTCTTTAAGAAACTCTCCCAAATTTTCTTAAGGTGCTCCAGAAAATTATTGGCTGACTGGAAGAGAACTTAAGGGTCAGCAGGCTCATTGCAAGGATTTCCTTGGCAAGCTGTCCCCGTGGTCCATTTGAATGGCCCTCCTGTGACAGTGAAGTCAGTGCCCCCAAGAAATCCCATTCCATGGTTGGACAGCACTTACGAATTTTAAAAAATTTTCCGCAATATCTATTTATTTACACAAAAGACATTTATGTATCAGAAATAAAGCTATGCATAGGCAACAAGGTCCCACATCCTAGTGGAGTTCAGTTTAGCAGGAAGACAGACATCAAACTAGTAGTTAACAATAACACGTGATGAAGATATCAAGAGGAAGTAACCAGGGTTGTGGATTTAGTCTAGGGGTCAGGAAGGCTGCCCTCCACGAGGAAGTGACATTCAAGATACCTTTGGAGGCTGCTGAGTGAAGATGGGACAGAATAGGGCACTGAACTAAGGAAGAGATGTCTGTTGTAGACATTGGAAGTAAGAGAGCTAGGCATTTATTTGCTTTCTATCTTTCATACTTTGGTCCAAATTTCGACTTTAGTTTTGTATGGATTAAGACCAGTTCCCGCACAGAGCAGTTAATGCGATTCTGTTTTCTACGATTTTTCTTTTTTGGGTTTCTTTCGAAAACAATGATTAAAAATAACAGCTAATAATTATTGAACATTCACTTTGTGTCAAATCCATTGAATTCTCATAAAATCTTGTATTTTACTCACATTTGAGGAAAACTGAGTTTCAGAAGATTAAATTTTGCCCAAGGTCACCTAGTTAGGCAATGACTGAGCTGAGATTCCAAGTCTGATCTGAGACTCGCAAGGGCAGGGTTTTGAGCACTGTGCTGGAGTTTCTTCATGCTCAGATCTGTAAACCAGTTCATCAAAATGGCAGGGAGGGGAGTGGTGGTGTTTGTTAAAAAGACAGATTCCCAGGACTTCACACAGCTATCTTGCATCAGAATCTCCAAGGACATGGTCTGAGAATCTGCATTGTAACAAGTTCCCTGGGTACTTCCCATGTATTTGAGAATCACTAAACTTCACCCCACTTCCATGTACTTGTAAAGGAAGGAAAGAAGGAAAGAAAGGAGGGAAAGCAAAGGAAAAGAAAAAGAAGAAAATAAAAGAAAAAAGTAAAGAAAAGAAAAAAGACAACTGCGACACAGTTTAGTGTTCTAGTCTCTGGTCTTGGTTGCTCTTCTGGCCGTTTGATGACATGCTGCAATGCAGGATGGCTATGATTTTCAAACTGCTAATAATTTAGCCTCATGCATTGGCTAGGGGTCTAGAAAGGGCTCAGAGAGCTGCTTATTCAGGCTTAGGCCAAGCTGTGAAAAGTGAGGCTTTTTCAGAGGAAGTGAGATAAGACAAAACTTACAAAAACAAACATCCTGAGTGTTCAAAAGGCCATTGGCAAAATCTATAGTCTAATGTGAAGTGAACTAAACAAACATTACTGGGCCATCCAGGAAACGTGAAGCAGATGCCTGGAAGCGGGATGTGAGTTTTCAGGCTGGGTAGAAATATCCTGGGGAGTGATGATATGGAATCAGACACAAAGTTCAGATAAAAACATCAAGGGAGATTTGCAATGGGCAGCCTATATAAGATGGACGGGAGGTGGATGGGAGGTATCCTGATCAAGTGGTTCAGAGCAAGTTCAGAGCAAGCAGGAGACCTGTGGCCCCATCTCATTTAATGTTGCATGCTTCCATTTTCTCCTCTTCATGGGATTTTCTGATGCTAAAACTTTTTAACAAAGGAAATGGTGGTGACAACCCAGTGGTCAAGGCCAAAGCTTTAAAGCTTTTGAATACTGAAAAGATTATGGTGCCACCTACCACCTCCCATTATGGAATTAAAAATAAAAACAATACCAATTCAAAACATGAACAAAGGAAGTTAAATTCAGCAACGGTCCAAAGTTTTCCTCTGAGACTCATTCAGTACTTTTTTGGAAATGCAAAATACCAATTTCTTGTAGAAAAGAAAAGGTTTGTGTGTATTGCTGTTGCTCAACACATCCAGTCTTAATCTGATGAAGTATGCATAAAGCGTTTAGCACTGAGGGGGCACTCACTGAGTGCTAGCTATTATTATTAACTTTTAAAGACTTACTTTTTATTTATTCCCTCCCCCCTTGCGGCTTGCTTGCTATCTGCTCTCTGTGTCCATTCGCTGTGTGTTCTTTTGTGTCTGCTTGTCTCCCTTTGTTGCATCATCTTGCCCACAGGTGTGGGCCGTCACTTCTCCTCAGGCGCAAGCCAGCCTGCCTTCACGAGGAGGCCCTGGGACATGAACCTAGGACCTCCCACTGGTAGACAGGAACCCAGTGGATTGAGTCACAGCTGCTTCCCTATTATTATTTTTAATAACAGCAACCTATGTTCATGGTTGCAGTTACTACAACTTCCATCCTTTGAAAGGAAAGCTAAAGCTCTCCCTTCTGTGGACACAGTTTTGCTAGTATTAATATTTTACTATTTGGCATTGTTTGAAAACAGCCCTGAGAGAGGAGGAATTCACCCCTAGCTTTCTATGCCATTCCCTCTCCTCAGAATCAGAGTCCAATTCTCTGGCAGAGATTCCCATTTAGCCTTTTTGTTGACTCTCCCCTCAGAACCTATACTCATCTCCCCAGAACATTCCCCAGAATCTATACTTTCCCATCACATCATGACATTTAATTAGTTATCATTTTTGCTTGCTTTTCATTAAGGAAACACTGTTTACACTCAGCCAGGAATAATTTGCTGAATGCCATCTAAACTCTTGACATTTATTTAGGAAACAGCATTTGGCAGAGTTTTTATGGCATGAATATTTGATGACTGTCGTCATTCAAGGCCCTTTTGAAATGGAGGCTCATTCCCCTTCTTCAAGAGATAATACCAATCAGATCATCCTTTAACTTTGGTGTGGCTCTATTGCATTGAAATTTCAACTACATTTTGGATTTACATTAACACTAATAAACCGGAAAATTTATATTTTAAGATAACTATACATATTTTTGTTACGTCTTGAAAATTTGCATATATTTCCTCAACAAAAATTCTTCCTTTGGAAGTTATTTCTTTTGCTAATATAAATTTTTAATATGTTGCCGTTGTCATGATAATGTCTAATTATTATTATAAGTCAATTTTTCCAGATCTAGATCTGGGCACATACAAGATATTCTCCAGGGGGGTGGGGGCAATGGAGGGAAAGCAACGGCAAAAGCTCTTAGCCACTATATCCTTTGTTAAAAAATTACATCCAGGTAATTTAATTCTACCCATGACATTAAAGGTGCCTATTTTTTGTAAAAAGTTTGATTAACAGTGGGAAAATTGGCCCTTTCATTATGATGCCTAATGATTCACAGTTATTAGAAAACTGTTTCACCGAACAGATTTAATTTGTCTGCGGAGATTGCAATCCACGGCCTCTCTTAGGATTTCTACGAGGGGATGGATTGAGGTTTTAAGAATTGTGCTTGGGCTCTGAGTTGTCAAGTCACATTTTCTGACAGCTCTTAGGGTAATCATAAAACTGGTAAGAGAACAGCTAATGTGAGTTGAGCCAAGATATCACTGCCTGTGAAAAGACCCCGGGGCTGCCTGGGAAAAGACCCCGGGGCTGCCTGGGACCTCAGTTCTCCATAATGGGGCACAAAAGGGAAAGAAGCATGACAAAAGGTAGCTGTGGCCAAAATGAGCATAAAACAGAGAAAGGTTTAAAATGTTGGTCATTACATAGGCATCTTCTCTAGGTCTGCCCTGGGACAGCTGAGGTTTGCTGGTCTCAAAGCATCCCCAAAGAATCTTCTCTGTACACAATTGCTCTGCCCACCTGAGTTCCTGGTTCTTTCATCTAGATCTGTAAGTGAGGGCTCAATTTAAGTAATCTTGGGGCAGATCATTCTTTAGGAAACTTAGTCTGAGGACAATGTTCTAGCCTTGGGACTAGATAAATTCCGTATTTTCTGAGTTTTGTAATTCCATCCATCAAACTAATACTGGGGTGTTAGGGGAGCACTGTATTGATACACTTATTTATAAGATGCAGCCTTTTCAGAAACGTTAAAATGGAAGGGAAAAAGTTTGTCTGAGAAGAGGCTGCTTGTGGGATATTCCAGGAGACAGTTCAATAAGAGTGTAGCTTTAAGAATCAGACCAACTTAAGGGTTAAATCCAGTTTTTGCCATTTATAGATGGGGGAGCTTTACCACTTTAACCTCCTCAAGCCTCAGATTTCTCATATTTAAATTAGAATGATGTCAACTATTACATACATTTTTTGGGGGATGGGATGCTGAAAATAATGTTAGTAAAGCATCAACATTATCGTCATGTCATTGTCACCAGTTTTTCAAAAGTTTGGGCTGAAAGTACAAAATGTGACAGTCATCAGCATAGAGCGACTAAATGAGATCAAACATAGCGAGTACCCATGTAAGCTTTAGAACTTGACACCTGGATTTCAGTCTCAGCTTGGCTGCTTCCTAGCTGCTTGACCTTGGGCTTAGTTAACCTCTCTAGGCCTCAATTGTCTCATCTGTAAAATGGGAGTAACAAGAGCACTGATTTCCAAGAGTTAATTTAAGGATTAATCAATATATCTAAAATGATTATCCTAATACTTGCTACATAGGAAACAATATAAACTTGTTTTCATGTTAATATCATACTATGCTTATTAAAATACAGCATCAGGGTATGTGTGAGAGAAGCAGTAGGATAAGGAGAAAGCCCTAAAATGCTCCAGCATTTAAAGGGCAGGCAAAGAATGAATTACTCCTTTAGGAAAGTTAGATTTTTTCAAGGCTTTTAAATAGAGGGATGTTTGCAAAACATTTAAAGGGTCTGATTTAGGACAGTGGCATTGCAGAGGGGTAAGAGAGAACATATATTTTTCAAGGATTTTTATCACCAAGAGAGATCATACCTGCAAGAACGATCATAGTCAGAACTTCATAGCCCCTTTGAGAAGGATTTGCTGCCCTCGAGTGCTTACGAAGTGCCTGGCACTGTGTTAAGCCTGTTACGTCATGGCTTTAACTCTCACGATATCCAAAAGAACTATCCACATTTAGCAGATAAGGAAATTGAGCATGACTGCATGTTAACTTGTCATTTCACACAGTTAGAAGTGGCCCAACCAGCACTTCATTCCAGGTCTGTCTTCTGCTAAAACCTGGGTTCAAAAGCAATGTGCTCTGTGCCAATCCTCAAAGAGACAAGAACTCAGTTCACATCCAGCAAAGACTCTTCTGAACCCTTGTTTCTGGCCTGAAAAAAAATCTCGTCAAAGACTTTCTTTAAAATTTTTACAAAATCAAAGGATTCTTTGAGTATCTAATGGACTGGACACATTTATATTCATAAACTTTTAGTTTGCCAAGGAGACCCAAACAACAGCTCTGCATCTGATTTCCCTGATCTTTTCTCTACTAAGTTTTCAAGTTCTTCTTTGTGTATCAAAGCATATAAAAGCCATGCAAAATGTAAGTCAGAGGCCAGGACTTTTCCCTGACTGTAACCCATCTCTGTTTCAGGTTCTATTAAAAAAAAAAAATTCAGGTAAGAAAATCACTTCTAATATCACTTGCTGCCTTCTAAAAATATGACTATTTTTAAATCAAATGAGTGGCACAATTGTGGCATTCCTTACAATTTACCACTTCCAAGGCAATCTCTAAACTCCATTTTCCTCTTGGGTAAGTTCCTTCATACTCAGTGGGAGAGAGACATGAGCAGCCCATATCCTGAATATTTCCTTCTAGAATTACTTGACATGTGTCAGACTTGTTGTTGACTCCTCAATAATTAAGGTGTTATAGGAAGTTGAAATGCCATTTCAAGAGAGGCAATAGGCAAAAATAATTTCCTTTCTATAAAAGTTATAATGTCAACTATAACTCTTTAATACAATCAAAGTGATGATCAAACGTGATATATGTGAATCTGTTTCACACAATATAAAGTACCTCATATTGTAAGGGATTATTTTTATTTTTATTACAAATGGACCTGTTTTACATTTGATGTTACAGACTTGAAAGCACTTCACATGAGAAAGCTATTTGTGTACCATATTAAAATCTAAATTAAATTACATTTTTGGCTTTTTTTTTTTTTAGCATGCTTACAAACCCAGGAAATTGGCATATGTGATTATGGGTTTGAGAGGATGATCTAGAGCAGAGTTTCTCAACTTCAACACTGTTGACGTTTGGGGCTAGGTAATTCTTTGATGTGTGGGCTGTCCTGTGCATTGTTAAATATTTAGCAATGTCCCTGGCCTCTACGCACTGGATGCTGGTAGTACATCTACCCCTTCTCACATTCCTCCAGCCCTCAGGTCATGACAGTCAGAAAGTATCTCAGACATTGTGAATGTCCCCGGGGGAGCAAAATTGCCCCAGACTGAGAATCAATGATTTAAACCAGAGGTTGGGAAAGACTGGGGAAAGATAAAGTCAGGCATGTCAGCATGGCGATAGTCTGAAATTTCCATACTGTTTCACAAATCTTAGAAATTGCATTGAAGCTTCTATAACGTGGCACAAAATTATGTGGTTGACTGCCGAGGCTTTCGGGGGATTGGCCATATTTGGTTCAATTAGCATTTGTGATAATATCAGCATGGGGGACCCAGAAATGAATACAAGAAAAGGCAAATGATGTTCGGCTTTATTTCCTTTGTCCCAAATGTCTTATTATTTTGGTGCAAAAAAGACAAATGTCCAATATCTCCCACATGCAACTCAACATAACACACACCCATGTGCATGAGCACACGCTCTCTAAAACCCCCAATCTCCTGTCTTGTAGGTGAAATAGCAAAACTTTAGAGAGGAAATCAGCCTATTGAGCAGCAATTTCTTTTTTTTCTTTCTTTTTTTTTTGGGGGGGGGCGGGGGGAAGCAAGAAACTTCACCAAATTCTCAATCTTGTGGAAAACTTTCATCAAAGTTACCTGTTAATTGCTACCTATTAAATAAGACACCCAAATCCTTGGAGATTCAGGGATATTTGAAATATAAATATGTGGCATGCTTGGTGCTTGGATTACATCTTTTCCCTGAGAGGCCACCAAGAAGTCTTATTTAAGCCTTCAATATTAGAGAGGGCAACAAAGACATAGAGTAAGTGATTCAACACCAAAGGTCATGTAGATGGAAAGTGACAGACTAGGAAATGAACATCAAAGAGATTTTCAAGTCCCTTTTCCTAAATTATTTTTCATTCTTCTCTCCTAACTTCTACTTTATTTTCATTTTCTCAGTCTGCTTTCCTGAGCTTATTACTGAGGATCCTGTCAACACTGTGCTTGCTCATCTAGATACTCAGTAAATACTTAATACTCATTGAAAGAAAGACTAAAGCTACAGAAACCAAGGAAAAGAACAAAAGGAACTTAACTACCATGGCTGCTACCTACCTTAGGAAAATATGGCATTGTGACTGTTTAAAAGTGAAAGGGCTGACTAGCATCATTTTTAATTCCTGGCCACAGATCTCAAATAGATGTTCATTGGTGCCTGGCAATCCTGCTCCATAGGATGTCCAATAACCTATTTTCTCCATAACAACTAGTTCATGAATGAGCCTTGCAAACTCCAAAGACATCTTTGGTAGGCAATCAAATACGAAAATGGAAACAAATATATAGGCAGAGGTTGGTATAGCACAGGTCAAAAATGTTTCTGCCTTTGATAAAGCATCTCCACAAACAATAGAACATGTAAAATCCAGCCAAAAAAAAAAAATCTCCATTGGAGTTTTAAAATTCATAGCTCCTGAGACTCTACATGCTGTCCTTTGAAAACAGACGTCATACCTTCCTTTCTTTTTAGATATTCCACAAGCGTAAAGCACAGAAAAATCAGAATCTCATTATACTTGTTATTCTCTGTCTTCTCCTTTCAACCTTGGGTCAAGGAAATGGAAAAAGAGACCAAAGGCAAGTGTACAACCTAATATCCTTGCCTGAAAAACTCACCACCATGGCAACCACTTGGATCACTCAGCACATACAAACACACGCATAAACCCAGAAGTTCAAGTATTTTGCACATTGCTATAATCATCACAGATTCAAGTGTTTTGTACACTAGAAGTCACCGATAACTGACAAAGCTGAAAATCATGGTAATGGCCTTCCAGCTTCCCTAATTTTTATTTCCCCCAAGAATGCTTAAAGGAATTTGTGCAATGCAATGAGACTTATACAAACATTTCACATTCATGTCAGCTTTGACGGAGGTCCAAATGAGTACAAGGGGACAGATAAATAAATACGTCTCACTTTTGTTCCTCTGCCCTGCTGCATTTGAACTACGGCAATTCCCTGTTTCCACTTGAGCCCTTTCCCAACCTCTCTCCTCCCAAGATAGAGCATGCACTTGAATAGTTCTAAAATGTAAATCAGACCATGTCACTGCTCTGCTAAAACTCTCTCGGGTGCTATTCCATTGTCTGGGAGGATCTGGATGGTTCTTCTCTTTCCACGCCCAACTTGAGCCACTCTCCCACTGCCCCAGTATGCTCTCGCCATAGCTTCTATTCAGCTCAAGCTGTCTCAGAATCTTCACACTGGCAGCCTAAACTTCATCTCTGTCTCATTCTGCCCATCTGTCCCCACTCGAACGGTGTCTTTTCAGATACGTCTCCCATAGGACTTTATCTAAATAGGTCTTCCCCTACATTCTTCATCACACCCTGATTTTCTTCATAGTCACTGCCTCAATGTGAAATATTTATTTATAAATTGTTACATTCAGCTATGTATTTCCTTTTCTGCTTTGTATCCTCCAAAGATGTTAAAAGATTGTCTTTCTTCTTTCTGTGCCCCACTGTAAAGCCACATGTCTAACCGTGCCTGACGTGTAATAAGCCCCCTGGGGTTTGGGTAAATGCATGAACATATATCATTATAGAGAAAGAATGACGGCTTTAAAAGGATGTATTTGTTCAAGATGAGACCAAATTTAAGCCACAATTACATATCCCCATATAGTTTTTTTTGTCTTGCCTGCCCTGCATTCTTGCCCTTTACCAAATATGGGATTTACAGAACTTCGGTTTTTCCAACATGGTAAGACCTGAGGAAACCCTGAATTGGACCATTGCTAATGCTTCATTCCCAGATTTTTTTTACCTCTATTTTAAGAAAATCTAACCTTGATTCATTTATAGTTGGTGAAAGCTATTTCATCTAATTGTCCTTGATTTATTTTTAAATCAAAATTTATTTTGCTGACACATGAAGTTTTATTTTGGTAAAACTAGATGACCTCAAACCCAGAGATGTCTGAATTCTACTGTAACCTCAAAAGCCATAAAAATGGAAGAACTTCAGGCATTTCAATATGCCCTTGTACCTCCTCTATAGGGTCTCACATTTTGTTCATCTTGTGTAGATTTGTGTGCTACCAGTTTCATTCCCATGATAGTTGCCTGGTATCAACTTGTGATGTAAGCAGACTCCAACCTTAGAAGGCAGTTTTCACAGTGAACTCTTTTAGACTTTTGAGTTTCTACTGTAACCTTTGAAAACAACTGGCCCAAATTCCATCTTGTCGCAGACCCACACAGACCACCTCTGCATTATGCTCAGTTTGCGGACAAAGGAAGTTCAGGGAGGGGCATTGAGCAAGATGTGATTTGGCCAAGAGATTATAGCTGCTTTGCAAGCAGCCACCCAGTGTGCAGATTTTTACTGTTGTTTTTGTTTTAACTTATTTTTTTTTTTAAACCTCTTAAAAACACTTATGGGCCTGCACACTTATATAATTTTGTTGTTTGGCTAAGCTGAGTTACAAGTCTTAACCCTCTGCTTGCATTTTAACCCATTAAATTCATGAGTGGATGATACCTCCTCATAACCTAGTTAACCCCCAGATAAATGAAGGCAACTACTGCCCTTAATTTGCTCCAATCCAGTACAGTAAAAACTTAATTGAATAATTTATGTGATACCTTCAGACTCTGAATGAGAGTTTTAAGTAATCTAGTGTAAGAAGAAACAGACCTAACCGTAGAGTCAGATGGACTTGGTTTATATCTTAGCTCTTTCAGCTATAAAAGGTATTACCTGGTTTCAGTTTTCTCATTTGGAAAGACAGGGTAAGTAATATTAATTTGTAGTTAGAGGGTTACTGTGAGGCTCAAATAAGTTAATGCAGGTAAAATGCATAGTATCATGTCTGGCATATATTATTACATACTCAATAAATAGAAGCCAGTATGATTATTGCTAATTTTCCTTTTCAGTCAGGAAGAAGGAATAATCAAGTTGCCTTAGATAAACTCTGGGTATTTGGTTAGACTCATACAATAGCTAGATAGACGAGTATGCATCAGCCTTGGGACTCACTTTAACAAAACAATAAACTAACCCATGGCATGAATTTAGGAGCTGCTTTAAAAAAGACTAAATAGCAAGTGTCAATGTCTACTATATTAACTTTATATACTAAAATTTGAGATATAAAACTAATTCAAATGCGTATAAAAAGTTTTTCGCTGAAATTGGCAGTTTCCCCTTGCTACTCTCATTTGCAAAGATATAAGAGGTATTCCCATGCACTCCTAGTGGGAATATAAAGGTGTAACCATGTTGGATAATGGCTCAGAAATATGTATTTAATCCTAAACCTTATGCATCTCACAATGTAGATATTCCACTTCTCTGTATTTACAAAAGAGAAACATTTGCACCCAAGAAAATATGCAAAATCTTCAGAACAGTATGGTTTGTAATAGTGAGAAACTGAAAACAGCCAAAATGTTCTATCACATCAAGCAGGGAAGGTTAATTCCTGTAAATGATATACACTTTAAAAAAAAAATTTTTTTTAAGTAATTGCTTTTTAAAGATACATAGATAAAAAAAATGTTACATTAAAAAATATAAGAGGTTTCCATATACCCCACCCCACTCCTCCCACATCAACAACTTCATTCATCATTGTGGCACATTCATTGCATTTGGTGAATACATTTTGGAGCACTGCTGCACCACATGGATTATAGTTTACATTGTAGTTTACACTCTTCCCCCAGTCCCTTCAGTGGGTTATGGCAGGATATATAATGTCCAGCATCTGTCCCTGTAATATCATTAGGACAACTCCAAGTCCAGAAAATGCCCCCAAATCATATCTCATCTTCCCTCTCCCAGACATCAGCAACTACTGTGGCTACTGCCTCCACATTAATGATATAATTTCTTCAATTGCTAGAGTCATAATAGTTGTATAGTAGAATACCAGTAAGTCCACTCTAATCCATGTTTTATTCCTCCATCCTGTGGACCTTGAGATGGTGATGCCCACTCCACCTCTAAATCAAGAGGGGGCTTAGATCCCACATGGTTGATGGATGCAATTCTTCTGCTTGCAGTTGTAGGCAGTCTTGGTTCCCTGGTGTGGTGGTTGACCATCTTCACCTCCATGTTAGCTGACTTGGGTAAGTCCAATAAACCGGAGAGTAGGAATTGCAACACTGCTGAGGCTTGGGGCATAGCTGGCACATGGCCAGTCCAGAGATCCAAGTCTCCTGGGTATACAGCAACCCCACCATCAACCACAGGTTCAGTTAAAGTGACAGAAGAGGCATGTGTAGAAAGGTCACGTCTGAGTCCAACTCCATCACACTCAGGAACACAAATTACAAAGTAGAGCCCACTGACAAGGCACTGAACTCCAGAGCCATCTGCCATAACTGTAGAACCTGTGCATCTCGGTAGCCCTCAGGAGCACCAGTACCTGGGATTGTATCTACTTTGGCTGTCTCTTGGACGCTGCTGAGATGTTTGTAAGTGCGATCCCTCTGATGACCTCCCGACTCTTTTTTGAAGACTCTTGCCATATAAACTCATTTGTCTTTACCTTTATCCCCCTTTATTCAAGTGTTTTTCTAGTTGCATCACCAGCTAGTGATTGATTGTAATCCCTCGGCACTAGGGAGGCTTATCTCCAGGAGTCATGACCCACACTGGGGGGAAGGTAATGCATTTACATGCTGAGTTTGGCTTAGAGAGTGGCCACACTTGAGCAACATGGAGGCTCTCAGGAAGTAACTCTAAGGCACCCTGCTGCTCTAGGCCTAGTTGAAATTTCAGGCACACAGGCTCATAAGCATAGCCATCAGTATCAAGGGCCTTTCATTGGACTATCCTTCTTCACTGGTCTTTGCCCTTGCACTTGGGGGAATAATGTAACCTTAAATATTTCAAGAGTTTAACAATTCAATGTGGAAGTTCATGGACAGCCTCCTATGCAGTGACCAGTAATCAAGCCTTCTTTCATCAGGTGGCTCTGCCATCCCCTAGGACATTGGAAACTTCTGCTAGAACCTTTGCGTCTTGCTGGGACATGGATGATAAGAAAGGGCGTGGAAGACATCATGGGGCTTTTATTGATCAGGCCCAGAAAAGCAGTATATTGCGTCTTCTTGCAGTCCATTAACCTGGCCACATCACACCTAACTGCAGTGTAATCAGGGACAAAGGGAACCAGGGACTTGATGAATAACTACCCAATTGCTGACACAAAGCACTACATAAATGTTGAAAAGAATGTGGTAGATTTATATTTATTAGCAACTGAGCCACCCAAGACTTGCCAGTAAGTCAAAAAGTAAGCTAGGGGCATTATAGGATAGGGTTTCCTGGGAAGCCGACCCTGAGATGGGCTTAACTGTGCAGGATGTCTATTAAAGAATATTCTTGGGATCATCACGTGAAGCAGCAGGGCTGGGCAGAGGGAGAAACTGAACTGCAAGACAACCCCAGCAGCTGCCCAATCACCTTGCAGGGACCTCTGACCCTACCAAGGCCATTCTGAGCTGTCCTGAGTTGGGCCAATATGGCAATCTTGCATATCTCTGTCATTGGAATGTTGGTTGCCTGTGGAAGGGGCAAGACTGATGGTGGGGTGGCTTTGTGTGTTTGAGGCAGTCCCTGAAGAGGCTGAAAGCTGAAAATTGTCTGCTGACAGCATTCCTAGCTGGGACTATGACTCCTTCATCGAAGTGGGATTTGGGCAGCACACCACATAGCTAAACATACACAGATAGTATATGACTACTGTACAACAAAACAAAAGAACATAGTTATTTTCCCTAAATTTCTATGTAAATATACAGAAAAAACCTGGATAGATTGAAAAACAGACACTTTACATAATAGTTAACAGGCATCAGTGTGGTTGGGTTCCTTTTGAGAAGAGGTAACGATCAAAGAACTTCAACCACATCTGTCATTTTCAAATAAAAAAAAAAAGACAATATTTTACTTTAAGTAACTGGAATTTAATGACAAACATATTTGAAAATGATTACTTACTGTATAAGCATATGTGATGAGAATGTTGGTCAAAACAATATCCTGCAAGTAGCAGAACCTGCCATTTCAGAAGAATATCTTGAAACTAGTTCTTATTTATTCAAGGACTAATGGACTTTCCTTCTCTCTTCTTCCTCCCACAGCTTTTTGGCCATTTCATTGCTCACTAACTTCTCCATCAAAGATTGCCTGGGGTTTTGGGTGTTGGGAAGAGAGGAAGGAAACTAGAATCAGCTATTTCCATTACATTACTTGCTAGAAACTCTGGTGAATAGGTTTAGTAGGAGGAAATATTGAAAGTCAGTTATGTGGATTATCTGAGCCTGTCAACCATCCATGTTACACCCTCCTCTCATTAGCGCAGACACATGAGAATTGACCGTAATTGTATTTGCAGGGATGGTGATGGAAACAAGATTCTTTCTGATGATTATGTGGCTCCAATTAAACTAATTTCTTTTTCTTCCAAATTGTGCATCCTAACAGGGTATTTTGAAGAAAGAGACATTTCCTATTATATTTGCTATATTTTCACCTGCAGCATATGCACACATCTTTCATGGTGAGAGGGTTAATCTAGATAAACTAAGATAATTTCCTTAAATTTGAAAAGTTTGATAAACTAAGATAATTTCCTTAAATTTGTTTTGGTCTGGTAATAGAATGGTTTATTTGGGATAACCAGAGAGCAAAAAGGCAAAGGATCTCTCAATAAATATTCAAATAAGTATTTGTGGAACTTAGCGGAATGAAGTATTTTGTGATGCCTGTGTTATAACCCTGCCCTTATAATCTTCTTTGCTGTAACTGTACACACTGGGGTTTAACTAAACAATTCAAGCCAAGCCAAAGATGAATGGTTTTTTTTTTTTCTTTGTTTTTTTTGAGGAACCGGGGGCCAGATATGGAACTTGGGATCTTGTATGTGGGAAGCTGGCACTGAACCACTGAGCCACATTGGCTTCCCCGAGTTGGTTTTTTCATTTGTTTTGATTGTTGCTTTTGATTTTGTCAGGAGCACCGGGAAAGAACCCATGTGGGAGGTGGGTGCTCAACTGCTTGAGCCACGTCTGTTCCCCACAGTTTTCTCTTGGAATTAAAATGCTGGGTTTGGAATTAGCTTGGAATAAAATTCAAAGTTTGGGGTTCTGATACAGACTGCCATTATTTTATTTGGGGATTTTGAGGCAAAGCTAACAGACTCTGCCTCATTTTCTTCAGCTTTAAAATGAATTCTAAGAAAAACCCTAGGCTTAATGTTATGCACATGTTTTTGTATTCATGATTTTATCCTAATATGGAAATTAGTGAGCTATATTCTAGAAAGGGGTCAGATAAACAATAGCTAAGAACTAGCACATTCACTTCAGATGGAATTTGATCTTGACTCTGCCACACATTGGCTATTTAATGTCAGGGACACTAAGTAGCCTCACCAAGCTTCTACTTCCTCATTTGTTCATTTATCACTGGATTGTATTAAAGGTCAAAAGTGGTAAAGCATTTAAAGAGCATAGCACAATGCCTGGAATATAGCAAGTCCTCAATAAAAGGGAGCTATCACATTTCAGCTATCTGCTAACAAAAACGCTCTCTGGTTTCCTCCTTTCAGAAGGAGAAACATGTTGTAAAATAAGCACTCTTTAAAGACAACTTGAAGACGCCTGGGAATTCCAAAGACTGCACATTCCATGAGTTCATTACAGCTTTCATGAATTCCACTGATTTAAGGACAAAAAGGAGAGACTCGACTGAGTGCCCAAAAACATTTCTGATGATTCCTTCCATCCTACCCTTTCTACCTCTTTGGAGGAGGTGTGCGCCTGTGAAAAACATCAAAGTTGTCAGGAAAAGAGTCAACTTTAGAGATGAGAATGTCAGAGTAGAGTGTTCTGTTCCCCAAACCAGGAGCTTAGCATGTAAGAGTTTCCATGTCTGTGAGAAGATATAGGAACTAATAGGAATAAACAGCACAAACACCTTGGGTGAATGTATTCAAAAGGACAAAAGTAAGGCAAAAACAAGACTCTGAAGCTAGATAAGTTGCCAAAGTGCACTCATGTATGCTACAACAGCAGTAACATGTGTTTACTATATCTTAGAAAGTTCTAGATTATGTAATTGTAATGGGTCATGGGCACTTTCTTCTAAAAGGGAGAGATTCTCCCCCTATCCCTTTTAGGGCCAAAGCTCAAAAGCCTGAGATGTAGCCTCCTTAGAAAGTACAAAGTGTCACCATGTGAGCTGGCACATTTTACATGTGTTAGACTGAGATAATAATGAAATTAGGCCGATTTTACATAGTGCAAATTCTTATTCCTAAAATTGTTGAGGGGCTAGATAGGTACAGATATTAAAATGTTCAGGTGCCATCTGTTGTTGTGAATATGCCATTAACTACTGTGCCACTGGACATGGAACGAAAAAAGGGAGTTCTAGTCCTTACTAGAATATAAGCTCCAAAGGGCAAAGATTTTTTCTGTTTTGTTTGATCTTGTATTTTTTTTTATACAAAAAAAATTGAATTTCCAATTCCCAGAAGAGTAGCTGGTACTTAATCAGAACTTGATAATTATCTGTTGAATTAATTAACCAGCTATGAGGCTTTGGGTAAGGGCTAGTCCATCCATGAGACTGTTTCCTCCTTTGTGAAATGTAAGAGTTAGGTTTGCTTTTTGTTTTGTTTTTAGTTTTTACAGTTTAATGATCCCATGAGAAACTATAAATGAAAAAATGGTCTCTGCATTTTTCATCTCCATCACCCATTACAATTTTTCATTCTGTTCCTTCTTCACCCAGTGTTTTCTATTCTAGTATTGTTGTGGAAGCAGAGAGAGTCAAAGATCACATATTGAAGGTCAGGACTCAGGAATATTCTTGAGAAGGAAAAATTTATTATGATCGCCTGGACCCAGGGACTCCTGTCCAAAAAGCCACACCCCAACTAGGATTTCTGGGTCCTTTTATACAGAGGATATAGGTGTGGCTGAGTAAAATGGTACTTTTATGGGGAAAAAAAGGACTTTTCTTTGTTAGTTTCTTTGAGTTTTAAGTGTTTGTCTGAGTACCAGTTAGGATTTTTTTTTAAGATTTATTTATTTATTTCTATCCCCTTCCCCCCACCCCGGTTGTCTATTCTCTGTGTCTTTTTGCTGTGTCTTCTTTGTCTGCTTCTGTTGTCATCAGCAGCACAGGAATCTGTGTATCTTTTTGCTGTGTCATTTTGTTGTGTCATTTCTCTGTGCGGGCTGCGCTATTCTTAGGCAGGCTGCACTTTCTTTTGCGCTGAGCAGCTCTCCTTACGGGGCGCACTCCTTGCGCGTGGGGCTTCCCTATGCGGGGGACACCCCTGCGTGGCAGGGCACTCCTTGCGCACATCAGCACTGCACATGGGCCAGCTCCACATGGGTCAAGGAGGCCCGGGGTTTGAACCGTTGACCTCCCATGTGGTAGACAGATGCCCTAACCACTGGGCCAAGTCCACTGCCCAGATAGGATTTGAATTAACATATCCCCCACATTCCAGGTAAGCTTGAATTAACATATCGCCTACCTTTCTTTCAGGTAATCTTGAATTAACATATCGCCTACATTCCAGGTAAACTTGAATTAACATATTGCCCACCTTCTGTCTAGATCTAACTTTGAATATACATTCAGTCAACATCTGTTCTGAAAATTAAAGCCTATAGGGTCTATATTACTTAATTGGCTTTTTAGTAACTAGGTACACTTGGATACAGAATTAGATAATTTGGAATTCATATAAAGGCTATATTATATTCCCTCCCTTTGAGGCCAAGTTTAAGTTTATTAAACTTTGGTGTCACTATTTCTGGAGTTATAAGGTAGACCACGTCTGTGTTTTTACTGCATTATTTGTTAAAGCATATACTCTAGTTATTACTAAGGGGAGGAAGCAGGGAAGTATGATGAGCGCATGGGAGGAGTTCCAGCTGTTTGCTGTTTTGATTGATTACCCCACCTATCAAACCTCCAGGGAGGGTCTAATGATAAAGTCCTTGGGGAATATCCGGGGCTTTTCCTTGCTCTCAGAAGTCTTTGTTCTGGATAGCAGAATCCTGGGGGTGAGGGTCTTCCAGCAGCCATCTTGGGGGTTACTGATGTCCACGTGGACTTTCTGCCAGGTTCCAGATCCGTCTATCTTACTAGTCTGCTTTATTCCCCCCTCAGAGAGTTTACACCTTTAATCTTAAAGGGATGCTGAAGGGAGATGATCTTTCTGCTGTAGCTACTTCCTGCTGGTTATGGGCTGTCATCCCTACCTGACAAGGTATAAAAAACTCTGTTATTTTATTTTGATTGGAGAAAGACAGATCTGGCATCCTGTATGAAGCTGGATGAAGTTTTCATATGGCTAACAAGATGTTGATCCTAGAAGAAATAAACTGAATTAGAATTTTGAGAACATACACTTCCTCTAAGAGGACACTGACCACAGAAGTAGAATAGGTCATGTGCCTGCAAAGGTGGCATTTTCCTGAAGTATGTGGAGAACAGTATATATATATATGTGTGTGTGTGTTTGTGTGTGTGTGTATATATACCAACTACATATATATTTAATATACATTTAAGTTATTTTATGCTGTTGGTTAACTTCAGAGAGAAATTGCAATAGACAACAGGGTTAGGTATAAATTGTTAATATCAGTTTTTATGGTAGAGGAGAGGAATGAGAAGAGGCATTTTTCTTTTCAGTTAAGCTGAAGGAGACAAGAAGAATCAAGGTTGTTAAAGGGAAGTCTGTTTTGCCTTTTTCCTAGCAATAGGCAATTGGGCTAGAGTTAAAGGAAACAGTTGATTTTGACATAGACACTACTTAGCGTTTGTTTTTTGAGGAGGTATCTCAGGGTGTCCAATGCCAGGCACTCATGTGTTTCGTCAGGTGCATCTGGTGAACTGGCACTCTTGGGTAGCTGACTTTATTCAGGATTAGTACACAAGCTGGATATTCCTTTAGCTTTAATATCTGTGGGAGTGATCAGAACTACAGAGTAAAGTTTTTATGTTTTGGCTTTAATTGAGCAACTCCTAATAAAATTTTTGACTGTTTTTACCAGATTTTGTCTTTTGAAAACCCATTTGGCTAAGCTGGTTAGGGCATTCCTTCTCAGATGAGTGTCTTGGTGAGGTTCACGAAGGACTTTTCACTGCACTGTTCCTGGCAGGTAGACCTGAGCATTTCCAACAAGATGCCCATCAGTTTCTAGGGTGAACCCCAAGCTAGCTGCCCTGGTCTGTTCACCCTGGGTACACTATGGAACTTTAAGTACTAATATAGGTGCTGGAATAAGGGGTAGGAGGGAAACCTGGGTTGAGAGTTTGGCACACCTTTATTTGCACCTCAGGGGTTTCTAGTAACTGAGCTTGGTATTAATTAACCAACTACCTGTAAGCCACTGGTGACCCTGAGCTCAAGCACATTCTTTACCTGGTGTGGGGTGAAGACTGAGAGGTTGACCCCAAGTTAATTTAGTGGCTTTTCCAATTAAAAAGCTGTTGGCGTCACTGCTTTTAGGCAAGGTGGCCAGTTTTTAAATTTTATAGACATGTTCATTAACTATTCAGAAAATAAAATTGATCAGGACTTTCAACACATGTTCAGTGTCCTGCATATGATTTACTAGAAGTATTACTATAATCATTAAACACATACCTAAAATAGGATGTAGGTACAGTACTCAATACTAATTAATGTACTACTCAATGCACAAGTCTTTTCTTGAGCTGCAATTAATAGCTTTTAAGTTTCATGTTTGCAATACCATATAGGTTATTTCTCTATGGGAGCAAGCTATAGTGCCAATTGAGTTTAAGTTCTACTCACAGCACTCTGGTATTCATTGCTCTACTTTGTATGTTCTTCACAGAAGCTGCAGCACCATTAGTCCTTGAGAGAAACTAGGGAATAGATTTTACTGGCCTGGTGCATAGTGCTCTTTGGCATTATGAAGCTGTGCCAGTCTGGAGACGATAGCCATTGTATGTTTGGCTGTACTGAGCCACTATTGGCTGCTGCAGGAGTTTGAAACTGCAAAGTAGTTCCCATCCACTTTAGGAGCACAACCAGAGCTGTAGTAGATACTTTTATTGTTTTAGGGGTTAGTGACCAATCTAACCAATAACTCACAAGGATAGTACCCTGCAGTATATTGGACACCTGATTTGAATGCATAAGAGACTGACAATGCTGAAGTTTATTTCTTGATCTTTATGTATCTTTCAAACATTTCTAATGCAATGTGTTCTATATTAAATGAACTTTTAGTACTTTGCTTTTTACTTTTACAGTTTTACCATGAAGATGTTAATTACATAGGTATTTTATTTTAGCAGTAGAGGAAAAAACACTCAAAAGAAATTTTTTTAAATGAACCTGAAGACTCCCAGTGGAATCAAGGCAACTTTTCATTACCACCACTTGAATATGCACATTGAGGTGACTTCTAGACAGGTTTTATTGTTATGAAGTTACTTTTTTGCCATTAACACTACTTTAGATTTTTAATTAATAACGGCTTTTTAGAACTAGCTATTCAAATGCTTTAATTTGGAAGATGCTCTTAAACTTTTTATAATTAAACACAATTACATAGACTGGTTAATTTATCTTAGATTGCAATTAGCAACCGATGGATTTTACTTCATGCATTTTGGAGAGGACAGATTTACATTTTTTAAAAACTCAATTTCATTAAACATGAACCTATGGTTTTTATCATTTTAAAGATCCAGTACATATGATGTTAACCTATTAACCTGGTGTCCCATAAACCAAGAGGTAACACCCAAGCCACATAAATTGAAACACTTATTGTTTAAACAAAGAATGTGGTTTTCTTTTTTTCTCTTTTTTTTACAGGGGCTTAAAACCTCTTGTCTTTGATGAAATTTTAAAACTGTGAATAATCTTAAAAGCATACTGACTTCTGGGCTCTGGAATATAATCTAACTATTTAATTTGCTTTAATTATAATTTAGTAAGAATTTTTTAATAGCTTTTAAGGACTTTTCCCTTACTTACTGAAATTTGGTAATAGGATTAGTAATTACCCTTACTTAAGGCTGTTAAAAGGTTTAAAATGGGGGAACTACAGGAAAATCTGACTTCATTCCCCAGCCTAGAAGACAGAGTTTTAATCTGCCAAACCCGGCCCCTCCCTCAGAGTTTTTGCTATGAGAAGGCCCTGGGGCTGGGCAGGTTAAAGAGCTCAAAAACAAAAAAAAAAAAAAAAAATTTAAAGAATTATTTATTAATTTGGTATTACCATCCTGATATATGAAGATATACGCTGAGCAAACAGGCAAACATGAATAGTTTGACATGGAAACACAACTTAGTTACATGAAACTTTTCTTTTCTTTTTTTTTACAAAACAAGTTTAACTGTAAAACAACACTTGAAAGATTTCCCTAAAGACTTTCTTTTGCTAGCTTCTCCAGACTAGGAGTTCGCGGTTTCCCCCTCTGTGGCTTTCTTAATGGCTTATAACCAAAATGTTTCCAATGCTTTGATAGAATTTTTCTTTGCTTTAGAACCATAAGCAGAGGCAAGGGGTGGGCCAGACTTACAGTAACCATAAACAAAGGCAAACTCAGTTTATAATTACCATCACAATAGTTGAAGTCTAAGGGTAGGTGAAATTAGTTATAAAACAACCATAATTAAAGGTAAGTTTAAATTAAAATTACCATTACTATAGTAAGCACTAGATGGACTTGAAGTAGCCATAAACAAAGGTAAATTACTTTAAGATTACCATTACAATAGCTGAAATTTAGGCTACATCTACTCTGCTGTAATAATTTCAGTTATAAAATTTTTTTTTTAATATATAAAGGTACTTATACAATGATTTCAACTCTTAGTTTTTAGAAAGTTTTTACTTAAAATTAATTTGGGCAACTTTATATATTAGCTATGCAATTAAACCAATTTTATTAGTAACAACTCTGTTCAGTTCTTCTGCCTTTCAAGCAATTAAATAAATTTCTCTCATGAGGTATGCATTAAATCCATTAGTAAGACTGTATTTGCATTTAAAGATTCATTTTTAGGTTACCTTTCACCATTACCCAACTTGTAACAGGTGAACCCCAAATCTGATTTCCTAGGCACAAGCCAACTGACAAAGTTAATGACAGATTTCAAAGTTGAACACAAGGTTATGCACAGATTAAAACAGAAGAATTTTATATTTAGCATTTCTAGGAATTCTTTGACCTTAATTAATGGCACATAAGGTTTTTTTTAAATCACTATGCACACCTTTTACAGGCACAACTGAGTTTAAACTGAGAAGTTTGAGGTTTATTTCCTAATTTTTTTAAGGAGACCTGAAATGAGGTTTCCAGGTTTCACATCTATTCCCTTCCTTTTTTCACACCAGTCTAACTGGATTTCAGTTTCCCACTGAAGCTGCTTGGTGGCCATGTGGACCAGCAGCAGGCAGAACTTCCTGATTCCTGAGAAGAGACTCCCATGGGGAGCCTGCTGGCATCCCAGAAACCATGCTTATCATTCTAGAAAGAATGAAGGGACACCCTTTTAGTTGACTGACCGGGCGTTTCAGAGTTTCAACCTAACCAAAGTTCACCATTTCACACAATTCAATACCACCATCCAGAGGCATGAAAACATACAGCTTTGAATAAACTGACAAACACTAAGGAGCCATGGCACAAAGACAGGAACACAAAGCCCATCAATATGAGTCATAATTTCCATTTCTAAACAAAATAAACTAAGGATGTTACCCCAGTCTGTGATCCTGAATGCCAGGCATTGGGAAAGGGAAATAGGAAAAAGCATGGTGTAAGAGTCGACACAGCTTCTCAGGCAACAACTCTAACCAGATTTTTCATGATTTAAAAGCATCTGTGGACCAAAACAGAATATAGACTGTAGGTTTGGTTGCCAAGAACATCAGATTTGGGGGTTTGAGTTCATGATCCAGAAGCTGAATGTGTGTCAACTTTGTAGTCGTATCCAGGAATAACTCAGTCCTATAGTCTTTGCAGAGTGATGGACAAAACGAATGTCAACAATATTAAACAGCCCAGGGGAAAAAGTTCTTTGTGAGTTAGCAACAAGGAATAAGAGAATCCTAACAGATGTTATTTATAGCATTACTGTTGATGAAGTTAGCAACCTTTAGCAAGGAGACATAGAATCAATAGCTGCCTGAGAGTTTGCAGCTGCAAAAATTTAAATGGGAAGTGACCAGGAAATCAGGTGTAAGAGCCACTGGCAGAATATTTAAACCAGATGGAAAAATTTAAAGTTAATTTTAAATGTGACCAAAAATGTGGTATAATAATGATTTCTTCAATTTCCTAGAAAACCTGGATAAATATTTATGAAAAATAAAGCAAATTTAGAGAATTGTACATTAATGTATTCATGGAAAGGACATTTAAGTGTTTAAACTATGGCTTTGAAAGTGCATCATAGGAACATATTTCAAAAATTCAATGCATGCATTTCTATTTATGAATGTGCCATCTATTTCTTTGCTTGGATTTTAGTGCCATTGTTGAGGTGCTTATCATTCAGCCTACTCAATTGAATCATGGTATATCAATGGGGAGAGTTAATCAACAGCCTAGATAAGTGATAAGGCCTAAGGGAAGAAACACATTAGAGCTCAACTCCAGCACAATGAGTCATTAACACCCTTGAGAACATATAGCTGTTAAACAAAACAAGGAGACCATATTGCTCAGTGAATGCAATGGACTCTAATGGGAATTTCAGAGTAAATTCATTTTTAAGACGTGTAGGAAGCTTAATCAAAGAGCTTCTTCTATTCCATAGCAAGTAAAGCCACCGAGTCTTTTTCTTTTTTTTTGAAGATTTATTTCTCCGCCCACCCTCCCCTCATTGTTTTGAGCTCATTGTCTGCTCTCTGTGTCCATCCCCTGTGTGTTCTGTGTCTGCTTGTCTTCTCTATAGGTGGCACTGGGAACTGACCCTGGGACCTTCCAGAGTGGGAGAGAGACGCTTGATCTCTTGTGCCACCTCAGCTCCCTAGTCTGCTGTGTCTCTTATTGTCTCTCCTGTGTCTTTTTTGTTGCATCATCTTGCTGTGCCAGCTCTCCGCATGCCTGCACAGGCCAGCATGCCACATAGGCCAGCTTGCCTTCACCAGGAGGCCCCAAGAATCAAACCCTGTACCTCCTATAGGGTAGATTGGAACCCCATCACTTCAGCCGCATCTGATTCCCACATCTTTTCATTTAATACTGATCAGTTTGCTTTAAGGATTAGGATGTTAAAAAGGATGCCCTTCAAGTAAAGTGTATTAGTCTGCCAAAGGGGTGCTGATACAAAGTACCAGAAATCTGTTAGCTTTTATAAAGTGTTTTTATTTGCTACGTGTTGAAGCAAGATGGTTGCTGATCTCTGAGAGGGTTTTCAGCCTTCCCCTCTGGGTTTCCTCTCTCTCAGCTGCAGCTTACATAGGGCTTGTCTCTCAGGGCTTCCCCTCTCTCCTGGCATAGGGCTCATTTCTTTCCAGACCTTGTATCAGTCTTGGCTCTCTTTCCAAGGTCAGCTGTAAGCTATCAGGTGAATGGTTCATCTCTCTCCAGGGTCCCATGATCAAAAATGACAGCTCTCTCTTCCCATGCATCTTGAGTGCATGCCCATTTATATCAGTTCACCAACGGGGCAGAGATGCAACCTAAGTCACACCTTACTGATGTGGTCAAATCAAAGCCTCAATCTTAACAGGTAATTTAATCAGACATCTCAGCTGAATCTAATGCAATTGAAGGGTATCACACCCAGAGGAATAGATTAGTTTATAAACATAATTTTTCTTTTTTTGGGATTCATAATCTCAAACTGCCACAGAGAATAATCCTTCTTATCTTTAAAATTTGCATTTAAAACTCCTTTCATAGCCTTCTATAAATCTGTTGTATCTCTGCTTAATATAATTAATTTATACTAATAGTGCATCATTGGGCTTCAAGAAAGTTTGAGATATTCAGGATGCTTATTTTTTAACAGTAGCAAAACATCTCTAAAAACAATCAAAAGGGCTCACCAAAAACAGATGCTATCCAAATGACAAAATGATCAGGTGATTTGGGGAACTTAAGTGCTTAGATCAGCAGAATGAAATAATATAATTATAACCTCAAATATTCAATACTCCTTTTCTAAAATGTTTATTTAAAAATAAGGGTGTGGTTGTGCAGTGGATGAGCATGAGAGTGATGCAGTGACATGATTGGGCTCAGCCGTGCTGGTCTGTGAGGGGGAGTAGGGTGGGGGCTTGGGTTAAACTAGCCATAGGACTCAGGGGAGGAACAAACGAACTCTGGGGATTTCAGGTCTGTGGTTAAACCAATAATGTCGATAATGTTCTTTTGGCAAATGTGGCAACAGAGAGTTACTGGTGTAGGGTGTCAGGTATGGAGAATTTACGGGAGAGGGTGCACCTAGGCAGGCTTCTATGGAATATCTAAGTGTTCATATTGTCATAGTATGTTATATCAATGGGGGGAGACCCACACAATAAATAAGAAAATATTAAACTCTCAACCTGAGGAGTCCTGTTATGTTCTTAAGTAGAGGGACAAGAATCCCTTGAGAATACAGGCAGTGCCTAATAAAAGTAAACAGACCAATATATCAATACTCAATACTATTGCAAGTAACTCTGAATCTTTTCTTCAAAAATTGAAACCTAATGATTACAATTGGTTTCGAGGGGAGGGGAAGGGAGAATGGAATAGATGGAATGTAGGGTATTTTTAGGGCACTAGAATTGTTCAGCATGAACTTGCAATAGTGGATATAGGCCGCTTTAAATTTTGTCAAAATCTATAAAAGTGTACAATCCAGAATGTAAACCATAGTGTAAATCATTGACCATGTTAGTAGAAATGCTTCAATATTTGTATATCAATTGTAATAAATATACCATCCTCATGTAAAGTGTTGTTAAGGGAGAGGGGAAAAGAGTGAGGGTGTTGGGTGTGTGGGAATCACCTGTGTTCTCTTTGGGGCTTTTCTGTATCCTACAGCACCTTTGAAGATAAAATGAAAAAAAATAAGACACTGGGGGAATATATGGAGGAAAATATCACTGTACATACAAGACAACAGATCTTGCAATGATGAAAGACACAATATCTAAATTTTTAAAATTTCAAATATTTTAATTTTTTATATTTTATTGGTTATTTTAAAAATTATTTCATTTTCTTATTAATTTTATTGGGTTGTTTTGTTGGCTTCATTTTTGGAGAGATTTTGGATCACAGAAGGGTCACAGCAGTGGCAGGGGAGGATCACTGGTGTGGAGTGTCTGTAATGTGGGGATGCATGGGAAGGGGTTCACCTGGGGCATGCCTCAAAGACATGAATATGTTCAAATGTTCATGGAACATTGTTGTGGTGGGTGGCGATCCACACAATAACTGAAAGAATATTAAATTCCCATCCTGGGGAGTCCTGCTACATTCTCTAATAGGAAGGCAAGAATTCCCCGCATATAAGGACAATGTCTAGTGAAGGAAGACAGACCATTATGCCTTGGACTTATGGACCTTTTCTTGTAAAATTGAAACTTAGCCTAGTATTATATACTGCCTAAGAGTTACCTCCTGAAAGCCTCCTTGTTGCTCAAATGTGGTCTTTCTCTAAACCAAACAGTATATAAATGCACTACCTTATCCCCGGCATGGGATATGACTCCGGGGATGAGCCTCCCTGGCAATGAGGGATTATTACCAAGCATCAGCCAGCAATGCATCTGTAAAAAGACCTTGACTGAAAGGGGGAAATAGTAAATACAAACAAGTTTTTATGGTTAAGAGATTTCAAAGTGAGTTGGGAGTTCATTCCAGAGGTTACAATTATGCAAGCAGGATTTGACTGCCACAGTAAACATTGCCTCAAATAGTGTGGCTTGTGAGGGCTCTAGGGATATCCAGAAACTCTAAGTCGGGCAGATAGCTCAAGAATTTGGCAGTGGACCTAATTTAGGAGTTTATGCTTCCCAGTGTACAGAGTTAGACTCATTCATAGGTTCTCTACACATGGCTCTTCTGCCCTGTTTATTTGAACCTATAATTAGCACTATAATTAGTATAGTGATACTTAATAAATATACGTCCCAGACACTTAAGTCTTTGGTCTATTCATGTACCAATTGAGTCCAAATTTCAGCAGACTTGCAACACCTATTCTCCAGTTCATTGGACTCACCCAGGCCAACTAAGAAGGAGACGATGATGGACAACACTCATCCCAAGGAATAGAGAATGTCTGCAATTGCAAGCAAGATTGCTCCATCCATCTGCCCATTGGATCTAAGCCCTGTCTCAATTAGAAGCAGAGTAGGCATCACCATCCCAAATCCTCAAGATTGGGGAAGGAACAGTGGACTAAAGTAGACTTATTCTAGCAATGGAAGAACTCTTATCATTGATGTAGAGGCAGTGGCCACAAAAGGTTCTGAGGGTTGGGAGAGGGAAGAATAGGTGTAATATGGGGCACTTTCAGGACCTTGGATTTGTCCTACATGACATGGCAGTGATGGATACAGGGCATTATATATTTTGTCTAAACAACAAAATTGTGTGGGACAGAGTGTAAACTATAATGTAAACTGTAGTCCCTGATTAGTAGCAATGCGTCAAAATGGGTTCATTAATTGCAACTAATGTACCACACTAATGAAAGATGTTGTTAATGTGGGAAAGTGTGGGAGGGGGAGGGAGTGGGGTATATGGGAATCCCTTATATTTTTTTATGTAGCATTTATGTAATCTAAAGCTTCTTTTAAAAAAGAAAAAAATATATAAAAGCATTGGGGGAATGGGTATAGCTCAAGTGGTTGAGCACCTGCTTCCCATGTTTGAGGTCCTGGGTTCAATCCCTGGTACCTCCTAAAAAAGTAAAATAAAAATATAGTAAATAAACCTTGACTTTTTACAATATTTAGTTATTTATCCCCTCATCTCCTCTTACAAGTACATCAACTTGAAATCAAAAGAGATTAGGCTTATGTGGATTTTAAAAATTAGTACTATTTAATTTTAGGCTGAAGCCCCAAACACAACTGGATCTGCACCAATAAATAATTGAATAACATTCCATAGACTTTCTCACTTTTTATTCCCTTCTTCAGAAATTACAAATAAAACAGTGCATTCAAACAAAATGAAATAAAGAGTGACTTTCATTAAAATGATAAAATTTTAAACAGTGACCTTTTTGACTAGGAAAAATTTGATGGAGAATCGGAATGCTCTGTTATTCATACTAGCTTTTTCTGTGAGACCATCTATATTGTTAACTGCCTACATTTGTCTCAATAATAAGAGAAACCACAAGTACAACTAACAATTTTTGACTTTCTCTGTTCAAATCACTGTTCTGAATACTTAACATATAACTCACTGAATTTTCTCAATCCTATCTACTTGTCATCATCTTTATTCTGTAGTTGAAGAAACTGAAACACAAAGAATAACTTACTTGCCCAAGGTCACAGAGCTTAGGAAGAGACAAAGCAGGAGTTTGAGTCTTTGCACACAACCACCTCCATAAATGCAAAAAGAACCCAACAGGGTGGATCCATGAGGTTCCAACTGTGGATGTCCTGTAGCTAAAAACACATGCCAGGTTGAAAGAGCAAAACCTTCATTAACGGATTACTAGATAGTGTTAATATTTTTCTAGGTTCAATTGTAGCACTGAAAAATACCTTATCATTAATCTACATGCTGGGGTACCTTTTGAAATATAAGAAGGAAATTTTAGAATCACTTTCTAGTGGTCCCCCTTGTTGCTGAAAAACATTCTCCATCAGAAAGCCACTTGTATAAACCACCAACAGTTTAAAACTGTGGTATACTTAATGGTGAGATTGCCCAGAGATCATGGGTTTTCTTGGCTAGAATTATGGAGTAGGGGCATATAGAATGTTTGCAGGCACTGTGCTTGTCACTTCACATGTGGCATGGCATGTCAGGTTAGGAATTAGATGCTTTTTTACAGATTTGGAACCTGTGGCTCAAAATGTGTCAAAGGAGTCACAGCCACTAGATGGTGAGGTAAGGATGTGTCCCAATAGTCAGGTAGCTATTGAGATAGATACTTGGGCTTTGGAAAAGAAAACTACTGATTAATTTTCTACCCTTTTTCAATTTCTTCCCTTCAGCTTATAGATGAGATGATTACCTTAAAATTTTAATGTTTGCAAACAAACTGAATCTAGTGATATCAGATTAGTTTTATTTTCCAAACAAACAAGGTAGAGGGGGGCTGGGAAAATAACCTGGTCTCAGTTCTTAAGATCAGAGATGTTTAAAGGCATGTGTGAAAAGCCCCCAGGGGGGAAATATTCACTTTTTTTTTTTTTTTTTTGCCACTTCAATTCTGTCTCTGCTGCCTAATCATTTTCTTATCGCCAAGGATTGCATATTTACACAGGTGCTTCTCTAATTGTTCGGAAGTGGTCTCTAGAAGGAAACTCTGCGACTCAGCTTCGGCAATGCAGTCCAGCTGGGGTCTGACAGGTAAATAATTACCACTAATCAAAGCCTAAATGAATTCAAGAGTCTTCAAAGTCAGATGGGGAAAGGGGGCAGGAGTTATAAATGACCTGTTAAGAATATCAGGAGAAATAAGAGCTGAGCAGTCTAGTCTTAGATGAAAACAGACAAGAGTTGAAAATCAGTACGGCTTGGGCTGTCACGGGCAGTGTGGCACAAAGACCTCTGGCCGGGCCCGTTATTCCCCATTTGGGCATAATGAGCTTGGGTAACTTAGAAGGCTAGCTGGGTCTGTAAAACTGAGTCCTTTTCTGTTCTCACAGTGTGTGATTTCCCGATTCCATTATGCAGAATTCAGAGTTCTGGACATAATGAGGAAAAAATTCTTCCTTTTGCATAAGTAAATGTATTTTGAAATAAAAATCAAGAATGAACAGATTTGTCCATTGAGAGGAAATCGTATGTTCTAGGTGCTTACTAAGTGAGCTTAAATCGATGGCTATACACCGTCAGGGGCAGCAGAATTCAGTAGAGGTTTCCATGGAATTCTAAGAAGGATACGGTCCCTTCGGGCCTGAGCCTCTACATGATGGACCCAGGAGCTTTGAGGACATTTGTTTAAAAGTCAGCCTGTGCTGGCTATAGAAAGCCTTTTTTTCTTTTGCAGGTCATTTTTCAGTCTCCTGATAATGAAGAAAACAGGTCTGATAATTTTCAATAATACACTCAGGAAATGTGCAGCGGAGGACTTCGGCTTTCAAGCAGTTGCCGTCGAAATCCAGTTCAATCAGTGTTGATGGTGATGCCTGAAGACGCCCTCTGCGTTTTGGGACCAGCCAGGAGACCTGTATCAGCCACAAAAAGGCCATATTTTGACTGGTTTTCATCAATTTGACTCAGGCGGGATTTTTTTTTTTCCTCTGTGCCTCTTGTAAAAGCATTTGGCTTTGAGGCAGAAAAAGAATTTTTCAGTTGTAACTCAAAGTACTCTCTTATTCTCTCTCATAAAATATGGGTTGGAGGATTTACCTTATGGTTTGGCTCCCTGAAAAAGCCCAAAACATCCAGGGAAAATATTAAATGACCACGTAGGATGCTATTCTTCTCTCATTTAGCCTCATACTGTGGTGTGTACTTCTGGGTGCTGAGCAGAATTCCCAACGGGGCCTGGAATGAGGATTTGGGGAACAACACATGTTCTCTTTAGTCAGACCGAGCACCCCTAATAACACAACCCAAAGGAAAAACACCAACATCTGAAGCAAATGGTTCTAACTGAGGTCGTCCAAGAGGTGATGCTATGTGCTGACTCAGGGAAGCACAGGGCAACATGCTGAAAACATTTGCAGGCCTGGAAAATAACTGGTTTAATAATTCAAGCTGCTTTTAAGTTACCCAAAAGACATAAAAACAAATAAGCTTCCCTTTCCAAAAGAGATTTTGTAGGGCAAGCTGCTCCTGAAATGGGAAACCCAGAGCTTGCAATCAGATGCAAATTCAGTTTTGTGAAACTTTTGAACAATGGACAAAGAACCTCACTGCCCCACACTCCAAATGGACGGGTCGAAATCTCCTTTTTATGATTTCAAAATATTTAGATGAAAAGTGAAATATTTAGCTAAGCACCAGCATGTATTTTCATATCTGGGTGTTACACATCTCAGGGCTTCCAAGGGGATTTTCAAAGTGTTCCATATTTCCAGATGATTTTAGGATTTTTAAAAATATGACTATATAGCAGGCATTATGATACACACCGGTGTTCCTCAGCCTGGACAATATGGACATTTTGGGCTAGATAATTCTTTGCTGAGGGGGCTGTCCTGGACATGGAAAGGTGTTCAGCAGCATCCTTGGGTGCGAATAGCATCCCTCACCCGGTTGTGATGCAAATGTCCTTGGGGGAAGAAGGGCAAGATTGTCACCAGTTGGGAACACATTCAACTCGCTTTTACTCATTCCATACTATTATTATCTTCCTAGCTCTTCCTCGTTTATAGATAATGAGGCTTAGAGTGAGTTAAGTGCCTTGCTCAGTTTCATAGCCCAGTAAGAAGCAAAGGTGGAACTGCGACCTGGTTGGAGAAGCCCAGAGTCTTCATCCTAACCCCATGAACACACAGAATTTGGGTTGAATTATCCTGTAGTTGCCGCACTATCATCTTAAGATTTCTTAAGTAAATAAACACACACACACACATACAGAAGTAATAAAAACCTTGGAAGAACTGCAAAAGTGACTAATTCAAATTTCCTCCCATTTCAAAGATGCTCATTATGGGGAAGGCAGGAAAGGACCACACAGCTAGCCATACCTGAAGGTGAGCACCTGAGCCATACCTAATTGCTTCCAGTTGTTCCATAATACTTGCTAGTCATTTCAGTTACTTGAATAAGTAAGTCTAAAGAGCTGACCAGATCTACCCTAAAGCAGAATGCCCTGACAGTAGTTGACAACAAACACATTGTTACATGATAGAAAGAGAATGGAATTTGGGAATTAAGATTTCCTGCTTACTAGCTCTGGGAATTTGGAGAAATTGCATAACTTCCTTTAGCTTCTGATTTCTAATCTGATAAAGGATATTCTCAATAATCTTGCCAGGTAGTTATAAGAAGTTAATGTGTATAAAGCTCCTGACTTAGCACTTGGTAGGTAATAGACACTGGATGTATGACAGCCATATTACTATGATTCATTTCATGATCGTGAGACACAAAAAGAAATTCTTTTATTTTCATGAGGGGTGGGTTGAGAGAGGGACTTAGTAATATTAACTGAGCATTTACTGTATGAATTATTTCATTTCATTCATGAAGTCCATTCCTGGCTGTTTATCCTAAGCATCCTTCATAGGTTTGTTTACTTTATTATCTGTTGCCCTGACCTACAGAAGAGAGAGGAGCATGCCTATTTTAATCACTGTTGTAGCCCAGGACCTCATACATAGTCAGGGCTTAATCAGTGTTAGTTGAATAAATGAATTCAGAGCCAGTGAAAAACAATAAGATCCCCCTAGAAATGCTCTTTCATCCTCTTCTATCAAGCCCTCTTTATTCTCTTACAGAGCATCTCAGATTCATTCATTCCTTTCTCTATAGCTACCAGCCTACTTCTGACCCTCCTTACCTCCAGTCTGGACTATGGCTGCCACATCATAACTCTTGTGTGGTTTCTAGCCTCTTCCCACATCCATCCATGCTCTTTGCTCCTGCCACAGGAATCTGTACACGACTGTCAAGGAACCTCAGATGGAGTATTATCTTTTACTGGGTCCAGCCCAGCATCTTCAACTCAGAACCAAAGCCCTTAATGATCAACTGCCTGCTTGCCCTGACCAATCTCACCTCCTACTAGTTACCAAAATTCCATCTATTCCAGGAAAACGATTCTCTGAATATTTTGATATGTGAACTTCAACAGCATGCCAGCATTTATTCAACATATAGTATATAGAATGTCTTCTACGTACAAGGTGGTATGTTGGGCACCAGAGCTATAATATTAAACATGGTTCCTGTCCATGTTTGGAGCTTAAAATTAATATAATTGGGAAAAAAGGCACCAACCAAAACAATTACAATACAATGTCAATAAATAGGAATGAGGTTGTATGGGATGTGAGGTAGGTGCCTAGAAAGGAATGTAATCCACATTTTGGAGGTCAGAGAAGGCTTCCCAGGGAAGGTGGGATATAACCTGAGACCCATAAGATGAAGAGAGCATTGCCAGGAAAAAGGATGTGAGTGAAAATAGAATAGAGGAAATAGCATGTGCTAACCTCAAAGGTGAAATAGGAAACAATATGGCTTATTTGGTGAACAGAAAATAGTTGAGAGTATCTGGAGAGTAGAGCTTAAAGGAGGGTGGTTTAGAGAGTGAGTGGGAGTCACAGATAGAATCTTAGCAGCCATTGAAGTCAACTCTGAAGACAATAAGGAATCACAAAGGGGTTAATTGAAATGTTACTATGTGAGCTTCTTAAAGGGGATGGTGCTGCCAGGGGCTCTTAGAGCATTTCTTTCTTATAAAACAAATCCATATCTGGCTCAGGCATAGAAAGTGGGAATGTCAAGCAAGATAATTTTTGACCCAGGAGTCTGGAAGAGACCTGAAGAGCCTAAGCTTAAGTCTTACTTAAGCTCTGTCAACAACTTGCTGCATGACCTTCAGTTCCTTTCTATGCCTCAGTTTCCTTTCTGTCAAATGATAGGGAATGACTGACTGCATGATCTCCAAGGCCCCTTCCAGCTCCTTTCTTTTCTGAATTCTGGCCTCTTGCAGATGGTCACTTTAAACCTAAAACCTTGCTGAGAAGCATTATCTGATGATGTTGTTAAAGTTTCACCCTCTGAAATCCAGTGATATTGTAGGTATAAGGTATGTACCTTTTAAAAATGTATCCTCAGGTGAAGCTCACGTGTGTGGTCCTCAGACCAAACCTCGATAAGCCTTGTGATAGAAGGGTGAGTCTCTTGATTAAAAAGAGGCCTGGAAATGCCCACTGTCTCAGGAATTGGCTTAGGAATTGACAGATGGCTTCATCGAAAGGAGCCTTGAGCACCAATTTATGCCTTTAGAACAGAGGCAAATTCAGAGTGGATGGCTCCATGTAATGGAAATGGCCAGAATAAAAAATAACTCATATTGGTTTAATGCTCTGTGCCCTGACCTGTGCCAGGTAGTTGACACTTAGCTCCTCTAATAACCATGCGCAGCTGCACAAGTCAGGTGAACAGTATCACCAGGTTCCAACTTCAGGAGCAGATGTATGAAGGAAAGAGACAGTGGGTTTTATTGGTAAGGAGTAAGCATTGCAAAGGGTGACAGACTTTCTCTTTTCTGGTTTTCCATGGTCTGGTCATTGATGTTTCAACCACGTATTGAACAGACTGACCTTTTCTTTAGTGCTGCTTCCTCAACATGTTTTCATTTGAACTGAAACAACTATTTGTCAATATATTACCGTAATATATGATTGAAAATATGCCACTCTTGGAGAATGTGCTCAGGAAATCAATTTTTCACCTCCCCCTTGCTTTCCAGATATGACATGAAGTTGGTAAGATCAAAATAAAATTCATCAAACAACTCATCTATGGAAATCTTTGCAGGAAATAATCCATCAACCTTTGAGTTAGTGAGAGTCTTAAACCAAGTGACACCCTGCATACAAAACCATAACTGATGTTAAATTAGAATATGCCTAACATCCAATTCTTCTCAGTCAATGGAAAATGGAACAAGAGAATTTGGTTTCACAGGTTAAGTGTGAATTAAGAGTTAACCAAGTAAATAGGTGTTTAGATATTAAGAATGGTTCCTTGATCACCATCAAAACGTTCTTGGCATCAAGCAAGGTGATGCAATAGTCTGAAAAGGCTAGATATGTAAACCTTTTTTTAAGCAACATTTGCCTTGATTTCTAGTTTAAATTCACTATTCAGCATTCTGCTCCAAAGCCTAGTTTCTGGAGGGCTTTATCCATCAACATCCAGTACCAGTTATGTTGCCAGTGTAACTCCCATGGAGAAGAAGCAAGCTCACATTTTAGATGGCAAAGTGGCCAAATGGGGCAAAAGGGACTTCAGAGGCAGCCAGACCTGGATTTAAATCCTTGTTCTACCACTTTTTAAATGTCTGTCCTTGGCAAGTTGTAAAACCTTGTGGAGCATCTGCTTCCTCATCTGTAATGGGAATAATCAATACTTTGAAGATATATCATAAGGATAAAAGATGAGTGTTACATGCCTAGGACAAGGCTTGGTAAAGAAAAGCCATTGCATAAACAGCATCCATGATTAATGAGTGGCATTTGAGTGAACTGGTTTCCTTTAGCTGAACCACAATTTCCCATCCCACCGCCAGCCAGGGGCCTGTGAACAATTGAGTTTGAATCTGCAAGGCTGTGGACTATAACACCTTCCCCAGACACACCAAGGCTGAGTAATATATAGGCTGCCACTTTCTCTCCAACAATCTCCATTGTAATACAAAACCTTCCTCAAAGTTTAGTGGCAGGCATTGTTTTATGCAGGGATTTAACATTTTTACCATCAAAAACTTCATGAAATCATGTTTTGAGACTCTTGTGTATCAAATAGATGACATTTAATAATAAGTACTAAATTACTTCTCATCTTTATTAATCTAAGGCATAAATGGTTCTCCTTGCCCTTCCCCCTCCATGGATTTTACATTGACAGCATTCATTCATTCCTCAATAAATATTTATGGAGTGCAATGTGCTGGGCATCAGGTATACAGTGCTCACCAAGATTTTGCCCCTGCTCACAGCTTACTGGGGGACAGATAAGAAAAGGTGATGTCAATTCAATATAAGGGCAATGAAAGGGGCAAGTGCAGGGGGATAAAGGATCATATGGGAGAGGCACTTAACTCTCACATGAAGAGCAAGGAATGGCTTTCTGGAGGAAGTACATCAATCCCAGGACCTGAAGGATGAATGAGAGATAACCAAAGAAGAAGATACAGGAAAAATATTTTGGACAGGAGGAACAACATGTGCAAGGCTTAGAGATGAGAGAACAACATGAATTCCAATAAAGGAAAGATTTGTATGGCCAGAGCATGACTTTCCCAATAGATTCAGTTCTGTTATGCCTCATGTTAGGCAAATGTTTGAATTCAATTAGGCTTATTGAAAATACCTCCCAGATCACTATTGCCTTCGCAGACCAGTAAGTGTTTGCAGAATACCAACTGAGAATAGTAAAGGGATTGAGGTCAAACAAACTTGAGTTAGATTCACAACTCCATAGTTGAGCGTCTACACAACCATGGGCAAATTACTTATCTTTGAACCTTGATTTCCACATTTATGATGGAAGAATAATATTGTGTCCAGTAGTGTGACAAATTAACAGATGACTCTCAGTTTTAAGTAGCTAATGTATGCCCTGATACATGGTAGGCCTTCAATAAATGACAACCATTAGCCATCATTGACCCCCCTGAAGTCTGTAAACGTTCAACTGGCAAACACTAATAAAGTTCCTGAGATCAGAACCCAGGTGTACCAAATTTAGAGTTTTGTTTGGACACTAAAACCACTTCATTAATAACAATCTTAAAATGCTAATACTATTTTTTATTGAATACTTACTGTGGGCCAGATACTGTGGGAAGCATTTATCTTAAATTCTTACTTAACCCTTACAACAATCATATGCGGTCACTTGTATTTTACAAAATACTGCTTATATTTTCTATAAAAGAAAAAAGTTCTTGTACTCTAATACATTTTGACATTTGGGGTTAAATAAAGTTAAATAGGTTTATCTACTGTAGAAGTTATTAAGTGCTTTAATCTGCCAATATGCATGATCAAATCCAAGATAGAGGAAAATACTCTAAAGGGTTTTCCAGGGAATTTGACCATGAAATCCCTTTTTTGTTGGATGCATACTGAAATCCCAGTGTATGCATAAAAGCACACTTTATGAAAGGCCAACATAAGAATTACCAGCTTCATTTTATGGAAAGCTGGGGCTCAGAGAACTTTAGTAACTTGCCTGAAGTCACACAATTAACAAACCAGGCCTTTCAAACTCCAAAAAGCACACACTCTGCCATGGGACAATTATTTTCCAGTTACTTCTAATCCTTCAAAATCGTTTAGACTGCAAAACACAGGCTGCTGTATTAAAGCCCTGATAATTCTGGGTGGAACAGCTTCCTTAGTAAAAAACAAAGAAAATCTTAGGGTATCAAGTCTTAGAGGATGGCAGGGAGAAGGCAGAAAGGGCCAATGTGGCCTCCTGGATCCCCAAAACCAATGCCGTCCTATTGTTAAGGGTTGCTAAGTCCTGGACAAAGAGAGAGCCACATACCTAGCTATTGTTCCTGTTTGAACCCGAGGCTGTTTCCCACAAGTCTCAGAGCTCGGGCCCCGCCTATACAGCCCGCTTCTTCTACATACCTCTCACTATTTCAGTGGTGCTTAGTGACAGCTTGCACCTGGCTGTTCCATTGGCAAAGGCAACTGCAGCCCACTGCTGAGCATATTGCTAAAGTAAATAACTCAGGCCAAACCTAATAATCCCTCCACCAAACTTAGAGAATATGAAAAAGAATTACCCCATCCAGTTCCCTTGGCATTGTGGGGACAGGCGAGATTTTCATTTACTCTAGCAGCCCATATGTTTGAAGGTCAAACAACACCTGGGCACTTCTTTGAAATAAACTAATTGAGCCTGGATGATTTAGAGTCAGTCTCACTGAAAGACTCATTGGATCACCAGT
This sequence comes from Dasypus novemcinctus, assembly GCF_030445035.2. Classification (NCBI taxonomy): domain Eukaryota; kingdom Metazoa; phylum Chordata; class Mammalia; order Cingulata; family Dasypodidae; genus Dasypus; species Dasypus novemcinctus. The sequence goes on from NC_080698.1 coordinate 26,161,232, forward strand.
GGTAAGGCAAGACCTGCTTTTGAAAACTCTGGATCGCTCCAATCCCAACTTTATCAAATGGTAATGAATATTTGATGGCAGTCTAAGATCAAACCTGGAGCAAACTGAGTAAGAGAAAGAAAGAGAAGGATTTGCTTTCAAGCTGCAATGAAAAGGAGCATTGACCCCAGGTGTTTGGGGTGGTAAAGAAATAACAGCCAGCCCAAGGAAAATCAGGCAGAGGGACTAAAAAGAAATAGTTCTCAATCCTGAGTGTGCATACCAAGCACCTGGGAGGCTTGGTGGCCCAATCCAGGCTTCCCAGCTGGCATTTCCTTTCTGTTCCCTTTGTAGCTGGTTTTCACAGAAACCCTGTTTGAAGGAACAATGCAGAATTAAAACATGCAGACATCAGTTTGATTAAAATTAGGAAGCAAACATTGACTCTACCTATTTGGTTTGCATCACATGACACCATGTACACCAGCTGGTTAGTCTGGTGTGCACAGGAAGCTTCTACCTGAGAGGTAGGCCCAGGGGTGGAAGATCCCCGCCCCCCCCCCAAGTTTAGGCTTATAAATGCATAGGACCTTGTATTTCTATGTGGCATTTATCGCCATTGTGATGAAACATTTCTCCCCTGGGCTTACGATCTATTTCCCCACTGTCCTATCAGCTCCCTGAGGTCCATGTCCATCCTGATCATTACTGCATTACCCAAAAAATGCCTAGCAAGGTACCCAGTACATCTAGATGCTCCCTAATTATTTGGTGAATAAATATATGAATGGCATTAGAAACTATTGACAGTACTAATAAGTTTCTGGAACAAATATACTAGGAGATGAATAAGTTTTGGGGAAAAAAACCTGAGAAATTGCCTAGACCTTAATTTTCAGCTAATAATTTAAACATTCATTCTTGTCAATAATTACCATATTAGATTTCAGCCATGCTCAACCATTTTGACTAAGGGAGATCATGAAAACTGGAATAACTCTAATAACTGTGGAGTAATAATAATGATGATGTCAGAGCTAATATTTATCAAGGACTTGTGTGCCTTGCCCTGTGTAAGACTTTGCTCATGTATCTCATTTAATTGTTTCAAAAAAACCCATGACGGGACGTGGACTTGGACCAGTGGATAGGGCGTCTGTCTACCACATGGGAGGTCCGCGGTTCAAACCCCAGGCCTCCTTGACCCGTGTGGAGCTGGCCCATGCGCAGTGCTGATGCGCGCAAGGAGTGCCCTGCCACGCAGGGGTGCCCCCCACGTAGGGGAGCCCCACGCGCAAGGAGTGCACCCCGTAAGGAGAGCCGCCCAGTGCAAAAGAAAGTGCAGCCTGCCCAAGAATGGTGCTGCACACATGGAGAGCTGACACAAGACAATGAGACAAAAAGAAACACAGATTCCCGGTGCCACTGATAAGGTTAGAAGCAGTCACAGAAGAACACACAATGAATGGACACAGAGAGCAGACAACTGGGGTGGGCCGGGGTTGGGGGGGAAGGGGAGAGAAATAAATAAAAAATAAATCTTTGAAAAGAAAAACCTATGAGGTAGATAGTCTCATTTTCTAAAATGAGGGAACTGGGAGCTGACCATGAGAACTCCAGTCTCTTACAGTGTGCATCTACTGTGAGGGAAAGTTCATTAATTCATGAATTCTTCCATTCAACAAATAACTGAGCACTTGTTCTATTCCAGGACTAGATGCTGCAGACAATGGCAAGTAAAAACAGACATTGTCCCAACTCTTTTGGAGTATACAGTCTAGTGGAGGAAACAGATGTTAAGCAATAACCATACAAATAAGAAAAATTTACAGGTATCTTCAGTGCTATGAAGAAATAATATATGATATTAGGAGAAATTATTCCTAGTCAGAGAAGGCTCTCTTGAGCTAAGACCTGAAGCAAGAGTAGGTATTAACAAGGGAAAGAGAAGAGGGAGAAGTTTTCCAGGCAGTGGGAAGAAGCATGGTGCTATTTGAGGGAATGAAATAAGGCATAAAAGGTTGGAATGGTGAGAGGTAGGTTGGCTCCAGAGCAGTAGTTCTCAACCTTGAATATATATCAGAATAACCGAGAGGGCACGTTAAACAGCAATAGACAGGACCCCATCCCCAGAGCTTCTGGGTCAGTAGATCCGGGGTAGGACTCAAGAACTTTGCCCTTTTAACACACTCCCAAGTGATGCTGATGTATTCTAAACCTATACATTGAGAACCACTACCTTGTGGGCTCGTGGATGGGTTTTTTACTTTGTTCTAAGAAGAATGAAAAATCATTGAAGGATTTTAAGCCACGGAAAACATGATTCAACTTACATTTTGAGGGGGAAAAATCACTCTATTTGCAGGATGGAGAAAAGACTTTAGGGAGGCCAGCGTAGATGCAGGTAGATCAGTAAGAAGGTATGTTGCAGTAGATCAGAAAAATGATGATAGTGACTTGGACTGTGATGGCAGTAGAGAGAGAAAGAGAAGTAGATGGATACAAGAGATTTAGAGGGCTGAAATCAATAGGACATGGTAAAAAATAAGAGAGTTAAGGAGAAGGAATAGTTCCTTAGCTTCTGACTTGAACAACTAGGCAGATGGTGGTGCCATTCACTGAGACAGAGACTCTAAAAGAGAACTAGGCCTGGGGGAGAATATCATGAGCTAGCCCTGGACCTGCTGAGTGTGACATACTTCCTAGGCATTCAAAAGATGGTAAGTAGACAGTTGATATATGGGTCTGGAGTTAAGTGGTGAGATCAAGACTGTAGATAAAAATTGAGTCATCTCAGTACATGCGGGATATGAAACTGTGGGTGTGGATGAGATCACCAGGATAAGAAATTAGAACAAGAAGAGGAGAGGTCCTAGGACTTCCCACATTTAATGGCTGAGTAGACGATGATAAGGCCACAAAGGAAAGAGACAAGGTGTAGTAGGAACAAAATCAGGAAAGAGTTGTGCCCAAAATTCAAGGGAAGGGAGAAAGCAATAGGCAACAATGCCAAAAGCAGCTCAGAAATCAACTAAGATAGGAACTTATGAATGTCTATTGGATTTAGCAATATGGAGACCATTGGTGACCATGTGGGAACTAATTTGGCAAAGGGAAAGGGGAGAGATGGGAATTAGATGATAGCTGAAGGTTTGTGTGTGGCAGGGGAGAGTGTTTCATCCCCAACCTTTAGTTAGGATTATTTTCTATCTCTTCCCTCTCCAGTTTTAGCCCAAACCCACTCTTTTCCTCTCCTTCATCACCAAATGAATCAAGAGTTCATAGTTTTCATTTTCACCTCCAATTTACTACTCCTATCACTCCAATTTGGCTTCAGTCTCATTATGTTTTTATTAAATACCATATCCACTTTACATTTGTTTTACCAAACCACAGGAATAGTTACAACAGTTTACCTGCTCTTAACAAGAAAAAATCCATATCTTACTGTTCACAAAAGGAGAGCTCAAGAAAACAGGGCCCTAGGTCCTGTTGTTATTGGACAATCATAGAAGATTAGTTGAGTAGGCCAGTGAAAGGAAAAGGCAATGTAAAGTTAAATGTCTCATAAGTCCTTTTGTTAATGTGAAGAATCTATCTGAATGTCTATGAGGGAAACAGCAAACTTAGAGCATGGGATTCAGAGTCGGTTAGACTAGAACACAAACCTTGGCTTTTCGACTTACCAGCTGTGTATCCTTGAGCAAGATACTCAACCTCTCCAAACCTCATTTTTTATTCATGGATAAAATAAGCATAAGGATATGTATCTTAAGATATGGGTGTGAAGATTGTGCACAGTGCCCGACTCATGGCACACAACACATGGTAATAGTGACTGTGATGATGGCCCAGTAACCACAAAGGAGAAGGATGGAGAGAACTCGACAAGATGGTGCTGTTTTCCAACACTTCTCCTTAAATCCTTAGAATTTATTTGATTTTTTCTATACTAACCCTTTTAAAAAACTAAAATCCATTGAACTTTTAAATCCATTCACCATGGATTGATACTAAGCTCTAAAAAAGAGCTCGTTGAAGTTGCTTTTTAAAGTAAAATAACCTCAAGTTTTTGTTTATATTCTGTTTCATAAAAACGAGTAATTAGGTGGATTAAAAAGAAGGGAAAATTTATTAATTGCTCTAGTTGGTTTTCTTTAGGGTTAATATGTAGATAAAACAAACATAAGGAAAAAACAAAGTATGAAAATGTATACCATTCATTGATTTATTTAATAAATCAGTTCTGGACACTCACTCAGTACAAGGCCCTGGGCCAGGATCAAAACCTGAAGAACTAGATGTTGTTGTTGTTTTTAAACTCCCATCCAACCAGATACAGTCTTGACTCACTGGTTAAAGTAGACAGTAGGTTGAATGCCAAAGAGAAGAGAAAAGGTGTGATTTATGAATGGATTTTCTGCAATGGAATGAGAAAATTGCATAATAACTGCATTGAAATTTCCACGTTAATTTGCTTATGCACCTTAGCCAAGTGAATGGCAACAGAAATGTTAATTCAGAAAATTTTTTTCACCCAGTAACATCACTAACCAACTCATGAGAATAATAGTAAAATAGTAAAATAAGAAGAATAGAGATAGTAATAATAACGAGGAGGAGGAGGTGGAGAGTGATGACAATGATGAAAACGACCTCTCCCTAGTATTTAAAAGCAGTGTTTACTGCTGTTAACCACTTTACCTGCATTATCTGTTTTGCCCTGGCAAAAACCTCAAGAAAGAGAGGCTATCATCATCTCCATTTTATAGATAAGCAAACTAAAGCTAGGATGGATTAAGAAATTTGTTGACGTTCACATAGTTTAAGTGGCAGAACTAAAACCTAAAAGCATGTGCTTTACGGTATAACTGCCCTTTTAAAACTAATTTCCTTTTGGCTCCAAAAAAAAAAGTTCTAGATTTTAAAAATTCTCCATTCTCATTTACCCTGCCCAGTGACTCTTCAAAGGTCATAAAGATCCCTACAAATCAAGTGTGAAACCACCCTTTCCCCTCAAGCGCGCGCGCGCGCGCGCACACACACACACACACACACACACACACACTCCTTTTCTGAGCTGCTTTGCAAAGCTGCATTGGTACCCATGTCAATTTTCAACCTCCAAAACAAGCAGGCGAGCCCCATGTAATTGGCCCTTGAGAGCCTTCTGCAAATTAATCACTTCGAATCCTGAAGCTCAGCAAAAAGTTTCTCAGTCTAACCTGACAGTAACAACCATATCTGGCACAGAAAGAATGCTCTTCCTCACTGCAATGAAGCCCTCTGAAAACAGCGGAAAAGAAATGGCCAGACAGCAATTAACTAGGAGCTCATCTAAGCTTATGGCCCTGAAGACCTGAGGAGAAGGGATATTCTTTCCTTAGAGTAAGGTTTTCCAAGCCACAAAACTTGTTGTTTTATTGTACCAATTGTTTTTTTCAAGGACAGTGTCGTCTGCCTAAGGAAGTTTTTACCTTTTATGGGCCATTTGGAATTTTTACAGAGATGCTCCCCTGGTTAGCTAAGCACTGGACTCCTGCACTGTTTATGGGCTTACTTATTTAATGTAAGATCTAACCATTTCATGTTATGGCTTGTGAAGTTGTGAAGTTCAGTAAAAGCACAAACATCCTAGTTTCCATTCAGCCTAGGCTGCACTGTCTTCACACCAAGGATATTCTTGGTTTAAATTTTGAATAAATATTTATCACATGCCAGACTGTGCTAAAAGGTCATATATACTATTACTTTTATAATCCTTCAAGAACACTTAGAAGAGAAAATTATTATTATTCCTGTTTGTTGGCTGAGAAAATGACTAAGTAACTTGCTGAAAAGGCTGATGAATTTTGAAGCTGATTGATGTGTGCATGGTGGGTCATTTCACTATTTTCTCTAATTTTATTTATGTTTTAAATCTTTCATAATATAACATTGTCAGTGCAGTTCTTTCCACAGTGATTTCCCCTAACACACACAGCTCATGAGTAGAACCTCTGGTTTCCAACCCAACCTGTCAGTCTGCAAATTCTAAGCTCTAAAACATGACCATCCCAAGGAATAGTGCCCAGCTGACAGTTTTAGTCAATATCTACTTTATGCCAAAACAACTTCTAGAAAAGCAAATTTCAAACCAAAATGAATCAGTCCATTCGATGTGCACAGCAGCATGCAACTATCCTAAAATGATTCTTGGAGTGAAATTCTTGAGTATGTCTGCCTTACAAAAAGCATTTCCTAGGTGAAAATGCCTGAGTGGTTTTGCAGACCAATCAAAGCCGAATGCTCACCATGAACAAGCTTTTTTTTTTTTTTTCCATAGTACTTGTGGTATAAACAGCCCCTTCTTAACGGGTATTTCAGGCCCAGAAACAGCAAACATGGCATCTGGCTACAGTCCCAGCATAAAATGAGCTCCACATTTCCCAGTTATTTATCCCTCAAGATAGAAACCCATCTCAAATAATGAGTAGGGGATGTTTGAGACTGGGTCTAGATGATCTTTTTATTAAACACCTACCAGCGATACATAACTCATGTTTCCATAACCAATAACTATTGATTTTATGACTTCCTTCTTTTGTTTCTTAAAGTGACATAAACAAATATATTTGCTTTCTAAGTGAAAGAAATGAATTTGTTTTTCCTGGCAGGATCATAGAAGGCCCTGAGATCTGTGCTGTCGTCTCAGATATTGGGAAACCATACCTGGCAACCCCTGGCCCAGGGTTTACCCTGGCACCATCCTCTAACAATTATGGACAATATCTAGCCCCAACTGTTAGAGACTTTATCCCCATGCATTGCCGTGTCGTTATATTCTTGAGGAAACATGAAATTTCTCCTTCTTGCCAAAGTTTGGTTTAAGTAGACCTCAGGCTTGCCTGGCGGAGAGTTTCTGGAGTAGCATGGAGGTCTGGGACACATCAGTCATCTGTCAGGAGAGGGTTGGAGGGTGTTACTTAGTTTGTATAAAGCAAAAAATAAATTGCTCTGTGGAACTTAGGAACATAAACTAGAGTTAGGGGGCTGTTGGGTTACGTCCTTTACTTATCACAGAAATGGCTTATTCAGATCAGCCTTCTCTGTGTAGACTCCTCACTACATACTGTGGTTTCTGAACAAGAGGAAAAGATTTTGATCCACTGAGGATGCTGATAAAGAAGCCATACAATAGTCTTTTTTGACAAATCTGTTATTCCATAAACATCCATTCCGGATAGCGGTCATTTAAATGTTGTTAAAAAAAAAAAAAGATATTAAAAAGCCAGTCTGCCTCTTGTTAAAACAGTTGACTAAAAATGATTTCTTTGAACAAACTGGTTATCTTGGCACTATGGAGGTAGAAGCTAAAGCCAAACAAAGGTTTACTCCCCTACATACCCATCCCATATCCTCCACCCATAAACAGTGAATTTAGCAAACATACCTTACACTTGTCAGGCTTGATGTCTTAATCCAGAAGTTTTTGCTGAAAAGTATTAACATAATGCCCTCACTACCAGATATAGGAGAAATAAGCAAAAATTAGTTTACAATAAAATAACATGCTCAGGCATAGAAATACAGGAAGACACAATGATGCTTGCTTCCACTCAAAGTATGATCATTTTGGATTTAAGAAAAGCTGGAGTACTTGATAGAATGCTGTCCATTCTTTTCCTTTCCATTTGGCATTTGAAATAACTAAAAGTATGTTCATATATACATGCATAGAATTACCATGAACATCATCAGCCACAAACTCAAGCTGATACAAGTGTTGGCAACTCAAATTTGTTTTAGTGCTATTATCATTGGTGATAGTGGTAAAACTCTGATGGAAATCAGCTATAACCCACACTCTGTAGTTGCATTCCTGGAAAATACAATAGTATCAAACCATTCAAACACACACACACACACACAATAATCCTAAACAGGTTTTTCAATCAAATGACTGTTTAGTAGGGCATTTGGAAGTTGTATGTGATGCAGGAAAATTTCCAATTTTGTGTGTCCTAGCACCCCCAGCTTCCACCCACTAAATGCTAGTAGTATTCCCTCATGATGACAACCAAAACTATTCTCACAAATTTCCAGAAAGCCTCTTGGTAGTTTGTTCCCTTTAAGGGCCAGTGTCTTATTGGAAACACCAGCCAACACTGTGTGATACTCTTCTGTGTAATTCATTTCTCCACCAGGTATGCCTTTGTCTCACCTTCCTCCTGAAGAAATTCCTTCATCCCTTTTAGAGCCCGGACAAGTTGGTCCTTTACCTTTGACCTGGCCTGCCACTGGCCCTATTAGGTGGACCAGATCTCTGCTGCTTCTCAATTCCCATTACATTTCTTATTTCTTGGGTTCACCACAATTAACCACCTACTAACCCATGGTAATATTAGAAAGTTTCATATGCACCTGTTTTATCCCAACTGATATAGGGGAAGAGGCTGAATTTACAGCACTGAAAAAGGAATAACTACTCATTTAGGGATCTGGGAAGGCAGGAGGGATGGGGTCCAAAATCCCAGTAGGACAGAGGTGCTTAACAAGGGACCCATGAGCTTGAATGGAAATTAAAAAAATCATTATTCTTGTGGGGACGTATTGGTGTGGGTGTGATGCATTTATTAAATAATACACAGTATAGTGTGGCCTTAGTAAGGGGCCCGTGGTTTTCACCTGCCTGGCAAAGGGGTTCGTGGAACATAAAAGGTGAAGAACCCCTGCAGTAGGGGAATCAGCCTTCCATGGAAGGTGGGGCACATCCTCTATTGACACAGAGAGGAGGAGGGAATCAGTACCCCAAATCAAGTGTAAAGCCCTTAAAAACAATCTTTGGAATATTTCAATTAACACTTTTGTGGACACATGTATGGACCAAGATTGAATTAATAAGCCTAAGAGTTTGGAGAAGTGGTTTTAAAATATTTTGGACTTAGAAAAATGCGAAGTTGGATTGAACTTCCAACTCACTATCCCACCCAAATGCTATTCCCTGAGATTCTTGTTGAAAGCAAAGTAAAACAAAACAAAGACAAAACTGGGTGCTGTCGCCGGAATGCATGCTCTGAAGAACACTGCTCTGTATGATATACATCCATTCAAGTAAGCTCATCCCTGAAACACAAAAGCATCCAGCTGGGCTCCCTGGATGTGAAGAGGCCTTTTACCTTAAATAAGGGATCTACTCAAATGATGAGGCAGCCGCCACGTCCAGCCTTAGAACCCTATAGACCACTAATGCCGGGAAAACCAAGCCACAATTGTTTTGGCAGGTTCAGTGATGCTGCCTAATTTATTTCAAGGCTTCAGCATTTGGTTTGTGCCCATTAGTTCATCGATTTTTTGCCTCTTCCGTGCATCATTTTGTAATTGAGACCCATCTTTCATTCCCTGATATATTCAAATTCAAACACACATTTGAAGAAAATAAATTCATGACAGAAACCCATCAGGAGGAAGAATAGGATACTTTCTTGAATTGTGTTTCTTCTTCTTAGAAACTGCAGGAGAGCAATGACTTGGTATATCCTGAGTACCCCTGCTCCCTCTTCTCCTGCCTTGGGCCTGGCACAAATTGGACAATTTATAAGTAGGTAGCAAATGAGTGAAACAGTCATTTAAAATGTATAGACAGGAACACACAACATTGATCACCAGTGATCACCCATTCACTGGATAATTTTTTTGTACATTTCCTACTGTGTGGATCTCGCTGTGATGCCTCTGCCACTGCTCCTAATAACCACAATCGCCATTTACAGAATGTTTAATCTTTGTCAGGTGCTGAGCTGAGTGTTTCACAAATAGTATCTCACTTAATCCTCATAGCAACCCCAGGGAGACAGGTATTAGTATTCCCATTTTACAGATAAGAAAAAAAGAAGTATAGAGAAGCGAAGCATCTTTCCACCTCCAATGCCTGTGCTTTTTAAAAATAAATGATTTATTTTATTTATTTCTCTCCCCTTCACCCCCCATTCTCTGCTCTCTCTGTCCATTTGCTGTGTTTTCTTCTGCGTCCACTTGCATTATCCAGCAGCACTGGGAAACTGCATCTCTTTTTTGTTGCATCATCTTGCTGCGTCAGCTCTCCATGTATGTAGCACCACTCCTGGGCAGGCTGTGCTTTTTTCACTCGGGATGGCCCTCCTTGTGGGGTGCACTCCTTGTGCGTGGGGCACCTCTATGCATAGGCGCCCCTGCATGGCATGGTACTCCTTGCGCGCAGGAGCACTGCATGTGGGCCAGCTCACCACACGGGTCAGGAGGCCCTAGGAAAGGGATCGTACCCTGGATGCTCTATCAGTTGAACCACGTCCACTTCCCTGCCTGTGCTCTTAATCATGCCCCTCTTCGGTTCCTATCTGGGGTGATTGGAGATGTGGACAGAAGGAAAGATCACAATCAGATTGCTGGAGGGCACAGAGACAGACAGGGTGACATGTCCGGGGGCTGATGTTAACTCTGTAAGGATGAGTTTGGAGCCGGAAGTGATGATAGAAGGTGTAACACAAGTGTTGGGGTTAAGGTCACTCTGGAAAGGAGATGGGGGATATGTCAAGTAAGAGGAGGCATCTAGGGATGGAGGCTGAAGTCCACAGGTGGGGAGGAAACAGACAGAATATGTGACTCAGGCACTCACAGGAGATTTTGCTGGAACCAAACAGCACCAGGGCAGCCCACACAGCCACCCGCACTTAATGCCTCCAATTCACTGCAGACAACTCACAGGTACCTCGTGCCAGCCTGTCTGTCTCTGTTGTTCTCTAGTTCAGCAGACCAAATCCTGTGAGTCATACCCTGACTCCCTCGCATCTCTTCTTCACCATGTGACTGCAGATACCAAAAAGGAGGGCGAATGAAAGATGAAAATGCCTGTCTGAGCTTCTCTGCGGGCTGGGCCAACTGTACTAATTGATGGGGAAACCTCTGGCGTTCAGGCTTGGTTTGGAAGTGGATTACAGCTAAAGAGAGTTTGTTGGACACAATCTCTGCACTGTGGCAGGAAGAGCTGGCTGAGAGGCCAAGGCTAAGGGAGGGCTACACTCTAGGTGGACTGTGGAATGTTTACCTCATAGCCCCTTTCGTCTCCCTGAATCTAGAGAGCCACTGGTGCCATTTCTTCTCCCTGTCTCCTCCCCATGAAGAAATGGCCTGTGGGAGAAAGAGCAGGGGACTTGAGCATGTGTGATGAGTGTGCAGGAGTAAATGCCTCTGTCAGGCTCTGTGCAACGAGCTGAAGCCCTTGGTCTCCAAAAAGTGACACTCATCCTCTAGCAAAAATCTCCAAATCAAATTGAACATAACTTAGTTTAGGAAAAAGGGAAAAGGGGCCCCAAGGCTATGTGCCAGGCCCGGTGCTAAACACTTTATGTGGACCATCTTATGTAATGAAGAGGACAACAACCGCCACAAGGCACGCCCCACTATTGTCTCATTTACAGAGGAGAGAATTGAGGCAGAGCAAGGGTTAAGTAGAGTCAGTTTTACTATTTTGAAAACTCAACTTTGTTCCTCCTTGACTGATACTTTAGGAAACCATTTGAGCATAGCATGAATTTCCTGTTAGCTTATGCATGATTCCCATCTGGAGAAATCCTAGGTGAACCCAGGCAACTGCAGAGCGGGCCAGCTCAGTAGGAATACACAGAACACACACACGCTCACACCTCTGACAGCCACCAGCTCCCTCAGTTCACGCGTTGAGCCACACCCACCCACATCTGGAGCTACAACTTTCCATCCGATTTCAGACGACCCTCCTTCTGCCACTTCATGAAAAGCCACAAGCTTGCAGCCCTTCTGACGCCCACTTCCACAACAAACTTTAGGTCTTTTCCAAGGTAAAGTGCCATATTTATTGTAGTATTTATGGATTTGTTAACCATTTACTATGGGCAAAATTATACTACCATTTTTTATGTGTCACTAATCATGTTTTTGTTTTGTTCTTCTTACCCAAATTTTCCTACACCTGTGGTCTTTATTACATGATTTTGTATAGCACAGTGGATTTTAGGATCACACCTGCTGGGTCCTAGCAGAACTGATTGTAATTTGCCGAGGACCACTTGGCTAGGCAGTGGCCAAGCTGAGATTCAAACGCAAATCTGCTAGAGGAGCCAGCCCAGCTTCTTAACCCCCATATTTTTCTGCTCTGATATCTGTGATCTCTTTTAATCCTCATGGCAATGTTAAGAGGGTCTCATTATTCCCATTTCACAGTTGAAGAAATTGAGATTCAGAAAGTTGAGTAATTCACCTAAGGAAACCTAATTAATAAGTGGTACCTGATGTTCACACTCAGGTCTGTCTCTTTCTAAGGCACTTACTCAGGTCTGAATTCCAGCAATCCTTGTAGAGATTACGGGGAAGGGATAATGGCACGGATCTATGTAAGTCCTCATGGATGGTTCACCAACTCAGCTGCTATTGGTTGAATGAGTATTGAGTAGGTCTTCATAATTTAGGGCCATTATTGGAACGATTTATTCATTTGTTCACTTTCTTGGTTCTTTTGTTCATTCGTGCCTTCCATGGGATTCTTTAATTAACCTTTAGGTCTTACCTTAATCACTTCCAGGGATGCCTTCCATAACTGACGTCCTACCTAGTCCAGGTAGGCATTGCCCTTATTAATAACACTCTTTGTCTCTTCAAACACTTATCACTAGCAATGATTGTTTGTAAAGAGTTCTGTGATATTCATCTTCCCCCGCTTAATGCTAAGGTCAATGAGAACAGACCACGTCCACCTTTCTGTTTTTTAATATGTACCCTCAGCATCCAGTGCTGCTGTATTTGACATACAGTAGGTGCTCAATAAATATTTGAATGTTTTTCTCATGACTGTGGATCTGGCATTGATATGAAAAGAAGCTCAGAGTACTGAGAACATCTTCAGCCTAGGCAGCTACCTCTTCAACAAATACAGTTTTAAAGGCTATCGAAATCCTCTAGCTGGAAGGCTCTATCCTTGCAGTATGTGCACAGGAGGACTGTAAGGAAAAAATAGCTGACAGCCCGAAAACTGATCCACAACAGTTTCTATAAACGGACCATGAAATAATCAGGTTCCTCAGCCTTTTATTTGTTTCTGGATGGAATCCCAGGCAGGGAAGATAACCTTCACCTCAGAACAATGTGGCGCATCATATGTAAATGTAATGAGATGATGAATTATTCTGGTGTCGTTAGACCCATGATTTATGGGGAGACGTTATCTGCTAAAAGCCCAAACTCAAAGAATATTGATTTCACTTTTACTGAGACAGGCATTTAAAACTTTTTGAAGAGAGCAAATGATTGTTTAAAAGACCAACTTCAAAAAGACCAGCTTCAAACTATTTGGGGGGAGGGAGGAAACAGAAATGGTGATGCAGCTACTTTAAGAGCAGTTTGGACAAAGTGAGGCCCTCTTACTATGTATTCTCATCTATAACACCTTGTACTTCTTTGCAGCACTTGGCTGCACTCACAGAATTTTATATCAAATTCTGCTTTAAGACTTCCTCTAGGTTCAAAGCTGAATTTTGTTTTTTTCTGGATATATGTTCTCCATCTTTTACCCCTCTCTCCCCATTTATTTTGAAATCCAGAAGGAGTGGGTCGATGCTATTCAGTAGCAGTGGCACTGGTGATGGTGATGAGAAGTTCTTCCCCTTTCCGCTCTAAATGAAATAACTCAATTTTCTAAATCACATTTATCATGCTAATTAGTAAATTAGATTTCTCTAGAATAATCAACTTTATTAAGGTATAATTCATGTATGGTGCAACTCATCCATTTAAACTGTACAATTCAGTGGTTTTTAGCATATTCACAGAGTCGTGAAACCATCCCAAAATCAGTTTTACTACATTTTTTGTCACCCCCAAAAGCTGTGTCAAACCCATGAGCGTTGCTCCTCATATACCCCACCCAAATCCCCCAGAGCTAGGCAACTACTAATCTAATGTGTGTTTCATGGAATTATACAAAGTAGGGTCTTTTGTGTCTAGCTTATTTTACTTAGCATAATGCTTTCAAACCTCATCCATGTCGCAGCATGAAATAGTACTTCATTCCTTTTTGTGGCTGAATAATATTCCATTGTATGGACATGCCACATTTTAGTTTTTGTCTATCAGTTAATGTGCCACATTTTAGTTTTTGTCTATCAGTTAATGGACATTTGGGTTGCTTCCACTTTTTGGCTATTATGAATAATGCTGCTATGAACACTCATGTACAAAATTTTTACATGGACATGTATTTTTATTATTTTTGGAGGTGTATCTAGGATTAGAACTCTATGCCTAACCTTTTGAAGAACGGCCAGCTTGTTTCCCAAAACAGTTGCACCATTTTACATTCCCATCAGAAGTGAATGAGAGTTCCAGTTTCTCCACATCCTCTCCAGTCCTTGTTAGTACCTGTCCTTTTTTATTACAGCTATCCTTGTGGATGCGAAGTGGTAGCTCATCATGGTTTTTATTTGCATTCTCTGATGTCTAAATATATTGATTTGCATTTGTGTATCTTTTAGAAAAATGTCTATTAAGATCCTTTAAAGTGGGTTATCTGTCTTTTTATTGTCAAGTTGTAAGCATTCTTTATATATTCTAGATAAATCCCTTACAGATACATGATTTGCAAATATTTTGTCTCATCCTATGGGCTCTCTTTTTCCCTTTCTTGACTGTATCCTTTTGAGCTCAAAAGTTTATAATTTTGATAGTGTCCAATATATCTATTTTTACTTTGGTTGCTTGTGTCTTGGTCTCATAGCTAAAGAACTATTACCTAACCCAGGATCACAAAGGGTTACTTCTGTATTTCTGTATAAGGATTTTTAGTTTTAGCTCTTATATTTGGATGTATGGTCCATTTTGAATTAATTTTTATATATAATATGAGGTAAAGGTCCAATTTCATTCTTTTGCATGTGGATATCCAGTTTTCCTGGCACCATTCATGAAAAGATTATTCTTTTCCCCATTGGATTATCCTGGCATGCGTGTCAAAAATTAATTGACTGTAAGTGTAGGGGTTTATTTCTGAACTCTCAATTCAATTTTATTGATTTATATGGTTCTTTTGATGTCAGTACCTCACTGTTTCGATTACTAGCTTTATAGTAAGTGAGAGTCCTCCAAGTTGGTCTTTTTTTTCAAAATAATTTTGGCTTTTCTGGGTTCCTTGAGTTTCCATACAAAAATTAGGATAATCTTGTCAATTTCTGTAAACAGCCACCTTCTATTTTGAAAGGGATTGCCTTGAATCTGTGGCTCAATTTGGGGAGTTTTGCCATGTAACAATATTAGGTCTTCCAATCCATCAACATGTAATGGCTTTCCATTTATCTTGGTATTTAATTTCTTTCAATGGCGTTTGTAGTTTTTAGAGTATACATTTTAAACTTACTTTAGATTTACATCTAAGTGTTTTATTCTTTTTGATGCTACTGTCAATGAAATTATTTTAATTTCATTTTCAGTTTCTTCATTGCTACTATATAGAAATATAATTGATATTTATTTATACAATTATCTTGTATCTGCAATTGGGCTAAAGTCATTTACTAGTTCTAATAGTTCTTAGTGGATTCCTTAGAATTTTCTGTATGTAACATAATGTCATCTGAAAATATAGTTTTGCTTTTTTCTTTCCAACTTTTCTTTATTTTTTAAAAATTTCTTTTTCTTGCCTAATTTCTCTGACAAGAACTTCCAGTACCCGTAAAATAAAACTTGCATGAGTAGATAGTCTTGTCTCATTCCAGATATTAGAGGGAAAGCTTTCAATGTTTCACCAATAAGAGTGATGTTACTGTGGGCTTTCCATAGGTACCCATTATCAGGTTGAGGAACTTCCCACCTATTCCCAGTTTATTGGGTGTTTTTATCATGAGAGGGGATAGAATTTTACCAGATGCTTTTTTTCCCTTCATCTTTTTAAACAAACCAATTTTATTGATACATATTAATAATGCATAAATCCATCCAAAGTGTACTATCACTGGTATTTGGTATAATCAAATGTGCAAGCTTGGTATTAGATTGTCTTTGAATGATTGGTAAAACTGATCTGTGAGGACATCTTATCCTGGGCTTTGCAATGTTGGGAGATTTTTCGATGACTGTTTCAATCTCTTCATTTGTGATTGGTTTGTTAAGGTCTTCTGTTTCTTCCAGGGTCAGTGTAGGTGGTTCATGTGTTACTAGGAATTTCTCCATCTCATCTACATTGTCTAGATTTTTGACATAAACTTCATAGTATCCTCTTACGATCTTTCTTATTTCTGCTGGGTCAATGTTAATGTTGCATGTCTCATTTCTGATTTTATTTATTTGTGTCTTCTCTCTTTTTTTTTCTTTGTCAGTCTAATCTCAGGGTTTGTTGATTTTGTTGACCTTCTCAAAGAACCAACTTATGGCTTTGTTGATTCTATTTTTTGTTGTTGTTTTCTATTTCATTTATTTCTGCTCTGATCTTTACTATTTCTTTCCTTCAGCTTGTTTTGGGATTAGTTTGCTGTTCTTTTTCTAGACCTAAATTGCAGTTAGATCTTTTAGCTCTTTCTTCTTTTTTTAATGTGAACACTGAAGGCTATACATTTCCCTGTCAGCAATGGCTTTGCAGTGTCCCATAGGTTCTGATATATTGTATTCTCATTTTCATTTATCTCAGGATATTTGCTGAATTCTCTTGCAATTTTTCTTTGACTTACTGATTAAGTGTTGTTTAATCGCCATATATTTATGAATGTTTCCTCTTTCAATCCATTATTGATTTCCAGCTTCATTCCATTATGATCAGAGAAAGTGTTTTATACGATTTCAGTCTTTTAAAATTCATTGATTCTTGTCTTGTGACCCAACATATGGTCTATCCTGAAGAAGGATCCATGAATGCTTGAAAAAAATATATGTCCTGTTGTTTTGGGGTGAAATGCTCTATAGATGTCTGTTAAGTCTACTTCATCTCTCATATTATTCAAGCTCTCTGTATCTTCATTTATCCTCTGTCCAGATGGTCTATCCAATACTGAAAGTGGTGTATTGAAGTCTTTTACAATTATTGTAGAGGCATCTATTTCTCCCTTCAGGTTGCCAATGCGTGCCTCATATATTTTGCAGCACCCAGGATAGATGTATAAATATTTACTATAGTTACGTCTTCTTGGTGAATTATCACTTTTATTAATATATAATGACCTTCTCCATCCCTTATAGCAGTTTTGTATTTAAAATATGTTTTGTCTGATATTAGTATCACTATTCCAGCTTTTTTTGGTTACTATTTGCATGGAATATATTTTTCCAACCTTTCACTTTTAACCTTATTATGTCCTCACATCTAAGGTGAGTCTCTTGAAGACATTATATAGATATCTCATATTTTCTATCCATTCTGTCAGTCTATGTCTTTTGATTGGGGAGTTCAAGCCATTAACATTCAATGTTATTACTGTAAAGGCATTACTTACTTCATCCATTTTTTTCTTTGGCTTTCTGTTATTATATCATACTATTGTCTGTCTTTTTACCCTTTAATTTACCCTTCCTAATAATCTTCATTTCTATACTCTTCTCCAAGTCTCTCAACCTTGTTTTTTCCTTTCAGGCTGCAGCACTCCCTTTCATATTTCTTGTAATTCTGGTCTTTTGTTAACATATTCTATCAGTTTTTGTTTGTCTGTGAAGACTTTGAACTCACCTTCATTTTTGAAGGATAGTTTTGCCAGACATCATTCAATTCTTGGCTGTTTTTCCCTTTCAGTACCTTTTTCTTCTTTTTTAGTACCACTTTCTTCTTGCCTCAATGGTTTCTGATGAGAATGGCACTTAATCTTATTCAGGTTCCCTTGTATGTGATGCTTTGCTTTTCTCTTGCTGCTTTCAGAATCCTCCCTTTATCTCTGATATTTGTCATTCTGAATAGTAAGTGTTTCAAGGTAGGTCTATTTGCATTTATTCTGTTTGTGGTACATTGTCCTTGGATATTGGTATTTATGACTTTCATAAGGGTAGGGAAGTTTCCAGTCATTATTTCCTCGAATATTCTTTCTTCCTCTTTTCCATTCTCTTCTCCTTCTGGGACACCAATAATGCATATATTTGTGCATGTCATGTTATCGTTCAATTCATTGAGACCCTGTTCCATTTTTTCCATTCTCTTTCTCTTTCTGGTTTCCTGTCTTTTCCAGTTTGGATGTTCTGTCTTCACAATCACTGATTCTTTCTTAGAGCAATTCAAATATGCTCCTTTGTGTCTCTAATGTATTTTTAATCTCATCCATTGTGTCTTTTATTCCCATAAGCTCTGTTACTTTTCTTTGCAGTCTTTCAAATTGTTCTTTATGCTCACCCAGTATCTTATTAATATCCTTTATCTCTTTAGTCATATTTTCTTTCAATTCTTTGAGTTGATTTAGGAGAGTCATGTGATTATCATGATTGTCTTAAATCCTGTATCTCTTCAGGATATTTGGTTTGTTCCTTTGGCAGGGCCATCTCTTCCTGTTTCCTAATATGACTTGTAATTTTTTACTAATGTGTAGGCATTTGAATATGTTGGTGAATTTACTCTGATGGCCAATTTCTCCCTTTTGCCTATTGTTTTCTTTCACAGCTCTTTTTTGATATTTGGTTCAACTTATTCTAAGTCTTTAAAATTGCCTGGCTTGGGAAGCAGATGTGGCGCAACCAGTTTGGTGCCCACTTATCACATAGAAGGTCCCAATTTCAGGTCCTGGTGCCTCCTACAGAAGATGAGCAAATGCCATACCTGCCTCAATCCACCACAATGAGCTAGACACTGCAACCCACTGCAACGAGCTAGACACCACACCTACCCAAATGAGCTAGATGCCACAAGCCAGCAGACACTGCAGCCCACAGGGAGCAGATGTGACTCAGGCCATTGGGCACTTGTCTCCCATGTGGGAGGTCCCAGGTCTCCTGGAGAAGACGAGCAGACACAGCAAGCAAAACAATGAGCAGACAGATGACAGAACTATTGGTGTGTGGGGGGAGGGAGATAAATAAAGCAATAATAAAAAAACTTTTAAATAATTGCCCAGCTTAAGTTATCAAAATCAGGCCAGGGACTCACAAATGGGGCACAGATTTTCTCCCAGGAGTTTGGGTTAAAAGAGACCTATAAGCAGTTTTTCTCCATGCAGTTTCCAGACTTGCTAGCAGATGGCACTGGTCAATGCTCCTTCCCATGGAGGTGTTCCTTTCAGTCTCTTCTTTCCTTTGTTTTTGTCTGGCCAGAACTGAGATATAAAGCAGCATTCCTGGCCAAATTGACTGAGGAGAAGCCTGCTGACTCCTCTTCTCTTTTCCCTTGAAACAACTTACAGGGAAGAAAATGTCTCTTCCCCTCTCAGTTGACTGTTGTGAGCCAGGGGTTTTATCCCAGCTTTGGGTTGGGGGGTGGGAGCCCTTCCAAGCTGCCACAGGATTTTGGTAACTTACATTTGTTATTTCGGGTTCTTTGTTTCTCTCTGTTCCTTGCACTTCTGGGAGTTGTGTAGCACTGTCCTGGTCTGCGGACACCCAAAGCAGATCCATCAGACAGCTTTTGGCCCTTTCTCCATTGTTTTTGTGAGACAGTTGAGTCCTGCCTGCCTTTCCTCATCTCTTGAGATGAACATGTAGTTTGGTCCTTGATTCTACTAATATGGTATACATTATTGGTTTTGGAATATTATACTAACCTTACATTCCTGAGATAAATGGCACTGGATTATGCTAAATATTTCTTTTCATTGGTTTCTGGATTCAGTTTGCTAATTTAAAAAAATATATATTTTTGTATCAACATTCAGAAGGGATAGTGGTCTGTAGTTTTCTTGTACTGTCTTTGCCTATTATTTGTATCTGGATAATGCTGGTCTCATAGACTGAGTTAGAAAGTATTCCTTCCTCTTTGTAAGAGTTTGTAAAGAACTGGTATTAATTCTTGCTTAAATATTAGGCAAAATTCACCATCAGTGAAGTCCTCTGGGACTTTGTGTCTTCTTTGTGGGAAGTTTTTTTCAGTTTTTTTTTTTGTCTTTGTATATGTCCCCATATACTCCCCACCCCCTTCATCCCACTCCTCCCATATCAACAACCTCTTTCATCATCATGGGACACTCATTGCATTTGGTGAATACATTTTGGAGCATTCCTGCACCACATGTTTATATATATATAGTTTACACTCTCCGCCAGTCCACCCAGTGGGCCATGGCAGGACATACAATGTCCAGCAACTGTCCCTGCAGTACAACCCAGGACAACTCCAAGCCCTGAAAATGCCCCCACATCAGATCTCTTCTTTCCTCTCCCTACCCTCTGCAGCTATCGGGGCCACTTTCTTCACATCAATGCTGCATTTTCTTCCATTACTAATTGCAATAGTTCCAGAATAGAATATCAGTAAGTCCACTCTAATCTATACTCTATTCCTCCATTCTGTGGACCCTGGGATGGTTATGTCCACTCCACCTCTATATTGAGAGGGGGCTTAGATTCCACATGGATGATGGATGCCATTCTCATGCTTGCAGTTGTAGGCACTCTTGGCTCCCTGGTGTGGTGGTTGACCTTCTTCACCTTCCTGTTAGCTGGCTGGGGTAAGTCCAATAAACCAGAGGGTAGGAGTTGCAAGTCTGTTGAGGCTCAGGGCCTGGCTATCACATGGACAGTCCAGAGATTCAGGTTCCCTGAGTATAAACCAACCCCAGCACCAATATTTGTGGGAAGTTTTTTACTTAAGAATTCAATGTCTTTATTTGTTGTAAGTCTAACCAGATTTCCGATTTCTTCTTGTGTCAGTTTTGGTAGTTTGTATCTTTCTAGGAATTTTTCCATTTAATTTAAATTGTCTAATTTACTGGCATACAATTGTTCATAGTATTCTTTCGTAATCATTTTTATTTCTATATAGTTGTTATTAATACCGCCTCCTTTTATTCCTTAATCATTTGTGTCATCTCTTTTTTTTTTTCTTGGTTAGTCTAAATAAAAGCCTGTCAATTTTGTTGTTCTTTTCTAAGAGCAGTGGGCATGAGTACAGTCAAGCTGGAATGGTAATGATTTTAACAAGGCTATTTTAGACTATCTCTTTCTCTGATCTTTCTGTTAAGCTGCCTGCCTATTTTGGTAATGCCCTCAGCTGTCAGACTACACTAATTGTTGGCTATTGTTTTTATCAGTTCCCTGCAGCATAAATTTCTCAATGTGTGATCCAATTAAATTTAGGCCTCCCTGCAGGAACAGTTTTTGAGTCTGGTCTTTAAGGTTTGTTCTGACCCCAGGAGGGCTTTTCTTAGCTGCTGCTTTCCTGGTTCTTTCAGACAAACTAGCTGGTCTATGACTTAGCTTGCTATCTTTATGCTGCTACAGCCTCTCTTAATTCCTTACTGCCAAAATCTTGTTTTTGAGAGTACCCTTAAGCTGAACTTTCCTACACTCTCTTCCAAATACAGTCAGCTCCCTTGTGGAAAGCTTTGAAGCGCTCTGTTCTTATGGCTTGTCTTTCCCTGGACAAAACATCTGCATCACTGCTCCAGAGCTGGAGGTGCAGAGAGTGGTCTGCTTCTCTCGGAGTAACACTCTTACTTTAACAGAAGTGCACTGGGTGGGGGCAATAGCCTTTGGTCTTTTTGGCTTGCCTCTGCTGGCATTAAACCTCTGCCCTTCAAGAGACCTTGTGAGGGGATGATCAGAGCCCTAGAACAGCCTGCCACACAATAGGTAGAGTTCCCACCTTATGAACCAAGCCTAGGTAGAAGAAGAGAGCCCCTAACTTTTCATTCATACTCATTTGGAATTTGTCCTTTGCAACACTGTGTTTTGTGGGGGATCAGAAATGCTGGAAGTCTGCCTTCCTGGGGAGAAATTGCAGCCCTTGACTGGGAGCTCTGGCAAGAGGGTCCCCATTGTCTTGGCCACATCTACCTGGAGTGGAGCTTCTGTCAACCTGAACAGGGATTTTTGGGGGAAAAGAAGAAAGAAGAGAGTGGGCTATGCTTCAAATGCCACAGTCTAACTATTCTTACCAAGATTTTGTAGATTTTCTTGAATAAATAGCTTTTCATTTTCTGAATATCCTTAGGACAGTTTCCAGAGACTTTAAAGTCTTTCCAATTTAAAATAATTTTTTTCAAAGTATGGTTGTTCCACTGGGGAAAAGGTCTACAGACCTCCTCATGCTGCCATTCTGGAAGTCATTTCCAGCATACTCTATTTTAAGTTTGATTTCAAATGACTTTAGGCAAAGCACGAAATGAACTATCCAGTTTACCAGTAATCCAATTACACCATATTATCTTATAATAGGCTGCTTCTCATATTCTTTTCTAAAATCCTTTCTAAATTTGCTACACACTTCTCACTTCTATACTCTTACCTTCTACATTTTCTTCACTGCACATATCCCACTCTGTAGCACATATTTATACCTTTGTTCTTTGTAACCCCTCTAGGATGTAAACTATGATAGAGAAGGAATATGGTCTGTATTGTTTAACCATATATATACTCAGAGCCTAGAGCAATGCCTAGTAACTGTCAGATGCTCAAGAAACATCAGTTGAATGTACTTTGATTACCCACTTTCCATGACTAGCTATTTCCCAATATCATTATTTTCTTCTTTCAGAGTGACTAATCACACCCAGCAAAAAGAGTGTGTTTGCTAGACTCCATTGCAGCTATGTGTGGCCATGTGACAACATTTTGACCAGTAACTTAAAAATGGAAGTGTTGTGTGGAATTTCCAATGAGCCTTTGCATTAGTTTCCTATGGCTGATAAAACTGGCAGGAAACAGCATGCATTGACTCTCTCACAGTCCTGGAGGTCAGATGTCCCAAATCAGTTTCACTCTGCTGGAATCAAGGGGTTAGCAGAGCTGTGCTCTAAGGGAGAATCCATTTTATTGCCTTTTCTAGCTTCTAGTGCCACGTTCCCTGGCTCAAGACCTCTTCCCTCATCTTCAAAGCCAGCAGTGTAGCATCTTACTTCAGTCATCACATTGTTTTCTGTCTCTTCTATAGTCAAATCCCCTTCTCCCTCCCTCTTTAAGGATACTTGTGGTTACATTTAGCACCTACCTGAATAATCCAGGCTAATCTCCTTTACCAGCTCACAATACTTGATTTAATCATATCTGCAAAGTTCCTTTTGCCATCTAAGGTAACATTCACAGGTTCCAGGATTAGGCCATGAGCATTTTAAAGACCCATTATTCAGCCTAACGCAGGTGAGCTGGCGCTGCAGTTTTCTTTGCCCAGTCAGGGGTGGTGAAAGGGAGGTTGCTCCACTTCCCAGCCTAGGCCCAAAGAGGTCTTGCATCTTCTACTTCTCTTGGGACTCTGTCTCTGATATGGGAACAAGTCCAGTACAGACCCGAATGGCCTGTTGGAAGATGAGAGATACAAGGTCCAGTCCCCCCACGGCCCCAGGCAAAAGCCTGACAACCACCAGGAATGCAAGTGAGACCATCCTACAGCAGGCAACCTCAGCCACCCTGCCAGGCAAGCACACGTACGATCGGCTGGCCCAGAGCAGCCGACCTGCCCACAGACCCACAGATCCACTTACTATAGGGTGATTATTGTTCTAAGATGCTGAGTTTCAGGGTAGTTTGTTATACTGCAATAATCGACAGAACTGCCCACAAGAATAGCATCAAAATGTGTTGCAAATATAAAGCATAAACAATCTTGGGATCATGAGCACTTTTGAATCATCTTTACTTTTGACCTCATCTAAATGTGGTATATATGAACTGGCAGTGTGCCAGATAATTTTTAAATAACATGAACAAACCCTTAAAAATTTAATATACAAATATTTGGGTTAATGTATATTAGAGAGTACCGGTTTTCTATGAACAGTAGTCATACGAAGTTTAGCCCTAGATAGATGATCTAAAGCAAATAAATGTCCCCCAAAATATTAAGGAAACAATGGCACAGGTGGTAAGCAGAAATGGTGAAATCTGTGAGCTGGGGAATGAGTGCTTGAGATTGGGGGAACACTATAGAAAGGCAGGGGACCTGAGGTTGAAGATAGCATTTAATGCTTATCCAGGGCTCAGGCCAGTGTTTGGCAAGATTTGGAGAATACTGGCCTGAAGGAATTTATGTCCTAAGTCTGGGGCAACAAAACTAGCATGAGGCATGCTAATGAGATGAAGTTTTTTGACCTAGGTCTACCTCTGTCTGCGGTGTGTATGCATGCAGACATACATTACTTAGTGTTTGCCCAGGGTCTTATCAGAGGATCTCATTACCCTTCACAGGCTTCAATTAAACCCCACAATGCCCCTGATGAAACAACTATTATTTTAGATGGGTAAATTGAGACACTCTTAATCAAGGCTCCTCCAACTGATGAGGCAATCTGCCTAAGGACAAGCAGGAAATGATTGTTTAAGCTGTGAACAGAAGCCTTTCCTCTTCCACTTTGGTTCTGACTCTAACCACCTTCCTGCAGAGTCTGGGGAGGGGGGAGAAAATTACCTCCTTTTAACCACAGTGTGTGAGATTGTCTCTATACCTGGCCTTACTCATATTAAAAGCTGGGAAGAACAGCTCACCTGTCTTTTCAGGTTTGCTTTTGGTTCCTTTGGTTGTAGATAAATAAGTTCCTTGTTCCTTCCCATAAAGAGTATCCCAAACAAAGGCCTTTTTCAGAAATGTTTCAGAATGAGCTACCTGTTGCATTAAGGCAGCCACCAAACGCTCTCTGTTTTTAGGCAGCGCTTCAATCCCCTATCTTAAAAAGGTATGTGAGTGTAAACAGACTGGAAGCTGTGCATGTCCCCTGCCTGGGGTAATGATACATAGCTAAGCATTATCTTTGTCTCACTGAGACTTCCCAGAACCATAGGTTCAAATCCTGTTGGGTCAGCTTGGGCTTTGGACCTCCCAAATTAGATAAATAGAGCTTAAGACAGTTTACCACATTAGACTTCTTGGCTAAGACTTTGGAAAGCAAAGGTCTAATTTAAAGGTCTTGGGATGTTGGTTCTTTGAGAAAAGTTGTTGAGTTTACCTTGGATCACTAAATTCTGCTAGGTAAGCACCTCTTTAAAATGACTAATAATATTTTCTTTGGGAAGTTTTTGCCAGAGTTTTTCCTTTAAATAGAAGCTGTATATGAATGTTGCCTAAGATATCAGATTAGTTTCCTTGTGTTGTTCACTTTGCACTGAAATACACACGCACATTTGAATTGTTCTTTTTTTTTTTTGAGATACCAGGGGCCGAGGCCGTACTGGGACCTTGTATGTGCTCAAGGGCTGAGCCACACTGGTTCCCCTAAGTTGGTTTTTTCATTTGTTTGCTTGTTGTTTGTTTTCATTTTGCTTTGTTTTTAGGAGGCACTGGGGACTGTACCCAGGACCTCCCATATGGAAAGCAGGTATTCAACCACTTGAGCCACATCTATCCCCTGAATTGTTCTTAATATACTTTATTTACTTACTTTTATTTTTCGTTAGATATTTGTTCGGACCTGGACCCTGCGACTCATGGAGGCTCATAGGAAAAGGTCACAGGAGTCAGTGGGAATGTTAGAAGCTAGATGGTCCAGTTCTAATCATAGCCTTCACATCACCTTCCTTGACTTTGGAGAAGTCTCTCAACCCATCTGCATCTTAGGTTTTCTCACATAAGCTGAGGACAACAGTCACTGCCCATCTCAAATGGCTAATGTGATCTGACTGCACCTTACAGTCTTTTGTGGACTGCGGAGAGCTATTGATGTGGGCTATGGGTGGGAGACTCTTTGTCTCTTCGGAGATAACCTTAACCTAAGCTGTCTGTCCTGACTTGAGGGTGTGGGATGGTGAGAGGCTGCAGCCCT
This sequence comes from Dasypus novemcinctus, assembly GCF_030445035.2. Lineage (NCBI taxonomy): Eukaryota > Metazoa > Chordata > Mammalia > Cingulata > Dasypodidae > Dasypus > Dasypus novemcinctus. The sequence continues at coordinate 26,187,058 of NC_080698.1, forward strand.
GCCCTTGGTAACCATGGCAATGACTCCAGTCCCAAGAAACAGTTTATCAATGCAAACTCTATAAACTTTAAATATTCAGGGAAAATGCAAACCAAATGTGCTAAAAGCTTATCTAGAATGTATGAAGTCCATGCTAAAAGCTTACCTAGGATGTGGAAGATATATGCTAATTCAAGCCTATTGAGAACTGAAACAAAAGAACCATTTGGCCTTTCCTCTGTATAAAAATAACTCAAAAATCTTGTTCAAGCCTCGGGTTAGAAACAGAAAGCTCCCGAGCCTGGCTGGCCATCAATAAACCATTTTTCCTTCTCAAAATCATTCCTGAGTCCTGGCCTTTCTATACACAAATAATTGAACCTCTCTCAATTCTACAACACTATAGAGATAGATATAAAATGTTATTTATTCATGTAATGATTCTTGGTACATTCATTACTTATATGTTAATATATGCTATCAAACTTGATCTGAAAAAAAAAATATGTGTACTCCTAAATAATTCAGACTCTTCCCCCTGTGTTTTATTCAGCTTGGTTGTAGATAACAGAAAACTCACCTTAAGCTGTCTTTAACTGAAAAAGGGAATTGATTGGCTTGTGGCAGGGCTAGATTCAGTGGAAGGAGAAGAATATAACTGGGATCATGGAATTATTATTAATTTTGCTATGTGTATTAATAGCATTGTAGATATGTTTCTTTTAAGTCCTTATCTGTTGGAGGGGCAATCTATAGCATTCATGGGGAAGTGAAATGATGCCTGAGATATGCTTTATAATACTCCAGCAAGAAAAGAAAACAAAAGGAAAGAAACATTGGAGACAAGGAGGGATATATTGGTAAAATGTTAATAGTTGCTAAACCTGTGTAGTAGGTACACAGGAGGTAGAAGGTTCATTATATTCTTCTCTCTTTTTTCACTTATATATGAAAATATTCATCATAGTAAGTTGAAGGATAATATCTTAAAGTGCCGCCATCAGCATCAGTCACCATTTCTCCATCTTGGCGCAGTCTTCCTCAGTTGGCTTTGTCTTTTCTGTGCTGATAGCCATGGGGTCCCCTGAGCTCACATTGTCATCATAACCGAAGATCTTCACGGAAAGACAGTGGCTTTTTTCCCATTGGCTCCAGGAAAATTCCCAGGAGGGTAAATTCGGTTGACTTGGGCCATGTGCCCATCTCTGAACTATTCATGGCGGCCAAGGGACAGGGCTGTTCTGATGGGGTGGCCTAGAAAAGGGACGTAGTAGAGTATAGGAGTTACATTGGGCTAGATGCCCCAAGTTCAAATCCTGCCTCTGCCCAGGTCATTTACCAATGCTGTGACCTGGGCAAGCGATTTAACTTCTCTGTGCCTTGGTTTCCTCATCTGTAAAATGAGGAAAATAATAAAAGTACCTATCTCATGAGTCATTATAGGAATAAATGAGTTAGTGTACATCAAGTGATTAGAACAGTGCCTGAATATAGTGATCCCTCAATAAATATTAAGTAAATAAGTAATAATATATCATTCACTAAACCCCATAGCAGTAAGGGTAAAGTGATTCCTATGGTAACCACATAGAATGGCTTTCCATGAAAAAAAGGGAAGTGATGGGGATTGAGAGAGCATTCTGATCAGACTGAAACTCCAAAAGCTATGGACTGCTACAAACTGCCATCATATCCATATGCTTCCTTGGTGTGGCAAATCTTTTCTTCATGGAGAATTCAAACATAAATTTTTCCAATTCTGGTGAAATGACCTCAAATTCCAAATTAGAAGGGTATAAAAGAATGTGACTTTCTTAGGTGACATTTAAAGCCTCTCCCAGGAATATTCATTTGCATGCAGATAGAGCATTCAATAAAATTAGTCTAATCTACTATTAAAGCGAGATTTGGAGGATTTTAACTCAACATCCTATTGGCTATTTAATCCTTGCTGAAAGAAACCGAAACTTCAATTCTTCTGAAAAGCCATTTAATTGAGATAGTTCATTAATTCTGATAGGTTGCCTCATCATATCCTGACAAGCCCGTCCTAGGTTGTAAGCATATTGAAGGTGAAGACTGCCTCACTTGTCTTTTTCTTCTTTAGCACATCTAGCACAAAGTTTCCTTTATTCAAATGATGTTAATTGACTCTGTGCCTCATTCTGGGGATGTGATTGTAAATGAATGAGAAACAGCCTCTGTCTTCATGGGTCATATTGTTTAGTTGACAAAAGGAGTGATTTTTAAGAATATTCAGAATCCAGTGGGATGAATGTTAGGCTAGAAGAATTTCAGAGACATGCGAGGCCATCTCTCTGAGTTGAGGAGTCAGGGATGCTCTCCTATGCAGAGAGGGTCAAGCAGAAATGTAAAGGAATTGGCCTTGGGTAGCGCTTAGAAGGGCAGAGAAGACCTAGCAGACGGAACGAAGGCATGTGTCTCTGCTCACAGGTGGGCTGAGAGCCTGGGGATTGGGAAGACCTGAAAGCTGGTCACTGAAGGACGAGGGTGCAGCGTGGGAAGGAGAGTGGTCAAAAGCGTTCCATGGGTTTCTTCTGAACAAACTAGTGTTTTACCAGATCAGTCAGAGGACATGGCTTGGATCCAACTCATGGCGTAGGGGCTCTCTCCTTTCCCACCAGACCTGGGACCTTTGAGGTTTCACCCTGATGTGATGGCCATGAATGAGAATGCCCCTCCCAGATCGCCCCCTGCAGGGGGCACAGGCGGTCTTTGGCTGTGACTGCTGCGCTTTGATCAACCAGGGTGTTTGTGCTGAGGCTATTCCTGTCCCTGGCTCCCAGCCAATGACAGAGCACTGCTAAGGCAGCCCCTCTCCTGTGATTCGGGGCTCTTCTGATGGGCCACACTGGCTTGAGCACTGACCTCTGGCCTTGCTGAAATGCCCTCAGAAGAGCCCTGCAGGCTAGAGTCCCCCTACCCAGCCTGCTTTCCTTCTCTCCAGGGTCAGATCTGCATCGCGGTCTGATGGCTCTCCCAACCTCCAGCTTCCCCGTCCCCTGCCCATTTTTGCTTCATGGGTGTTTCCCCAACAATGTGCCAGCACATCTAATCCTAACGTGGTGTCTGCTTCTCAGAGGATCTGAATGAACACTCCAGGCAACCATACATGTATCTCATCCTGTAAAGGAGAGATGGTGCAATTAGTTATAAATAATATTTTCCTGTTTGTCAGTTTGGCATATACACGAACTCCGAAGAATGCTTAATACATTTTTGTATTAAGGTAGCACGGGTCAGGTTACAAAAGGTGTGTAAACAAAGACAAGCAAGAGAAAGAGGGAGAATTGAAGGTCCCCCTTAATTAAAGGTGGAGAGGGCATCACCATCACAGCGTGCTCAGGATTGGGGAATGAACGATGGATTAAAGGAGACTTACTAGTATTCTACTATAGACTTATTGTGATTCTAGCAATGGAAGAAATATCATTGATGTGGAGGCAGTGGCCACTGGAGGTTCTGGGGGTAGGGAGAGGGAAAAACAGGTAATACAGGGGAATTTTTGGAACTTGGGAACTGTCCTGAATGACATCACATTGACAGATACAGGCCTTTATGTATCCTGCCATAACCTATAGAGTTGAGTGGGAGAGAGTGTAAACTACAATGTAAACTATAATCCTTGCTTAGTGGCAATGCTCCAAAATGTGTTTATCAATTGCAATGACTGTATCACACTAATGAAAAATGTTGCCAATGTGGGGAAATGTGGGAAGTGTGGGGAGTGGGGCATATGGGAATCCCCTATATATTCTATGTAACATTTATGTAATCTATCTTTTGAAAATTAAAATATATAAAAAATAAAAAATAAATTAAAATAAAATAAAATTTAAAGAAAAGAGAGAAGGAGGGATAGAGGAAGAGATAGGTGAAAGGGCACAGTGAAGATGGGAGGCAAGGGGGCAGGAGAGAAGAGGGAAGAAGAAAGGGAAGGGAGAAGAGGGGAGGGGAGAGGAGAGGAAGAAAGAAGAAGGGGAGTGTATTAGTCAGCCAAAGGGGTGCTGATGCAAAATACCAGAAATTGGTTGGTTTTTATAAAGGGTATTTATTTGGGGTGGGAGCTTACAGATACCAGGCCATAACGTATAAGTTACTTCCCTCACCAAAGCCTATTTCCACGTGTTAGAGCAAAATGGCTGCCAACGTCTGTGAGCGTTCAGGCTTCCTGGGTTCCTCCCTTCCTCAGGCTTCTTTTTCCTGGGCTCAGGGTTTCTTTCTTCCTGGGGCTTAATTCTGTTTCCTCCGTGAGCCTACTTTTCAGGGCTCCAGTTTAAGGCTTCAGCATCAAACTCCAACATCAAAAAACCCCCAACTCAGTTCTTTACCATGCCTTTTAATGCCCAGGTACAGATCAGATTATAAGCATAATCCAATATTTTTTGGAATTCATCAATTATATCAAACTGCTACAGGGAGAAAAGAGAGAAGAGACCTTGAAAAACAAAAGAAGTGTGGTGGGGGAAGTGGAAGGAAATATAGAATGCCTATTAATTCAGTTGGAGTGAAAATCCTTTGTCCTTGGAAGGCCCAATTTTCTCTTTGAGAGCCAGTTTCCATCACTATAATAGAAGGGGACTTATATGGTCACTTAAGTATAGGACAGAGAGGCACTCTTAAAAGAGCAAAATGATATATAAGAGAAAAGCCTATATATCATCATAGAGCTTTATAAATGCGAAGAGGCTAACTTTTGGACTTTAAACTATCTGATAATTTTTCAGGTATCTCTTTTGGAGGCCAGGTCACTTGGGAACATCTATCCCCACCTTCTCGCAGGATCTTTGCTTCATCCCCAAAGATTCAAAAGCAAAATATAAGTGAGTTGAAAATGATGACAATAAAATGCAAGAAGTTGTTTGACCTGGGAAGGCAGATGTGAAGATGTTAAATCTCCACTCTCCAATATGGTAGCCATTAGCCACATATGGCTATTTACAGTTAAATTTAAATTAATTATAACTAAACAAAAATTAAGAATCAGTCCCACATTTCAAAAAGTCTGTTGGGCACTTGAAAAGTAGCCACATTTCAAGTGCCCAGGAGGCTCATGTGGCTAAGTTATAATAGTGGAAACTCCACAACTAGAATATTTCCATCATCAAGGAAATTTCTGTTAGAGTTGCATTAAATTCAGAAAAGGACAGTGAGGCAATGGGAGGGAAGGAAGAGTGAGGGTTCAGGGGAATCTTGCTTCCTGCCAACCAAAGGGCTGGCCCTGTTTGGCCCCATGCCAAGACCAAAGATCATGGACAGGTTAAATAGATTTGAAGAGCCCCTCCCACAAATCTGTCCTGTCATGGGTTCACTGAGGGGTTGGATTATATAACTTGAACCTTAAATGTTAATGTGTTAAATATTCTTAGGTATTCCATGTATATGCAAATAGAAAGGATAATTGACTGCGCCATGCATTATAGAACAGGGTTTCTCAATCTCAGCACTGACATTTGGGGCCAGATAATTCTTTGTTGAGATTGTCACCCCTCCCCATTGTGACAACCAAAAATGTCTTCAAACATTGCCCAGTGTCTTCTGGGAGACAAAACTGACCCTAGTTGAGACCAACTGATCTAGAATATGATATGTGGTATCTGTAATATATGGTTGTGGTCTCTGGCCTGGTCAGAAAAGTACATGTGACCTTCTGCCCCGAGCTATAACCAAGCATTGGCCTGTGACTGACCTGGCAAAGTAAAACTTTGTTCAGAGGGAGCTTAAAAAATACTCTGGGCCAGGAGGATGAGCAAACCTCATAATAGGTACTTGAGGAGCAAAACCTGCACCCCACCCCCAAATGCCGTTGTGTACCATGCCTGAGATTGACTTAAGTAGGGTGAAGAAATCATATAATTTGCCGTGTCAGATATGTAAGAGTCCAAATGTGTGTCCCTTTTTAGTATCAAAGGATAAGTTTAGAATAAAATTCATTGCCACAGTCATTTTAAAGTACATGCACATTGTCAAAGGTATAAATAACTGCATTTTTCACTCTCCTCTGAAAAATGGAGGGACTAAGTAATACTACACTGTTTTAACCTGAAGATTTTCATACTCAACTCTAACTCAAAAATATATCTGCTGACATCTATGCTTCATGAAATAATTCCTGTATGATAATTGTGTACCTGGAGCAGAATTACCAATTTGTCCATCTTGCAAACTTAATACATTCAATGGAAAGCCTCTTGGGAATTTTCAATTTTGCTGCTGTCAAGAGAAAGAGGTATTAACCATTCAGAATAAGACAGTTACATTAGATTTTTGTGCATAAAGAAAATCACAAGTAGGACTTTAAGATTTAAATAGATTGTTCTCCAGAGCCGACAATAGTCATTTCCATTGTCCTCTTCTCCTTTTGAAAGGCTGTGGTTTCCTGGGGATAGGTACAGTGTCCTCCCAGTACTTCTCATATTAGGTGCACAATAAATGATATGTTCATAAATAAACTAACTCATAAGTAATCTGCTGAGTATATTGCCATAAACTTGAATCAGAATATGCATGTCTTGCTTTCCAGCTTACCTCATCTGCTAACAAAAAGCAGTGTGAGAAGAATAGTGGTTGAGACTGTCAATTTGTAATTAAGGGTCCAAGTGTATTTTTAGACTCCCTGCCTCCCTGGCTATGTCCCTAGTGACCTTGTAATTTCCCTATTTTTTCTCAGTTTCAATTTTCTCACCAAGAAAATGAAACTAATAATAATGCCATATTTTGAGGTCTAAATGAATGCATTTAGCATACTGCCTGGCTCATAGCAAGAGCTTCTAAAAGCTAGCTGTTGAGAAGCAGATGTGGCTTAAGCAACTGAGCTCCTGCTTACAGCATGGGAGGTCCCAGGTTCAGTTCCCCAGTGTCTCTTGGGAGCAAGCAAGATAGCAAGCTGGCACAATGGGCAGAAGCAGCAAGCTGATGCCACAAGCTGACGCAACAAGGGGACACAAAGACAAAAGACAGTGAGAGACTTAACAAAGCAGGGAAGTGAGGTGACTCAAGCAATTGAGCACCTCTCTTCTACATAGGAGGTCCCAGATTTGGTTCCTGGTGCATCCTAAAGAGAAGACAAGCAGATATAGACAGCAGACAATGAGTGCAAACAACAAGGGGCAGGGTGAGGAGATAAATAAAGTAAATCTTAAAAAAATAGAAGATAGCTATTATATTTACACTTTACCTATAGATCCAAAAGGATTTTTCATTCTTTTTTTAAAATGCCACTTTTAAAAATTATTATTTTTCTTCTTTTTGAAATCAAACTTCTCAGTACTTAGCGTGAGAATTACAATGTATTTTGGGATCTAAGAAACAGTTTTTTCTAGATATTTACGTATTATTTAGAGAAAATTAGTGGCAATGACAGACCGTTTTCTTAGTAACAATCTATTTGTACCCTTGAAAAAAGAAAAATACCAAGTCATGACAAGTATAGGCTAATTTTTAGAAGAGGGCATGGATAAGCAGCAAAGCCCTATTAAGTAAGGGGACATTAGTAATCCCTTTTAGGTCTTGATTGATATTGCATTGAATTTATAGATAAATTCAAGGTGGATTAACATATGGATGATACAGATTCTTCCCATTTAAGAATATGCTTTCTCATTTATTTAGGATTTTCTTATATCTTTAAAAATTCTTTTTGTTTTCTCTTTATTTCCTCCTGAAAGGCCTTATATCTCTTTTGTATGTTTGCTTCTAGCTATTGTAAAAATTTCTTTTTCTTTCTTTTTTTGGGTTTACAGAACGCTCATGCATTAAATACAGGACCCTCATATACCATCCTATTATTAACATCTTGCACTGGTGTGGTACATTTGTTACTATTGATGAAAGCACATTTTGCATTTGTGAGTGGAATATTATTATTATTGCTATTACATTTTCTAACTTGTTGAAGCACGAATAGTATTGCCTTTATTGATCTGTGCTCTGCAAATTTACTGATCTCACTAATTATTGCTAAGTAATCTGCAGATTTTCTTGTTTTTTTATGTTAATACTCAGATGAAAATAAATAATAATTTTGTTTCTTCCATTTCAATCTTTATATATTTTCTTTTTCTTATCTTATTTAATTGGCTAGGATGTTTAATTAATATTATAGTAAATGCAAGTGGTGGCAAAGGACAATATCGTTTGTATTTTTTCCTGATATTTTAAAAGGAACACTTTAAATGTTTAACAATTAATGATGATATTTGCAATTGATTTTTTTAAATTCAGCCCCCACTCCCCCGAGATGGCTCCCTTGTCTGTCTGCTTCTTGTCTGCTCATTGTCTGCTTATTGTCTGCTCATTGTCTGCTTATTGTCTGCTCATCTCCTTTAGGAGGTACCAGGAACTGAACCTCAGACCTCCCATATGGGAGGCAAGTCCCCAACCACTTGAACCACTTGAACTCTTCCACTGCCTGCTGGTTGCAGGGTCTGCTTACAGCAACTGCTGGTTGTGGCATCTTCTTTCTGAGGCACCAGGAAACGAGCCTGGGAACCCCCATATGGGAGGCAGCTGCCCAATTGCTTGAGCCACATCTGCTCCCTGCTACTGATTTTTTATTTGCAGATAATATTTGGTTGTTTTTGTTGCTCCAGTCCAAGATCCAATGCCACCTTTATTAAAAATAAAAACATAAAAATAATAAAGGGGAAGCAGACTTGGCCCAATGGATAGGGCATCTGCCTACCAAATGGGAGGTCTGCGGATCAAACCCCGGGCCTCCTTGACCCGCGTGGAGCTGGCCCATGTGCAGTGCTGATGCACACAAGGAGTGCTGTGCCACGCAGGGGTGTCGCCCGTGTTGGGGAGCCCCACGTGCAAGGAATGCACCCCGTAAGGAGAGCCACCCAGTGCGAAAGAAAGTGCAGCCTGCCCAAGAATGACACTGCACACATGGAGAGCTGACACAGCAAGATGACACAACAAAAAGAAACACAGATTCCCAGTGCCGCTGATGAGATTAGAAGCAGTCACAGAAGAACACACAGCGAATGGACACAGAGAGCAGACAACTGGGGGGAAGGGGAGAGAAATAAATAAAAAATAAATCTTAAAAATGTAATAATAATAAAGCATAGACCTATGAGGATTTGTACACACCTTTAAGCAAATATCACGTGTTTAGTCAGTGTGGGGCAGGCCCAGCTGCATTCACCGCCCCTGTTCCCTTGGCCTAGAGTGTAGCAGCCTGTCCTGCATGCTGCAGGGTTAGTGCCCTTCTTCCTTTCAGCTTCAAGCAGAAAGGTACCTGGATGTTGCTCTTTTTTTTCTCTCTCTCTCTGTCTGATTTCCTAGCAGAAGTTCCCAGCCACCGTTCAGGCATTCTTCTCTTCTCAAGCCTCCAGTCCTGTCCTCACCCTCAAGCCTCAGCGTGCCTGGTATCTGACTTCATGCAGGTGGTCACAGTGTCTTTGTCCATAGGTCAACCTTGTCTTCTCTCGCAGGGAAGAAGACCTTTCCTTCCCCTGGGTGCCAGCTTTAAGGCTGAAATGAACCTCCGTGCTGGCGCCTGGAGAGAATGAATTCGTCAGAAATCTTTCAGATGGATAATTACTTCAAGAAGGGCTAGACCTTCTGGGACCACTCATCACAGAGGCAAATCCTTCCAATATTGCTTGTCAAGACGTCAGTGTCCGGTATTGAAAGGCAAAGGGAGATTTTGATGAACTGTTCCACCTCCCGTGGGCTGGCTTCACTCTCGGGTTAGGACATTTTAGGTGGTGTCCTAGAAGGTCCTTCTTTCTTTGATAAAAGCCATTTCTGAGGACAAAAGTAACATGATAGAATTTCTTAATAGAAATAGAATATAGAAAATAGAAATAGAGTATAAAGACGATACTAAAATCAATAACAGGGAAGTGGATGTGGCTCAACCCATTGGGCTCCCATCTACCAAATAGAAGGTCCAGGGTTCGATGCCCAGGGCCTCCTGGTGAAGGCACGCTGGCCCACACAGAGTGCCGGCCAATGCGGGAATGCGGCTCCATGCAGGAGTGCCTCCCTGTGTGGGAAAGCTGCCTCGTGCAGGAAAGCTGCCTCGTGCAGGAGTACCAGCCGATGCAGAGACCTGGCACAGCAAGACGACACAAGAGACACAGAGGAGAGAAAATAAGAAGATGTAGCAGAACAGGGAGCTGAGATGGCCCAAGAGAGTAATCGCCTCTCTCCCACTCCGGAAGGTCCCAGAATTGGTTCCTGGAGCAGTCTAATGAAAATACAAGCAAAGAAGAACACACAGCAAATGGACACAGAGAGCAGACAACAGGGGGAATGGGGGTAGGGGAGAAGAAATAAATAAAATAGAAAAACATAAATAATAAATCAATAACAGTAATAATAATAATGACAATAGGTAATGTTTACTGAACACTTCCCAAATACTAGACTCTCCACTAAGTACTTTATAAGGATTACCTCAGTCTTCACAACATGCCAGAGGTAAAAGTAATGAACATTGGTGTGCTTCCATACAGACTTTTCTTTTTTTAAATAGACTTTATTTTTCAGAAAAGTTTTAGATTTACATAAAAACTGAGAAGACAGTACAGAAGGTTTCATATACCTTGCCCTGTTTTTCCTATTATTAACATCTTACATTAGTGTGATACATTTGTTACAATTAATGAACCAATATTGATATATTACTACTAATTACGATCTACAGTTTATTTAGATTTCGTTAGTTTTAACTTAATGCCTTTTTCTGTTCCAGGATCCCATCCTGGGCATGATGTTATAGTTACTTGCCATGTCTCCCAAGGCTCCTCTTGGCTGTGACTGCTTCTCAGATTTTTTTGTTTTTGACAACCTTGACAGTTTTGAAGAGTGCTGGTCAGGTATATTATAGGATGCCCCTTTATTGGAATTTTCCTGAAGTTCATCTCATGAGAAGACTGGGTTAACATTTTTTAAATCATTCATTGGAGTTGAAACGTTGTGACTTATTTTTCTGTCAGTGAGATGACCAGACAATATTTCTTGCTTTGCTCTTGCAGTGAATTACATTTCCAGGATTTTGAATGTTACAGTGTCTCTTACTTTATGTAATGCATTTTAAAACTGGGTCTATAATTTTTCTGTTTTTGTACTGCCCTTGCCTGGTTTTATTATGCCTTTGATCATGTTCCTCAGGATACAGACTCTGGGGTAAAGATCGGCGTGCAGGAAGGTTACTGGAGAGGCTCTCAGGGCCAGTGTGTGTGAGGAATGAGGGCAGAGAGAGGAGCCACCCTGGAGGCCTCACCTGATGAACCAGGTGCTCAGAGCTCTGGCACAACACTGGTCCTTTAGAGTGGCCCAAATGATCGACAAGACCAGGCATTTGAACCACTGCATCAGCCAGTCAGCGTATGCGGGCTGTCCCAGGGAGAGAACCTTTCAACCAAGAGCAATTTCAGGGAAGAGCCCTCAGTGACCACCCCTCCCAGCAGCTGGAGAGTGTGTGCCTCAGTCCTGAAGAGGGCCTTGGACAGCCAGACACAGCATCCCCTACAGCAGCCGTCTTAGTTTGCCAGGGCTGCTATACCAAATACCACACACCAGTTAGCCTAAACAAACGGAAGTCATTGAGTGACAGGTTTTGAGTTTAGAAATCCCAAATCAAGGTATCAGCAATCCCTGCTTTCTCCAAAGTCTGTACCATTCTGACGGCGACTTGTAGGCAGCTGCTCTCTGCCTCCATCACATGGCGGTCTGTCTCCCTCAGCCTCCTTCTGCGGCTTCTCCTCCTCCTCGGTGGTCTAGCTCTGTCTAGATTCCCTCTCCTTAAAAGGACTCTAGTCGTACTGCACCAAGGCCCACCTGATTCAAATTCGGCTTCATTTTAATGGGATCTTGAAAGAGTCCATTTTCACATGTGTTCACACCCTCAGGATGGGGGGGGGGGTTAAGGTTTGAACATGTCATAGGGGACGGGATTCAATCCCCAGCAGTAATCAAGGGTATACTTTTCTCAAAATAGGATTTGGGGAATTTTTCCTTCTGTAGAGTTTCAATTCACAGAAGGCGAAAGTTACCTATTCTCTGAAGTTATGGCAAAACTCAGCCTCACCATCTGGCCCGTGAGCATGAGTGTGTGTGAAGGGCTGTGACGAAGTGAGGTAGAATGTTTACTCCTAAGTGCTTTGACAACTTTGTAAGTCCTGTTCCTCACTCAAGACGGTTTTGGTCAATTTTAGAGTCAAGTTATATTTTTTGTCCTTAATAACCCTAACAGTATTTTAAAGTCACTATTCTATATTTTCTTGTGTCCCCTTTTTTGTTCTCAGTGTTCTTTTTTGTGCCTTTTCTCTTTCTTTGATTCTCGGTCTTGCCAGATGCTTGTTTAATTAATTGATCAAAAGACTAGCTTTTGTTTTTGTTGATTATCTCTATTTGTTTTCTGTTTAGTCAATGTTTGCTTTTATCTTTATTCATTTCTTTTTTCTACTTTCTTTTAACTCTGTTCTTTTTCCAACTCTTGAGTTGAGTTCTGGGCTCATTATTTTTCTCTTCTTCTTTTTGAATAAATACATTTCAGGTTACAATATTGACCTCTGTGTATTGATTTAGCCACATAGCCACATTGCATATTTGGACTTAATGTAATAGAGATTGTTAGTTGTCCTCCAGTTTCCACTGTGCCCTTTTTCCTCTCATAAAAAATACTCAAGATTTCATAAAGATGGGTTTATGACCACCCAGCTAAGGATAATATTTTGCAGCCTCTCTTACAGCTAAAATGGCCTTTTGCTGGGAACAGTTAGGCACCAGAGCACCAAGGCATTTACCCAAGGGCTTTCTGAGGACTAGCTTGAATTTGAAAGCAGAATTATAGAAACAACCATACAGATTTGCCCAACCGTACAGATTTGCCCAACTAGTCTAGTCTATTTGTTAGGCCAGAAGAGAGCAGGAGAGGTAGGCTAGGACCTACCACTGCTGCAAGAGAACTGGACAATGCAGGCTTTAGCCTGGCAGCCATTTGTCCAGGTAAAATGTGGGGTGTCTACTGCTGAAAAGAGACAGAAGAAAACATTGGGAAACTATTAGCAATATCTGCCACAGCCAAAGGGATGCAGCTGTGGCTTTGCTATGATGGTAACGGCATGTGAACAGAAGTAATACCTGCACCTTTCAGTTGACATCCTTAAAAGGAATGAGTGTGCCCTTTCCTTCTCTTTTCATATTCCCTACTGGCCAGGAATCATCATGATGGCAGGAGCCGGAAGTTGTGCTGGGAGCACGAGATGAAAGGAGCATGTTGCGGATGGTAAAACAAGAAGACGCTGGGACTCCAAGAAAGATAAAACCTAATTAGAGTCCTCCTGGAGAGTCCCCCTAGACTTTCCCAACCTGAGAAATGGGCATCAAACTTGAGCAGGTTGCGTCCTAGGGACTGGCCACTATAGAGCCCCAAAGGAAAGGCATGGAAGGAATAAAACTAGCAGTGGCCGTCAAAGCAAACTCTAATCTTAGATGCAATGTCTCATTTTGTTTCTAAAAAAGAGTGTACTTATATATTGCTTGAAGAAATAAAAGTTGATATTAAAAATCTGAAAGATAGTACCAGGAAGGGTGGGAGGGAAGAAGGAAAGGGGAGAGTGAAGGAAGGAGAAAGGGAGGGAAGGAGAGATGGAAGGAGGGAAAAGAAGAGCTCCCAAAGGGTGTCTGACAAACTTTGGTTATCTGAAGAGATAAATGTAGCACCCTGGGTTGTGACAGGGTGGGTGTGAAGGATGACACACTGTAGCAGACACATACAACACAGCAGTGTTTGAGAGCTCTGTTAGACCTGAGTGAATCCTGCCCCACCTCTTTCTAACATTGAAACCCTAGGGAAGCCTCTGTTTCCCCTAACCCACGGGGCTATTCTGAAGTTTTAATGACATTGTACTGACAATGATATTGTAGTGACAACTATTATCATAGTAGAACCTTATAGCCCTTTATAGCACTTTCCTGACTCTGAAATCTTCTCTTACCATTGTCTCAAGCCCCTTAGCCTCTTTTCTCCTTTGTTTCCCTCACCACGTATAAAGCCTTGACCATAGTTGCCACCAGACTCTAATACTATAAAAAGTATCCTTAAGTTCAGGGAATCAGCTTCTACAAAGATAAATCAGTACCTGAGTTTATTGAAGCTAAAGGTTCAAAATTCTGCCGAACAGCTTTACATTTAATGGCAATACGCTGCACCATGAACATGTCATGGTGAATATTTGTTTCTATGGTGATCAGCACTGAACAATAAGGTATTCAGACAAATAACTGGATGTCGTGGAAAAAAAGGTTTCTTTACTTCTTATTAATTCTTAACTCCAAGTGCCTTTTGCTCCTCTTGACTTACCAGTAGAACAGAGTAGTTATTATTATTACTGAAACATAAGGTTAACATTTTCATCATCACTGGGGTTAACATTTGCATACTTCTGCATAGTTCTTGCACACAGCTGCTTGTGTGCTCCGTCTTTCATGTTGGTTTGCACAACTCATCTGGAATTTCTTAAAACTGAACTATTCATAACAACAGTCTTGAAAGAAATTCAGGGGGAATGTTGAGTTCAACATTTTAGCAGCATCCTTCACTTAAATAAAAAAACTTCAGAGCTGCTTAAAGACATGAACATTTTTGACTGAAAAGTCTAATATCAACCACATGGACGAAATAATTACAGAACAAATTTTTTATTGCATTATAAATCTGCTGGAAACAAATAAAAAAAAAAAGGTCATCGATCTCTCCCTTCCTTCTTTTTGGCTTTTTAAAATTACCCCCTTTCCTCCCTTGTTCCCCAAATAAAACCAAAATATTCAACATTGTCACAAAATTCTATTTGTCAGTGATGTTTCACTGATAAGCTGTAGAAGCTTGTAGATCAGATGAGAGGAAATCATAAAAACTCAAGCCATTTTCAAAAATCAAGATTGACTGAAGGAGCTAAATGACTTCCATTTTATAGTGGCATATCAAAAGAAATAGGTCCACAGCCATTATGTGAAATAAAGGAAAGGCAACATAATAAAGTAGTTTAAGAGGAAGAAGATCTAAACTCTAGCTTTGACACTGTCTATAACTTGATTTATTTCCTTCAGCAAATCACTCAACTCTGCATCAGTTGTGCCTCTTGGTTGTAAGAAGACAGAACTCAACCAAACTGGCAAAATCACAAGAAAAAGCAAAGCACCTTACTGCCTCATATAAAAAGTCTAAGAGTGTATTTGGTTCAGAGGTAACTGGATCCAGGTGCTGAAATGATACTAGATAGACCAAAAACATACTTCTCCCCATCTCTCAACCCCCTTTTTCTGTATGCTGGGTCAACTCTCAGGTGGGGTTTCCACATGCTCTGGGAAGGTAATTACCAGCAGTTCTAGTTTATGTCTGTTCACTTAGCAATCACAGTAGAGAGCATCACCTGCCCAATAGTCCCCATAAATGTGCCAATGTCTTTGGGGAACCTCTTTGGAGCTCAAGCCTAACCTTGAACCAACAGAAAATGCAAATTGGCCAGACCTAGGCTACATGCCCACATACCACATGGACTGAAATTTGGAAGGGGGTGTTAGCACAAAAGAAAACAGAGATACTGTTACCAGAATAAGTGGGAATGGGTGAATGGACAGGCAAAAATAATAACCAACTTCTCAGTACAGTGAAGAATATGGAGTTGGCGTTTGTAAAGCCTTTTCCTCTATGATTCAAAATGCAGTATTTTAAGAATCTTACTTGAGGAAGAGACAGCTGATTGAAACTCAATATCCATTCTCCCACTCTTCCTTTAGTAATAGAAGTCCCTAATATGTGACGGGTATATGGCAGCATAGCAAGAAACTCTATTTCCCATGCTCCCTTGTAGCTGAGTGTGGCCATATGACAGATGTCATAGGCTGGGTATGGCCCCAAATGATATCTGGACTTTGCAGATGTGGTTAAATTAAGGATCTTGAGAGGGGAGATTATCCTGGATTATTCAGGTGGACCCTAAGTCAATTACAAGTGTTCTTATAAGAGGGAGGTGCAGAGAGATTACATAGAGAAGAGAAGAAGACAATGTGACCTGGAGGCAGAGATTAGAGTGCCGCAAAAACAAAGCACAGAATGCTGACAGCCATCAGAAGTTGGAAGAGATGTGGGACAGGCTTTCCCTGAGTGCCTCCAAAGATACCCCCTCCCTGCCTACACCTTGATTTTGGTGAAGTGAAACTGATTTTGGACTTCTGGCTTTCAAAACTGTGAGAGAATAAATATCTGTTTTGGCAGCCACATGAAACTAATACAACGGAATTCTGACCAATAAAATGTGAGCCCAGGGAGGTGCCCAGCTTCCAGCTCATTCCATTCAAGGGAAGGGTGGTGCCCTCCCTTCCTTTCTTTCTCTTTCCAGTTGGCTATCTTGGGTCACCACCCATTATGGGAACAACAGGATAGGAGCCTGAGTCCCCAGTGCTCAGACTGAGCTGCTACTTTGAGAGAGAAATGAAACTTTGGCCTGGAATGTCCACTTATAGAGATAAACAAGATTCTATCTTGTTTAAGCCATTGTATTTTTGGGTCTCTTATTAGAGCCTATCTATATCCTAACTTAATTATCATTTTTGTCAGCCATAAGAGCACACCTCATAGACTTCCAACTACAGGGAATAATTGACCAAGGGACCAGCTGCTGCACTCTGCAATCTATCTCCACATTTATACCACGATTGGAATTCCACCAGCTTTGATAATGGCCCGGCATGGTGGCAGTTCTGAAGCAAGCCCATTCCTGGGAGACAGGGGACTACTCTAACAGCATCTTTGACTTAAGGGCTCCCCAGTGGCCTTGCTGAACCTTCCTTGTACTGCACAGCTGTCAAGGAATGTCCATCCAACCTTCCTTTCCTCGCTCCTTAACTCAGGGTCAGATTGTTTCTCAATCTGATGGTGCTCTCACCACATTTCCTTTCACAGGTATTTCCCCTGATAAAACCCTGGCTCATGTAATCCCACCTTGGCGTTTGCTTCTCAAACTAACACACCGTCTTTTCTCAAAAGTTCAAGAACAATGAAGTCCTCTAGGAGAGTGAGGGAAAGTGACAATAATCTTAGCATGCAGTAAAATTTAACTGGCTACCCATATATTTTGCAAATCCAAGCTATCTTTCTGAAAACATGGAGGAAGATTTGGCTGCCATACATTATTTTCTCCAAAACAACCTCTTGATTACTTCCTGCCACTTGGAAATAAATAGGAGGGCCACAGAATTTTCTCTCAGGATTTGGCAAACTGCAGATAACTGACTATTCCAAACAAGTGAATGAAAAGTAAAGTTCCATCAATTATCCAATTGCTTGGTCTAAATATCAAATGCCTGGATGCGAGGTGACTGAATTTTTCTTTACTCTCTGGCATGATTTAATGTAGTGTAGCTGCAGTCCATTAGCTCCAAATCTCTGCATGTCTGCACATTTTGTCTTGGTGGGTGCTAATCCCTCAGCCTATATTTGCAAATGTCTGCACCCCTGTGAAGTCTGGCTCAAATGCCTCAATTGGAAATCACTGCTCTTTCTGCTCCAACCTATTGTTTGCACCTTAGTTATAGCTTATTTCTTTCTGCTTAGTATGTATGTCACCTGGATTTAATACTTTTTATTCATTTTAGTCCTTCTATAACTATTTTTTACACCAAGTCCATCTCCATTACACATTTGTTGAACTGAATCAAATATGAAATATTTGAGAGATGGGTTATGTTAATATTGCTGGATCCTAACAATTTTTTTATAGATCTGGCACAAGGCTTGGGATGTCCCTACAAGAATGGTTATCGGAATGAAAAAATATGCCATTGAAAGGAACCCAGGAAAGGAAATGTCTGCTCTTGACATGAAACACAGCAGAGGGAATTGAGAATGATGGGTTCTAAACCTTCCACATGTGATACATTTACAACCATGCCAAGTAAGGGAAAAACCCTCAGAAGCATGCCTGGATGAGTGGAGAGGGTGTGTGTGTTTGTGTGTGTGTGTGTGTTCTATAGGGGAGAGCTTTGAGCTATTATTTATTTATTCATTTTTGGATCTATTTTCAGAAAACAAAAACTTTTCTTCTCCACTTCTGAACACAGGTTAGATATCTCCTTTTAAATGATGGCAATGGAGAACAGTTACTGAAACAGCTCACAGATATGCATTCCTGAATATGACCATGCAATGCACAACCACGGAATAGAAGCCACAGGGCTTATGGGAAGAATGGGATTAGAAGCACAACACACAGAAACTGCATCTGCGACACGTTAAAAAAAAAAAAGATAGGATCCTAGTAAAAATAGCAGACAGTGCTACAGTTATTAAATGATTAAGAAATAAATTAGTGCAACAATAAATATAGCATGCTACCTTGTAAAAGGCCTCAAGTTTGCTTGAGGAAGTGGGCACTGAATGGGTTGCTGCATGTGAGTTAAAATGAAGTGGTGGAAGGAGGGTCATCTGAAGTGGGACGGAAAGTTGTAGCACCAGATGTGGATGGTGTGGCTCATGACACACGTGGTGAACTGAAGGAGAGGAGGCCAGTGGCGGCTTGAGATGTGAGCATGTGCATGTCTTTTATATGTTCCTACATGGCTTAGTTCGCCTAGGTGGAGTCTTTTGTGTTCACCTAATGTTTCTTCGGGATTAAATGACACATAAGCAAATGTGAGGTTATGTTCAAATTATTCTCAAATCTATCAGTGGGAACACTTTTGCCTTTTGGAAACAAGTGTTAGAACCAGGTGGTCCTAGATCATGTCCCTGTAGCTAGTATATGACCTTATAAATAACAGTCTCTTCACTAACACTCGTTCCTTACCACATTTGAGTGTGCCTCTGTTTCCTATCAAAGGCAGCTGGAGAGAGAATAAGGGGAGTCTGGGGACAGAAGGCCCCAGCAATATGGTGGGACTTGAGGACCTGAGGTGCTAAACAGCCTATAAGAAATTCCCACTGGAAGCGAAAGAACTGTGCCAAAGAACTGTGGAAAACAATGACGTCTTCCTAGAATGTTGGTCGCTTCATGCTCCATACTATCTTGCAGTCTGCACCACCGCTTGCCACCCCAGCCCTGTTACACGCAACAGCTGTATATTAGTAGGGGGGAGGGGAGTGGCCTGTGGGAGACAAGATGGACAGAAGGACAGAGGTGGTTGTGGTTGCTGAGGAAAGCCATTGGGACACAATCCCTTTCCCCAGAGTCATCCAAAGAAAGGTGACCTCTGCAGGGAAGCAGGCCATCCACGTTTTGCTAGTAGGTGAGTAGGGTCTATTCCCTATGGCAGGGAACTGGGCTCTGCATTCAAGGAAAGCCAATATGCCTTTTACTTCCACATGTTCCAGCAAGAAAAGCTTCCCAACAACATTTGCCATTTACAAAAGCACTTGTTCTACAAGCAACAAAAATTTCAGAGTGAAAATATTCAATTAGTTCTCCCTCAACAAGTCTTTTTATTTTTAACCTGAGTCAGAACATAAATGTAACCTAGTCTTTGCCAGCAATATTACATTTGCTGTAGAAGCACACCTACATGAAGGCATTATTAATCCTCAAAAAAGCCATGGCAGAATTTGATGAAAGCTGAAATGTGTTTTCACAGATGGGTGTGCTGTGGTGTATTTGATTTGAAAAATATTAAACAAAGCAATACACCATTTTGGTTTTACTCCCTGAAAACAATTATAACATGAAAAGGTAGACAGGCAGGATACAGCCAACAAACAAAGACTAAAGAGTTGTCATCAGATTAGAAATGTTCTGAAGTGTTCTGAAAAATAGGGCCAGGCTTCAATACTCTGACTAAAAGAAATAAAATATCTATATTGCAAACATATACATACTTACATCCCACATCACAGTTTGATGAAGCAGGAGATAAGTGGCCCAACATTGATT
Source organism: Dasypus novemcinctus (assembly GCF_030445035.2). Lineage (NCBI taxonomy): Eukaryota > Metazoa > Chordata > Mammalia > Cingulata > Dasypodidae > Dasypus > Dasypus novemcinctus. Next base: position 26,206,941 of record NC_080698.1, read on the forward strand.
GTTTTTACAGGAATATGACAAGCCCCCAAAGAAGAGAAACAGAATGTCTTTCCCTTCACATAAAAAGCAAATTACAGATGAAAAAAAGGCATTGCTGTCAGTGCAAGATTCAATTAAAAAAAGATGTCTGGCTTTGACAGGGCAAATTCCAGGCATAGTGTATTTTCATAGAAGTTGATTCTAAAGGAAAGATTTGAGTGCTACAAAAACCTATCGATTTTTTTCAAAGCTTGTCATAATTGCTCTGTAATACTAAACAAGGAGTTTTGCTGTCTTCGCTCACATTTTTCCCCTAACGGATCATGCAAGGTAGTAATACATTTTTGACAGTGTATTTCCTTCCCCAAAATCAGTGTATAATTACTGCACTGTAGATATGGAATAATAATTAATACTGCCTTACAGCAGTATTGTACTGTACTGTACAGCGATTTACCAAGGGAAGGAGCAGGGAATGTTGCTTGCAATTTCAGTGAGTACACATGGTTAAATGGCAGGATGAAGCCATGGAAAGAAGTGCCAGGGGTAGCACGCCACGATGCCCCATGCAGTGTGACAGGGACAGCACAAATGGCTTTATTTAAGCAGAACGTAATTTTGACTCCAAGGCATCCACTGCTATTTTCCGAAACATTAAGGGAGAACTGTTTTCTTCATTTTGCTCAAGACCCAAGCCGACACAAAGAACCTCAGAAAGTCACACGATTTCTGAGCCAGGACCTCTGCACACGTTTCCCTCTGCCTTGTCACCTTTCATCCACTTTGTACAGAATATCGCTAAGGGTTTCTAGACCTCATGTTCTAGATCTTGTTACAATGCTCAGAATGGCTGTCAGCAGACGGGAAAAGCACTCCAATGATCAGGCCTGAATTGTGCGAATAAGCATGCCCATTTGGGTGTTATCAAGCTGCTCCATTTGTCTTATCGTTTCATTCTTCAGTTGACATTGTGACCCTTGGAAAACCAAAGAAGGCATTTCTTTAGTTCTCTCGACCCCAGGGCAGCGCGGCCTTTATACCCTGTCCCATGTGCTCTTTGGAGATAATTGCCTACGTTTTGGTGCCTATATTACATATGTTTCAACCTGTTCTCCGAACATTAACTGCTTGGGATTAAAATAGTTTCTAAGAAGCATTTTCAGCCTTTCCTTGAACTCCTGCCAAATCTATGGCTCTCCACAGAAAGGAAAATGCTGAGCATTAAAAACAAAATGAGGATTAGTCAGAAAGAGATAATAAATAGCACATTATTGCATGTGGCAGAACTTCCCCTCCCCCCAGCAAAAAAAAAAAAACCAGGAAAAAAGCTTTGTATTTTAATGGTTTAACCATGACAACCAATTGAGGTTTTAGAAAAAGTAATAGGAACCTAGGCTTGTGTCAGGAAGCAAGAAAGGATTGGGGGGGGGGGCAGCTTTACCAATGGAAATCATTGATAGCCGTTATGCAAGTAGAATAAGAGAGTTCATTCAAGTATTCCCACAATACATTATTTGCAATGAAAATATTAATAGCAGTCATAAGTGATGCTGATGGTAACAAAGCTAGGAGTTAGAGTCCGGTCTTTGGAACTCCAGTTTTCTTAATATTATGCTAATGTAGGGACACAACAACACGATCCAGACATTTGCCAATCTCTGCATATTTGAATGGAGACTGGCCTGGCTGCCACTTGGAAAGGGGAGGAGGTAGTAGAAGCATAGTGTAAAATAACAGCAAATGTCACCACCGCCACTCACTCAATCTTTACAAAAAACCAGCCTCCAAGGTCGATGTGCTCCTTTCATCCCCATTTTTTAGATGAGATAATTAAGGCACAGAGAGAGATTAAGTAACTTGCCAAAGGTTACACAGTTGGCAAATGATAAAGCGTAGATATAAACCCAAGCAATATGCCTCACATAAATCCCTACTTAACTCCACACTGTCCTGCGCATAGCAATGGGCTGTGAGCATTGTGGCCATACCATGTGCCACGGGAGAAGTAGGCATTTATTTAGTCAACCATTCATGCATTCCTTCATCTATTCAAAAAATACAAACTGAGCAACTCCTGGGTGCCTGGCACTAATGCTAGAGTCTGGGGGTTTAATGATAATAAGAAGATGAGCTCTCTGCTTGCTTGGAATTTACAGCCTGATTGGGATGGTTGGTGACAAAAACCAGGCTGCTGCAGAGATATGGAAGGAAATACTCCAAAGTGGTTCTGAAACTTTAACATGTCTCAGAGTTGCCTGGATGGCTTACTAAAACACAAATTGCTGAGCCCCCACCCCCATGGTCTCTGAGCCAGTCAGTGTGGTTTCAGTTCCAGAATTTGCATTTCTAGCACACTCCTAAGTGATACTGATGCTGCTGGGTTAGGGACCACACTCTGAGAGCCCCTTCTCTAAAGGTTATTTGGTAGGGGCAGACATATGTCTTTAGATTGCATAGTGCATTTGTTGGGGAGTAATCTGTGATTTGGAAGAAAAGTCACTGGCCTATATAGATATAATGTGAGGCCTGTCAGGAAATCTTTCCCATCTTGCCTCAAAATGGCTCTATGCTCCTTGGGATGGGTAACATGGTCAGCCACCTACAGACGTGTGCACATGTGATCTGGTGGAATGGGACATAGAAGAGATAATTTTTGATAAGAAAGAGCTGAAAAGAAAACTAAAATAGGATTCCAGAGTGCGATGTCTTGAGTACATTACTGAGGAATCTGAAGGCAGCGTTAAAGACACCGACATCCTAAAGGGACAGGGTGCTTAAGGGAAGAAGAGAACCAGGGCAGGGGAAGGTTTTACCCATCAATCCAAGAAACACATCTCGTCCTTCCAGGTAATGACACAGGTGATTAAAAGTGGCTTCGATTTCCTGGGTCCAGTTCTAACACATGTAGAAAAAGCATGAGTCTTTGTTGTCTATAAAAGGGGGATTTTCCAAACTCATGGCCTTCTGTCTATAGGAAAGATCATGGCAAGAGTGAAAGGAAGTACCAGGAAAGCGCCAATTTCTTTGAAATCTAAGTGTGGATATAAAGAGCAGCTTTATCCATGAGCAGAAAGTTGTGTGGGTGTGTGTGCAGATAATTTTTTTTCCCAAAAGTGAGTGGATGAGCCAACTGCTACAGGAACAGGAAGGCTTGCAATGCTAAATTAAAAAAATATGTAATTCAGAAGGTTGCAACACAAATTTTCACATTTGGCTGGCCCACCTTCTGGATCAGATACAATGAATTTCTAATGCCTTTTTGTCGTGCGCTATAAATAGCCTTGCACTAAAGCCGAGAAAGAGCATAATTAGTTGGATAAATAAACAAATCAACCTTAAAAACAAATACAAGTGACATGGGGAAGGGTTTCAAGAGTTGGTTATCTATAATATCAACTATTTGGATCAACCACTCCTTGTCCTGGTCCAGATAATTAAAAGCTAGCTATGTTTGTTAATAACCAAGTTTCTAAACTGACAACCCACAGGTCAAATCTGACCCATAGGCGGCATTTGTTTGATTGGCTTATTTTGCTGCTTGTTGGTATATATTTTTTCTCAGCAAAGAAAGACTTATCTTGGCCACAATGAATTATATCACTGTGGAAAAGAATGGGAAAATTGGATTTCTTTCTTAATCATGTATAAAATACAGTTTTCCCATACCCCACCCTGTTATTAACATGTTGGTGTGCTTTTAAATGTTGAATATGAATGGCTTAGATGAAGCCCTTCATCTGTGTTGAACTGTGCCCACCACTCTCAGATATCCTTTTCTTGGACTGGTTGACAACTTTAAGGTACTGGGCAGTCCCCTGAAGAGACCACAATTTTTGATCACAGGATATAGTTTACAAAATCTCCCTTCAGGTCCAAGATTACTTTCCTAATTGTAACTACCTCGTGTTTTTTTCCTTATTTCACTACTAGAAAGGCCAGGATTTTCCATATGAATTTTAATTGTTCCAGGGTGAATGATATAATTCTACATAAAACATAGGAAATAATTTTCTCAGCAAAAATGCACTACCGTGTTGTATAGTTCATGGTATGATCCGTACTTATGGCCTGTTTAGAATGCGCTGGAAAATTTTGAGCTTATAAAATTGGTCAATATGAAACTTGGCAAAATTGGGAATTGTCTTGATTTTAGCAATGTGGGCATATTGCTACCAGACACGAATTAGCCCAGGGAATCCATTAAGTTTTAGGAGGTAGAGCAAGGGCATTAAGAAAAAAAAGACATTAAGAGATGCCCTGAGGCACGTTCACTTTTATTCTATAATGAGTAGGAAATCTACTACAGCAAAAGCAGAACTAATGATTTTAAAACAGCTGGAGATATTGAAACAAAAATTAATGCTACTTACCTAACTTTTAAAGTGGTCGAAGGGGAAGAAGATGGGTTTGAGAGCTGATACCTGAAGGGGTGTGGAATGTTGACATCAACAATTTACAACCTGTCATTTGTAAGCCATTCACACACAACCACAGCAAAGCCCATGCAAGGCAAATCTCACCAATTAGGAATAACTGGGCGAAGACCCCTCTGAGTCACTGTAAAATCTGACATGTGGACACATTTTAAGGAGATATCACAGTATTGCTTTCAAGGGCAGCGTCTAAAAGCAAATGACTTTCCAGGGAATACAAGGTCCCACTGGAATTGCTGCAAGATAAAGATCATTTACAGTTGGCATATTCCTTATAGATGAGGTAGTTTCAATCATTTTAAAAGTTTGATTTCAAAAAGTTAAATGTATCTCCTGCAATCTTATCTATATTGTTCATTTGACCATTTTTCTCGAAGATGGTAGAAAAGTTTGTTTTAGCTCACGCTCTTGTCAGAGTGACAAATTTCTCATTAGAAGGGTCCAATTAATTTATCCAACTTATTGAAATTGTCCCACTGATCTTACAAGGGCTTACTGTTAAAGTTGGGGAACAACTGAAAATGGAAACATGCATATATGTATATGTGTGTGTGTGTGTGTGTGTAAAATCAATTCTAGGTATCTTCTATGTTACTATAAGTTTTTGAATTGAATTAGCTGGATTCCAGGGGGCAAGTCTGGCCCTGAATTTTACATTCTGTGGTTTTTCTCCTTGGCTGTATTGGGAAGCTATGGGACTCATGACCAGGGTTGTTCTTCAATTATCAATATGCTGCTGGCTTTTGAGCAAATAGAAGATTCATCAGGCAGCTGGTTTACCATCATTTATATCCCCAGATCTATTTTGGACAGGAATACAGTGTTTACATCTAAACACATTTTGACATCAGCTCTTAATAAAAAGGGATGTTAACAGAATTTCCAAGTCCACAGCATTTGTTTATATCCACACCCAGTAAGTTTCAAGAATGAGATGCCTATTGAAAGAACACACTCACTCCAGGATATTTGCAATTGTCCTTGTGTGTTTGATTAGGGTCAATGTATAAATGACTTGCTCAGAAATCCCTGAGAATAAGACGGCCTGGGATTCTTTAAGGAGAAAGCAAAGTAACATCCATCAAACGGGACTTCTCAGGAGATGGTCAAATTGGCAGCAGAGTAAGGAGCTCTAAGAGTCAGTGCTTCCTACAGTGAAGTCCGTAATCACACAGAACTACCTAAATCACCTATTTCAGGGGCCCAGGAGACCAGAAAACCATCCTGCAACATCCTTGGAAGAATGGAAGGAGGAAACTGCCTGTGATGGTTAGGTTAATGTGTCAACTCGGCCGGGAGAGGTTCCCAGTTGTCAAGCAAGCACTGGGCTAAATGTAATACAAGGACATTTCATGGACTCTAATCATCAGTGAGTTGATTGCATAGATGGTTGATTACATCTACAATCAACTAAGGAGTTTGCTGGTCAGCAATGAGTGACATCTCATCCAATCAGTTGAAGGCTTTAAAAAGGGACGTTATTTCAGCATTCAGAGAGAGAGAATTCCCTTCTCTACTTCAGAAAGCCAGCATCTCCTGGGAACTCATCAAAGTGCCTGGTTTGAGCCTGCCCTACAGGATTTAGACTCGTGCATCTCCATGGTTGCATGAGAGAATTTTTAAAAATATCATACTATTTACAGATGTCTCCTGTCAGTTCTGTTTCCCTAGAGAACCCTGACTAATATACTGCCCATCTGCAGTGAAGATTTGTGAGTAGAGTACTCCACACCACAGAGGCCAGTACCCATCCCTCCTGGCACTGCAAGCTGCCTTGGGAGCTTTTCCCTGGCTGGAGTTGGAAGCTCCATTTCCCAAAAACAGGGGAAGAAGAGCTTGTCTGGCACCAGCTTCAGTTACTGATTAGTAAATTTGGCTGGCTAAAGCCCAATCCTAAGAACAGCTAAAGTTTGAACCTGTCCAAGTCAGAAAGAGGCAGGTACCCTCCATTTTAACTGCATTCCCTGCATGAGGGGGAGTGCGACTGATTGAAAACCACTGTGACAGTAGGGTGCAGGGCAGTGTTTCCCCAGCCTCTTTGGGCAATTGCAGGCACCTTAGGCATGCACAGACTAGACAGTTGGACACATCTCTGGCTCCATCTCTGCCCCTGACAGGGCATAAGGAGGGACAATACTACCTCAGCCTCTCCAGACAACTGCAGTCACTTTTGGGCTCCACGGACTAGATTGTTGTTCACATTTGCATCTCGATCCCCACTGCTGACAGAGCAGGAAAAGGCAGAGAGCTCCCTCAGACTCTCCAGGTAACTGCAGTCACTTTTGGCCTCCACAGAGTAGATTGTTGCGTATATCTGTGGCTCCATCCCTGCCCCTGAGGGGCCAGTGCTTCATCAGTCTATCTAGGCAACTGTAGTCAGTTTTGACCCACACCACTGAGTTCACTGCCCACCTGTGGCTCCATCCCTGCTCCAGTCAGAAGAAGAAGGGTCTGGAGCTTCATCAGTCTCTCTGGGCAATTACAGATGGTCTTGGCCCACACAGCTTGGATTACTGCACACAGCTGCAGCTCCATTCCTATGCCTGGCAGGGAAGAAAGGCAAGAGAAGCTTCATCAGTTCCTGGGGCAATGTGGGCAGGCTTCAGCCTCCATGGCTTACAACCACATCCTTGGCTCCTACTTTGCAACATGCAAGGGAGAAAGGCAAGAAACAGATGAAAAAGAGCTGAAAAAAATTCAGATTGGCTAAATATGAACCACTATAAAGTTCCAAATTAAGTTGATCTAAGTATCAAAGGAGCATTGAAGCACAAAGCCACTCAAATAGAAAGTCCTAGATGAAAGAGAGAAAAGGGGACAAGAATAAATACACCTAGTAAATAAAATGCTGAGGCACCAACACAAAATTCCAATCCATACCAAGAAACAAGGAGATATGGCCCAAAGGAACAATCTAATTCTCCAGATGATATAAAGGACTTGAGACAACTAATCATAGATGTTCAAACAAGTCTCCATAATAAATTCAATGAGATGGCTAAAGAGATTAAGGATATTAAGAAGACAATGGGTGAGCACCAAGAAGAATTTGAAAGCATACATAGAAAAAAGCAATTTTGTGGGAATGAAAGGCATAATACATGAAATTAAAAATACACTGGAGTCATATACCAGCAGAGTTGAGGAGGCAGAAGAAAGGATCAGAGAGTTTGAAGATAGAGTCTCCAAAAACAAACATACAAAAGAACAGATAAAGAAAAGAATGGAAAAAACTCAACAGGGTCTTATGGAATTAAATGATGGCAAGAGATGTGAAAACATATGTGTCATGGGTGTCCCAGAAGGAGAAAAGAAGGAAAAATGGACAGAAGAAATATTTGAGGAAATAATGGTAGAAAATTTCCCAGCCCTATTGAAGGACATAGATATCCATGTCCAAGAAGCACAACATACTCCCATCTGAATAAATCCAAATAGACACATACTACACATACTACTCCAAGACACATACTAATAAGAATGTCAAATGCCAAAGATAAAGAGAGAATCCTGAGAGCAGCAAGAGAAAAGTGATGCATCACATACAAGGGATGCCCAATAAGATTAAATACTAATTTCTCATCAGAAACTATGGAAGCAAGAAGACAGTGGCTTGTTGCATTTAAGATACTACGAGAGAAAAATTGCCAACCAAGAATCTTATATCAGGCAAGACTGGCTTTCAAAAATGAGGGCAAGTTTAGAATATTCACAGATAAACAGAAACTGAGAAAGTTTGTAACAAAGAGGCCAGCTTTGCTGGAAATACCAAAGGGAATGCTACAGTTGGAAAAGAAAAGACAGAAGAGAGAGACTTGGAAGAGAATTAGAAATGAAGACTGTATCAGTAAAAGTAACTAAAAATGTAAAAAGTGTGATGAAAATGATATATGACAGATAAAACCCAAAGGTCAAAATCAGTGATGTAAGAACTGCTTTTACAGTAATAACATTGAATATTACTGGATTAAATTCCACATTCAAAAGACATGGAGTGGCAGAATGGATTAGAGAATATGAGCTATCTATAGGCTGTCTACAAGAGAATCACTTTAGACCCAAGTATACCAATAGCTTGAAAGTGAGAAGCAGGAAAAGATATTCTATGCATGCAGTAACCAAAAGAAAGCTGGAGTTGCTATACTTAGATGAAATAGACTTTGAAAAAAGCTATTAGAGACAAGGAAGGACAGCTCATATTAATAAAAAGGGTAAATCATTAGAAAGAAATAACAACCATAAATATATATGGACCTAACCAGGAAGCCCCAAACAAATGAGGCAAACACTGGCAAAACTGAAGGAGAAATAGATGTCTCTACAATAATAGTTTGAGACTTCAATATGCCACTCTCATCATTGGATAGAACATCGAGGCAGAGAACCAATAAAGAAACAGAGAGCTTGATAACATTATAAATGAATTTAACTTAATAAACATATATGGAAAATTGCACCACAAAACAGCGGGATATACATTCTTCGCAAGTGCTTGTGGATCTTTCTCCAGGATAGATCATATGTTGGGTCACAAAACAGATCCCAATACATTTTAAAAGATTGAAATTATACAAAGTACTTTCTCTGATCATAATGGAATGAAGCTAGAAATCAACAACAGGCAGAGAAAGGGAAAAATCACAAAAATATGGAAAAATGCACTGTTAAACAATCAGTGGTCAAAGAAGAACTTGTAAGAGAAATCTGTGAACACCTTGAGACTAATGTGAATGAGAACACAGCATATCAAAACCTATGGGATGGAGAAAAGGCAGAGCTAAGAGGGAAATGTATAACTCTCAATGCTTACATTATTAATAAAAAAGAAGAGAGAACTAAAATCAAAGTTCTAACTGCACAGCTGGAAGAACTTGAAAAAGAAGAGCAAACTATTCCCAAAGCAAACAGAAGGAATGAAATAACAAAGATCAGAGCAAAATAAATGAAATTGAGAACAAAAAAACAATAGTGAGAATTAACAAAACCAAAAGTTGGTTTTTTGAGATCAACAAAATTGACAAACACTTAGCTAGACTAACAAAGGAAAAAAGGATAGAAGATACAAATAAATAAAATCAGAAATGAGGGAAACGGACTTTGGCCCAGTGGTTAGGGCGTCCATCTACCACATGGGAGGTCCGCGGTTCAAGCCCCGGGCCTCCTTGACCCGTGTGGAGCTGGCCCATGCGCAGTGCTGATGTCGCGCAAGGAGTGCCGTGCCACACAGGGGTGTCCCCCGCATAGGGGAGCCCCACGCGCAAGGAATGCACCCATAAGGAGAGCCACCCAGCGCGAAGGAGGGAGCAGCCTGCCGAGGAATGGCGCCACCCACACTTCCCATGCCGCTGACGACAACAGAAGCGGACAAAGAAACAAGACGCAGCAAAAAGACACAGAAAACAGACAACCGGGGGAGGGGAGGGGAGGGGAATTAAATAAATAAATAAATAATAAATCTTAAAAAAAAAAAAAAAGAAATGAAAATGGGGACATTAGTACTGACCCCACAGAAATAAAAAAAATCATAGAGGATACTCTGAACAACTGTACGCCAACAAACTAGACAATGGAGATGAAATGGACAAATTCCTGGGAACATATGAACAACTATGCTGAACCTAGAAGAAATAGAAGACCTTAACAAAATCACAAGTAAAGAGATTGAGACAACCATCGAAACCTACCAAAATGAAAATCCCTGGACCAGATTCACAGGTGAATTCTATCAAGGAATCAATGAAGATTTAATACCAAACTTACTCAAACTCACCTAAAGAATTGAACAGGAAGGAACATTACCAAACTCTTTCTATGAAGCCAACATCACTATAATACCAAAGCCAGATAAAGAAATTATGAAAAAAGAAAATTACAGACCCATTTCCCTAAAGAAGATGCAAAAATCCTCAACAAAATACTTGCTAATTGAATCCAATAGCACATTAAAAGAATTATTTATCATGATGTTACTGTTAGTGTGGCTATTTCCAATGGAACGGCCCACCTGATCCAGTGGCACAAAGGAGAAACATGTCTCTCAGTGAGAAAGTGATTTTTTAAAAAGATTTATTTTATTTATTTCTCTCCCCTTCCCCCCATTGTCTGCTCTCTGTATCCATTTGCTGTGTGTTCTTCTGTGTCCACTTGCATTATCTGGCAGCACTGAGAAACTGTGTCTCTTCTGTGTTGTGTCATCTTGCTGCATCAGCTTTCCATGTGTGAGATGCCACTCCTAGGTGGGCTGTGCTTTATTCATGCGGGGCAGCTCTCCTTGCAGGGTGCACTCCTTGCATGTGGGGCACCCCCTACATGAGGGTGCCCCTGCGTGGCATGGCACTCCTTGCGTACAGCAGCACAGCTCATGGGCCAGTTTACTACAAAGGTTAGGAGGCCCTGGGGATTGAACCTTGGACTGTCCATATAGTCTATAGATGGATGCTCTATCAGTTGAACTACCTCCGCTTCCCAAGAAAGTGATTTTTTGTGAGTGAATAAGCAAGAAATTATGGGAATCTTCCCCAAATCAGTTCAAAGTGAAAATGGGAGCTAGGGTTTTTGTAGGGGGGAAAAAAAAAAAGAAAGGGAAAATCAAGTGAAAAACAAACAAACAAAATACAGGGATTTTGTGAGGAGCGTACATGCAATTTCTCAGTCCTGTGTTGTCTCAAGCACATCAAACTTATTCTTGATTTCAGTGACTAATAAACCATAGTTTAGATAGAGTTGTGCAGGTGCAAGGCCTTCATGACTCCTTTCTTAGACAACTGCTCAAGGATATCAAGCTTTTTATCTCTGAAAAAAAGTTGCAGATTTACACCATGCTGCCTGGTTTTGCTTTGAGACATTATCTCATTTCTGTAAGCAAAACTGAGAAGGTCTGGTTAATATCCTTCAGGAACTAAGTACAAAGAGTAAACTTCTAAAATTAGATGAATAGAATACCACCTCAATTAGTTTTAGAATTTTTAGAATTGCTTAAGTGAAGAAATTTTAATAAGCATATTTTTCAGCTATCAATGATCAAGAGAGTTTTATTCCAGGCAGGCAAGAGTGATTCAAGACAAGAAAATCAATTGATGTAATATACCACATTAATAAATCAAAGAGAAGAATCACATGATCACCTCAACTGATGCAGAAAGGGCACTTAACAAAATACAGCATCCTTTCTTGATTTAAAAAAAAAAAAAAAAAAACTCCAAAAGATAGGAATGGAAGGAAACTCTCTCAACAGGATGAAGAGCATATATGAAAAACCCACAGATAACATTGTACTCAATAGTGAAAGACTGCAAGCTTTCCCTGGAGATCAGGAACAAGATAAGGATGCCCACTGTCACCACTGTTGTTCAATATAGTGCTAGATGGTCTAGCTAAAGCAATCAGGCAAGAAAAAATAAAAGACATCCAAATTGGAAAGGAAGAAATAAAACTTTTACTATTAACAGATATGATCCTATAACTAGAAAGTCCTGAAAAAATCTGCAACAAAGTACTATAGCTAATACATGAGTTCATCAGAGTGGCAGGATACAAGGTTAATACACAAAAATCAGTAGTGTTTCTATAAACTAGTAATGAGCAATCTGAAAAGGAAGTCAGGAAAAAATCCATTTACAATAGCAGCTAAAACAATCAAATATTTAGGAATAAACTTAACTAAGATGTAAATGACCTGTATTCAGAAAACTACAAAGCATTGCTAAAATAAATCAAAGAAGACCTAAATAAATGGAACATTCGGTGTTCATGGATTGGCAGACTAAATATTGTTAAGATGCCAATTCTACACAATTAGTATACAGATTCAATGCAATCCCAATAAAAATTCCAATAACCTTTTTTTAAAAAATGGCAAAGCCAATTATCAAATTTATTTGCCAGGGTAAAGGTCCCCAAATAGCCTGAAACATCTTCAAAAGGAAGAATGAAGTTGGAGAACTCTCACTTCAGGACTTTAAAGCATATTACCTAACTACAGTGGTAAAAACATCATGGTACTGACATAAAGATAGACATATGAACCAATGGAACCAAGTTGATAGTTCAGAAACAGACCCCCGCATTTACGGTCAAGTGATTTTTGGCAAGGTTGTCAAGCCCGTCCAGCTGGGGCAGAACAGGCTATTCAACAAATGGTCCTGGGAGAACTGGATATTCATATGCAAAAGAAAGAAAGAGGAGCCCTATCTCATACCTTATACAATGATTAACTCAAAATGGATCAAAGACCTAAATATAAAAGCTAGAATCATAAAACTTCTAGAAGAAAATGTAGGGAAACAGCTTCAAGACCTGGTGGTAGTTGGTGGTTTCTTAAACCTTACACTGAAAGTATGAGCAATGAAAGAAAAAAATAGAGAAATGGTACCTCCTTAGAATAAACACTTTTGTACTTAGGTGGGCTTTGTCAAGAAGGTGAAAAGATAGCCCACTCAATGGAAGAAAACATTTGGAAATCACATATCTTATAAGGGTTTGATTTCCATACTATATAAAGAGATCGTACAACTCAACAATAAAAGAGCAAGCAATCCAATTTTTTAAATGGGCAAAAGGCTTAAATAGACAATTTTCCAAAGAAGAAATACAAATGGTGAAAAAGCACATGAAAAAAATATTCAATAACACTACCTACTGGGAAAATGCAAATCAAAACTACAATGAGATACAATCTCACACCTCAGAGAGTGGTCATTACTAAAAAACAGAAAATAAGTGCTGGAGACGATGTGGAAAAACAGGAACACTTCTTCATTGATGGTTGGAATGGAGAAGGATGCAGCCTCTGTGGAAGACAGTTTGGTGGTTCCTCAGGAAGTTAAATATAGAACTGCTATATGATCGAACAGTCCCTCTACTAGGAATATACCCGTAAGCACTGAAAACAGTGATGAGAACAGATACTTGCACGCCAATGTTCACAGTGGCATTATTCACAATAGCCAAAAGATGGAAACAACACAAATGTCTGTTAACTGATATATGAATAAACAAAATGTGGTATGTGTGTGTGTGTATTTGTATGATGCAATACTATGTTTCTGTAAGAAGAAATGAAATTGTGACACATATGATAGCATGGATGAACCTTGAGGACACTATATGGCATGATATAAGCCAGACACAAAAGGACAGATATTGTATGGTCTCACTAATATGAACTAAATACAAAGAACAAACACATAGAGTTAAAATTTAGAGTATAGGTTACTAGGAAATAGGTTGAGGAGTGAGAAGGAGTATTGGTGCTTAATGTACATGGAATTTTTAATTAACTTGTCTGTAAAAGTATGGAAGTAGATAGAATTGATGGTTATGCATTAATAGTGAGTATAAGTAACACAACTGGTGCTAAAGGCTGAAAGGAGAAGTTTAGGGGCATAAATTTTAACTGAAAGAAAGCTAGAGAATAATCTAGAGACTGAATAGCATAGAGAACCCAGAGGTAGATGAGAACTGTGGTTAATAGTACAAATACTAGAATAATCACTTATGAACCAGAACAAATATACATCACTATTACAAGGTGGTAAGGATATGGTGATGTACGGGGAAAGAAACAGTGTAACTTCAGTGCTATAGTTAACAGCAATATTGTAAAATTCTTGCATCAATATCAAAGAAGTTATGGGTCAATAATAGGGTGTTATGGCATTTTTTTCTTTTGGACTAAGGAAAACATTCAAAAATTTACTGAGGCAATGACTGCACAACTCTGTGATGAAAGTGTGAGCCACCAAGTATACACTTTGGATAGATTGTACAAGGCAAGAGGACTGCGTAACACAATGAAATGAAGATGGATCATGGTTAATAGTAAAAATATGACTTTTTTCTCTCATGAACCATAACAAATGGACAATACTAATACATGATGTCACTAACAGGGGTATATGGAAACAATATACCAAATGTAAGCTATGGCCCAGTTAGTGGAAATAGTCTGATGATGTTCTTTCATAATCTGTAACAAATGTCCCACAACAATGCAAGGTGTCGGTAGAGGGGTGATATATGAGAATTCTGCATGTTATGCATGATCATTTTGTAGGTTCACAACTTCTCTAAAAAAAATAAATTAAATTAACCCCTCCCCCCAAAAAATGACTTGGCAGTACTAGGCTCTGGATAATGAACTTTGTGTTTGTATTATGTAACATTTTCAGTGAACCTTTGCTGACTACTCCATTTAAAATCACGGTCCCTCCTGCCTCCCATTAGTATTTGTCACCCTCAAATATAATATAAATTTTATTTATTTATTTTGTTTATTTTCTGTCTTCTTCCCCTACAATATAAGCTTCATGAGGGCAGGTATTTTGTCTGTTTATCACTGCTCTATCTCTGATGCCTAGAACTCTCTCTGACAGGGAACAGATGCTCAGAAAATTATCAGATGATGAGTTAGCCTGGAGTAAAATACCAAACTAAGCCTAGCATCCTTTATCAGCCCAACTTACAGTCTAATTCTGAGATGCCTGTACCATTTCAGAGATGGATTAAGCTGGAAGTCACAATGAGTCAGAAGAGAGGACATAACATTTTTGTTAGTAATAGTAAATTCTACTTGGGAGCTCTTATTAAGTGTCAGGCATTGCTCAGCACCTTACATAAATTATCACATTTTAACTTCCACAATCTGATGTGGTAAATAGCATGATGATCTCTATCTTGCAGATGAGAAACCTAAGATGCAAAGACAGTAAGTTATTGCCTAAAGTCTCACCGCTCACCAGTGGCAGGGCTGAGATTTGTGGCTAGGTCTGTCTTCTTGCAAAACTTGTATGCTCACTGTGCAGTGCACTGATAAATGTTTTGAAGTCTGTTTAAAATGTTTTTGTTATTTGCAACACTTTTCTTTTGTAATCACAATAATATTGCATTTTGGAATGCATGTGTTTGTAAAATTTATCATGTACCCCCATTTCTTTCCTCTACTTTATTATTTTTTTCAGTTTCATTTTTTTAATTGACGTAGATCATTCATATATGAACACACATAAACAATAAGTGTACAGTAAAGATTGTGAACTTAGAGAATAAACATACATAACATCACACAGAGATCTCATACATCACCCATCCACAAACTCTTTGCATTGCTGTGAAACATTTGTTACTAACTATAAAAGAGCATAGTCAAAATATTACTACCAACTATATTCCTTATCTTTCATGTTACATTCAAAAAATATAAGAGGTCCCCATATCCCCTCACTCCCCTCACCTCACTCCTCTCACATCAACAACCTCTTTCATCTTTGTGGCACATTCATTGCGTTTGGTGAATACATTTTGGAGCACTGCTATACCACATGGATAATGTTTTACATTGCAGTTTACACTCTCCCCCAGTCCACCAAGTTGGCCATGGTAGGACATACAATGTCCAGCATCTGTCCCTGCAGTACCACTTGGAGACAACTCCAAGTCCTGAAAATGCCCCCACATCTTATCTCTTCTTTCCTCTCCCTACCCTCAGCAGCTACCATGGCCACTTTCTCCACAGCAATGTTACAATTTCTTCCATTGCTAATCACAATAGTTCCATAGTAGAATTATAGTAAGTCCACTCTATTCCTCCATCCTGTGGACCCTGGGATGGTTATGTCCACTCCACTTCTATATCAAGAGGGGATATAGATATAGGTGGATGATGGATGCAATTCTCCTGATTGGGTCCCTGGTGTGGTGGTTGACCTTCTTCACCTCCCTCTTAGCTGGCCGGGGTAATCCCAATAAACCAGAGGGTAGGAGTTGCAAGTCTGCTGAGGCTCAGGGCCTGGCTATTACATGTACAGTGCAGAGATTCAGGTCTTCTGAATATACACCAACCCCAGCGTCAACCATAGGTCCAGTAAAAGTGACAGAAGAGGTGTGTGTAGAAAGGTCACATCTGAGTCCAACTCCATCACACTCAGGAACACAAACTCCGAAGTAGGGCCAAATGACATGACACTGAACTCCATCTGCCATGACCATAGAATCTGTGGGTCTCTGTAGCCCTCAGGAGAACGAGTACCTGGGTGTACCCCCATTTTAACAATGGCAGGAACCATCCCTTCCAGGCCCCTTCTGTTTTGGAATTGAGCCAGTGAAGTAGGGAAAGGAGTAAACCCATTTTCTTTTGTGAAACCATTGCACATTTTAATATAAAGGATCAGGTATAGGTATGACATTTGAACAGCCAACTTTGGTGCTATAATATAATAAATTCAAACAGTGTGTTTTGTTGGTATGAAAACCTGAAAATGAAAGAGTTAAGCTTCAGGAAGAAAATTGTCAAATGAGTGAGTGGGTGGTTAAATATAAATACTATGCATATAATCTCATTATCTCCTAAGTCAATGGACTCTGCATCAGGAAAAACACTCTGACACTTAGGAGCTGCTTGGTCTTTGACAAGAGAATATCTCTCTGAGCCTTAGCTTCCTCATCTCTGAAAGTCAGGAAATAATGGTTCTTTCCCCCAGAGGATTGTTTTATTGGGAAAAGAAAAAGGACATGTCAGGATGGTATTTGGCATGGTGCTTGGTACTCTGTAAGTACTCCAAAAATGCTGGCTATTATTATTGTTTTTGTCTTTATTTATAAACCATAAACCAATGCAGAACAATAGTCCAGTGAATATGCAGAATTCCTCACCTACATGTTTCTTTACCCAGCATTTTCAAGAGCTCTGACAGAGGGCTAGAACAAACTCATTGGCTAAGAAGCTGCCTTGCTCTTGCCCACATTTTCCTAAATCCTATCTTGGCACTGTGGGGTGGGGAGGGAATCCTAGAAGTGACCTCTGAAGGGCAGTGTGCAGCAGCTAGCCTGCCTGCCTCTTCTTGATGTGCTCAGTAAATCAATAGGGTCCCAGGCCATCCACTCTGTGACCTTCCCGAAGCCATAAATACACTTTAAAAGCACTTGTTTTGTGTCTAGCTTTGGGAAGGAGGACACGAAGAGAGTCCTGGCTGAGATGAAGCTCATATTTCAAGGCATGTCAGGGACCAAGATGGATGATGTGCAGGTAACAGTGGAAATGGATGTAAAACATCACCTCTGGTAGATGCATGACCTGCCCACACAAAGCCCTCCCCCTGCTTCTGAATCAAGAGGAAATGGACTACGATAGTTGAAAACAGGGGACAGAGTTTCAGGGTGGAGGCCGCCTCCATAGCACCCAATCATCAGGGTTCCTGGAAGTCATGCCTTGGGATTAGGCCACACTGGGGATTTTGTGCAAATAGATGCTTCCAGATAATGTCATTTTTCTGCTTTCTCCTCCTTCATGTTTCCTAATTCCTCTTGCTTTGTTAGAATTAACAGTAAAAGTTACTTTAAAAAAGAAAAACATCCTATGTCTAAGCCTTCATTTGGCAGAAATGAGAAATATTTATTCATGTGTCTATTTCACAGATGAGACCTTAAAGAGACTGGCCCTTTTTCAAGGTCATAAAGCCCATAAGTAGCACAATCACAATTGGTACTTAGGCCTGTCTAACCCAGCTCCTGCATAAATGCCCTGCTCTATATCAGACTGCCACAGATTTTATTGGGTCCCCTGTACTGTTCTCATAGCTCCTTGTACTTTTTCTCCCTAGCATTTAGCTTAATTTATAAATAAATATATATTTATGTGATTACTTGCTTAAGACCTGACTCAGTACTAGATTAAAAACTCCATAACTGTAAAGACCGTATCTTTTCTTTAGATAGGGGGGAGGTGAGTGAGGGGTATCACTGTTATTATAAGACAGAGCACAGAAAGAACTAATTCATAGCAGAAGCTCAGAAAATATCTGTCTGTAGAATATATAAATACATACAAAATGATCATAAATTGAGATTTCAGATTAAGGTCAGAATTTAATCAGTTCTTTTTGAGGAATTAAAACACTTATAACTCATTTATTCAGTGATTTTTTTCATCTCCCGAGGATAAAATCACCTTGTACGTATTTCTAATCATCCTTAGCATAGTTATCCCAAAATGACATGAGGAATTCAAATACTTGTGCAATTTATCCATTTACTATTTGGCTTTCCAGCTCACAGCAGGTAGTGGATGGCAGTGGATAGCTCTCTGGTATCCTCCTGCCCCCTTTCCTTCTCATTCTTAGTAGGTGCTTAACAAATATTTGTGAAACAAACAAGTGAAACATTCTGCTGATCAGCTGTTGCTTATATTTTAATGAAAGTAAAAATGCTGGCACCTTTATATCCCTGCAGAAATCTTTCCTGATTGATGTGAATGTAGAGCTTTGCAGAGCGAGTTACTTTGTGATTTTTAGAATGTTAAAAGCACAACAGAACAATGTCAATCTGATTGAAGAAAGAAGCTCTGTGGTCATGAACCAAGGCTACAAAGAAAAAGTCGTACTGTTTTAGTTTGGTTTTCTCAAACAAAGTCAGGAGGTAAACCACAGCTTCTGACCAAAAATTTAAACATTTGCAAAACGGACTGAAACAGCTTACATGTCAACAGCAAGAGATTAATACTAGGCTTGTGAAAATGACTTTAAGTTCTGTGAGATTTCACTGTACAAAAAAACTAAAATAATTTTTCCCAGAAATAAATAAAAGGAAAGTAATTTAAGAATTTATAAAATCCCTCATATATCCTTCTCTTAACTAGAAAGAAAGAAAGAAAGAAAGAAAGAAAGAAAGAAAGAAAGAAAGAAAGAAAGAAAGAAAGAAAGAAAGAAAGAAAGAAAGAAAGAAAGAAAGAAAGAAAGAAAGAAATTTAAAGAAGTGGTGATGAAATATGAAAATGGAGAAATGAGATTCTATGAAGCAGGAAGAAAAGTATTCCAGTGAAATGAAAGGGAAAAGCTGAATGGAAGATGAAAATACAGTGTGAGAGAGAATAAAAAATGGTCAGAAAATGGATCCAGAAGTAGAGGAATAAAGCTCCAGGGCATTGAGTCAAACACTGCAATAATCCAATTCTAATTATACATGAGTCTCATCTCTGCTATTTGTTTAATTTTGTCCTCCTCTGCAAATAGGGAGACAGCTGGTTCCCTTTTGACACAATTATCTTTGTTCAGAAGCTTTGGAAATGTCCTTTCAAATGATCTGCTGAACTTACAAGAGGCCTGGACATATTTTAAGTTGCAGAAATTTTAGATTTCTATATAAGGAAAGCATTCCACTAGAGGCCTTGAATCCTAAATGCTAAAAGACCTTGAATGATGGAACAAAACACCCTGCCATCCAAACTCAGGTTTGAATAATAGAAGTTATGTGACCTTGGAATTCAACAATCTGACCATTACCTTGATTATAACATGGGCGAAACACTGACATACAGTGTCAATCCACTGGCTGGCCAGCAACCAATCAGATTGTCTTTCTTGAGTATTTGAACTAAGATAATCAGAATATATATTCAGTTCTTGACAGACACGGGACAATGAAGTCAAGTAGATTTATGACTAGTGGCCACACTGGGCCATGTCAGTCAAGAGACAGATAAAACTGAAGAAGTCAGTCAAAAAAGAGAGAGGCTAAAAGATATGGAAAGGAAAAGACAAACAAAGAGAACAAAATACTGAACAAGTGGTCCAGAGAGATGACTGTGTCTTCCATTCCTATCAACTTTCCAGCTCTAGTCTCCATAAAGACTCAGTATCTGTGTTTGAGATAAAGAAAAATTTCCAGTATTATTGCGCATCTTCAACATGCAAGGTATTGTGCATACACTATTTTGTTTCATTCTCAAACAGCCCTCTAAAGTAAAAACTATTATTATTCCCATTTTACAGAAGACAAAACTGAGACTTAGAGAGATAGGACAAGTCTTGTGGATAGTGATTGGTAGCAATAGGATTCAAACTCAGTTCTAATTCTAAAGCTCGCATTCATAAGCTGAGCTCTGCACTGCTTGTCAGATCCTTATACTACTGTCCTCTTTTCCTGAGCAATCTTGAAAGTTGCTTGCCATTCCTGATTAGGACAGATATGAAGAAATGAAGATGTTGTATGAGGAGCGCACCCCTACTAGGTCCTTAGGTTGTGGTGTGGAGTCAGTTTTGTGGCTTAAAACATCATTACCTTTGGGTACAAGGATTCAGATTTTAAAGTTTTTAGTCTTCCCTTTCCTGCTTTCCAGATTTTTACACTAGACATGCTGACTAGTATAAAATACACTCATTGCTAAATTTAGTGTTCTCCCCCAGTGTTCTGACACTTTTTAAAATTCAACATAATTTTTAAAGTGGGTGGGAGAAAGACATACAGAGAGAGATTATAGCTCCAGTAGTAAAGCAAATGATGCTGAGGAAGTTGGAGGCTTATGTTTACTATCAAGTGAATGTCACTGGACATTTACATTTGCCAAAATCTTTCGTGTGTATATGTAGAGCTATCCAGATGCCTTACATGAATGCAGCATGACGATGGTCATACTCTCGGCTCCATGCTTCCCTTTTGCTCATTGAACTGCCTGAAAAAAAGTGAAGTCAGCACATCCATTTAAATGTAGTACTGGGTCTGATATTTGAACAAACTGCCTAAAAAATAAAAAAGATTTGGTTTTCCAAATCTTTCCTCTGTCTGTGTTGGTTTTCTCTTGTAGAGAAGTGAAGAGAAATTTGAAGGAAGCTTGGTAGATGAGAAAGAATATTGGATTTAGGCCAAGACTGACCATTGGCTAGATTTATGACCATGGACCAGGCACTCACCAGAGGAAGTTAAAAAAACACATTATTTAGGAAAGTGGCTGTGGCTCAATCAATTAGGCTCCCGTTTACCATATGGGAGGCCCTGGGTTCGTGTCCCCCCGCTTCCTCATGAAGGCAGGCTTGCCTGCATGACACAGAGAGCTGCCGACTCAGCAAGGTGACGCAACGAAAAGGGAGACAAGCAAAAACACAGAAAAACACGCAGCAAATGGACACAGAGAGCAGACAACAAGCAAGCCACAAGGGGCAGGCGTGGAATAAATAAAAATAAATACAGACACAGAAGAACGCACAGCGAATGGACACAGAGAGCAGACAGCAAGCAAAAAAGCTGCAAGGCGGAGGGACTAAAAAAAAAAACAAAAACAATTATTTACCTCACACAGTAAGTAAGCTAATAATAAGCCTAAAACTCTGATAGGAACATAAAGGATAAAGGATTATTAGCGGCCTTAAATGTTTCATGAATTTGTAGGATGATTGTTACAAATTGCATCAAGGAAGAGTCACTTTAAACTCTCTCTTTGTCAAAGGAGCAAATACAAGTATTCATCGTGTGTCGACCGTGCGACTGGCACACGCTTTCCCATGTAACCATCTCAATGTTCTTACCACACCACTTTCTGTCTGGGTGTTTTTATGCACAAAGAAGCAGAAGAGGCAGGACATCAAGATCTAAAGCCGGTCACAATGAAAGGCCTTACCCACACTCTCCTGGTCCCCGAATCTTCACCCTCAACCCTGAGTGCATGTGGAACAGGGTGGTGGGTGGAGAGGCTGCTCTTGAGTGGCAGCTCGGTCCTGGCAGGCACATGGCAGGAGCAGGGGAAGCTGAAAGGAGCTGTTGTGACTCTTTCATTGCTGAAAATTATAGTTTCATTGTCCCAATTTTACTTTCTTTTATATTTTCTATAACATTAGAGTAAGTTTTCATAACAGATTCATAGACACATACAGATTTATATGAAAAAATATTTTATAAAAGAATACTTTTTAAACAAATGAGACTTTCAACAAAGAGTATCTGCATATTCATTCCCTTCTAGCAGGTGAACAGCCTATTTCTAGGGAGGGACAGCCAACTTGGGAACATTCATCATAATTTGGGTTCATCAGCTTCTCATGAGGGGAAACAAAGTCACAAAGCCAAGATAAGGCACCTCAAAACCAAAGGAGAGGGTTTTTCAGAAGCAGATGGTATGGGTGCATGGAGCCAAGGAGCAATGCCAGAAGTTGCCTGTGTGCCATGGGGATCAAGCCAGGGTGGGCAGAAAATCTCAAAGATGAATGGCAGGGCCCGTAGCATTTAACAGGTGCCAAATTAGAGGAGATGTGATGGGGCTCTCCTTGCCTGGGGAGCTGTCCTAAATGCAGGTCTGAGGCCTAGAGAGAGATAAGGAGTAATTAAGACTAGGAAAACATAGATGTATCACCCAAGCAAGGCCAGCACCCTTTCAGGCATGAAAAGTGATGCTCTTTATATTTATACCAGGTATAAATTGTGACTGTTTCAGGCAACATGAGATATAGGGTTCTCTACCCCCAAACAAATAGCCCTTTTAATGCTTTGGCTTAACATTGGCCCTGAGCAAGCCAGTGAGGCTAAGAGTTAGGGATTTAGAGTCGAATGGCATGATTCAAACACAAACACTGCTGCTTACAGGGGAGACTAGTAATACCTGCTTCCTAGAATTGCAGGGACTGAAGGACTTGGTTCCTGTAAAAGGCAGAGCACAGGGCCTGGCACAAAGAAGTCACTCAATACTGAAAACAACAGTAGCAATATTATTATTATTATTATTATTATAAATTTGGTAGATGCTTCCATGCAGGTATACATACACTGCCTGGGATTTCAGGTGAGAAGCATTTAATTCAAATGGTTAGGGGGAAGGAGGAAATAGGGGAAAGGAAAGAGAGCAAAAGTCTTCCTAGGAAAAAAGTGACATAACACTTCATGGTGTATGACAAACAGAAAGCTCATTAATTTCAATCTCACCAACTGAAAACAACAAAAATGTGGTTACTCACAAAAGCATGAAGCCAAGTTACCAAGGCAAAATTTATGATCATGTTTCTAAGTATAGATGTAGTATAATCGATATTATACTGGGTATAATTAAAATCTAGGAGATTTTATGCCTATGAAATTTTCTATGCCTTTTACAATAGACATTTCAAAATTCATACTTGAGTGTTCTACCATTTTATTAAATTGCATTCTACCATTAAAGCAGGAAAGCCTGGATGACAAGACACTCCTTTAGTTGGTGCTGGAGTACTAGTGAAACTACAGGCAATCTCCCTCCTTCATTCTAGCATTTCAGAAACTCAGCCTGACCTCCCGCCATTTTTATTCTTTAGCTTCTGCAGTTTATGAGCATTCATTGTGATAACACTTAAGTTCAGTCCTGGCAATGGGAAGCAATTATTATGTACCTAATGGAATGCTTAATGCTTTAGGTAAAGTATTTCATTTAATCTTTGAATGAATCTGTGATGTTGGTGCCACTATAGAGGGAGAGCACCGAGGCCCTCAACAGATTTAGTAAGTCACCCTGGGTCACAGAGTGAGGAATCAAACATATTTTGGATTTAAACCAAACTCAAGGTCCTAAGCCCTCCCACGGTAACTGAGCTATACAATTAGCTACAGCCTTTGTGTTCTCAGATTAGCCACAATGAGCAACATTGACCAGGTTTTTTCGAATCATAAACCCATATCTCCCCAATTTAGTAATGCCCTCAAGCAGTACCCCTCTCCCTCCAATGCCTGGTTTAATCTCACTGTGGAAAGTTTGACTTAAAATCCACTGTTCTATCAATAATTCCCCTGCCTTACAGGATGTTCTCTCCCTGGGCACAGAAAGAAGTCATCTGTTTGATTTTAATCACTCTCCTTATAATCCCAGCTTAAGGGGATACAGGTAAAGACAAGAAAAGAAATCAGCTGAAAAGACAAAGTTCCTGGCTCCAAATTAAAAACAATTCTGAACACTCCATATCTGAAAAACGTGCAAATGATTCCTGGGAGGGACTTGGAAAAGAGCTTACCCCTTGCAGTAATGTATCAGTTGCCAGCCTCTAAACACTAGTGGTTTAAAGATGCACGCTGTTCTTGTTATAGAAGGCATGTTCTTGTGGATACATACCTGGCAATTTACGACTACTTCAAAATCGGTTGCAAATCTCATCTATGCCTGAAATCTGGCATTGACGTGTGTTTTAGGAGGCATATAAAATGATCTTAAATGAGATAATATACCATGAGGTGCAGCAATGCTCAGAGATGTATTCACCAAGTGCAATGAATGTCTCACGATGATGGGGGAGGTTGTTATTATGGGGGGAGGAGTGGGGTGAGGGGGGTGGGAGAGTATATAGGGACCTCATACTTTTTTAATGTAACATTAAAAAAATAAAGACAAAAAAATAAAATAAAATAAAATAAATGAGATAATATGGTTAAAAGCCAGTGAAAAATAAAAAGCTGCTTATAATTGCAAGATACTGTTATTATTGGAAGAAGGTTAGTTATGTAATTCATGTCAACCTCTTATACAGTATTCTTCTGGAGAATGGGTTACGCCTTTAAAACTACACCAGTTACTCTGACTTTAAATAAAACACAGACAGACATTATTTTCATACCTCTTGTTTTCCTTCTCCAAGTGTTGACGTATTTCAAATCAGTTAGTGAATCTATAGGGCATACAAATGCATCAGTGTGGTCATCTCATCCCAGAACACCTTCACCTGCTGTGGCTAATGCAGCCTCTCAGAAGAGAAATGTAGAAAACAACTCTGTATTATTACCTGTGCAAGCTTTTCAGCTCAGACCCCACCAATTTTAATATTTCAATTATTCAACTGAAACTGTGCTGAAGTTTTTCTTTGTTTTCTCTGATGAAATGATCTGTCAAGCAAAATAGGAGTTAGGAGGAGATGTTAAAAATTCTTTTTAAGTTTAAATGCATCTATACGCAAAAGAATAAGAAATGTGCAGATTAAGTAGAGGTTAATATACTTATTATTTAAATTTTTATGCCTTTTTTACAATTTTTAGTGGTTGCCCTGGGCTTTATATTTATACATTAATCCATTTACTGTCAAATAATATTATACTGCTTCACATGGCGTGTTAGGAAGTTACAATAATTTTATTCCAATTCCTCTCTCCCCTCCTTCTATTGTTTTATACATTTTACTCTTACGTATGCTATAAATACAAAATGTATTAGTACTAATTTGAGACAGTAACTTATATTTTGGAGAAATTTAAAATGAGAAGACAAAAATTTATATATATCTTCATTTATGCCATTTCTAGTGTTCTTCATTTGTTTATGAAAATCCAAGTTTTTGTCTAGTATTATATTCTTTTGCCTAAAGAACTATCTTTAACATTTTTTTGTCACTCAGGTCCACTGGTAATTAATTCTCTCCATTTTTATTTTCTGACAATGTCCTTATTTCTTTGTCATTAAAAGTCCTTATTTCTTTTTCATTTCTGAAAGATGTAGAATCCTGGGTTGACAGATTTTTTTGTGTGTTTTTTTCTTTCAGCACTGTAAAGATGTCACTCCATTATTTTCTGGCTTACAGAATTTCGGATGAGATGTCTTGTAATTTTTATCTTTGTTCCTCTGAATATATTGTGCCTATTTTCATCTACTTCCTTCAAGACTTTCTCTTGGGTTTTCAGAAGTTTAAATATGATGTGACTAGATTGTGTGTATGTGTGTACGTATTGGTTTTTTAATTTTTCCTGCCTGAGGGTCTTCATGTTTCTTAGACCTGTACTTTGGTGCCCTTCAATAATTTTAGAAAATTTTCATCTAGATATTTCAAATATTGCTTCTGTTTATCTCTTCTCCTTCTAAGTTTCTGTTGTAAGTATATTAGACCATTTACTATTGTCCCACAGCTCTTGGGTGTTCAAATTCTTTTTTTATTATTAGTCTTTTTTTTTTTCCTTTTGGGTAATTCTATTGACTTATCTTCGACGTCACTGATTTTTTTTTAACCTCAGCTGTACTGAGTCCACTGATTAGACTGCCAAAATCATTCTTCATCTGTTTTTCATTTCTCACAATTCCATTTGATTCTTTCTTATATTTCCATCTCTCCACTGAAGTTCATCATCTGCTATCACGTTTTCAATTCTTTGCCCTAAAACCTTTAACATATTAATCATATTTTTTTTAAATTCCTTGTCTGATATTTCTTACACAAGGATCTACATGAGGCTTCACACCTTTCCCACAGACACTGCCTTCCTCCAGGTCTGCAGGGCAAAGGGGGTTTTCTCTGAACTCTTGTCATGTCTGTCGTGAATAACTGGTGAGATCCATGAAAAAAACCCTGTGGTCGGTGTCAAGTTCCATTTTATCTGCAATTCCTGGGAGTTCCACTTTCTCGTATTAGCCACCCTTGAGCTTTGGTCCATTTGTTAAGAATTTTAGCTCAAATTTTTCTTATCACTCCTGGGAGGTACCTGTCTTTCCATAGATTTCAGATTAGTTGGTTGCCCTGAGGCGTCTCATGGAATCAAGGAAAAGTTGTATTTAGCCTTTGGGAAACTCCACTGTCTTATCATGAAAGAATGAAGGCATAAAAGGCAGATACATTTTAGTATTATCTTATGAGTGGCTTTAACTTTGCATACCTTCTGAAAGCACAGTGGCCTTTCACCAGCTTAGCAGGCCACACATTGATCTGAGCTCCACCCACCATTCTGACATTACCACCAGAGGCTCTCAGTCACACAGGTTGCTCTGTTCTGTCTGCACACCAAGCTCTCTGGGGACCTACAGCTTTGGCTCTCACTGTTTCTCCCACCTAGAATGCTCTCGCCTTGGATTTTTGAATGACTTGCTCCTGTTTTCCAAATTTCAGTTTGAAAGCACCTCCTCAAGGCGGTCTTCCCTGATTACCCAGGTCTAAAAGAACCTACACACACTCACACTGAGACATTTCGTATCTCATCACACTATTTCCTTCTGTCAAATTATAGTTAAAATGGGAAATTTTGAGTTGTACAAATATTACAATAATACAAATTTATTTAAAAATAAATTTTTTAAAGTATATGGATTTTTAATATGTTTGTTTACTTATTTTTTATCTTCCTTGAGCCTTTCTGCTACTTTGTCACAATACCTGGAGTACCTAGAAGGGCATATGGTGCATAATAACTCCTCAAACTGTATGTAAATAAAATGTCAAACTATGTTAATGCTAGAGTTGTAGCAATCATTATCAAGCTAACGAAATTGTGCCTTTTAAACATCTTTGAAAAAATAGACTCCCATGGGATTGTTTCCTTAGCCAAGTACGGTTAGTATCTAGGTTCAAATGCTCTTTGAACTGGTTTTTATTCCAAATCCAGTTGAATTCACTTCAGAGACAGGCTCAGCCACCAGAGACATGGAAACATGGCCGAGAATCTAAAATACGATTTCAACACATGATAAAGCAAGGCTGTTTCAATAGCGTGGGAGGTGTCAGCCCTGAACAGCCAGCACTGGCTCTCCATGTCACATTACCAGGCAAATCATTGTTTCTCTTCAATAATCTTTGGTTTACCATCCTTAGGCAATGTGAAAAACTAAAAGAGAAATTCCAAGCCAGAATGCTGTTGGAAATCTCCTTGTTTTCAATACTGCTGTACTTGAATCTCCAAAATGATATTTCAATAAATAAAGATATCAAGAGTTAATGCAGACTCCAGAAGTTAGCAAAATCCCATGATTTTCTCTTGATGCTTTTTTCCCTAATAGGAGGCTATGAAAAATTAGGGAAGAAGAACCATGGTTATTTTAGTTTCCCCGCTGCTAAAACGAATATCATAAAATGGGTTGGCTTAACAACAGGAATTTATTGCCTCAGCTTTCAGAAACTGGAAAGCTTGCTTCCTCCCAGTCTGTATCTTCTAGCTAGCTGGCAATCTTTGGGATTCTGTCTCTTCTGTCACATGGCAATGAACATGGTGGCATCTTCTCTTTTCTCTTCTAGGTTCCAATGACTTCCAGCTTCTGGCTGCTCCTTGTGGCTTCTCTTCTGTGTCCAATTTCCTTTGTTTATAAGGACTTCATTCATATTGAATTAAGGTCCACCCTTATTCAGCTTGGGCACACCTTAACTAATTACTTCTTTAAAGGTCCTATTTACAAATGGGTTCACACCCATAAGACCAGGGATTGGGACCTGAACATGCCTTTTGTGGGGGACACGATTCAGTACCCATTGACAGTTCTTTTCCAATTTTGAGGTAAGTTTATGCTGATAATTTTTTGTTTACTTTTCACGAATTGAGTGGATATTTTAGAAATAAACTACTACACAACTCCTCCAATACAACTGATCACTTTTTCCTCAGCACTCTGATTTTAAATGTATGTTACCAAGTGGTTGAATCTTCTCTCTAAGGCTTTGATAAGGGCACATATGGGGGAAAAAAACAAACAAACAAGGAAAAGCAGTGATCCATACCATCTTCACTGATCTGAAAACCTCCTAACTCAGCCTAGAAAAAGAGCATAATACAGTGCAGAAATGAGAAAATAGATGTGGCCAAATTCTAAGTCATATTTATATATATGTTTGTATTTATGCTTGTGTATTTTAATTAACATGCACTCACTGAGCACCTACCATGTGAAAACTACTATGCTAGGTCAACAATGGTGAGCAAGACAGATTAAGCCTCTCCTTAAATAGGCTTCAGAGTCTAGGAAGAAAATGAAAAGTAATTAGATATGTAAATAACTAATGTGAAATGGGATATGCTAGAAAGAAAATGAATAATTGGGTGTGTGAGACTGAAACTCAAATGAGAGATCAATAATGGAAGTGTAAATTTGGGAGGAATCAACATATAGATGTTTTCTTAAGCTATGATAAGTAGATTGTTGAGATGGTCTATAGTAGGAGAATAAACACAAAACACAAAGAACCCACAGCTTTATATTTAGCGTGTGGGTCAGAAGTGGAGAACCAGCAAAAAAGGTTAATTAAAAAAGGTGAGTGAAGAATCAGGAAAGAGCCATGCCACAGAACCCAAGACATCAATTTCAAAAAAGGAGTGGAGAGCAGGATAAAGGGATTCTGAGAGGCCAGTGAAATGATACTCAAAATGGATGTTGAGTTAGACAACAAGAAAGTCATTAGTGGCCTAAATGAGATCACTTTTATTGTGCAATAGAAGCAAAAACCAGATCAAAATCAAATTAAATAATAAATGGGGATTAGGTAGATTAAGTTGATGGACTAAACACACATCTAATTCACCTTCTCCTAAAACCTCAGGAAAACTACAATAAGGGGAATTTTTAAAATGACATAATCCTACAAGGATGGGAGAAAAGACAAAAGCAAAAATTTTGGAAGTTTGAAAGCAGATAGATGAGTGGTAACTGTCTTAGCAGACTGAAGAAAACTGAATTCTAACCTAGTCATGAAGAAACCTGAACACAAAACAGTTTACACCATGGAGTCTTCAAAAGGCATAGGAATTAGCAGAAGTAGCAAATAGCTCTATAACTGGGATCTGGGGAATTTACTAAAATGAAAAGAATTGGGTGAAAGCTCTTTTAAAAGCAGGTAAATTCATAGATCCCCTTCTCCACTATCCTTCCCTTACCCCACAGAAGTCAAAGGTTTATTCTCTTTTGGAAAATGAAACAGAGGTTCTTTGGATTGGGGGATACAAGACAGTTGAAAAAGTAAATACTGTACTGAAAATAAGAGAGATTAAATGACCATACATATATGTTGAATGCTGTGTACAGAATCCCAATAATCCTTGCTTGGCTCTAAGATCACAGACATCCAGACACTTCTTCTCCAAACAGGAGATGGAAAGAAACTTCCCTGGGGAACCTGACCAGGTCAGGGAAATGGACCTATAAATACTGACATTGAGTATTCATCAGAAAATGACCCGCTCGGATTCCCTGAAGTTGCCAACCCCTACTCAAGGCATCCAATCAGTTCAGTACCCCACTCTTAATCGTACACACATGGCCACGAATTACCAGACATATGGAGGAATATCTCTAACATGGAAGACAGAAACCATTAAAATATGAAGAAAAAGTTTGATTGAACTTGTGTGTCTACTTACCATAAAAATATATAAGTTAACCACAACATCAGGTTTTTTTGCTTTGACTAGAATTATATCAACTGGCAACATGGAATGTTTTTTTATGATCAGGGACTGCTGGGATCTTCAAGGTATGGCTGATCAAACCAAAGTTAAGAATCAGAATCTAATGGTGATGGTAACACAGTTCTGTGAATACAGTTAACACCACTGAATTGTATCCTTGAAAGTGATTAAAATGGAAACTAAGTTGTACATATGTTACCCCAATAAAAATTTTAAAAGAATAAATAAATATATATTTATGTATAGAGAGAGCGAAAAGAAGAAACTTGGAGAAAGAGACAGTATACAAGAGGAATAAACTTTTAAATATTACCATTTTAATACCTTCAGAATGGTAAGAGAAAAACAAGATGCTCTTAAAAATTAACAATAGTAAAAATTTAAAATTCTATGGAAAGATTAGAAGACAAAGTTAAAGAAATTTCTCAGAAAGTATACCAAGAAATAAAAAAAGAGAAAAATAATAAAAGTTCAGAAAGTCCAAATTCCAAGAAATAAGAGTTCTAAAAAGCAAACAAATAAAAAGAAGGGTAGAAAATAATCAATAAAATAATCAAAGACAATTTCCTAAAAGATATGAGTTATCAGATAGTAAAGGCCCACTGACTGCTCAATATAAAAGATGAATATAAATACAACACTGGGAATAAAGATCAGATTCTACACGTTTCCAGAGGAAAAGAAAAAAAAAACAAAACAGATAAGATACAAAGGAACAAAAATCAGAATGGCTTTGGACTTATCAGTGCAGCATTAGAAGCAGGAAGAATATGAGACCATTCCTTAAAAGTTCTAAGAAACATGGCTTTCAACCTAGAATTTTATACCCAGCCAAGCTATCAGTCAAGTCAGAGGGTAGGAGAGTCATTTTTAGACATACACATTTTCAAAAAAAAAAAATGTACCTTTTGTGCACCTTTCTTCAAAAGCTACTGAAGGATATAGTCCATCAAAAATGAGAAAATAAACTAAGAAAGAGAAAGAAATGTAGTAGAGGAGATCCAATCACAGAAGAAAGGCAAAGGGAAGAAACACAGAAGTGCAGTGATTGCACCATAGAGAACCAGCAGTGCAGATTGGACCAGTGTAACTCAGGAGACAGAAATTCTAAGATTGTCATCACCAAGATCCCTCCTGCCAGTTTATCCTGACCTAAGGCTAAAATGCCCCTTATTCTGAAACGTATTTGGCTGATCTGACCAATGTGCTGGTGAGTTCCTTTACTCCTCTCCATCCTTGCCAACTGGATCAGCTGAGGATATTTTTCCCCCAAAAAACATTCTGCTTTGATGGGCTCCTGAGAACCAGAAGAAGTCCATGGCTCACTTAAAAATAGAAAACACAGAGGACCCCAAATCCTTTGACCATACTTATAAGGGTAATTAATACAAAAGTGAGCAAGTTGGCGATTAGCATTAAATTCATATTATGCTTACTTTGGGGATAGGGGTGGAGGGAAGATCTTAATTGGGGAAGGAAACACAATACTGCAATATGAATAATGTTATTTTCTTAAGTTGGAAACAATCTTTCTTTGTCTCCTTTCCTCTCTCTCTGTCTTGAGTTTATGATGTGCCAGGCACTGCACTATTTAATATGATTTAATTTCTATAATCCTTACAGAAACCCTAAGTGGTAGGAAACCATCAATACCCCCATTTTACAGAAGAGGAAATGGAGTAAAAAAATAGTTAAGCATAGTGTCCAAAGTCACACAGTTGTGATTCAAACCCAATCAGTCGGGCTTCAGAACCCAAACTCTTAACCACCATTGTGGTAGGCAGAATAATGGTCCCCAAAAAATGTCTAATCTCAGGAATTTGTGAATATGTTAGGTTACATGGCAAAGGGGAATTAAGGTTGCATAAATTGGTTAATCAGTTGACCTTAACATAGGGAGATTATCCTCAATTATTGGGGTGGACCCAATGATAACACAAGGGTCCTTAAAAATGGAGGAGAGACAGAAGATGAAGATATGGCTGTGGAAGAAAGTCCTAGAGAGGTGCACTATTGCTGGCTCTGAAGAGGGAGCAAGGGCCACAAGCCAAGGATTGTGGGAAACCTCCAGAGGCTAGAAAAGGCAAAGAAATGGGTCATCCCCTAGATCCTCCAGAAGGTATACAGCCCTGCTAACATCTTGACTTTAGCCCATTGAGACCTATGTCAGACTTCTGATCTAACAGGATTACAAGATAAAATATTTGTGTTACTTGAAGCTACTAAATTTGTGATAAATTATTATAGGAGCCATGGGAAACTAATACAACTATACTACTCCTGAACCCATTCAAACTGCAAGCATAGTTCTTTGCATATAATGAGCTTTAAAAAGTAAATGTGTGAAATATATATCTATTGGGTTTATTACAACTACCATAAATGACCTAGGGATAAAGGAAAAATACAATTATCATAAGGAAAAATTATATAAAAATGGATTTTAAAGAAGTTGAAAAGCACCAATCTTATAGACCAGAGGCTTTGATACTAGATATTTTGTCTAGAAAGTCCTATGTGACTTAGGAAACTCTTTTCATTTCAATAGGCCTCAGTTTTAATGTTGAAAAATAAAGAAATTGGACCAGGTCATTCTTAATTTCTTTCTTCACTACCTTGCTAGGTATATTTTTTTTTCTTTTCATTTATTTGAATCAAATAATAATGTGCCAAATATTTTCCGAGATAGCCAAAAGACATCACTGTGAGTAGTGCTAATAATCAGATCCATGATGAAAGGCACAAAGTAATACTCAAAGCTGACTTTAGGGACAACCATCTAATATAAACCTGAAGGTTCTTCCTTCAATTTTAACTGATCCTGCTTAGTGGTTTGCCATTTATCACAGAAACTGATCACAATAACACAAGGGCATATTTCTTGAGTCTCGGCATTTGTATAAACTCACTGTCCATTAGAGTATGCAGAATTAAAATTTTTGACAAAATCTCTTTCTCTGCTGAAAAATAAAAGCCATCTGCGTAATATCAATGATACTGGTCTTCCGATGGCCAGCTCAGTGGTTTCCAGTTTCCAATAGAAAATACTTTTGCGTATTGTTTTGCCAGCAGTATTTGTTTTAGTTTGCCAAAGGGCTACTGATACAAACTACCAGAAATCTGTTGGCTTTTATAAAGGGTATTTATTTGGGGTAAAAGCTTACAGATCCAAGGCTGTGAAAGTCCAATTCATGGCACAATAAGAGGTATTTTCTCACCCAAGTCAGCTGCCACGTGTTGAAGCAAGATGGCCGCCAATCTCTGCCTGGTCTCTGCCTTCCCCAACGGATGTTACTGTCTCCTGGAGCTCAGTTGAGGGGGCATCAAGGCATAGGGCTTGTCTCTTGCTGGGCCTCTTCTCTGAGACTCGGCTACTTCACTTTCTTCTTAATTTCAGCTGCAAGCCATGAGGCAAATGGCTCATCTCTACATGGGGCCTCATCTCCTTGAGCCTGTCCTTTCCATCACAAGGCAACATCAGAAACGGTGGAGCTCTCTTTTCCAGTGTGGCTACAAATTTTATCAGACCCAGAGAGAGGGTGGAGACTCAACCTGAGTCACACCTTACTGCGTAGTCCAATTGAAAAGGTTACTCACATCCACTGGAATGAACCAGCCCACAAACATAAGCTTTTTCTTTTGGGGATTCATAAAATAATTTCAAACTGCCACAAAACTGTTATTGTAAAATATAATGGGAGTGGGGAGCAGATGTGGCTCAAGTGATTGAGTGCCTGCTTCCCACATGGGAAGTCCTGAGTTAGATCCCTAGTGCCTCCTAAAAACAAAAGCAAACAAGCAAACAAATGAAACAACCAACTCAGGGGAAACATTGTGGCTCAGCAGTTGAGCTCTGGCTTCCCCCGTTAGAAGTCCTGGGTTTAATGCCCAGTCCTGGTACCTGAAAAGATAAAAAATGAGAAGAGAAGACCAAAAAGAGAAATAAATACAGAAGATCACACAGCAAATGGACACAGACAGCAGAAACAGCAGGGTGGGGGGAGGGGAAGGGAAGGGGGGGAAATAAAATAAAATAAATCTTTTTTAAAAATTTCAAGGCATAAGGACCTTTTTAAAAAATAAAAATAATAAAATAATAAAAATAATAATAATGGGAGAGTGTGCTGGGGAGAAGGGAGGGATAGAGAACAGATAAGAGAGAAGAAGTAGAGACCACAGTTGAGGGGGCTAGAAAATGCTTTTAGTTATTTGGTCTTGTGTGTACAATTGACAGAACCATTTAGAATTTTCTGGGTTGTTCAGCTCCAGCTCAAATTCAATTGAGATGAAGAAAATAAAAAATGAAAATTAGATGCCAAAAACTGAGCAAAACAATCATTATGAGCAGAAGAGTGCAGGCCTCAGCATTAACCTTTGTTGCAAATGTTTGGGCAGACAACACAATTTAGGCATGGGCTACAGCCCTCAGGGCCAAACAGGGTTGCCCAGGGTCAGCAGAACTCCCAAAGAGAACACCCCCGCCAGTGACGTGTAATTCTTTTCTCCGCAAACAATGGGATTACATCCAGTTTGTTATGTGGAAAACACAACCAAGAAAGTTTTCTTTCTTTGTATAACTTAATATAATGAAAAGATAAGGGTATGGGAGAAGGCAAATAGAAAGAAGACACTTTATTAGAAAAGATGTCATTGTTGAAAAATAAGACAAAAAGAGGCATGGGATAATAGAGATTTCCTGAGACAGATGCCTTGGGTACCACAAGTTTGCAAAATAGGCTGGGAAGAAAATGGAAAGAGTGATCAAGAGGAAAGGGCAATGGGAGGGAATAAAACATGAAAAGAAGTTAGTGGAGAGAAAGAATGAAAAATAGAGAAAAGAAAATGAAAAGAGAGAGAAAGCAGAAAAATAAAAGAGGAAGTATAGTCTTGCCTTCTATCCTTTCACTGCCACACCTTAGCACCCAATCTGTCATTACAGGTCTGATTCATCATTGCCTTCACTTTCTCTCCCTTCTCACCCCACCCCCCCAGGATGGAAGAATAAAAGCTGCTAGAAGCCTCTAGGCTCTCCTTCACTTCCACAATGGGAGGGAAACACAGTCTGATTGTCCCACCAGGACAGCAAACAACGGAGGCACCACAGAAAGTTCTGTTATAACCCTGCATACAATTGGGTCTCCCAAAAGGAAATCAGGGTGCTGTTGGAAAGGTAATTTGGGGTATCAATGTCTACAACAGAAATGATTATCTGAGCTAGTCCTATTTGCGTTGAGCTCCAACCATTCACAACTTAACTTGTGTCAGAGACGTTTAATGCAAATTGGATATCCATGAGCTCTTCCTCATTTCCCAGTCTCCTTGAAGCTCTGCTGGGTCATGACACTATCTTAGGTCCACATGCTGTAAACAGAAATAATGTGTGTTGATGCTAAGCTGAGGTATTAATAGTACGAATGAGCCTCCATGAACTTTCCTTCTTTGTTGAAAAGACCAAGGAGGCTCTATGTTTCCAAATTATGCACATACAAGATGGTGGGACTTCCGGCAGCCTGAAACAATATGCTTTATACAAAATGGAAAAACTTAAAAAGCTTCCAAAGGCAAAACAATATTTAATGGGTACCTCTGAGGAGTGGTATTATATGAGGTAAAGAATAAAGACAAATTCCACTTCTTAAATTATATGCATTTTAAATTTTAGCATTTTAGAAATAAAAAGCAGGTGTTGCGTTCACAATTAAATAAAAATCTTTTAAAAACTGTTAATTATGAGTTATTTTGAGAAAATCCAGTTAAAACAAACAGGGAAATACCTGGTTAAAACGTAAAATACAACTAATTTCCCTCAATGGCTCAGCATCAAGAATGGGCATCTTTTTCAGGGATCAGGAAAGGCTCTCTGTGATTTAGTGGCTGTTGTTTGATCAATGGCTGAAATGATTTAGTGGAGAGCTTGCCGATGAAGTTCACGGATAAAGCTATGCTAACTAAAACTTTGGGAGCCGTGATTAAGATCCCAACCGGCCTGTCAGAAGTGAGCTATGGCCAAGTGTGGGATGTGAGTGTACTTGAGAGTGAAGAATGAATCTCTGAAGACTGCGAGGGTCAGACAAAAGTACATCGGTGCCTCTGGATTCAGCATAAATCACATGCCAGATGAATGTCTGGAATAAATGGTGTGGCTTCAAGAAACACAGCACTGCTGGGGTATTTCAAGTGTAAGACAAGCCAGAAGTGGAAAGAAAGGAACATAAGCTCAAGCCTTGCTTCAGCAAAAAAAATTTACCGAATATGGTGGGTTCTCTATGTCAGGCCCTGTGTCAGACATGCCACTTTCTTCAGTGACTTTCTTTACCCACCCACTTATCTGTCTTGGTCTCTAGCTTGACTGTTCTAAGACCTCACTGTTGCAAACCTGTCCCAGGCATCAGGACCAGCAAGCTCAACTGGGAGCTCATAAGAAATATAGAACCTTACGGCCAATCCCAGACCTACTGAATCTGAATCTGCATTTTAACAAGAGCCTGGTGGTTCAAGTGCACATTCAGATACAGAACGTGCAGTTTCCCCTACCCCACCTCCACCTAACTAAGGAGAAAGGCTCCTTATTTACTTGGTCAGTCTACACATCTTTGTTTGTGCCTGAAAATGAATAGACAAGAGAACTGGAAGGGATATGAGAGGGCTAAGCTGCCACACGTAATGATGAGGAGAGCAAAGAGGGGAAATGTAAGGCAAAGGATCTAAGCAGGTGGATTTTATGGGTGACGTTTAGGGAAATGTATTGGCAGGAAGGAAAGAAAGAGAAATATATATAAATAAATATAGATAGAGACACAAAAAGCAAATTTGAGGAAATATTGCTGCACGTTGTTAAATGGGACCTCACTGACATTCTCTGGAGAGACTTCAAAAAAGATTTAAAGTTCTGCTTGACTATTTTGGGGTGTCATTACTGCTGTTTCTTTTATGTGAAACTGGAGTGATATGGGATACAATGGACCCTGGCTTTATAGGCATTTCATATTTATGGGATTTTCTCATCCTTTTTTAGGTGGGAAGGTGGGGAAGACAATAAAAATGTAAGATAACTCCTATAATCTAGGAATATGGGGTTATCATTCTATCTGACTTCCAAAAACAAAGGTTTTCTTTTTCATTGCTTCACGAGGATTTTGTTGAGTTTCACAGAACTTTTCTATGAATTATTTGATGATGCTCAATGCGGGCTGGATCCCTAAATAACTGTAATTTAGCAGTTACATTAGAGATCCTTAAAGCTGATTTTAGCTCTGTATGCCTGTGTGTGAATGAAAATAATCTCTAATGTGTGGAACCAAAATAGCAGTGAAAAAAAATGTCAGCCTTGGTTTTTAAGCTAAATGATCTGCTTGCGATCAACTATCATTATTCTTTCTACATATACAGCAAAAGTATTGATTTTGGATCCTAAACAAGTGAAGGTAACAGTGAAAACAAATTCATATACCATTTGGTAGACTATCATAACCCCAGCACGCGTAACTGCTGTGTATAATCTGTGAAGATCAGAAAAGATTATAAAACAGAAAAACCTGTCATGAAAAACCTTGAAAGGTAATAGGAGATGAAGTGATGATACTCCTTGGAAAACAACACTCATTTATTTAAAAAACAGTTTTCAGATAAGGAAAATACAACCAGAAATAAACACCCTGACCTTTTCGCTCTTTTGGCATTTGATTTGAACTCAAGTTGGGCATTCTTATGACAGCAAAAATAGAGGATTTTGTATTTACTTAATTGATCTTGATGCTTTTACACGTGGTGACATGCACGCTTGCTTGACTTAGACATATTACTATGGATTTAATTTCAGAACAATTTCAAAGAACTTCACGGGACAAGGTGCCCTTTCTCTGTGAGGTGGTATTTAATTAGCCCATACTAAAAGGTCTTTATACACACACATAAATGCTGGAGGGTGTGCAAAGTGCTTAACTTCCATCAAATATGGTACATTTACTCAAGTTTTGTAGGGATTATTATCACTAATTGCTGGTGTGGATATCACTGAAGCCTTCCGGATTAATAAAGAGAGAGAAAAAGGGAGATTACTGATCCGAATGTGCTTTCCCAAAACCTTACTTGTCAAGGCTACAATATTTCAAGTGTTTCACAGACTGTAACAAAAACATCATGAAGACAAGAAATTGTCTTGGCTTGATTGCAGCTCCCAAAACTCACAATGGCTTGATTGCAGCTCCCAAAACTCACAATATAAAAACCTGCAAATCATGAGCACCTGCATCTTTAAGAAGACTTTTCAATCCTCTGGCCATGCTTTATAGTTGGTGAGTTTCCCAGCCCTGCGGCATCAGTATATGAGCTCTAATCACAGTTCAAACACAAATCCTAGCTACTGAGCTCCAGTCTCTCAGCTGCCAAATCCATTGCAGGACTGGCCAAAAGTCAAGGCCGGGGAGCTATGCTGAGAGGAGAAAGATGCTGTCCATCTCCTGCTTAAATAGTTTCTCAGAGCTCTTGAGATTAAGGTCAAAATGTTGAGTGTGAATTACACGATCCCACACAACCAGAGGTCTCCCAAACTCCCAGCCCACGTTGAACTGGCTGTCTCCCCATCACAGGGTCTTTGCAGTTAGTTTCCTTTGCCCAGATCACTTTCCCTCCCTCCTACCTTTCTTTTTCTTTTTAATATACTTTCAAAAATTTTAAAAAAGATACTTAGTTACATAAATGTTACGTAAAAAATGTAGGGGATTCCCATATGCCCCACTCCCTGCACCTCCACATTTTCCCACATTAATATCCTACATTAGTATGGTAAATTCATTGCAATTGATAAACACGTTTTGGAGCATTGCCACTAAGTGTGGATTATAGTTTACATTGTAGTGTACACTCTCTCCTGCACAATTTTGTAAATTGTGACAAGGTATATAATGGCTTGTATCTGTCATTGCAACATAATTCAGGACAACTCCCAAGTCCCCAAAATGCCCCCATATTACCCCTGTTTTTCCCTCTGCCTTCCCTCAGAACCTCCAATGGCCACTACCTCCACATCAATGATAAAAGTTCTTCCATTGCTAGAATCACAATAAGTCTATAGTAGAATACCAGTAAGTCTATTCTAGCCCATCGTTCATTTCCCAATCCTGGGGATTCTGGGATGGTGATATCCACTCCACCTCTAACTGAGAAGGGGCTTAGATACCATGGGGCAGATGGATGAGGCTATCTTGCTTGCAGTTGCACACTTTCTCTGTCATTGTCCATCATCATCTCCTTGTTAGTTGTCCTGGATGAGTCCAATGAACTAGAGAGTAGGTGTTGCAACTCTGTTGAGATTCAGGGCCCAGCTGGCACATGGATAGCCCACTACCTTTCAAACTCTCTCATCTTCATCCTTTAAGTCACAGTTTAAATGTCCAGTCCTCAGGAGAAGCCCACCTTCAACACCTAAACTAGGTAATTTGTTCCCTCTGTTATGTGACCCTGTAAGACCCTAAACTTTTCCATGATAACATAACATAACAATTTCAGTCTTACTGTTACATATGTAATTATTTTTTTCAATTTCCTCTCCTAGACTTTATGCTCTGTATTCCCAGTACAGTGCACCTGGTACACAGTGAGAGGGCTCAATACCCATTTGTTAATGGAATAAATGAATAAAATGCAGAATAGATGAGTCAGATGGTACCATAAGTCACCTTAATACTTTGTATAACTCTTACTCCCCTTTTTATCAATATTGAAACTTGTTTCTGAAACTGCCTTATCCCTCCATTGGATGATATGATCTTAGGGTACAGTGACCTTGTCTAGAGCATGACTTACCCTGTACGAAGTAGCTCAAAGTTAAACTCCTCAGGGGAGAATGGGAGGAAGACATGGAGCCAGAAGATGGATGAGAAGGAATGAGAAAAGTTAGCAATGTGGTGGAGAGAGAAAAAGAAAACAATAATGAATAAAGTTTCTGAGGACTTAAAAGATAATCATAATCTATATTATTTTAATAAATCTTTAAAACAAATTAGATGAAATACAAATACAAGGGAAAATTCATTATTAAAACTTCCCTTTGGAAGAAGAAAAGGCTTATGAAACCCTTTCAGAGTGCATGCCAAACAAATGTGGCATGCTGACAACATATGTAAATAAAACTGACTAAAGATTCCATTTGATGAAGTAAAGCATGGTGTATATATTTATGAAGACAAAAGGAAGACACAAATTCCTGCTGGTAAGCCTCTATTGGTGGTTTTTATTTCAGATTGATACTTTTTTGGGGGAAAAAGAGTAGACTCTTAAGCATATCTAAAATAGTTGGAAAAAAGCTTATTACCACTAGTATTAATGATCTGTGGGAAAACTTGTGATGTCACTTGCTTTGAACAATATGGGGACCAGGTGTAAATAGTGCAAAATGAAGACTAATGACTAATGTTTAACATACAAACCTAAGACTTGCTGAAGAGGACTTCTTAGGCAGTACCAAGTTGTTAGGTTAAATTCTTAGTTGATTTTCATTAGAAGTGTGAAAAGATACTGCACTTTGCAAGATGGTACGCAGCCAGCCATCTGAGTCTTAGCTGAG
The DNA here is from genome assembly GCF_030445035.2 of Dasypus novemcinctus. NCBI lineage: Eukaryota > Metazoa > Chordata > Mammalia > Cingulata > Dasypodidae > Dasypus > Dasypus novemcinctus. The sequence goes on from NC_080698.1 coordinate 26,247,771, forward strand.
AGAATCTCATACAAGAATTGCCATGCTGCCACAACTTTCAACTCTATGCTGCATAAAGTCTATTGCTGATACTCTGTTTTTACAAGATGTATGCATAAATGTAGTTGGCTCTGTTCAATAGATGATCCAATTCAGAAAGTCTTAATCATTTTATGCTTCTTAATGATGACTTCAATTTTCAAGACAATGTATATGTTCACTGTCCTATTCTCAAGGGAGATGAATATTACAAATATTTCTCACCATCTTGATTTTTTATTCCAAAATTTTATACTTTCATTGACATTCTTATGTTTTTTGGAGAGAAAATGGAAACTTGATGAAATCTCTCCTTCTTAAATATTCTATTCACCTTCAAGAAAAGATTTTGACTATCTGGCTTGACAGAGTCTCTTAAATCAAGTTGAATGGGATTCCAACATAATTAGGTAGATTTTTGCCAAAAATAGCTGTCAAAAGCTAAACTCTACATGGAGAAAGAATTGATGCCAATGAGTGGATTTGAACATGATTCAGAGAAGTGGCCACATTTGAACCCTGGGTCATAAGGAATGAAGTATTACATCAAACCTGGTAACCATAAATCAACCAAGATTCCTCCCTTTCCCTTATCCCACCGCATACCTAGTCTAACACCGAGTCCCATTAATTTTACTTCCAAAATATATTTGCTCCTGCCCACTTCCCACTATCCTGAGCCACTGTAATTGTTTTCCACCTGGCCTTACTGCATCTTTGCCCTGTTCAATCCATTCTGCACATGGCAACTCAAATGACTTTTAAAAACACAAATCTGATTATATCACCCTTCTGCATAAACCTTAGATGATGTTCCTTTCACCAGGACAAAGCAAAACTGTCTACCCTTGTCCCAAATACCTTGCCTACCTCTCCAAACTCATCTTGTATTCCTACCTACCAGTCTTTTCTATATTTATTTTTCACTTAAAAGTTAAGGTTTATTAACATCAGTGCACATGCTTGCCCTGGTGGGCTGTAGGTCCCTGACCTACAGTAACAAAGGCAGTCTGCAGCATGGAAAGGTGCACAGAGACATCCTGGTGGGTTTCTGTGGGTTGCTACATATTGCAGAGTATGTGTGCCCTCTTAACTCAAACTGTAATTATGTTACATTTTGTCTGAGTTAAGTAAATTAACTCAAACAAAATGGACAATGTCAGATGATTCTAATGAAGAAATTCCAGTTTGAATATAATGCAAAAAAGGAGCACAAACAAGCAAAGAGAAAAGCAGAACTGACACTTCATTCCCCAAATAGAAACTTTCATGTTAAAAACAGTGATGAAAGTAAATAAAAAATATATTTAAAAAAACAACAGATAATGATGACCTAATTAGATTTTCCAAGAAAATACTAAAGAAAATGAAAAGAAAGAAATTATCAACAAAAGCATTTCAAATTATTTTCACATTTGCTATTGTTAATGATCATGCTTTCCCTACATATATATTGAACATTTTGATATTAATGATCATTGTGAAAACATAATATTTAGCAAGAACATTTAAAAACTGAGCATCTATATTATTAACTTTGATAATATGTGAGTTACTCCACTGTTAGCAAATAAATAAGAATTATTTTTTAAATTTTTGGCTTTCTTATCCTTTTAATACACGTTTTTCTTTAAACTTTTTATTTTGAGATTACTTCAAACTTACATTAGGGGAGTGGATGTAACTCAAGTGGTTGAGTGCCTGCTTCCCGTGTACCCGAGTTCAATCCCTAGTACCCACTAAAAAAATCACAACCTTACGGTGTATTTGGAAAAATACTTCAAGCCCAGTGCAAAGAACTCCAACATAAGCCTTCCCCATAGAAGCAACAATTTTAACATTGTGCCACATTTGCCCTACCATTCTTGGTCTACCTACCTATCAATCTTTCAACATTTGAAAGTGGTTTGTATACATCAGGCTCCTTGAACATATAATACTTCCAGGTACGTTTCCTAAGAACAAGATTATTCACGTATGTAACCATCTTAAGTGCGGTGATGACTTACATATTTGTACATTATGAGCACCAAACCATTGATTTATCATTACTTTTTTTTTTTTTTTTTTTGCATTTGCCTTTAAGAAATTGCGGGAGGTTTTAGTGGAGTTACCAACCAAAAATTACAATAGTACTGGCATTCTTATGTCTTTACCTCTACTGGAGATCTTTATTTAATTGAACTTCTCAGATATGTATATTCATGTTTTTCATTAGATCTGGGAAGTTTTAAGCCATTCTTTCTTTGAATATTCTCTCTTCCCCTTTCTTCTCCTTCTGGGACCCCTACAATGCATATATTGGTATACGTGGTTTCCCACAAGTGTACCTCAGACTCTGTTCACTTTTCTTCATTCTTTTTCTTTTTGTTCCTCAGACTGAATTTAATTGTCTTATCCTTATGTTCATTGATTCTTCCTTCTGGCAGCTCTGTTGTGCGGTTGACTCATTCTTTCTAGGGAATGTTTTTTTTTTAAATCCTGTTACTATGGTCTTCAGCTCTGTTTGGTTCTTTTTCATAATTTCTATATCTTTATTGATATTCTCTTTGTGTTCATCTCTTATTTTCTTAATGTCCTGTCTTCCTCCATGTTTTCCTTTAGCTCTGTGAACATATATAGGACCATTTTTTAAAAGTCTTAGGTATGCAAGATCTGCTCCTGTTCATTGATGGTTTCTGATGCCTTAATCTTCTCCTTTGCATGAGTCATTGCTTCCTGTTTGTTTGTTTTTGTCTCAAGTCACACATTTTGATATTTTAATGTATTATTGCTGGAATGTAGACTCTGAGGCATCTGTTCCTTAAGCTTGTATCCAGCTAGTGTCATGACAGAGATGTCCTTGAATGACAGGAACTAACCACTGAAAAAAAAAGAAGGAAAAAAAGAAATGCCTTTTCACACTGGCCTGCCTAAGTGCTCTGCTTCAGAACTTAGTCATGCAATAAGATTAGAGGACCACCTACTGCAAAAGCACAGAGATGCCCCGGTCTTTTCTGCACACCTGTCTTTTTCTGGGCTTGCATGCAGGGCTCTAGACACTCACCCATTTACACAGATAAGGATGTTGCCATTCCCTTAGGAAACACTGTTTCCTCATGGTCCCAGGTGCTGCACTGTACGTCCTGCAGCTGGCACTCCTTTGCCCCAGGCAGCTTCTGTTTGACTGTTCTATAGCTTTCTGTAGGAAAGCTCTGTAAGCCACCTCTAGACACAGAAAAAGTTCTGGAATGGTGAGCCTGTGATGAGTGTCCTGGTTCATTTCTTCAGCCCTCCCCCAGACAGACTGGCACAGACATACACACACCCTAGTATGTGCACAAAAGTCACTCTACTTCCTCTGGAACCAGGACCAGGAACCCACACTGGGAGCGTGTGCTCCCTCTGCACTGAACCCACGAGAGGAGTGGGAGAGGGGCTGTCACAAGCTCGGGAGATCCTACTGTTTGTTTGTTTTTTATCTCCTCCCCTTCCCCCGACTTGCGACCTTTTTTGAGTGCTATCTGCTCTCTGTGTCCATTTGCTGTGTGTTCTTTTGTGTCTGTATTTTATTTATGTGTCTGTATTTTTATTTATTACCCCACCCCTTGCAGTCCATTCGCTGCACACTCTTCTGCATTTTTGCTTGTCTCCCTTTTTATTGCGTCACCTTGCTGAATCGGCTCTCCGCAGCGCTTGTGGGTCGGTGGCACTCCACAGCGCTTGCCGGCCAGGTGGCACTCCACAGCGCCCAGGCCAGCGGCTCTCCGCAGCATACGGGTGAACCTGCCTTAACAAGGAGACCCCAGGATGCAAACCCAGGGCCTCCCATATGGTAGACGGGAGCCCAACTGATTGAGCCACAGCCGCCTCCCGATCCTACTGTTTTTAAGTGGCCATTTTCTTGATTCGGCACTCACCCTATTACTGAAATCCTTTAACCATTTGCTCAGAGCTTCTGTGGGTGGGCAGAGTTCTCTGGATTATCTCACTCCTCCATCTTGATCAAGGAGGCTCTGAACATATTTTTACTAAATGAACTGGCATCAGTATATACCTTAAAAATAAATATGCCCATATTAGCATTCTATTGTCAAAAATTTTCCTCAATTGGGACAGATCAAAAAAGTTTAGAGACAATTGAACTAATGTAAGTTAGAATCACTTATGGAACTTTTAAAAGCAGAGATTCCGGAGATTCACATCTGACCTCCTGGATCAGGGTCTCTTAGGGCTTGGTTTCAGGAATGTGAATTTCTAAAACAGATCCATAAGTGATTTTGACATGTACCTAGGATTCACGAATTGAGTGCACATTTAATGAATACTTTAATGTGCCAACCACATTCTGGATAATGGGGAGGCAGAAGTGGACAAGACAAACAAGGTTACTGCTCCCGTGGTGCTTACCTTTCAATGGGAGGTAAAGATAATGAAACAAACAAGATGATATCTGACACCAATAAGTGCTACCAGGTAAATAAAGCAGGGTGTTATAAAAGTCACTTGGAAAAAAAATAAATAAATAAATAAAAATAAAAGTCACTTGGGTGTCAAGAAGACTTCCTGTGAATGTGACATTCAAGCTGAGACTTGAATAACAAGAAGGAATCAGTTGTGTAAAAATCTGGGGCAAGAATGCTGTAGTCCTCAGGTGGCAACACTCTTGGTAAATTCAAGGAAAAGGAAAATGTCACATTAACAGGGGTTCTTAACCAGGGGTCCATGGGCTTGAATTGGAATTCAAAGAAACATTGTTCTTGTGGGGACATATTGGTGCAGGTGTGATATATTTAATAATTTATTAAATAATGCATAATATTATTGTCTGTATTAGTCAGCCAAAGGGGTGCTGATGCAAAATACCAGAAATTGGTTGGTTTTTATAAAGGATATTTACTTGGGGTAGGAGCTTACAGATACCAGGCCATAAAGCATAAGTTACTTCCCTCAACAAAGTCTATTTGGAGCAAGATGACTGCTGACATCTATAAGGGTTCAGGCTTCCTGGGTTCCTATGTTCCTGCAGCTTGCTTTTCTCTGGGTTCAAGGTTCCTTTTTCCTGGGGCTGGCTTCTCTTTCCTCTGTGAGCTTACTTCCCAGGGCTCCAGCTTAAATCTTTAGCATCAAACTCCAAAATCAGAAATACTGGTATGAAAAGCTCCAACTCTGTCCTTTGCCATGCCTTTTATCTGTGAGTCCCCACCCACCAAGGGGCAGGGAGTCAACGCCCTAATCATAACTCAATCATGCCCAGGTAGAGATCAGATTACAGGCATAATCTAATATTTCTTTTTGGAATTCATCAATTATGTCAAACTGCTACAGGATCCATGGTTTTCACCTGACTGGCAAAGGGGTCCATGTAATAAAAAACGTTAAGAATCCCTGCACTATAGCAAGCTTTGGGGACAATGATAAAAGATAAGATCTGAGAGGAAAGGGGAGCTCCTGTCTGCTTTAGAGATCAGGCAAAGGCCTTTGGATATATTTTAAATGAGATGGGGGAGCCATTGGAGGGTTTTGTTAGGTGTGATATGATCTGATATACCTTTTGTAAAAAGAATGGAAAGGAAGGGCACCAACATGACAGAAGATGAGATCAACTTTAGACTTTAAAACCCCCAAGCTCAGAACTGGAAAGAGTAATACCTGGTTGTTGAATGAACAAATTAACAAGGAAGGATTAATAAACAGTAAACAAAGACTAAATTAACACCAGGGGTGAATCAGCCCACAGACACTCACCTCCTCTCTATTTGTGACCCTCTAGTCAGAACTCAGGACCACTGACCACTCCTGTTCTGGCTGCCAGCCAGCCTTGAGCTCGTATTTCAGACAGAGTGCATTTTATGATTAATCTTAATCCTCCTACCTTCCATGGAAACAAATCATCAAAACATTTTACTCGGGGGAGAAGGGATGGTAAATGATCTCTCCAAACATCCCCTTTAAACTTCTGTCAATGAAAGTGAATTTCCAAACCCACACATTTGAGTGGGATCTAAATGGTGGTAACCGCTGTGCCTGTCATCACTGAGCAAAGATTGGAGCCACAGACAAGCTCTCTACCTTCCCTCCGCTTCCAGCTAACTATTGTCTAGAGCCAGAAGTTGGCCAGGTTAAAATACGAGACTGCTGTGGTCTCTTCCACTTGAGTTCTCACGCACCTTCTTTTCCTTTTCTAGGCTTGCTTTTTTTCACTCTTGACACAGATGGCTCTGCCTGGTTTGCAAATCTCCTTCCAGGGTCTGTCTAAATGGCAAGCTTCTTTGATCTATAGCCCAGTCAAAGGTAGGATCTGTATTTCCACCATCTACTGCAGGCTGCCTCCCTGTTGACATTAATCTTCTGCCTTTGCCAGGTCTAGACAATAGGAGTTGGAAAGTGTTAATCTAAAGATTCACCAGACACCAAGTCATAAATCTGCCCGGGGGTAAGCAGACTTGTGGCATTTTCTATTTGCTCCAAAGAGGACTCTGGGCTTTGTTTGATCTTCCATTGCCTTTGCTCTGAAGGATTGAATTACCCACAAAGTCGAAATCCAGTTCCTTTAGAGGATCTCACCCAGCAAAGATAGATATGAGAAAAAAAGTACCATCCATTTATCTCAGGAACTGAGTCAGAAAATCTAAGGGGAGACGTTGTATAGAGATTATAATATTTAGTTGTTCTGAGGTGTTTGATTTTCCAATAATGTAAAGCAAAGGAACATTTCTCATTTTATAGTAGTGTTCCCTAATGAAGCGTTGCTGGACTTTTTCTAATTGCATTATCCATGGGTGTTTTGTTGTTTTTTAAAATCTGTGTTAGGTGAAAAATGCTCAATAGGACCCTAACTACAAGGTATTTAAAAGAGAATGCTACGAATAAGCTGGGTATCTGCAGTACATTTCCACAAAATCCAATTGTAAAATAGGAGACCTGAAAAACGCACTGTATACAAAATGATAGATGAGGCAATTGTGCCTGCAAAATCAAAGACATCATATCTTGTCTGCAAGCACACTGATAAATGATTTCCCTTGCTAAGTGATTTTGTATTTTTGTGTTGACTTTTGTTTCTCCTGAGATGAACTGGACTGTCAATGTGTGTGGCTACAGAATTAAAGACCTTTCTCTCTCTCTCTCTCAAATAAATCTTGAACATGCTAAATAACTTCCATCTCTTAACTCTTTCTATTTGTTCTGGCTTAAGAGAATGCCTATCTTAGGCTGATGGTCCTATGGACAAGGTGACTGCTTAAGAAAACTTCCAGTTCTAGAGCTTTGGAATTAGTAGACAATTCTCTATATCAATTAAAGGAATTGTTTCTTGCAACTCTCCAGCTAGACCCTGGATTCCTTTAAATTCCTGGGCTCGTTCATGTGCTGAAATAATTTAAAATGGACACCCCTAAATGCACAGAAAGAAATTTCATTTCATGTGCCAAATATGAATGGGTTCTTAGAGCTGTGCATTTAGAAGGATTCTGAGGCTACAACCTGCCTTACCAGGAAAGAGTGCCAAGGCATCAGGTCTGACTTCCATGAGAATGGGAAGGTGCACAGGGATATGAGTCACCTTTTTGTGATCTGTCCTTAATGCTTGTTTTTTATTGACAGACTGTCCTGAACTAATCACCATGCCCAGTCACTTTTAGACTCTGTGAACCAAAGATTTTGCTTCTATTTTTTTCACCTTGCCTCCTCATCAGGAGCTAGACTCTGGGCTGCCACTTCAACCTCGGTTTACCTGCAATAGGGCTCACTGGTTGTGATCCAGGTGCCAGGCTAATTTTATAAGTAATTTGTACTGGAGTAAGCCAAAGTGAGAATGTCATCATGAATTATCCTTCCAAGATAATTGTTTGCATTTTAACTCAAGTTTGGGGCTTTAAAGGACTTGAGGAATAAACTTTCCCACACACATTTGCACGTACACAGTTTTGTGGCTCATTGCTTAATACCAAAATGGCCAGTCCCACCTTACTAAGTGAGCCCTGAAAATGCATTCTGACTTTATCTTTGCTCAGGAAAGCAATACTCAAGAAAGTCTTGTTCCTCAGGATTAAGGTTTTAACCAAGTGAGCTGTAAACCTATGCACAGAATAAACCAACATCTCGTAAGCACACAGAAAAGATTCAGCATGCAATGTTTACTGCAGTACAATTTGCCTATTAAAACTAGTTCAACATTCCACGTTAAATACTCACAAAGATTTCAGCTGTTTTAAAAACTGGTAACCAAGAAACACAGCTTAAGAAATAAAACCCCTATACAAAAATACCCTGGGAGAAAGGGGAAACAATCACATGTGGCAAATTCACATCTGTAATCAGTACTGTAAATCATGAAACAGATTAGTTAATTATCCAGAAACTTATAAAATTGTCTTCCAAATTTTTCCTCTCATATACCCTCCCTGCACTGACTCATTACTTAATTATTTCCCAGTGAATGGATTGTCGTTTCTTCAAACACTTTTCCAGCTGGGAGGAGTTGGGTTGGCACTGATGAAATGCTTTCTGAAAGTAGAGCATTTCTATCCACCAACACTGAATCAACTGGTTATAAAGTTGAAAAATTCTGTTGAATCACAAAGAAGTTTTCTCTTTGTTTAAACTAGTGGTTATCAGCCATTTTGCAACACTCTACTATTCTGGAACAGAATTGACAGATAAAATAACCTACTGACATTAAATAAATAAATAAGCCCTAACTGAAATACAAAGAAAAATGAAAAAGAAAGTGGTTTACCATAATATACTATGCATTACAATATTTGCATGCTTGGGCACTATAGTTGCTGAGGGCAGGGAGAGGGAAAAAAGATGAGATGTGGGGGCATTTTCCAGACTTGGAGTTGTCCTAAATGATATTGCAGGGACAGATGCAGGACATTATATATTCTGCCATAATCCACTGAATGTACTGGGGGAGAGTGTAAACTACAATGTAAACTCTAATCCATGTGGTGCAGCAGTGCTCCAAAATGTATTCACCAAATGCAATGAATGTGCCACAGTGATGAAAGAGCTCACTGATGTGGGAGGAGTGAGGGGGTGGGGGTGTGGTATGTGGGAACCTCTTATATTTTTTAATGTAACATTGTTTTGTGATTTATATATATTTTTTAAAAAGACAATTTAATTTAAAAATTTTTTAAATTAAAAATGGAAGTCATAGTAAAACAGATGATTTCATCTGCTCATGGGAACACAAGAGCTACAAAAATACTCCCAATAACTGGGGCAACCAATATTGCACCACAAATTCCTAAGACAACCTTTAAGCAGGGGATCTTAACCTTTTTTGTTCACAGACCCCTGTTCCAGGCAGGTGAAAGCCATGGACCCGTTACTAAGTCTACACTATACTGTATATTACTTAATAAATACATCACACCCACACCAACACATCCCCACAAGAATAATGTTTTTTTGAATTTCAGTTCAAGCTCACGGACCCCTTGTGAAGAACCCTTGCTTTAGAGGGGCATGCTGCTCCCACCGGGTCCCACTGTTTTCCCAACCCTAACTGGTCAAGTTGATAAGTCTCTCTCTCTTCTCCAGTCTTGTTTTCCGGCTGAGTCATTAGTTGACTGGCAGGTAGTGTCATAGCAGTTGATAAGACCTTGAGGCCACAAGGCCTACGTTTCTTCATCTCACTTTCTAAGATCCATTCCCAAAAAGTACAATTCAAATAAACAGAGCTCAGAAACTTGCCCAGTCCTACTGCCCACTGTATTGCCATGTGTAGAGAGGAAAATAGCAAAGAACAAAGGAAAAGAGAAAAAGAGCCCACACCACAGACATTCTGGGGTTTGTCTTTTAGGCAGAGGTTATAAGGTTTTCTATACTCTGCATGAGCTGGGACTCTGAAACTCCTTGAGATATCTTCCTTACGATATCTAAGTCTGGAGAGCTGCTTGCTAGTGCTCAAAATAGTCGGTATCATTCTAAGTTTCCACACTGGATTCTATTCCTTGCTAGGAAGAAGAGAATCTGAACTTCTCCTGTCTCACCTGTGAAATGGGGATTGGCATGTGTGGAAATGCTCTCACTTGCTCTGTACAGGGATAAGTAAATTCTCTTTATTAGGCTTAACTAGCCTGAACACTATCAAGAGAGGGGGTGGTATGGGATAAATTACTACTTCTGGGTAGTTCTTAAATTACCCTGGAATAAAAATTGGTTTGAATGTCTTTTCTGATGAATCGCAGGTATAAAATGAAAACAACAACAACAAGAAAGTACTCCAAAATGTCAACAGTATGTTCCCTTCTTAGCAGTGGACCTGTGATGAGAGCTCATGGTTGCTAATAGTATCGATGCTGTTTTGCATTCTTGTAGCACTTTCAAGGTATATTTCTATATACGTTATCTTACTTGATCCTTTGGAGCAAGGGGAAAGTACGTAGGTATTGTTAATATCACTTTAAAGAGGGTGGCTCTGATGCTGAGAGGAAGGTCATTTGTCTAAAGCCCCTGGCTACTAAGTGGCAGTTCAAAGGGAAGGATCCTAATACTTGGTTCTTCCTACTCCACCATTGATTTGCAAGATCCCTTCTGTGCACTGGAAAATTCACCCCCTGAAGAGAATAGAGAATTTACTTGATGGCCCTCAACTTTGGCAATAGCTAAAAATAACTGGCAACCATAAGTGCAGGACATAGATGCACGTGTATGACGTCAGGACCCACCTTTCACATGAGGTAGATTCCAGAAGAGTCAGTGTGCAAGAGTGCTGCCTGCCTGAGGAAAGTCTTGTTGCTTGTTTTTTGTACTCCACTGTTCTCAGGGTAGGAGTTTTACCTCAGGCTTTCTCTCCTCATGGTCACAAGATGGCTGCTGCACAGTACTTTGTTTTATATACAGATGAGACAGGATCCAGCAGAAAAGATCTGTCACTTCTTTAAGAGTGAAATAGAAACTTCTCCTAGAAAAACTCTAAGAAGCCCCCCAGGCAAACTTTCCTCATTTTTCATTGGCCAGAACTGGATCTCATGCTGCCTTTAAAATAATTTATTGGCAAGGGGAATAACAGTACTTGACTGGCTCAGACAAATTAGGAATTACCCTCTGGCAGGAAAGAGGGTCTTCCTTCCTGAAAAGCAGATCACTGAAAAATATTTGAGTTCTATTAAAAAGGAAAGGGTTTGTTTTGTTTGGTTTTGTTTCATTTTTGTGTGTACAGGAAGAAGGCAAACAAACATAGGGCTTCTAGAAGCTATCAAGAAATTTCTATTTTCTAAGTTTTCTCCTTTTGAGGATTCCTCAAACACTTCCTTCACACTCACACCTTCCAAATCGTGCAGTTTTACTTCTCTCTTAACCTGCATTCAATTACAGCTTTATTGCTTGTACAGAATTTTCTGTTTAATTTCCTTTTCTTTGGGGCTACCAATCCAAGTCATCTAGGGTGTTTAAAAGTGCTCATTCAGTCATTAATTATCATTATTAACAAGAAATTTTAAAGCAGCCTTTTACTGAGAATTTACTAGGTGCCAGGCATTGCTCTAAGAGCTCCATCTCCATGGACTTATTTAACCATCTCTACACCTTTGGAGGAAAGTACCGATTTGATCATTCTTTGACAGATGAAGAAACTGAGTCTCTGAGAGGTTAAGAGACTTCCTCAAGGTCACACAGCTAAAAGTGGCAAAGCAGGCCCTTGAACCATTGCTTACCTGACTCTACAATCCACTATTTTAGTTCATCTTTCAGGTTTGAATCTATAGTGAATGAATTGGTGCCATGATTTTTCAGCTTTCATTTGTATAATTACTCACAGCGCCTGCCTTTGTAACAGCTCAGTGAGTAGGGACATTACGACGTTCTATCCACACAGCACTCCTGAGAACTGGGGTTGGGTTGGCATCATCACCACCAAGGCTAAATAAAGGTTAACAGGTGAGTGAATCAGAGGAAGACGTTAGGCCAGAAACAGGGTTCTTCTGACCGCTGGGCCCATGTTCTCACCAGTCAATCATGAAATGACTACCTTATCCAGGGCACAGCCATTCTCCCATGAAGCTCAGGGGTTCTTAGCATCCTCATCTCAGTAATCTCCTCATGGGTCCCTAGTAAATGTCAGACAATAACATTAACCGTGATAGAAGCTAAGCCGATAAGGGAGAAGTGTGGTGGGTTTTCCATGGCAATGAGACAATTCAGAGCAAATGGATAGGTACCTCACCATAACTGGCACCCAAATGCACGCCCCTCCCCCCCAGGTCCTCATCACAAGGTCCTTCTGGTACTTTCTGCTGCTTCAGATAAGAGAGGATTAAAGAATCTGAATGTATTTTGTCCACAGGACAAGATGGCTTATGCCACATGCAAAAGATCCCCAGTCATTCAGAAGAGCTTCTTAGTCCTTCAGTAGCACTGAATCAGACAAAGCGATGCTGTGATATTGAGGAAAAGAGAAAACAAAGTCAGGAGAGGTGAACCATATGTACCAGCTCTTCTAAATGTGGCCTGGTTTTCAATAACAAAGGTCTTAATTTTGGAGGCTTGAGAAGAAAATATCCTTGCTGATGGGTGAAGTGCAGCTTTGCTGTGGGAAAGAGGTCCCCATAAATCATGGCTTTCTCTCCCCCAAGTATCTATTAGGCCCTTTCCAAAGGTTACTGAGCTTCAAAATGGGATAATGCCACTGTGCTAGGCTAAGACCTATGATTTGCAAATGGAGGTAGGTAGGGTGAACCACAAGGTCTATCACCAAACAAAACACAAATGCACTCACCCCTGGTCTCTGATTCAGATACAGGGCCTCCTGCTCCTGTGCCTGGGAGGTTAGAGAACAACTTGATAACTGTTGAATGTGGGGTACAGTCTTAGTGAGCTTGGTGTTCCTTTGGACATCTATTTGAGATGTCTCTTCTGTTATTTGGATGTTAGAAGATAGTCCAGCTAGAGTATAAGAGGGATTGATCTTAGAAAACCTCCGGAAGTGGGACCTTTTCCTCTTAACCCTCTTTTCTGCCCAAATAGAGGGAGACTGCCCCCTCTCATAACCCATTGCCACACCTCTGCCAATCTGTCATGCTGTAACTTAAATGCCACTGACTCAAAGACGTTTTCTGTAACCACGAATCTGAAGTAGCTAAGCTGCATTATTGTATTCATGGTGCTTATCACCAAGTGATTTTTCCCTTTCCATTTGTGTATTGCCTGTTTTCCTACAATTGAATATAAAGTCGATGAGAACTGGGACCTTAACTATTGTACCAGTAGGATGAGGTTCCTCTGCTGGTCATGGAAAATCCAAACTAGGAGTGGCTTAAATAAGATAAAAACTCCCTCATGTAGAAGTCCAGCGGTAAGGAATCTCAGATGGGTAAGGTGGCTTCAAGATCTTCAAAGCGTTGGACTCCTTTATCTTTTCATCTGCTCCTCTCAAACAAGGCTGTCACATCATGTTCCAGTCATGGCTTCTGTTGTTCAGCCAGCAGAAAGGAAGATTAGGTGAAAAGAGGAAAGGACCCATCCTTTGAATATATTTCTGCTTACATTTCAGTGACCTAAACCAAGCCACATGGTCACTATCTTCTGCAAATGAAGCTGGGACATATAATCTTTATTTCTTAACAGGTACAGCCAAAATTCAGGGGTGCTACTATTAAAGAAGAAGGGGGAAACTGATAACGGGGTATAATGAGCAGTCTCAAACACATCTGGCTTCTTTGCTGCTCTATACTTACTACCTAACCAATTCTTGTCCTATAGAAGAGACTCAAAAATATATATGTTGAATGAAAATTAGTGAATGAATGGCATTCTTTGGCTTATCCATTCAAAGATTTGTAGGAAGAAAACCCAAATCCTTAAACTGGCCTAAAAAGTGGAATCCTACCCACTTTTCCAATCTTATTCCATTCTCCCACTGTTCAACTCCAGCTATGTTGACTTCCCTCATTTCCTGGAACATTCCAGGTCCTCTCCAGGCTTTCCTCAAGCCTTTACACATGTTGTTTCTTCTGCCTGAGATGTTCTTTCCCACTTCTTTCATCTAGGCATCTCCTCTTATCTTGTGCTTTTCCTATCTCTAATTTCTAGAAAGTACCAGGGTTCTAGGAGAGGCTCAAGAATTCTTTCTTGATTGGCTGAACTTAAATATGTTCTTCTTTAGGGCAGGCTATCTGACTCTCCAGTCTGGGTTGAGTTCCCTAGTATATATTCCTGAAGCATTCTGAACTTTTTCTTTGTGGCACCCTGTATTCTTAAAATTATTTACATAATTATTTAGATATATTTACTATTTGTCATCCTCACTAGATGAAGATCCTAGAGAACAAGGATGACATCAGTGTCATTCTCTGCTATATCCCCAGATCCTGGCAATGTGTATGGCACATGTTGGATACTTCATAAACATCTGTTGACTCTGAATGAGTGTGCTCAGACATTGTCTAAACTGCTATATGAAGCTTTTGGTGATCCAATTTAAACATCCATTCCTTGCTCTCATAGAGGTAATGTTCTAACAGATTCACAGACATAACTGTACTTTCAGGAAAAAACTAGTGCACAATAACATTTGACTGAACTAAAGAGAAATTTAATAAGCACCTACTTTTTGCCAAATGACTAAAAATATTGAAACTTGGAGAACTCACAGTGCAATGTGGTGTATGGATTACTGGTCATTCTGCAACATATATTTTCCACTTTTTCCCTTTAATAATAGAATCCTGCCCAACCCCATTTACATGTTAGTGTGACATGTTGCTACACTGACAGAGACTTCTTTGTCCAGCCTCCCTTAGTCAGGTGTGAAAATGTGACCAAGTTCTGGTTAGTGGGATGTGAGCAGCATGCAACTTCCAGACCATGTCTTTAAAAAGGATGCTGTTAGCCCTCCATTTTCCCTTTTCCCCCTCCTAAGTGGCTGGGAAATTACAGTAGCCACAGCTACTTCCTTAGGCCTGGAGATGGAAGCCCCATATTTAGAATGGCAGAAGAACTGTTCATTGTTGGACTTTTTTGTTAGAGAAAACTGAAACCTCTATCTCACTTAAGCTATTGTATGTTTGGGTCTCTTTTACTGCAACTTAAGGTATATCCAAACAGAGGTATTCAACAAATATAATACCCTATGTTAAATGAAATAACAAAATCAATAAATGTATAGTAGCATAATCTTAATATTAAGGCTGAAAGATGAAAATTACACACATCTAAATTACCTCTAAATCTCTAGAAAGCACAGTAATAGTCAATATTTCTCATGGTCTTTAAATGATTTTTCATTCTATTCCTCCAAATGCTTGAGGAATTCTTAACTACCTCCTGAACAAGGTGTCTGGTTCCTCTGGGAGTAATGGGGAAACCCCTGGAATTATTCATTCACTCTTCTTCTATGTTTTGCCTTCACACTGATTTAATTTCATCCCCTGCCTGTTTACTGTGAGTGAAGCAATAGAGTTCTCACCGAAGTGTGTATGGTTGAATTCATGTAAGTCAAATGGGCATGCAATGGACCTCCATAGACATTGCCTAGAGGGTTTACTGCCAGACTCAGTGTCTGGATTCATGTGCTGATTCCACATGGAAGGAAAAAATGGGTCTGCTCATACCAATAACACGACATGAGATTCAAGATGTTTAGACCATTGAGTTTGCTGAGGCCTCCTATCTGGTCCTGTCTTGGATGGTTTTGTATGTCCCATACTCATGAGATCCTCTTTGGAAGTTGTGATAACTCTCAGTAACCAAGGTTGCAGCTGCACCTGCTTTGACTAGGTCCCTGAATTTGTGACACATGTATCAGCCTGTTACACAAGCTTTTTCAAAAGCACTGGGCAGAAAGTATTTCACATTGTTGGCAATAAACCACTTACAAGAAGAACCTTTGTAAATCCCTGATTTGTTAGGTAAGTGGACCTTATTTCATGTAACAAACTCATTCTGTAAGAATTTCTAAAACTTTTATGGAAATATAATTATAATTTAGGTAATTACAGGGGAATGAGATGTTTTAAAAAGCTAGCCGTGTCTGCCTTTGAAAGAAGATATCACCTAATTGGTAGATGTCTTATTTTAGCCGATCTCGTTGTCTTAAATGATGGTTATTGCCTGGGGATTCACGCTTTGCTCCAAATCCCCACTGATGTGCATTTCGTGTTAAAGCAGAATCAGGAGTCTATAACTTAATTATACTTTTCTCCTGATAGCTCATGAAGTTGTCAGGATTAAGTAAATTTTTACTATGAACTACCTATCTCAACAACCCCATTAAGAAGGAGCATTTATCCTCCCCACCTGCAAAAATGGCTTCCCACAACCCCACTCATCCCTGTACACATATGACATTTCTCCCAGCAAGAGCTGGAGTCTATTTCCCCTGCCCTTGAATCTTGATGGATTACCTTTGACCAGTGACTGCAGCAGAAGCACTGCTATGTGACTTCTGGGCCTGCTCCTTAAGAGACCTGGCACTTTCTGCTTTGCCCTCCTGGGTCCAGCGGGCATGTAAAGAGGCTTGGACTAGATGGCTGGATGATGAGAGAGACCATATGGAGAAACAGAAAGAGAAGGTCAGGAGCCTGCTGTTTCATCTACCCTGCAGCGGTGCCAGACATGTGAGCAAAGTCCTTTTGGCTCCTCCAGCTCCAGGTGCATACCCCCGACTCATACCACATGGAGCTGGGACCTAGCCATCCATGCTGAGCCCTGGTGAACCTCCAGAACTGTGAGAAGCTAAATTGTTGTGGTTGTAGGTTGGTTTGTTACCAAGTCAAAGGTAACTAAAATGAATGAGGAGGCCAAGGCACAAATGGCCACACAGCTAGTAAAGCAGCAAAGCTAAGATTTTAATTTGGACCCAGGCAACCAGCATCAGAAGCCACATCTTTAACCACTGTGCTCGGCTGACTGCTTGAATATAAATAAAGAGCAAAACAGAATCAGAAGGCAGGTCAAAACCGTGAGAAGAGTGAAAATAAAGGAAGGGAGAGGAAGGCAAAGAGACAGTAAACAAAGAAAGAAAAAAATCAGGCCAGGGATCAGAGGTATACTAAGGGGTGACTTAGGAAAGGCATCAGTTAAAAACTTGAGTTACATAGACCCAAATTCAAATTTCAATCCCCTTCACCTTAGCTGTCAGCTCTTGTCACATCACTTAACATCTCTGAGCTTCAGTCCATTATTTATAAAATGGACACAATAATTTGATCTAATTCATAATTCATTGTAAGGATTAAATCAGACAATATATGCACAGTGCCTTAATACCTGGTTAAATCTCAGTAAATGGAAGTTCTTCTATTAAGGAAACCTACTCCCCATTGTGGCCCAGAGACATTCCTCCGTACTTTTTTGGCATTGTATTTTGTTTGGTTTGGTGTCAAATCATCTGAATTTCATCCCCAAATCTATGTGCAGTGCTAGCCAGCCGAAGCCTGTCCTCCCACACAGCTGTAAGTTAATCCCTCCTTACACACACTCTGCAAATGGGCCATACTTGCTTGGTATACTGGGTAAGCAGACTCTATTTTAAGCCCCCATCTGATTGCCAAATCTGAAACTCCCCCTTCCAAATCTCATTATGCATCCCCTGCCATGTTAAACAGTAAATATATTACCCTTGATCAAGGCTAAAGCTCTTTCAAAAGTTCCTTCCCTTTTCTTCTCTTATCATCAATCTTTGTGGCTAGCCAGGTCATTTTTTTAATAATGGCATCTAAACTCTCTGCTCCCATGGGCTTCTGATACAGTCTGTTCTCTCTTAGCCTGTAATGCCCTAGTCCTCCCTCTCTTTTCCCATTATCTCAAATTCCCAGACCTCTAGAGTTATACCAACAAGCCGACAACTCACTTGGCTGCCAGACGTCTTCTAAGCACTCATTAATTCAATAGGATAGAGACGGGTATCATGCTGTACAAGTAGATGCATTTCCTTTCCCTTACTTTTCATTCTCCAGGCAAGATGCCTGCACCTTGGAGTGGCTGTGATGGATTGGTTTGTTGCCTTCATTTATTCCAGCATGCATACAGAAAGCATGGGGCTCCCAATTCCCTTAATTACTGTACCAGTCTACTCTGAGAGGACCTTTATGTTTTTAATCTACTCACTCCATCTTATGGAAACATTTGTGCAATATTGGTAGGGACCATATTCTAAATGGGGTGTTTTTCTTCTCCTGAGCCTCCTCAGACTCAACTTGGAGCTTCATTCTCTGAGCTGGAGGACCTTGAAATTTGAGTGGCCCCATCCAATGATAATGCCTCACATTTCCAGCAGGAACAAACAATTCCTACCAAAAATACTAGTAGCTACTCCCAGAGGTTTCCCATAGAAATAGAAAGGATATTTTACTTAGGAAAGGAAAGGGGGACAACGTCGAATGACATTTGTTCACTCTCTGAAAATTGGAAAAACAACAGATGTAAAGGCAGATCAAAAATCCCCTAACAAACCTATTTTCCTTAAATAGGTGAGAGAGATGGAGGCCTGGATAGAACTAACCCAATCTTGCTAAGAATTAGAGAATAACAGGAAAGTTAGATGAAAGTATCAGAAAGATAAAGTTTTAAAGTCCTTTTTCCATACTTTTAGTACAAAGTGTACAAAAACTATGGAGTACATCTAAGAAGAGGGAAAGGAAGGGGTTTGTTTGTTCCAAGAATATCACATAGAGCCTGCCAAAAAATGCAACCTCCTTCCTTTCTTTAGAATCTAAGGCACTGAGAGTGGGAGGAGCAAAGAATATAAATCAGGGCAGGACTAGGAAGCGGGAGATAGATGAGCTGCAGCAAGCCTCTAGTTGAAAACAAAAATAACTCTTAACAACAACTTAATGCCCAAGACATCCCATCACAGGGTTTCCCAAGTCCATCTCCACTGTCTTTCTCCTGGCCATGCCACATGCAATGCCCCACTGAACACAAGACACTTGGATACCTTGGGTACTTGACTCATATTAGTCTCTTTCTTGAATCCCCACATTCCTTCAACCCACTACTCTCAAACCCCTTAAAATTCCATTTGTCCTACATAGCCAGTTCAAAGGCAGTATCCTTTCAATCTCCTTGAAGCCCTCTGTGGTGCATCAGCTGCAGTGCATTACTTCTGCTTTGGAATTCCATCATCATCATCACAGCTATCACTTACTGAATGCTGTCTTTTATTTTTTTCTTTGTGTTTGGTTACACTAAAAACATTTAGAGAGTACTTACCATGTGCTAATTACAGCCTGTTTGTTTATGGACAAGAAAGTGAATGTGAGGGGTAAAGAAATTAACTCTAAACAAACAAACAAAAAAAATTGAAACTCCTACTCCCAAAGAAGATCAATTGGGAAAATCGTCATTACTGTCATCATCACCACGACCACCATCATCATATTAATAGTAATGATAATTATTATTTAATTATTATAGCTCCTTGATGGCAGAGACAATTACTGCCCACTGAAAATGCATGTGCTCTCCCACATTTCCCTGACCTCTTGTAGTTAGGTGGGGCTATGGCACTAGCTGTGACCAATGAGTTGTAAGCAGAAGTGACAGGAGTCCCTTCCAGCCTGAAGCATTTCGGAGCTGGGGAAAGATGATCCCCTTGCCCTTATATTTCTCTTCCTTTTCTGGAAACCACAGGTTGAGGTGGCAATGTCATGAGATCAGTGCTGAGTCATGGGAAGTCACCTGACTCACAGCATGTTTTGTGTAAATGAGAAATAAACCTTTGTTGTATTAAATGTCTGAATTTTGGGAGGTTTGCTAGCACAGCATGGTCATTCCAATGAGTACTCTTATACCCATTTTAAATAAGAAAACTGGTGCACAGAAAGTGAAGTAATTTGCTCAAGGTGGGAAAAGAACCAAATTCCCTCATTTGCATGATCAGATAAAAATTAGATCAAGGGAAGCAGATTTGGCCCAATGGATAGGGCATCCGCCTACCACATGGGAGGTCCAAGGTTCAAACCCCGGGCCTCCTGACCCATGTGGTGAGCTGGCCCACACGCAGTGCTGATGTGCACAAGGAGTGCCGTGCCATGCAGGAGTGTCCCCCGCCTTAGGGGAACCCCATGCACAAGGAGTGCGCCCCATAAGGAGAGCTGCCAAGTGTAAAAAATGTGCAGCCTATCCAGGAATGGTGCCACACACCGGAGAGCTGATGCAGCAAGATGATGCAACAACAAAAAAACTAGATACAGATTCTGGGTGCCGCTAAGAATACAAGCGGAGGGAAGCGGACTTGGCCCAGTGGATCGGGCATCCGCCTACCACATGGGAGGTCCGCAATTCAAATCCCGGGCCTCCTTGACCCATTTGGAGCTGGCCCAAGTGCAGTGCTGATGCACAGAAGGAGTGCCCTGCCACGCAGGGGTGTCCCCACGTAAGGGAGCCCCATGCACAAGGAGTGCATCCCGTAAGGAGAGCTGCCCAGCACAAAGAAAGTTCAGCCTGCCCAGCAATGGCGCCGCACACACGGAGAGCTGACACAAGATGATGCAATAAAAAGAAACACAGATTCCCATTCTGCTGACAACAACAGAAGCGGACACAGAAGAACACACAGGGAATGGACACAGGAAGCAGACAACTGGGGGACAGCAGGGAAGGGGAGAGAAATAAATATAAAATTAAAAAAAAAATTAGATCAAAACATCCAATTGGAAAAATGTGAAAAATAGCCAATGAGGAAGCAGATATATAGCTCAAGCAGTTGGGTGCCCACCAACCACATGGGAGTTCCTAGATTTTGTTCCTGGGTTACTCCTAAAGAAGATGAACAAGACAGCAAGCTGGCACAGTGAGATGATGCAACAAGGAGACACAATGAGGAAAAACAATGAGAGCCCAACAAGCAGAGAGCAGAGGAAGCTCAAGTGGTTGGGTGCCTTTCTCCCACATGGGAGGTCCCAGGATGGGTTTCTGGTACCTCCTAAAAAGAAGACAAGCAGACAGTGAGCACAAACAAAGGGTGTGTGTGTGTGTGTGTGTGTGTGAAAATAAATAAATAAGTCTGTTTAAAAATAATAATAAATCAATTGATTACTGAGAGCAAGCAACTAGTTTCACTGATAAGGCATCTGAAGTTCCTATTAAGCTAAATCTAAATGGAACCAAAAAAATCATGGTGGAAGGGCAAACTGGAATCTTTTACGGGCACATTCACTAGGTTGATTCTCTCTCATCTTTTCTTCTTTAATTTTTGGGCCATTTGCACATATTGCATTGGAAATACTATTTAACTCAGTACTGAGTGTTAACCCAGTGAAACTATTAAATTCTTGATATTAAATTCTTAATATCAGGGCATTCATTTATTTACATATTCATTCGCTCATTCAACAAATAGTTATTAAGTGCCCACTATATGCTGAGCCAGAGTGAGTATACAATGAAAAAGATAGGTATAATACCTACCCTTAAGGGGCTTGAAGACTAGTGAAGGAGCTAGAAGGCGATCAGATGAAGACATGGATGGGTATATAATTGAAGACAGTGACCAATGCTCTGAAGAAAGGGATGTGACTCTATGAGAGTAGGTGGCTACAAAACCTTTCATGGACTGGAAGTCAGGGAAGTATCCTTGAAAAGGTGGTACTTGAATGAGGATCCAGAAGAAGAGTGGAGTTTAGTGTGGAGGCTGCGACTCCAACTCCCTGAATGACCTTGGGCAATTAATTTCCCTTCTCTTTGATTCCATTCTAAAATAAAGCAGAGATGGTGATAGTAACCCCTTCTTAGTTGAGGTGACTAAATGAGGTAATTAAAAAGTAGACAAAGGATCTGAATAAATATTTCTTTAAATAATATACGGGAATGGTCAATAAGCACATGAAAAGATGCTCAACATCGTTAGTCGCCAGGGAAATGCAAATTAAAACCACAATGAGCTACCACTTCACACTCATAAGGATGGCTCAGATCACAACATCAGCAAGTGTTGTGGAGAATTTGGAACCCTCGTACATCACAGGTGGGGATGTAAATTGATGCAGCTCCTTCAAAAAACAGTCTGGCAAGTTCTGCAAACAGTTGAATATAGAGCTACCATATAACGCAGCAATTCCATTCCTAGGTATATACCCAAGAGAAATAAAAGCATCTGTCCATGCAAAAACATACACAAATGTTCATAAAAGCATTATTCCTAATAGCCAAAAGGTATAAACAACCCAAATGTCCATCAACTGATAAAAGGATGAACAAAATGTGTCTTCATACAATGAAATATTGTTTGGCCATAAAGATTAATAAAGTTCCGGTATAGGCTACAACACTGATGAGCCATGAATATATTATGCTATGTGAAAGAAGCCAGTCACAAAAGGCAACATATTGTATGATTCCATTCATATGAGAGATCCTGATAGACAATTCTTTAGAGACAGAAAGTAGATTAGTGGTTGCTTGGGGCTGAGGGTGAGGGAGGTGGGGGTGATAGCTAAAGGGTATGGGGTTTCTTTGTGAAGGGAAGAACATGTTCTAAAATACTGGCTACACATTTCAGTAAAAATGATAAAAATATTGACTTGAACATTACAAAAGGGTTGGTTGCATTGTATCTGAGTTATATTTCAGTAAATTTGCTCAAGCAAAGGAAAAAAAAAGATTAAATGCGTTAATGCCTATAAAACACATAGCACAAACAGCATATAGCATATCATAGGGACTTGAGAAATATCACCATTTTTACTAATTTTTCAAGGCCAATTTAAACACAAGGAAAGAAAGAACATGGGGGGAAATTCATAAACTTTCTAGATGCCTCAATAATCAACCTTGTCCTGTTTACAAATATAACCAAACAGTAGGTGAAATAGCTCTCCATCTGGGCTGCCCAGTAAGGTAGCTACTAACATTGACTACTTAAATTTAAAATAATAAAATGAAAACTTCAGTTCCTCAGGCACAGGAGCCACATTTCAAATACTCAGTAGCCCCATGTGGCTAGTGGCTACTGTATTAGACAATGAAGATTTAGAACATTGCCATTATTGCAGAATTCTACTAGACCGCAGTGTCATCACCCTTGCTGCTTTAAAGTCCAAAATAGAGACTTTCCAGAGACAAGGGCCGAGATGCCAAGGTTGTGTTATTTTTTTTCTTTAATTTCTCTCCCCTTCCCCTTTAACCCCCCATTGTCTGCTCTCTGTGTCCATTTACTGCATGTTCTTTTTTTTTTTAATCCACTTCTGTTGCCAGCAGCACGGGAATCTGAGTTTCTTTTTGTTGCATCATCTTGTGTGTCAGTTCTCCGTGTGTGTGGCGCCATTCCTGGGCAGGCTGAACTTTCTTTCTCGTTGGGTGGCTCTCCTTACGAGGCACACTCCTTGCGCATGGGCTCCTCTATGCGGGCACACCTGCATGGCACAGCACTCCTTGCACACATCAGCACTGCGCATGGACCAGCTCCACACGGGTCAAGGAGGCCCAAGGTTTGAACCGCGGACCTCCCATGTGGTAGGCGGACACCCTATCCATTGGGCCAAGTCCGCTTCCCAAGGTTGTGTTATTTTTCCTTTAAACTTCTTATGGATCTTCAATGGTGCATCAGTAAATATATATGTAAAAAATCATTTTATCTGCAGTAAACATGAAAGTCAGATCTTATCGCAACTTCAAATAGAATAGCTACCAAGAATTTTTCATCTACAGTTGGAGAAGTTAGAAGCCATGAAATGGAGTGAGGATTAATCATGAGACTAGCAGGGTAGGAATAGCTTTCATAGCAGCATCCACGAAAATGGAAAAGGCTTTGGGGTCCAAACTCACTCCAGATTAAGAGAGGACATTCTGCTGTAACATGTTGACCACACAAAGACATTTTTAATGTTCAGCACCTGGAATGGATTAAAAACCTCATGGGGGATTGTAACCAAAGCAGGGAAAATAAAATAATAAGCGATAGAACAGAAATCAAAGTGGCAATATAGTTTTACAAGTCTCCAGTTAGATGCCACCTAGAATGCTTTGTTCACTGTAATTGACCTATTAAGAAGACATTATGCAAAAAACAGCTCAAGAGACAGCCCACGATGTCTCCAGTTTTGATATAATTTCTGGACGGGGGAAGAGTATAATAAGCAAATCATTCCTGTCTTAATCAAGAGGGAGAAATCATGGTTTAAGAAAAAGCAAATCAAACTAGAGATAAAGTTGTTAAAGATGAAATTGAAAAGGAACCTAATTTGGGAAGAAGGCCAAAGATGGGAAAACCCACAAAAACCCACATTTACTACAACCATAGTGGGCCCTAGAATCCTTATGGTGCGAGCAGAGGGGCAGACCAATGGGGAGATCTTGCTGATCTCCCTGAGCCTTTTGCTGCAAGAAAAAGGCCTGACACGCAGTGATAAGGCGTAGACTCAGGTTTGCAGTAAACCCAAAGGCCTTAGCATGGAAGCCCGGTGGCCTCTGCTTGTCCAGCCGCCTTTGACCTCAGAGTCCCCCAGCAGACGAGTGCTTAAGAAGAGAGAAGCCATCCACAGGTGCAGGCGGCGGCCATCCTGTCAAGATTTCCCCACCCCCGGGAAAGGATTTCATCACTCTGGTCATTTGCACGTCAGCTTTCATGGACTCTCTAGGTTATTTTCTTTCTGTCTCCTAAATGTCAATTTGGGAGGAGGAGGTTCTGGAGAGCAAAGCCAAACACATTTCTTTCTTTCTGACACCACCCTCTATAGAGTGCTCCCCCAGCCTTGTACAGGAAAAAAAAAAAAAAAGGAATTAATGCAAGAGATGTTTCACACCAAGGAAGGGGTCAGAGAAAGAACATGCAAGGAAAATGCCTTTCCTAAGGAGGAGGAGCCCTCTCAGTACAAATTCACTGTTGCCTCTCCTACAACTCAAAGAGAAGTTGCAGGGATCGCAATGTCATGAAACCCACCTACGTCTCCACGCTCATTTCCTAGTCATTTCTGCCTGCCACCAGGAAAGACGGGCTCATCTTGTTTACTGAAAGGGTTCCTGCACATGGCAAAGGGGCTTCGACTCAGAGGCACGATGCAGGTCAGGAAACACAGTACAATTCTGAAATATGTGTGAAGTCAGGTCCTAAACTGGTCCTATCATCCTTAATTTGTACAGCAGCTATCCTACCCCACTATTCGTACTTTTAAGAAACATAAATAGTATGTTGCATGATTTGTTTCTGGACATCTCCTCACTACATACAAAGGGCTGGTTTCTCTACCTGAGCAAAAGCCCTGCTTAACCAGTTAGCAAAGACATGTATTTAAGATGGCCTATGTATGTTGCAAGATAAGGACCAAGTTTCAGGGACCAAATTTAGTGACGAATCTGGAGGATGCTGTGGTATTAGAAAATGACTTTAGAGATATACTAAAACTAAGTAGAAATTCTAAGAACACTGAATAGCCCATTAACTGATCATGAAGAGGTTGCCATTTTTAACAGCATACTGGTGATAAGATCAGGGTAAGTGACCATCTAGCATAAGAGAGGTCCCAGGTTTAAATCAGCCTGGGTTCTTCTCCTAGAACTTCAGACATCTCTGGAGGGTCCCAAGCCCTTTTTCTTTACTAGCCCTTCTCTTTTATCAATGTCCACACAGTCAGGTGTCCTGGTCCGCATAAGAGGATATCTAAATGAGGAGACCTAGGGATTATATTTTGCTACTTTTTGGCACTCATCTGCCTATATGTTGTAAAGATCAGAGCACACATTGTTTTTTCAATTGTGATCCACATGAAGGGCACAATCCACAGGTAAATCGAAGGATAAACAGAACTCATTAACAACACCAGAAGGAAGCATCATCCTAAAAATAGCAAAGATTACTGTGTGCTTACTAGGTGCTTGGCATTATCTACACACTTTATATATAACTCAGTTAATCCTCACAACACCCTAGGAAGAAGGTAAAATTATTATCCCCATTTGACACATGAAGAAACTGACATAGAGAGATGAAATAACTTACCCAAGGTCATATATCCAGGTAAAAAGATTCCAGAAACTGTACTCTTGTCCACTAACTCTGCTGCTTGCAGAGGGACATAAATGAAACTGCATTCCTTTCCCCTTCATCACTAAAACACAACCAAATACAAAGCAGGCAAGAGTAGAGTGAGAAATTTACATTCATCCAAAGATAGCTTTGTAAATTATCATTACTTTTTTAAATTAGAGAAGTGGTAGGTTTACAGAAAATACAATGTTCCCATATACCTCTCTATTATTAACAGGTGGCATTAGTGTGATACCTTTGTTACAACTGATGAAAAAATATTAACCATAGTCCACAGTTTACATTAGGTGTATTTTGTCTATATACCACCCTATTATTAATACCTTGTATTAGTATCATATATATGCTATAATTCATGAAAGAACATTCTAATACTTGTAGTATTAACCCAGTCCATCATCCACAGCAAGGTGTTGTATTATATAATCCCATGCTTTATCTTCTAACTTCCATTCTAATAATATGCATGACCCAAAGCTTTCCCTTCCAACCACATTCACATACACAGTTCAGCTCTGTTGATTACATTCACAGTAACGTGCTACCATCATCACCATCCATTTCCAAACTTTTGCGATCAACCTAAATAGAAATTCTGTACAAATTAAGCATCAGCTTTCCATTCCCTATCCCAATATGTCTCCCGGTAACTTATATTCTAGATTCAAATTAATGAGCTTGCTTATTATAATTAGTTCACATCAGTGAGATCATACAATATTTGTCCTTTTGTGTCTGACTTATTTCACTCAGCATAATGTCCTCAAGTTTCACCCGTGTTTTCACATGTATCAAGACTTCGTTCCTTTTTACTGCTGAATAACATTCTGTCATATGTATAGACCACATTTTGTTTACTCATTATGAATAATGCCTCTATGAATATCAGTATGTACATGTCTGTTCAAGTCCTTGCTCACAATTCTTCTGTGTAAATACCTAGTAGTGGGATTGCCAGGTCACATAGTAATTCTATAGTTAGCTTCCTAAGGAACTGTAAAATTGTCTTCTACAGCAGCTGCACCACTTTGCATTCCTACCAGCAATGAACGAGTGTGCCCATTTCTCCATATCCTCTCCAACACTTATAACTTTCTATTTTCTTAGTAGTGATTCTAGTGGATATGAAATAATACCTCATTTTGGTTTTGATTTGCATTTCCCTAATAGCTAGTGATGTTGAATATCATTTCATGTACTTTTTAGCTGTTTGTATTTCCTCTTGGAGAAATGACTTTTGCCCATTTTTTAAGCGACAAACATGTAAATTACTTTTCAATTATAAGAAAACAAAAACATTGACGTGAAGTGTTGCAAAAATCCTTCTTGATACCTGAAAGAAGGGGAAAAAATAACTTATTAAGAGGCAAATAATTGGTTTACATTTAAAAAAGATCTGGCAAAATATACACACCCATTCCGTTTCACAACTCCAAAAAGATAATAGTCAGCACAGAAAGATTTGACAATAGGTGACCTTCAGACTTACTAATTTTCCAACTTAAGCCCAATATCAGCAGGGTTACTGTAAGCTAGAAAAATAAGCTTTGATATTCATTAGACTGCACTGTAGGTATTTCCCATAGCACTGCACTGTCAGATAGTCTGAGTAATTGTGGTGATATATTCACTGTGAGTTTAATTCAGGTGGCTCTGCTGCACACCACTTTCAAGAACAGGCTGCATATAGCTGGCCTGAAATACCTGGGTCAGCTCTGTTTTCTCTCTTTGGGCTTGAGGCTCTGAAGAGTCATCCAGTTCTTCATCCATTTCACTTTTCACTTCACTGCCTTCATTTTGATCCAGATTTCCAGGAGACACAGAATTTAAATGACCACTCACCCATGACTGCTATGGTGTCTCTCCTGTTGCCTGGGCAACATGCTGTTCTACTAAGTAGAATATATTCTCATCACAGAGTAGATGAATCAAGTAGAAGAAGCCAAAGCTAGCAGCACTGTGTAGAACCATCGAGCTGGAGAAAGACCATTTTAACCAAAATTGCCTGATGGCTTCAGGAAACCTGGGTCTTCCTTCATAGGACTTCATCAGTGCTTACACACATTGTCAAGATAGGCAGCCCACTGCTGCAAGGTGCTCTGCTGGGATCTTAAGGTCTGTTTCTAGTCTCTGAACCATGTGGTCATCATACTGGACACCCAAGAAGGCTTCTCCTGCACATTTCCCTTGTCAACATGGTTTGAGGGTACTGAGCATCTGGTTAATTTGATAAGTGTTCTGAAGCACTGCACGAACCACCTTGGCCAGGTGATTGAGAAATGTATATCTTTGCAGAGTCTGGGCAAATGCACTTACAGCAGCAACCGTGGTTTGTACCCATCTCTGTGGAATATTGTTCGTGACATTGGAAAGCCAACCTTCAAGTTTTTTTTCAAAATTTTGGATGACTTGGGTCAAGGCACTAGGAATAGGTCTAAGGACACCGGGGATGAGAATCTCCACCAAAGCCTGATACTTCACATAGTCAGTTACACATCCATTTCAGGATAGACTCATGTTTGCACAAAGTTATCAGCTTTGCTTTTGTTTACTCATTATGAATAAACTTTCTATTCCACTAAGATTGCCTGACTTAGTAATGGTAGTGCCATCTGTTGGAGTAGAGGAAGAATAGGGCCAGAATGTTTGTCACATTTCTATCAGGTTAAACTGAAAATTCACAACAACGTCCAATATTGTCCTACAGTGCTCTTGATACAGACTCTGCAGTAATTTGATATCCTCACAGGTTATGCCATCTGACAAAGAAGAGATTTCCACTTCTCCAAACTCTGGAAGTGCTCAAGATGCACCTAAAATTTGTTTATGATGTTGACTTTTGGCAATTACAGTTTGCTCAACAGATGTGCCTGTCTGTTAACCACTTCCTGTGAAACCATCCGCAACTCCATCCACTTTCTGCACAGGCTCTCTGTTGCATGGGTTGCTGTCTCATAGCCTTATACTGCATGTCTTCTTACAGCTGATTAAGAGGAGATTCTGGCTTGATACAAATCCCATAGTTACAGTACTAGGAGTTTCTTCTAATTCCCAATCTTCTGATACATACCCCCATAAAACTTGACTTTATTAGTTTTCCAAAAGAAGCAGCATTGATTGGATCCAGTTTGTCTCATAGGTAATGTTTTTGGTTGTATAGAGTGCTTCCAGGAAGGCTCACTCCCTCTGCTGCTTCATGGATGTTCAATGCCACTGAAAGTGGTGTTGAGAAGAGAGCTTCTGTGAGTCAAAAAGTAGACCATCAGACTTCCGCAGTGCCTCTATTGCCATTTCAACTGGCGCTAGAGAGACCCGAGTTGTGTGTGTCACTGAGTGACCAGAAATCTCCATTGAATTACTGATCAGATAGGTTCCTCCAGAGCTGCTGATGAGTTATCCTCCTGTGAAGCCCATCTGAATCCTACTGGTGCCTACCATACTGTGGGACAAGACCATGATAGTCACCTGTGCAGAACTCCCTTGAGTATTGATGTAATTCCCTCCAGTGTTTTGGTCATACATCTGTATTTCTCTATCAAGATAAGTTGTTGCTTGGATTGCTCCATTGGTATAGACAGTATCACTTCCTTCCACATACTGCACCTGAGCTGGGCAGACATGTTGTACCAGTTGCACAGTCTATATCTGCTGCAACTGTTGTTGTACTGATCCCTGCTGTGCCACCTGTGTAGGCACTGTTGCTTGAATAGATACAGATGTTTGTAACGTCTCTGTTAAACCTGTGTCTGGTCTAGTCTCTGATGTCTGCATGATGGTGTCTGGAATCTGACTTCAAAGCCTGTGTTCCTAACCAATATACTTATCCCATCCATCTTGGCTGTGGATTATTGTGGTGTTTGTGGTGGGTGATGGAGATGGTGGTGGTGGGAAGGAGAAGAGGAGTACTTGTTGTTGATGGGTAACAGTCACCAGGATTATGGTGACTATGGCACTTGATTCAAAGGCAACAGTTGCTATAACTCACAAAAGAGAGAGAGAAGGGGGGAGGGGGAGGGACTTGCACATGAAGGATGGGGAAAGAAAAGGGGAGCTTTCCCATTTTTAATTTGGTTGTTTGTCTTTTTATTGTTGAGTTGTAAGATTTCTTTATATATTGTGGACATTAAGCCCTTATCAGGTATGTGTTTTCTAAATATTTTGTCCCATTGAATAAGCATTCTTTTCATTTTCATGAAAAAGTCTTTTGATGCACAAAAGCTTTCAATTTTGGGGAGGTTCCATTTATCTAGTTTTTCTTTCATTGTTTGTATACTGGGTATAATGTTCAAGAAACCATTGCCCAACACAAGATCCCAAAGATGCTTTCCTATGTGAGAGCTTTATAGCTCTGGTTCTTATACTTAGTCTTTGATCCATTTTGTGTTCATTTTTTTATGTGTTGTGAGATAGGGGTGCTCTTTCATTCTTTGCATATGGGTATCTGATTCTCCCTACACCATTTGTTGAGGAGACTATTCTTTCCCAACTGAGTGGACTTGGCAGCCTTGTCAAAAATCAATTGGCATAGAAGTTAG
Organism: Dasypus novemcinctus; assembly: GCF_030445035.2. Taxonomy (NCBI): domain Eukaryota; kingdom Metazoa; phylum Chordata; class Mammalia; order Cingulata; family Dasypodidae; genus Dasypus; species Dasypus novemcinctus. The sequence goes on from NC_080698.1 coordinate 26,278,242, forward strand.
GATGAACTCTCAATTCGATTCCATTAGTTAATATGCCTATTCTTGTGCTGATACCATGCTGTTTTGACCACTGTAGTTTTGTAATATACTTTAAATTCAGGATGTATAAGTCCTCCAACTTCATTCTTCCTTTTCAAGATGTTTTTGGCTATTCAGGGCACTTTACCCTTCCAAATAAATTTGATAATTGACTTTTCCACTTCTGCAAAGAAGAGTGTCGAAAATTTTATTGGATTTGGTTTGCAAGTATTTTCTTGAGAATTTTTGCATCTATATTCATAAGAGAAATTGGTCTGTAATTTTGTTTTATTATAGTATCTTTATCTGACTTTGGTATTGGGGTGATGTTAGCCTCATAGAATGAGTTAGGTAGTATTCCTTCCTCTTGAATTTTCTGGAATAGTTTTAGCAGGATTGGTATTAATTCTTCTTGGAATGATTGGTAGAATTCACCTGTGAAGCCATCTGGTCCTGGGGTTTTCTTTGTTGAAAGACAGATATTTTCCTACATCTCTTTGTATTGATTTAAGAGACTTGTTTGAACATCTTTGATTAGTTGTTCCAACTTCTGAGTCTCCTCTAAATTTTTTATTTGTTCCTTAGACTAAGCCATATCCCCCTGTTTCTTAGTATAGCTTATAATTTTTTACTGGTGTCTAGGCATCTGATTATCTTGATGAGTTAACACTGAAGGTCTCTTTCTCCCTCTTATTTAGAATTTTAATTTTGATTGGCTTTGTGTTAAGATTTTCTTTGATGCTTGGTCTAACTTATTCTCGACTTTTAGTATAGTCCCATGTTCAACTGTTCAGATACTCTCAACTCTTTTTCATCTGATTCTTGCCCTGGATATGTGGGACAATTTTTAAAATTGCACTTTTTGTGCAATTGTTTCACCTCCAGGAGAAAGCTTCCTTCCCTCTGTTCTTTCTCCAGAAATCTTAATCTGTTTTGTTTGTTTTTGTGGAGACTTTTCTTCCCAGCTACTATGATTTGTTTAAATTCTCTTCCTCACTCAGTTCCTCATTTTCATTATACTTTTCAGTTCTGGAACTGGTCCTATCTTATAGCAGTTAAGTTAACCCCTCTTTTTTCTGTCAGGCTTTTTTGGCTGCAGTTTCTTCCCTGTTAGGTTACCCCACCCTGGTGAACCAGATGGGCTTAATCCGGAAAGGTGGGTCACTTCAGAAAAGTCCATTTTACCTTTAGGTATTTAGCCAAATAAACCTGGGCAGAATGGGGGTACAACAGTTCTTACCAGTATTACTATTGCAATCTGTCTTTTATATTTTTATTTATCTTTTGTCCCAGGGGGCCCTTTTGTAATCAACACTCCTCAGCCACTCATATTCTACCCTAGGTTTCTGCAGATTTAGGTCCCTGTGCCTGGGTATGCAGGAGTTCTCATTCATTGCTTTTAGTCTAGAGTCTCAGTCCACAATGGGAGGGAGCCAGGGCCCTGTTGCCTTTGTGTGCCTTCCTAGCCACGTGGAGCCAAGGGAAGAGGAGGGGAACAGGACCTGGCTAGCATCTGGCATAGAACTCTCCTACCTGCAATCTTGCTGTTCCCTTGATTCAGCATTTGTGGAGACTTTCTCCAGTCTTTACTATTTACCAGAGTTCTAAGCAAATAGGACTTGTCCTTGTACTCACTAAATCTCTGGGGAGGCCTTTTCAGAGAATGTCTTATGTCACCATGTTGATGACATCACAAAGATATTTTTAAAAAGGAAACTATCTTCATACATTGGTAGAGAGAGGAAATTTAGTATCAAATGACTTGAGATACCACTTATATCTGCACAAAAAGTTCAGCAGAAGGTATAGAGCAAAAGTTGTCATTGAGACCCTGTGAGCAGGTGAGTCTTGAATATATATTCTCTTTGGCCCATATGGTATTTTCAAGTTTTTAAAATTTCATATCAAATAGGAAAATGGAAAAAAATTTATATACATATGCAGATTTCAGGTCTCTCTAGAAGAAGCAAGTTTGCCATGTTGGTCACATCCTCCCCCGTGCAACATTTGATGAAAGCTAAGGTGTGGCTTCGTTCTTCAGATGCAACATGTACTCTAGTTTGCCATACTCATCACCCCTCCCTATCATATTATACATGGCAAATTCTCTCCTTTTTGTTTCTTACCGGGATGCCATGTAGTATTTGAGCGTGCAGACCATAATTTAGAGGAAAGAAGTTATGGAGGAAAGGATCTTGAGCCAAGAGGCAAAAAAAGGGACTCTGGTTCTAGCTGTGTGACTGATAATATCACCTCACCTCCCATGAACTCATTCTTGTGACCGTATTAGATATTATCTAAGGATTAGATGTGATGTCTGTGCAGTGAGAAATGAGCTTGTTACTGTTTCAAAGGTTGTCTAGAACAGGCTTTTCCTGTGCATTCCATGACAAGGAGAAAAATTGGAATGGACCCTGTAGTAAGCTGAAAAATGGTCACCCAAAGGTATTAGATCCTGATCTCTGAAACCTGTAAATATTACCATATCAGGAAAAAAGATCTTTGTAGAAATTATTAATCATTTTGAGATGGGGAGATTATCCTGGATTATCTGGGCAGTCCGAAACCAGGCATAAGGGTCCTTACAAAAGGGAGGTAGAGGGAAATATGATATATGTACAGAAGAGGAGAAGGTGATGTGAAGATGGAGGCAGAGAGTGGAGTGATTGGCCACAGGTCAACGGATGCTGGAAGACACTGGAGGAGGTAAGGAACAAACTGTCCTCCAGAACCTGCCAACACCTTGATTTTAGATGAGTAAAGGTGATTCCAGACTTCTGGTCTCCAGAACAGAGAGAAAATAAATTTCTGTTGTTTTAAGCCAATAACTCTGTGCTAACTTTTTAAAATGGCCATAGGAAATTAATCGAGGCCTGTTAGGTAGACATCTGCCCATTGCTGGCATGAGAGGCAGTTCCCAATACTATTTTCTATTGGTGTATGTGCTAGATTGAGTCATGTCTTCCCACAAAGACATGTTCAATTCCTAACCCCTGATCCTCTAGGTGTGAAACTATTTGTAAATAGGACTTTTGAAGACGTTCTTAAGTAAGTTAAGGTGTGGTCAAAATTGAATGAGAGTGGGCCTTACTCCAGTATGACTGAAGGTCTCATAAGCAAAGGAAATTGGACATGGAAGTAGAAGCCAGAAAAGGAAATAGAGATCACTATATGACAGAGGAAGAGATGCATCTACACACCAAGGACCCCTAAGGATTGCTAGCAAGCCAGCACCCAAAAGCTACAGACTCTGGAGAAAGCATGGCCTGTTGATACCTTGATGTTGGACTTCTAGCCTCCAAACAATGAACAAATAAATTCCAGTTGTTTAAGCCAGTCAGTGTGTGGGATTTGTCATAGCAGTCTCGGTAAATTAAGGCAGTGCATTTCATGTGCTCCTCAGGAAAGAGAGAATAATTCCTCCTTTCCCTCTGGAATGCTCTAAGCTCCTCAATTCCATCTTGGTATTCATAGGTAAGTGGACTTTTTGCTTTCTCTTTGCTCATGCGTACATGCACAAATTCATTAATTCATTCAATGAATACAGATGAAGCTCTGGGCACTATCCCAGGCACTATGATATAAATCTACAAAGAGGAAATAGACAGGTGGGGACCTACAGTACACTTCCCCAAGTATACTTCCCCACTGTGGGGAAGGTCACTTGTAGTAACTGAAGGTCACTGATAGTCAGCCATGCATGACTAATTCATCCCTTCCCTGGGACACTCCCAGTTCTTCAGGGAAATTACTAATATTTCACAAGTACTGAAGTTTATGGACTTTTTTGTGGGAAAAAAAGAAAAAGAGCCAGAACTTCATTTTAAGATCAGACATAAGAGAAAACCTAGAGGGCTGAACAGATTCAGGAGGTAACCCATCAAATTCACAGGGGAAGGCTTACCGCGTTCTTGATCTGTGGAAGACTTGGCATAAACCTCATCAGGACATCAGAGGCTCTTTGATAGTTTAGCTCTCATGCTACTTTCTACTGTGCAGCCTACATTCTGATTCCAATCTCACAATCCCAAACTGCCCAAGGTAAGGCCTTGTATCCAAGATCACATGGTAGAGACATGTGCTCCATGCATCTGTCCCATTTCACAGACAGGAATGCGTTTGTCTCCATCCCACTTCAAGGTGTCCGTTTGACTTTACAGGCACTCTGGGAAGTAGGAGAAAGCACACCCACAGCTCCTTAGATGGAGATAGTGATCAGACTCGTGGCTTGGGCTGGCGGTTGTTTCTGCTAGATAGGGAACTTAAAATAGATCTAAAGTATGGTCCCAGTGTGAGGAGCTCTTAGTGTAGGGCTCAGGAAGTTCTAATTTTGTGGAAGTGAGCAGTGCGCTGACCAGTGTTCTACCCAGGGGCTTCTTCTCAAGGCCATCTCACCAAGCACCTTCTAAGCAGAGAATTAGCCCATTAATCCCTTCTTCCCAGATCCCTAGACTTTAGGTTTTCTTCTCTGTGCTTTTCTTCCCACAGACCACCACTCAACCACCCACTACTCCCCAAACCTATTTCTCTCTGTTTAGCCCAATAGGACATCCCCCATTGACTCCTTTGAAGCAGAATCCAAACTCAAAGTCAATATTTGATTGTCATTCCTTGAGGATAGGGAAAGCTTGATCTTTAAAATAGAATTCTTTAATTCTACTCTCTAGAAGCAAGAGAAAATATTTGCCTGCCATCTTTCAGGAAGACACCTCACTCCTAGACAGGCTGAATAATCTCTTCCAAGGCATCATGCACAACAGCAATAGAGAAGGACCTTCCAGGTTAAAACAGGTTGAACCATTACTGCCAACTGTACTTGTGCTGTGTATCTAACTCCACTCTCTGGCTAAACTAATTGAATTGTGAGAAAATATTGTTTTTTTCTTTTTTAAAATTCTTTGTTTTGCTTAAAAAAGGAAGAGAAAATTTCAAACTGGACCAACAAGAACTTCTTCATAGACTAACATGTTCACAGACCAGGGGGTAATCAGGGGTATAGCAATACTTTGAATTCAGACACATCTAAATCCAAGTTCAGAACCCAGTTTAGATACTTAATTATAGGTTCTTGGGCAAGTAATTTAACTTCTAGAAGTCTCTATTTCCCAACCTAGAGAATGGGACTGATGTTACCTATCTACTTGGTGCGGCAGAAGCAAAACAACAGAAGTTCTGTTTGCACCAGCACTAGACCAATGTCACAGAGCAGGGTACATGAGTAATATTAGTGCCACCGGCATGGAAGGGGCAACAATTGAAACAGGGAGAGGTGGCTCTTACCCACTGCATCAGAGTTTACCAGAGAACCTGGGGAGACTGAAGCTCTACTTGTTGGCACAGACTATGTTTTAAATAGATGTTTGGGAAAATAAGACCATAGAAATATATCAAAAAGGTGAGTTGTCAAACAACGTTGATTCATTTGGTAAATGTACATTAAAAACTACTTTATATCCAGATGGAGGTTAAGCACTGGGAGATAATGGCGGAAAAGATTCATTTAGTTTCTGTTCCCATGGAATTACAAAGAAGAGGTGGGTAAATAAACAAGTACTAATATGAAATTTTGGTAAGTACTCAGGAGAATACGGGATGCTCTGGAAGTGAATGCCTAACCAAGCCCCTTGTGAGAAAAGACATTTTTTTCCAGCAGTTAGACAATTTCAGCTGCAACAAGAACCATAGGAAGGGAATAGGGAGATGAAGGTGTTGGTGTGAAAAGGAAGGTAAAAAGGTCCAGAGCCAAAAGCAAGCAGAGCCCTTGGAAAGAACTGAAGGAAGTTGGCGAGGCCGAAGAATGCAAGGGGGAAATGGACCAGAAGCGTGGCTGGGGTGCTCAGCCCAGTCTTGACCAGGCGGAGCTGGCCCGCATGCTCAGCAGGGAGGATTTGATTCTAAGGGCAACATAAAGCTGGAGGAAGGTTCCAGCAGAAGAGGGATTTGTTTTTGGATGGAAACAGGCTGCTATTCTCCAAAGAATGAGAAAGAGACTTGCTCAGCAAAACATGACATATCATGACATTTCATGTCTATAGTAGATAATTTTCTACTTGCTGAAAGTGGGACTATTTATGTAAAAGGGCATACATGACACTGCTTTTCATTGTCAGATATTGCTTATAATCATAATGGAATCAGGCCCCAGCAAAACTAAGTTGTGTCAACTAGAACTGAAGTGAAATGAAATCAGCTGAATTAAGAGTTCAGTGTTTTTGCTTGCAGTCAAATGAGTCCCAAATCATTTCTGAAAATTTAAACCCTAAGCCTGATACTCGCAATTATTCCTTGTCCCAACAATAGGTAACTATTAGGAGAAGAAACACGTGGATGCATATTATTAGATTTATTTTATCTACCTTTAGGATAAATGTTCACAAGTTTCAAACATGATATGAATTATTTTTAAAACCAAAGTTTAAGGATTTTTAAGAAGACCACTAGTGGACAGTGTGCGTGTATCTATAACTATAATAGAATTAACTGCTAAAAGGAACTTTTTAAAAGGAATATTATATTTTCCAAGCACAGAAAAATACTTCACATCTGCATTTGCCTTCCCAGACCCATATGTGTGAGGAATAAGGTCAAATGCACATTTCAGAGCAATAGATATTTTAAGTTTTCTATTCCTTGGGTTTCCAGAATAGTCTCAAGTTTCTTCAAAGGTTTATTCACAAAACAGAGCTAAAACGTAATAAGAAAAGGCTGAAAGAAAAGTTCTAACCCAGGACATCAGGTGGCGTTTGAGAAGCACTTTAATGACAAAGCTGAAATCAACATCTGTCAGCACCTTTCATAATGCCCCCTGGAAAATGCACTGAATCCATTCAGCTCTTGGCATCCAACATGAATTAGATTCTGGAGATCCAGGAACTATTCAATGCCCTAAACAAAAACCATGGAGGAAAAAAACAAAACAAAAAGAGCCAGGATGAAACTCACTTCTCTTCTCTTTGCTTCTTCTGCCCTGCAGGGAAAGATGACCATATCCAAGCAGGCTAAATCGCTACACAAGTGAACCAGGGTCAGTCCAGGACAAGAGAATGACATCTGTTAATGTTTGGGGATGGTAACCTTCCCTGGGGACTTTTAGAAACAATGCCAGCTTTGAAACAGTACTGTTCACTTTTTCCCCCCAGATGTAAACACGATCCTTCAAACTTTAATAATAGGAACGAAATCTTATGCCACACTTAACATGGCCACATACCCACCCAAGCCTTTACCAGGAAGAGAGTCCATTTTTTAGAAAATTAAAGTTTCTTGCCATGACAGTAGAATACAACAGATTGAAAAATACTTATGGTAAGTAAACATGCAGGTGTTGGATTGCCTAAGACTTAAAATTATGTCTTTCTAAACCCCGCCAGTTTAACAGAGCCTTTATTCACATTTGGATTTCTCCTTCTATAGAGCAATCCCGGTTAATCCAGAAGTACTTAAATGTTTCTTTTACCCATAATAAAAGACTTATTTGTCCCTCTGTATGGAAAATAAACTCTAAGAGAATATTGTGGAACACTGTGGATGTTTGTACATTTGCCTCATGTCCTCTAGTCTTGCTCTTTTAGAGCATATTTATTGTGTATGCCAGGCTTCGCGTGTACAAAGATGAACAAAAGTTTATCAGCAGGCAAGTTAGGAAGACAAACACATAAAGAAGTGATTACAATCCTTGTAACTATTCAAAGCATGGGATCAGAGAAGAAAGGAAGGCTCATTTTGTCAGGCAAAGGTGGCATCATTAGGAAAGGGTCAATGGGCAGGTGACCTTTGACCTTTGAGAGTGAAGTAAGAATTTACTAGGTAGAAAGTGGTGTTGAGTTGGAGGGGACAGAACAAAGGTATTCTAGACAAGTGGACGTCATCTCAAATCTCAACTCTAATTGATTGGGAGTGGCTGCTGGAAGTGTGGTGATGAAAAAGACTGTGAGGCTGTATGATAGACGTTCCTGAAGTCTCCATAATCCTGCAGCCCACCCCCGAGGTCACCTGCAGCCTCAGTGGACAGTTCTTTTATGTGCTGCCAGTTTTCTATTTCAACCACCTGAAGCTTTCTAGTTCTCTGGCTGAAGATGTTCTCTGGTTCTTTTAGATTCCAAGAACAAGGCAGCCTGGAAGTACTGAGGATTTAATATCATCTCCCCATCTCTCCACCACCACTGGACAATCTTTACCCACTGAAGAGTGGTAAGGAGTGGCAGTCAGTGGATAAATACACAAGCTTCTCCATCCCTTGATGGGACAATTCTGAGGAGCATCCTAAACAATCCTCAAAAACTCCTCAGCAGGATTGAACCCCAGTTGCCTACAGCAGTAACCCACTCAATAAAATATCCTTTATTTGTTTATCTCTCTCTCCTGACTCATTTTCCTCACTCCCGCATCTATGCTTCCTGGGATCACCTTTCAAATATTATGTATTAGTTCTCCATTGCTGTGTAACTAATTGTTCCCAAGTTTTGCAGCTTAACAGCAAGACATTTATTATTCTTATAATTCCTACAGGTCAGGAAATTGGGAGTAGCTTGGCTGGGCGGTTCTGGCTTAGGGGCGCTCATGAGGTTGTAGTCATTGAAAGGCACAACTGAGGCTGAAAAGATCCACTTCCAAGATGGCTCACTCAGTGACTGGCAAATTGGTGCTGACTGTTAGCAGGAGGCCTCTACTCTTAACACACAGGTCTCCCCTTGGAGCTGCTTAAAGGTTCTCAAAACAAGGCAACTGGCTTATCCCAGAGCAAGTGGTCCAGAGAGAGCCAGTCAAGAGTTACAATGTCTTTTATGTCTTAGACTCAAAAATTATAGACTGTCACTTCCACAGTATTCTACTGGTCAAACTGGCCAGTCTCATGTCATATGGGAGGAAATTATAGAAGGACATAGATGCACAAAGAAGGCTAGAATCATGACCTTCTTGGAGGTTGGCTATCATACTTTATTATAGGGTTTAGCAGAGAAGTTAGTTCTGTTCCATTGGTGATGCTCACCTTGGATAGGACATAGAAGTGCTATCACGTCTGTTTGCTGGAGATCTAGTGTCCTGAAATTCCTGGATTTAAGCCCCAGACTTTCAAAGAGTAAGTAGATTCTGTTTGTGGCCTAAAACCTCAATTTCATTTGGGATCTAATCATTCCAAAATTAATCCAACCCAAATTTTCTTCATATTTATTCCTCCTTATGGAACTCTGTTGCTAAGCAGGAATATAGGACAATACCTTTCTACCTCATTTTGTAACATTTTCAGATCTTTCCACTGTTTATGACAATGCTAGACAACTTCAATGCTAATACAAGTATGAAATTCTAAAGACATGGTTCCTTCTAATTTCTATGTATTCTTTAGCCAAAAAGTCACTAGAAAATAGCAACAGAAAGTCTGATTACCCTTCAAGATTACCATATTCATAGCCACATGGGAATTGCACATATAAATCACATCTAAACAAACAAGTTCTCCCCCAGTTTCCTTCAGATGTATAAATGATAGCAGATAATTCAGTTTGCACATGATAGTTCAAAGCCTTCCTCTTTGTCCTCTAGTGACAAACCTAAGATAAATATGTCCAAAGTAGAATAATTGTCAAAGGGCTACAAGAGGTTCACCAGCAGGAAATGTTATGCTTGATCTACGTTTCAGCCTCTCCCTGAGATGGCTTGTCAATCCCCAAAATGAACAATATCCCTAGTTTGCTACCATGGAAAATTTAAATTGCAATCCAATATCACCATTACTTTTTCTCAGGTACCACCTTGGTTGTATCAACATCATAAACACATGTGAAAATTAAATTAGTAAGCACAGTGGAAAATGTACATATTGATGTGCATGGACACCTAAAAACTAAAATCTTGAAATTCAAATGTTGGCATTTCCTATGTGTCTTTGTTTTAATGATGTGCCTGGTTGTTTCTGATGGCAATTGAAAGCATCTCAGCAGGGTATTATATATTTATAATATATTCTTGTGAGTTGCCAAGAGGATTAAAATGTGTTAGAATGTTTGAACATAATGTGAGCATTAAATGAACAAAGATGTTTACCTGGATAGGGAGAGACCAGGCCAGCAAGAAATGTAGAACAGCTCAGGTTTAAAGCCATCTCCATTGCCAAAAGGCTTGACTCTTTTGTTGATTATCATCTTTTATTATGACACAAGCTGGAAGAGTCTAAGTTTTTCTTTTCCAAGAAGGCACCATTCTCCTTTAACCAGTCTCCAACTTAAGAAAAAAATGGCTTAAACTCTGACAGGTAGAGTCTTTATTTAGGATGCCAGGGAGACATTTTAATTTATTTAACCACAGTGAAATCTCACAATCTAAAACAAATACCAGCACCAGGCAAACAAACTATTATCTGTTAAAGGTAATCAGTAGAGAGAGCCAGACTGGACAGTTAAGGATTTAAGGAAAGTCTTTTTATTGTTGTTGTTCAAGAGCAGAATCATCAGGCCTGGAATTGTCTGACTTAATTTCCACTGCTCTTTGTCTCTGCAAATCCCACCAGGGTGTAAAATGACCACAGAGACTTGGCTCTATTTATGGGTGAATCTCCACAAGTGCTTATGAAGAAATCTCTTTTGTTTATCTAGTTTATAACAGTGGTATGTGATGGTTACATTTTGCTTAATATATGTGTGCTATATTGCAAAATGTTTGCCTCTTTTAAAAATATAAATTATAAAGTACGGAGTTCTGCTGAGTCATTCATCCACAGAAGACCTGAGAACATTTAATTGAGAACAGCTGGAGCAATGCCTCCTTTTATTTTTTTTTATAACCGCTTTATTGAAATATAATCCACATATCATAAAAATTCAACTTTTAAAGTGTACAAATGGGTGTTTTTAAAATGTTTACAGAGTTGTGCAGCCATCACCCCTATCTAGTTCCTGAGCCTTGTCATCTCCTCAAAAGCAAACTCCATTTTCATTAGCAGTCACTCTTCCTTCCTCCTCTAGCCCGTACCAGGCAACCACTTATCAACTTTATGTCTTTATGATTTTTCTATTCTGAAATTCTATCAATGGAATGTTATAGTACACAGCCTTTCATGTCTGACTTCTTTCACTTTGCATGATGTTCCAGGGTTCATTCATGTTGTAGCTTACAACAGTATGTATTCCATTTTATGACTGAATAATATTCCACTGGATGGATATACCACATTTCATTTATCCATTCATCAAATGATGGACATTTGGGTCCACCATTAGGCTATTATGAATAATGCTGCTGTGAACATCTGTGTAAAACTTTTTGCATGGACATGTTTTCAAATCTCTACGGTACAGATCTGGAAGTGGAATTGCTGGGTCATAGGTTTCATTTTTTTGGAACTACCCAGTTATTTTACAAAGTGAATGTACCATTTTGCATTCCAGCCACGAATGTAGGAGGTTTTCAATTTCTCTATATCCTTGCCAACACTTGTCATTATCTGTCTTTTTAGTTGTAGACATCTGTAGCAGTTTGATATGGTTATGAATTCTGAAAATAGATATTGGATTGTGTTTGTAAACTGGTCTGTCTAAAGTTTCACATTTACTTAAGTAAATTATGATTAGTGCTTTGATTGGGCCAAGTCAGTAGGGCATTGAATCCCCACCCCTTGGTGGGTTGGGACTCACAGAAAAAAGACATGGCAAAAGAAGAGAGCTGGAGGTTTGCTGTTTGAGTTTTAATGCTGGAGTCTTGAGCTGGAGACCTAGAAAGAAAACAGCAGAGCTTGGTTGTGAGGGAAGAGAAGCAAGCCCTGGGAAGAGAGGAACCCTGAGCCCAGAGAGAAGCAAGTCCCAGGAAGAGAGGAAGCCAGGAAGCCTGAACCCTGGCAGACATTAGCAACCATCTTACTCCAACACATGGCAAAAGACTTCAATGAGGGAAGTAATTTATGCTTTATGGCCTGGTAACAGAAACAACAGATTTCTGGTATTTTGCATCAGCACCCCTTTGGCTGACTAATACAACATCCTAGTGGATGTGAAGTGGTATCTAGCTGTGGTTTTGATTTGCATTTCCCTAATGCAATGAAACTGAGCATCTTTTCATGTGCTTATCGGCTACTTTGTACATATTTTTTGAAGAAATACCTATTCAAGACTTTTGCTCATTTTTCAATGGGTACTCTATTTACTGTTTAATTATAAGTATCATTATTTATTTTGTAGAGTAGACCTTTTTCAGAAATATGGTTTGCAAATATTTGCTCCCATTCTTTGGGTTGTCTTTCTACTTTATTGAAAATATCCTTTAAAGCACAAAAGTTATTATTTTGATGATGTCCAATCTATTTTTTCTTTTATTGTTTGTGTTTTGTGTGTCATATCTAAGAAACCATGCCTAATATGAGCTCAAAAAGATTTTTTGTGTGTAGACTTAATATTTTCATTTTAATTTTTTTAAAATCACCTTCCTTTATTTTTTTAATCCCTCCCTCCCCCAAGATGACTACCTCATCTCTCTGCTCGTTGTCTGCTCGTCTTCTTTAGGAGGCACCAGGAACTGAAATCCAAGATCTCCCGTGTGGGAGGCAGACACCCAATTGCCTGAGCCACATCTGCTCCCCACAAAGATTTAGTTGCAGTATTTAATATTTATGTCTATGATCCATTTTGAATTAATTTTTATGGTGTGAGGTAGGGATATGACTTCATTCTATTGGATGTGGGTATTCATTTGTCCCAGCACCATTTGTCAAAAAGACTATGCTTTCCCCATTGAATTGTCTTGACATCCAAAACTCAATTGACTATAAATGTAATGCTCTTTTTCTGCACTCTTAATTCTATTTCATTAATCTATGTTTATCCTTATGCCAGTATTATTCAGCCTTGTTTACTGTAGCTTTATAGTAGGATTTGAAATCAGGAAGTGTGAATTCTCCAACTTTGTTTCTCCTTTTCAAAATTGTTTTAGCTATTCTTGGTCCCCTGTACTTCCATATGAATTTCTGGATCAACTTTTTCATTCTACCAAAATGGTAGCTGTGATTTTGAAAAGACTGCATTGAATCTGTGGGTGAATTTGGGGAATTTTGCCATCTTAACAATAGTAATTCTTCCAATCCATGAATATGAGGTATTTTTTCCATTTATTTATATTTCCTTTACAATCAATATTTTCTAGTTTTCAGTGTGCAATTATTATATTTCTTTTCCTAAGTATTTTATTCTTTTTGATGTTATTGTTAATGGAATTTCTTAATTTAATTTTCAGTTTTTTAATTGCTAGTATATGGAAGTACAATTGATTTTTGTATATTGTTCTTGTGTCCTGCAACTTTGCTGACCTCCTTTATTAGCTCTAATAATATGCATCCATGTGTGTGCACACATGTGTTTATGGATTCCTTTGATTTTCTGTGTAGAAGACCTTGTCATCTGTGACTAGATATAGTTTTACTTCTTCCTTTCCAGTATGGATGTCTTTTATTTCTTTTACTTGTTTAATTGTCCACACTAAAACCTCTAGTACAACGTTAAGTAGATGTTACATGAGTGGACATCCCTATCTTGTTCTGATCTTAGGGAGAAAGCATTCAGTCTTTCACCAATAAGCATTATATTAGCTTTGGGTTTTTTAGATGCCCTTTACCAGGTTGAGGAAATTCCTTTCTATTTCTAGTTTGTTGAGTATTTTTATCATGTAAAGATATTGGGTTTTGTCATATGCCTTTTCTGCATGCATTGAAATGGTTATGTGACTTTCGTCCTTTATTCTATTAATATGATGGATGTACTATATTGATTTTTTTTAATATGTCATGCAAACCTGCCTTCCTATAAATCCCACTTGGTCATGAATATAATTCTTTTTATATGTTGCTAGATTTGGTTTTCTAGTTTTCTTTGATTATAATGCCTCTGTCTGTTTTTGATATCAGGATAATGCTGTCCTCATAGAATGACTTGGAAAGTATTCCCTCCTCATCTATTTTGTGGATGAGTTTGAGAAGGATTGGTGTTAATTCTTTGTTAGCCTTTAGTAGAATTCACCATTAAAGCAATCTGGTCCTGAGCTCTGGGTTGGGCTGTAAGGACAGTGAGGGAAATTTTTGTGTTGTTACTAATTCAATCTCTTTACTTGTTACAAATATATTCAGATATTCTAGTTCTTCTTTTGTTTGTTTTGAAAGTTATGTCTTTCTAGAAATTTGTACATTTCACCTTAGCTATCTAATTTGTTAACATAGAATTATTCACAGTATTCCCATATAATCCTTTTTATTTCTTTAAGGTCAGTAGTAATGTCCCTTTTTCATTCCTGATTTTAGTAGTCTTTAGAGTTTTCTTTCTTTTTGTCACAATCATAGCTAAAGGTTTGTCAATTTTGTTTATCTTTTAAAAGAAATAACTTTGGTTTTTTTGCTTTTTTTCAATTGTTTCTCTATTTCATTCACTTCCAGTCTAAACTTTATTATTACATTCCATTTGCTTGTTTTGGGTTTAGTTTGCAATTCTTTTTTAGTATCTTAAAAGATGTAAGTTTAGGTTACTTATTAGAGATTTTTCTTCCTTTTTAATATAAGTATTTAAAGCTACAAATTTCCCTCTCAGCACTACTTTAGCTGGATCCTCTAAGTATTAGTGTTGTGTTTTCCTTTTCATTCATTTAACAGTATTTTCTAATTTCATTTATGATTTATTCTTTTAACCATTATGTATTTAGGAATTTGTTGTTTCATCTCCACATATTTGTGAAGTTTCCAGTTTTACTTATGTTATTGATTTCTAAATTCAATCCATTATGAATTTCATTTCTTTTAAATGTATTGAGATATGTTTTGTTGCTTAATATATAGTCCATCCTGGAAAATATTCCATGTTCATTTAAGAGTGTATATCCTCCTGTGTGGAATGTTCTGTAGATATCTGTTAGGGCTAGTCGGTTTATAAGTGTTATTCAACTCTTCAATTTTGTGTTATAATTATGCTTAGTTATTATACTCATTACTGAAAGTAGAATATTAAGGTTGCCAACTATTATTGTTGAATTGGCTATATTTTTTAAATCTGTCAGAAGAATTAACTCTACTTGGGTGTGTATATTAATGCCTTACATTAAGTTTGAGAAGTTCATACCCATTATTTCTTAATATATTCTTTCTGCCTTTAAATCTCCTATCTCTCTTTCTGGGATTACCATGTGTACATATGTGTATACTTGATGGTGTCCCAGTTTCTGAGGCTCTTTTCTTTTTTCTTCACTCTTTTTTCCTTTCTGTTGTTCAGAAAGAATTCTCTCAAATTTCATCTGTCTTCAAGTTTGCTGATCCTTTTCTCTGCTAGTTCATATCTGCTGCTGAACCTTTCTTATGAATTCTTCACTTCAGTTATTGTACTTTTAAACTCCAAAATTTCTATTTGGCTCTTTTTTATGATCTCTGTTTATTTATCGGTATTCTCTGCTTGGTGTGGCATCATTCTCACACTTTCCTTTAATTCTTTAGACATCATTTCCTTTAATTCTTTGAACATATTTATAACAGCTGATTTGAAGTCTTTGTCTAGTAAGTCTAAAGCCTGGGCTTCCTCAGTGTACTACACTTTCCATTTCTTTTAATGTCTTGTAATTTTTTGTTGAAAATTGGCCATTTTAAACAATATAATGTGACAAATCTGCAAAGCTGATTTCCACCTCTCCCTAAGGATTGCTCTTGTTGCTGGGTTTTGTTTTTGTGGCTGCTGCTATTATTGCTATTTTTTTGCTTAGTGACTTTCCTGAACTAATTCTACCATCTATATTCTTTGCCATGTGTAGCAACTGAAGTCCCCGCTCAGTTACCTTAATGGCCGGCTGACTGGACAGTGATTTCTTTCAATGCCTTGAACCAATAAGTCTCCCAGCCTTTGACAAGGGGTTCTGTTTTTATATGTTTATGGCACATCTTCAATGATCTCATAGGCAGTTTATTACTC
The DNA here is from genome assembly GCF_030445035.2 of Dasypus novemcinctus. Lineage (NCBI taxonomy): Eukaryota > Metazoa > Chordata > Mammalia > Cingulata > Dasypodidae > Dasypus > Dasypus novemcinctus. Next base: position 26,294,180 of record NC_080698.1, read on the forward strand.
TGCTTTAGCCTTTACTTCCTGTTTGCACAGAGACTCAAAGTCAGCCAGAGGGAGTGATTAGGACCTTATCATGTCTTTCTTAGTCATGTGCACAGTCCTGAACATGCATGGGGCCTTCTTAATCCCCAGGAATATGTCAGAGCCATTCAAAGCTCACTGTGGCCCTCCCATTCCCCAGAATTTCCTTTGAAGATTTTTGGTCAACCTCTTGTTAGCTATACTGGTAATGCCACCTGAGGAACCTGCAATATTAAACATTTGACTCTGATTTGTTTTCAGAAAATACCTGGGGATCATGCTGTTCACAAAGAGTAAACTCTGAGTCAGGTCAAACAATAACAAGACCTAAGAACAGAGTTTTTCATCAAGCTCCCAGAAAAACCTAATAGTGACAAATCTCCGGGGATGGGCTTTTAGGAAGCTTCAAACTCATTTTTCTCCCTCCACTGACAGCTTAGCCACAGGTTTTCATAGGCATCATAGTTTCAAGGCAGTTGGTTTTCATGACTTTCAGAGCTGGGGAAGGGAAATAGAATTAGGGCAAGTTAAAGTGCCATAAATCTCTTTGTTCTTACCAAAATTCAGTTATTTTCCTTGAATAACTGCTCCCCAGATTGTTGCAAGTTTTTAATTTCCAGAGTTCCCAAAAAGTTGATTTTGTTAGTTTGTTGTGTTGTTGTTTTGTTTGTCAGTTTTCTCATTTCTTCAATGGAGGCATGAATTTTTGGAGGTCCTTACTCTGCCATTCCAGAAGTTTGCCCAATGCCTTCATTTTGAGTTTCCTACTCCAGAATTCTGAAGAGTGGTCAGGGATAAGACTTGAACCAAGTTCCTTGGGAAAAAATGCATTTAATAGGAAATTGGCAAGTAGAGTCTTTGTCAATTCTAGCAAATAACAAAATAATTTAATGTGCCAATTAGCCTAAACTTTTGGAAAAGTTTTTTTGTACTTATAAGTTTATTTTTCCCTTTGCTCACTATTAATTCAGAACCAAATAGAATTGTCAAATAAGTTTCACTATACTAAGCATGCAAGTCTCTAATTATATTTCTTCATGGTGTTCACTGGTGAGAACGAGGAGGGATTATTCCTCTTTCCTTCGGTTACTTTTTCCATGCCCAAAGGTTGTCTCAACTGCTATGCTACCAAAGTGAGGCATGTTGTGGCAACTTCCTAAGAAAATGAGGCAAGGTGCTGAGAAAAATTACTCTTTCAGACGCGCCTTAAAATCCTTAACCCTTTAGTATGATAGCAGCATCTCAGGGCTTGCCTTTAAATTCACTGCAGAGAGGAGGGAAAAAAATCCCTGTGCTATTATCTATCTATCTATCCGTCCGTCCATCTATCTATCTATCTATCCATCTGTGTATAATACAGTCTGGATTTTGTAGGGGTCAAGATGTTTTGTTTTGCTTTTTTCTTTTTAAGGATAGCACTTCATACTTAACTTGCAAGTTTATGGAAAGTTTATGGAAAGTGCTGTATGGCATAGCAACATCTCAATCTAAGTACTAGATTTCAGGATGTATTATGTGGCAGCTGATGGCCCCAGGGAACCCATTTTTATCACTTCCCAGATTGATTGGTAATGTTAACAGAGAGCAGCAGAAGTTATTCCCCTTTGGATAGTACCAAACGGCAGCACTTGCCTCTTCCATATTTATGGCCCAGGTACCCTGCTCAATGACTGCTTCAGTGTAACCAAGATTCTCAACTTAGATATGTGCTAGCTTTGAGGTAGAATAAAGGTGTACTATGTTCCTTTTTTGATTCAACTAATTGCTGAATGACATTTTAATAAGCACCTGAGTTAGAACAAACCTACTATTTATATTAAAATCAGCCCCAAGCTGCAGACAAGAATTTTGACTACAGAATCCAATAGGAATATCCTGACCCCAAGACTGGAGGAAAAAAAAAACAACACCTTGATCATTGCTTATGCTTGAAGTCCATATGCAAAGGATAGCAAAACTTTCACCCCTTCCTATGAGAGTCATTTCCAGAAGCTGGCACACGGATAATTCCCCTAGATGCTATGAAATCCTAATTAGAAACTTCAGTTAAAGATTCTGATAGTTCTTTGCTCTCATTTTATTTGGTTGGTTTGTGATCTTCCAGTAAACTTGTTTCAAGATAGGCCCTTTCATCTTTTGAATGGCTTTGGGGCATCTTTCTCTGTGCTAGGAACACAGCCAGCCATTTCACAAATGAGGCCAATGATGGCAATACTTGGCTTTCCTTTCACAAACTTCCTTCCTACCAACAACATAGCAGGGAATGCGTCAATTGCACTAATGCCTATAAATTTTCTCTAACTTTGTGCACACAAGGAAATCCAGAGATGTTTTCATGGCATTCCCTTATGTACTGATAAGCTGAATACAGTGGGGAAACGAAGTGTTGGCAGAATCTGCTTCTTTTCCACAGTCTCTTGATCTGTTTTCCTACCAAAGATTGAGTTCTGAGAGAAGACAACTTTCCTCTGAGATAGGTAAGTCCTTAGGCAATGGGACCCAGAAAAAATCACCTCAGCCTTCAATCTTCTTATATACAAATGGAAATAACAAACATACCTACTCAAATGGTTGTCATGAGGCATAAGTTAATATGAATCGCCTACCCCAGTGCCGGGTTCCTAGTTAATTCACAACAAATGGTAGCTTTGCTGATGACAAGGATTAGACTAATGATGGTACTAAATGATGATGATGAGAAGATGATATGCTAACATGGAAACTGAGCACAGAAACTCCCAATTCTCCTGACCATCCCCTTTTTCTTTCTCTTAAAATTATTCTTTCCTCAGCACTCAAAGATTTCAGATCCCTCCAGACAGGAAGAGAATATCAACAGTTTAATAAGTTTAAATGTCTGCAATTAAAGAGGTCAACAACAAAACAATGAATAAAGTAGTCACTAGGGTGAATTCAGGTGCTGGAACACATATCTAGAGAAACTTTTTATGGTAGCCAGGGAGGAAGGCGTGAATCAGACCAAGTAAAAAATAGAAGAAACAGAGCCCAATTTATAGCGCACCTGGAGAGGGGCCTTTGTGAAGCTGGTTCCTGAAAAGCACTACAATGGACATTTTTGTTGGAAGAACTGAGCCATTGAGACTTTTGTTCATGTCAGGTTATTAACTAGCGCACAAAGCATCATAAAGAAACAGCTTTCCTGAATTCTTCACTCCTCACCTTTCTTCTCTTAATTTTGTAGATAGATTTCATTATTCAATTTAAGTTTTCAGTCAGTTAAGGTATTTCTTACCTGCATTAGGATTTTCCTACTTTGTAGATGATAATAAAACTCATTTGAAAACCAAAGAAAAGTATTTAATTCCAATTCATATAGAAAAGTTCATTTATAGCTACTATGAAGTAAAGTGAGAGCTGAACTTCTAAAACTTAAATTCTAAAATTTAAATCGTGGTAGAGGTGTAGTAGGTTTTGTTTCAAAGATGGGCATATTGAGACATAAAACAATTTTTTAACTGATTAGTTAATATAAAAGAGGGCCAATCTGGTACAGGAGGACTCACACAGAAATTGAAGTCTGAAGACTTGGATTTAAATTTCATCTCTGGCTCAAGTGAGCTGTTACCTTAAGAAAGAATTTAGGGAAGTGGATGTGGCATTTGATTGGGCTCCCATCTACCATATGGGAGGTTCCGGATTCAGTTCCCAGGGCCTCCTGGTGAAGGTGAGCTGGCCTGCATGCAAGATGACACAGCAAAAAAGAGACACAGAAAGGGCCAAAGGGGAGTGGGGGAAAGAGACACAGAAGAAAAAGACAATGAGGACATAATCCAGGGAGCTGAGGTGGCTCAAGAGATTGAGTGCCTCTATCCCATATCAGAAGGTCCCAGGATAGGTTCCCAGTGCCTCCTAAAAGAGAAAATGAGAAGAGAAGACAAGCAGACACAGAAGAATGTGCAGTGAATGGACAGAGAGAGCAGACAATGAGCATAAGCAGCAAGGGGCAGGGAATAAATTAAATAAATAAATATTTTAAAAAAGAAAAAAGAATTTAATTTCTCCATGCTTGGTTTTCTCTTATCTATAAAATAAGAGTGTGTGACAAAAAGAAAAGTGTAAAGTATCTTTTAGTTATGAGTTATTTTATCTGTATGCATATTTAAATCTTTATATATAAAAAATGCAGAAGTTTGTCAAGGTAACAGCAAAAGCCCCCACTCACTGCTCAGAGGTAGCTACAGATAACTGTTTCCTTACATTCATTCACATGAAATATAAACATATTTGTTATTAAAATATGATTCCACTGTATCAGCTGTTAGGCAGCTGCTTCTTTATTCTTGATAATATGTCCTGTGCTTCATTTCAAGTGAGTCCAGGTTAATCTACTTTATCCCTACATCGTAGGAAGTGCCATGGTTTATATAACTTTTCATCTATTTGGAAATTTAGGTTGTTTCTATTTCTGGTTTTTAGCTGATCCAAATAAGGCATCAATGAACATTCGAGGATAAGTCTTTATGAAATTAGGCTTACATCGCTGTAAACAATGGCCATTATAGAATGCTTCTAAGAAAACTCTTTCTCCCCTAGACCATATTTTTTAGTCAAATAACATGTTGTAGAATTCAGGAAAGCTGTCAATTTATGCTGCTTTGTGCACTAGTGATTGTGAATGCCATTTCCATTTTTCTAAAAAAAGAAAGAAAAATGCAAATTTAATGACATTTTATTACAAATTTGACAGAAATCCACACTAAAGCCTGAACGGAGGTTTTCTGAAGATGACAATCTAATATCGTCAATAATGGGATATAGTTTAACCTATCAAGTCCCTCAGAATTTTAAAGAAATATGTAGATCTTGATGAATGGGAATAATAACAAAGTAATGGCATTGTGGGGGAGGGAGGAGAGATGTTAATTACCTAAAGAAAAAATGCTCATAGCTCAGCTGAGAAGAAAAATTTCCTTTCTGACACAACTAAGAATTCAACTTCAGGGAAACGGACTTGGCCCAGTGGTTAGGGTGTCCGTCTACCACATGGGAGGTCCGGGGTTCAAACCCTGGGCCTCCTTGACCCGTGTGGAGCTGGCCATGCGCAGCGCTGATGCGCGCAAGGAGTGCCCTGCCACACAGGGGTGTCCCCGCGTAGGGGAGCCCCACGCGCAAGGAGTGCGCCCGTGAGGAAAGCCGCCCAGCGCGAAAGAAAGTGCAGCCTGCCCAGGAATGGCGCCGCCCACACTTCCCGTGCCGCTGACGACAACAGAAGCGGACAAAGAAACAAGATGCAGCAAATAGACACAGAGAACAGACAACCGTGGAGGGGGGAGGAGAATTAAATAAATAAATAAATAAATAAATCTTTAAAAAAAAAAAAGAATTCAACTTCAAAGCCAAAGCAAAAAATTAGCAACTCATCATAATTTAGAAGTGAAAATTGACAGTTCGTTACAAAAATTAATCTCCTTATTCATGTTCAACACATTGATTTCAATAGAATACCATCGCTCACAATATTGCCTATGAGCTAATGAAATTTGCTATTGAGGATTTTACATTTTCCTGTATTTAAAAACAGAGGTTCTAAAAAAAAATTTTTTTTTTGGTCTCTAAAAATTGACATGTAACTTTAGTTGCCCATGCTTCCCCTTCAACTCAAACACTGTAAATTATGACAAGTCAACAAAATATAATAATTTAAAAAGTAAAGCGTACTACAAAGGAAATGGACGTATGTTGTGTAGCATTTTCACCTGTTTCTGAAGACAGAGTATCAAGTTGAGGAAGAGAAAATAGGGTTAGAACAATATGACCACCATCTTATTTTCTTCCAACAGTGAATTTTCCCCAAAATGCTAATTTACCTCACACATTATTTAATTGTGTGTGCCAGTCTTCATTTTAAAATGAGACACATTTCCTAAGTGTGAGGGAATATTTTCAAATTAAGAAGTTATTTCTGCATCAAAATTTTCTGTGAGGGAGGAATAAGAAAAGTATGATAAGAAAATTAACAATCCCAACTTTTGAAATGACACTATATATACCATTATTTTTGTTGTTTTATTTGTTTGTTTGTTTGTTTGTTGAGGTACAAACCTGGAACCATGTATGTGGGAAGCTGGCACTCAACCATTAGCCACATTTGCTCACCTTAAACCATTGTTTTTAAGGGAATTTCTCTCATGTGGGTCTGACATGGTTCAAAAAGCCATTCTGGTTCAGCCAGTCAGTCACCCCAACCAGTGTGCTCTTTCTTTATAACTTTCCTTGAGTAAGTTCTGTGTATCCAGCCAAAGAGCCCAGGGTTAATAGTTTCACAAAAATTACAGTATTTTATTTTTAGCTCTGAAATTATTTACTGTAATGTACTCTGAAGAAATCCCCATGTCTGTATTGAAGTTATATAAAAGTAACTGCAACTGAAATTTTTGTGCTTTCGTAATATTCAATCCTTACTCGTGAACTAAAACTATTTTATAGGTTTCTAAAATTTTCAGTGTTTGAGAACTATTTCTGTTGGTTTGAAATTTACAACACAGAGAAGCAGGTATATTTGCTATATACATCATGGAAATGCTTGTTTTAGGCAATAATATTTCACTTAAAAATATGTCACTAAATATGTAGCTTGGATTCTACACAGTGGCTGGTTTAGAGAGAACTCTAGTCTGTTTTTTGTTGTTACTGGCCTGATTTCCACTCCCTAATCTTTGCACCCAGTTTTCCTTGTGGAACTGTTCCTTTGACAATCTCAGTAGGGGGGCGTTCATCATCTGCATAGCTCCAGGGTGGGCATGAGATTCAAGTTTGGCCAATTATAGCATCACAGCTCTGGAACCATAGTGATGGGATGGATAAAGGAACCCAGTCTAGGCTGGTCATGGCCAATATTTTTCAATGCTAGGATTTTATTTTGGCAGACAGCAGTTCTATTTCCATGGGGATTGCTTTTTACTGATGCATACCTTTCCAAGCTAGCTGCTGGGGATTAAATCACGTCCCCCACAAACGGCATGCTCAGATCCCATTCCCTGGCCCTGTGGATGGGAACCCATTTATAAATAGGACCTTTGATGTTCTCGGTTAAGATGTGCCCAAACTGAATGAGGGGGTGGGCCTGAATCCAATATGGCTGAAGTCCTTATAAGCAAAGGAAATTAGACACAAAATGAGAAGCCACGGGAAGCTAGAAGCCAGAAGAGAAATGAGAGGACATCACTATGTGATGGACAAGCCAAAGATCCCAAGGATTCCCAACAGCCAGCCCTAGAACCACCAGTCTTTGGAGAGAAAGCATGGCCTCGCTAATGCCTCAATTTTGGACCCCTCCTATCCTCAAAACTTGTGAACCAATAAATTGCCATTGTTTGAGCCAATGCATTGTATGGAATTTGTTTTAGCAGCTGAGAAACTAATACACACACTTTCTTTACAATGTTTTTGGCCTCCATTTGTGGGAGCTTTTGAAAAATGAAATAAACTTCAAACTTGGATATTTCACTTTTTTTTTTCTCCTGTTTTATTTCTACTCCCTTCAAGTTCCTGGGCTTTCTTCTTTTCCTTTCTTTTTGTAAAAATTTTACTCTGGCTTCCATTCTCCATGTCTTATTTTTTTAGAGCCACAGTTCCAGGAACCACCCAGAGAAAAAGGAAAAAAATGCTTCAGAAGAATCAGAAGAATTAAGCATGATATGGAATTCAGTTGGACCATTTCTTACATGTTCTTTACAAAAGCAACAAAATGAAAAATAAATAAAACAACTACAATCACAAAACAGCCAACCCAGCACTTCTTTTCTTTTTTCTTAAAGTTTGGCTAGGCATCCTGCAAAACAAAGCAATTTATTGGCAGTAAGAAGACTGTATATCAGTTAGAACTCTTTCTGTTGCATGAGACTGTACACTCAACTTGAAGTGACTTAAGCTAAAAATAATAATAATAATAATAATAATAGAGACACTATTGGTCCATGTATAAAAATGTCCAGGATAAGAGCTGGCTTCAAGCACAGGTGGATTTGAGATTCAGATTATGTCATCAGAATCCAATTACACTCTCTGTCTCCAGTCTGTCTTCCTTTGTGTTTGCTTTAAGGTCAGGATCCTTGTGATGACACCTGGAAAGTCTG